>NC_135881.1:108801429-109420715 GCF_964194155.1 Cetorhinus maximus
AAATGCGGAAGGGTCATAAAAGGGAACATGAAGAAAGGGCACATGGCAATGGGCAGTCTTCTCAAGGTTCTTCCACTTCTCATTCTTTGCCTCCTACCCCCCGAGAGAGAGCCCACTGTCCCCTGCCCTGATGACTAAATCTGCCCCTGCAGAGGCCTTCACAGCTCCAAAACCCAGAAAACGTCAGTCACAGCATTTCATTTTTGGAGCAGGGCAAAGAGAAGTCTACCTCTAGCTCTGCTGAAGTCACGTGGGAGTAATAGGAAGTTGATCAGAAAGACATAAGGCAGAATTTTACGTCCCACGGGCGGGCGCGCGCCCGACCCGATTGTGTGCAAAATCGTGCGAGATGACATTGGGCAAGCGTCCCGATGTTATCGCACATTTGCGCAATATTTCAATCGGCGGGTGCACGTGGAAGTCGGAAGCATGCCCACCGACACTTAAGCGGGCAACTAAGCCCACTAACGGCACAATTGTCTGCAATTTTTCATGGCTCGTCCAACCTTATAGTTGGCGGACGGGCGAATCGACCAGGTGGCCTTTACATTTTTCATCAAACCTCATCCAAGGACGGGATGAAATTTCCGTTAGGAAATTTTTAAAAAATGAATATCTAGGGACAGCATTTTGATGAGGTATGCATTCAGGTGCTTGATTGTGATGCACGCACATTTTTTTTGCAGCTTTTTACAGCTTTATTTCATTATTTGCAGATCTGCAGCCCTTGAGGCAGCTGTCTGCCTTCAGGGAACTCTCTCGCTGCGCTCACCCATGCCTGTGGTGACATCATCACCTGCCCTCTTCCCACCCCCACCTTGGCAGCGCTAAGCTTTTCAGCGCATGTTTCACACTGGCTGGCCATTAATTGGCCAGCCAGTGTGAAATTGCGGTCAGGGGTCCGTTTCCCGGCCGCTCCGGGGCCCTCCGATCGCGCGCGCCCGATGACTGAAAAATTCAGGCTATAATAGTTGCACTAGGGGATACATGTGTGCATGTAACAAAGTTCATGCTATTATGTTTATGTTTATTTCAATGACTTAAACACTTTATTGAACTCCTGTACAGGTCAGACAGGTTGCTTTCAGTTCTGTTCTGCTGCAATGACCTCGCAGGACAGTATGTTAGTGCTATTGGGGGGTTTAAACTAACTTGGCAGGTGTATCAAAACCAGACTGTAGCGTTAGAAAGGAGAAACAAGGTGTACAAAGATTGGAAGAGGCAGATAGTACTGGAATAATAGTAAGGTATGGAGTGGGGGGTGGGGGGGGGCGGTCAGACTAAAAGGGGATACAGTAAGGTCTAAATCAGGTTTACAGTGCATCAACATAAATACATGAAATGTAGTAAATGAGCTACAAGCACAAATAGCCAAATGGGAATATGATGTCGTGGCAATACCAGAGACCTGATTTGAACAAACGCAGGACTGGGTACTAAATATTTCTAAATACAAGGTGTTCAGGAAAGATAGGGAAGGAAAAAAGAGAGGTGGTAGTACTGATTAAGGAGAATATTATGATGATGGAGAACGAAAGGATAAACTAGAGAGGTCAAGAACTAAATCTATCAGGTTGGAGTTAAGAAACAATCGAGGTACTATTGCACCACTGGGTGTATTCTATAGGCTTCCAACATGTGGGGAAGATATAGAGCAGCAAATTTGCAGGGGAAATTACAGAGAGGTGAAGAAACTATAGAGTAGTGATAATGGGGACTTTGTTTATCCTAATATAGACGGGGACAGTAACAGTACAAAGGGAACAAGAGTTTCTGAGATGCGTTCAGGAGAATCTCTAGATCAATATGTTTTTAGTCCAATAAAGACTGAGGTATTGCTGGATTTGGTTCTGGGAAATGAGATGGACCAAGAGAATCAAGTGTTAGTAGGGGGACATTTAGGAGACAGTGATCATAACATTGTAATGTTTAGATTAGTTATAGAAAAGTACAAGGAGCAATCTAGGCTAAAAATATTAATTGGAGGGTGGCCAATTTCAGTGGGAGCAGATCTGTTCCAGGTAAATTGGAATGATTGAACAATTCTGATTGGCTGGCAATTCTCTGGTTGCTAAGTGCCACCAGGAACAGTGGCCACTGCTGGGACTACAGTTCTTGAATTTTCAGTGTTGTATTTTATCTGATTTTCATTTTCACTTTTTGTTTAATTACCATCTCACTCTGCAAGCATTTTAATTCTGTCTTCTTCTCACTCCCTCCTTGTCTGTCCTCTTCAAATCTTCCTGTCCAGCTCACACTCCTTCCTCTTCATTCCAATATCTTTACCCATCCCAATCTCTTCCCTTGGCCTTTATGTTAAAAGTATCACATCAGACTCTGATTCTGCTGTCATAAAGAGGTGTACCTGATATTGAAAATAAAAAAATGCTGGAAATATTTAGCAAGTCAGGCAACATTTGTCCTGATGAAAGGTCATCAACCTGAAACGTTAACTGTTTCTTTCCACAAATGCTGCCTGACCTGCTGAGTATTTACAGCACTTTTTGTTTTATTTAGATTTCAAACACCCACAGTATTCTGCTTTTGTATTAGTGTACAATATATTGTCATTCTGAAGCTCCTAACTGTTGTAGAGACAAGACAGAAAAAAGTATCAGAGAGACAAAAAGGATCTGAAAGAATCAGGCAGAGGATGGAATTAAAGGGAAAGAGCAAAAAGAAAAAGGATATGAGAAATAAAAACAGAAAATGAAAATAGGAAGAGAAGATAATAAAAAATGAAGACATGAAATTTACAGATCAGAACATGTTATATCTTCTGGTTCCCAGAAGTTCAAAATAACCACACTTTTAGACTCAAATGCTGCAGCTTCATCGAGTGTACTTTTGGGCCTAGAACTTTCGATCTTTGGTGGGTCATACCCCAGAGGTACCCCAGAATATGTGTTGCAGGGCCCCCCACCCCCACTTCCCCGGAATTTTCCACGCAAGGACTGCAGGGCAATTGCCTGGAAGTTCAAACTTTAAATTGGAGACTTTGGATGGTTCTGATCATCTTAGCAGAATAGCTACCCAGGAAAAGTTAGAAGAGTTAAAACCACTCCTAACCCCTGGGTAACTATGCTATTGGCCCCCTGAATCCCCACTAGACCCTCCCGACTACAAACCCCACCACCCCCACACCACCCCTCCCAATTACCTTCCTGAACCCCCAATTACCTCCTTAGCCCCCTGACTAACTACCCCCACCAAACTGGACCCCATGATTACCACCACTACCCACCCCCCAAGCTACCCTCCCATCTACCTCCCAAAACCCACCAATCCCCAAGTAGTCGGTGGATGTGGGGTTAGTCGGGCGGGGGGGCAGTCGGGAAGATGGGGTGGCTAGTCAGGAGGGTGGGGTGAGGTAGTTTTTCTGAGGGTGGGGTGAGGTAGTTTTTCTGCTAAGATGCTTGTTGTAGATCTCAAATCTATCACTTAGGGCAGAAGTTTTCCCTTGTCAGGCGGGGGCGATCGGGAAGCCCACCGCCGCCCGCAATCGGGGCCGGACCATGATTTTACAAGCCAATTAAGGTCCACCCAGCGTGAAATATGAGCTGCAGCGCTTAGCGCTGCCTGTACAGCTGGGGGAAGAGGGTGAGCGTGGAACTTTGCGCATGCGCGCAAGTGAGAGCTTGAAAATCTTCCTGAGGCACAGAGCTGCCTCAGGGAGATTAAGAGTTTTAAAAATTACAAATAAAGATTTTTAAAACATTATAAAACATGTCTCCTCATGTTATAAATGAAGTTTTGAAAAGTTTATTTTATTTTTATTTGATGTTGGAAACCTCATCTGGCCCATGGATGAGGGTTCCAAAAAAAATGCAAAGGCCGCTTGGCATTTTCGCAAAAAAATTAGGTTAATTATCTTTTTAATGGCCTTAATAGGCCTTTTAATTGTCGGCGGGCGCGCTGCCGATTTCTGCGCGCATCCACTGACCGAAATATCACACAATTGCACGTTGACGTTGGGATGCTTGCCCAACATCAATGTGCATCATTTTATGCTAGAGTGGGTTGGGTGCGTGCCCGCCTGCCGAGGTAAAAATTCTGCCCTCAGAGTAATAATCTGCAACTATGAGATGCCATTCTTGTTTGTGTGTGAATACATCGGCCCCCACAGTATTCCATAGTCTGGATGGTATTTCACTAGCTAACGTCTCTTTCTGCTGTGTATTTCTATACTTCTGGCATACACTGCATGAGTATCGTATTCTTTCGATATCTTTGTGGGTGCCTATCCAGTATAGAGTTGATCTGGCTTTGAGCTTATACTTCTCTATTTCCACTTGGCCTTCATGTATCTTCCGAAGAAATTCTCTCTGCATCATTTTGAGTACAATGATTCTAAAGCCAGCCAGCAAAAAACATCTTCTTGTGAGATGTCATCTCTTATTCACCAATACTGCTGTATTGTTGACCATGTTTATTGTATCTTATCAGGTCAGCCCTGGATCACTTGCTGAAAGAGCATCTGTAGCTTTACTCTTTACCGGTCTCGTCTCTAATTTGACTCCCACCACTGCCACCATGTTATGTCTTGTGGTTCCCAGAAGTGCAAAATAATCACACTTTCAGCCTTAAATGTTGGAGATTCATAGAGCATATTTCTCAGATTTCACAATGTACTGTGGGCAGGTGCATTGTTGCTCAGTACCCTGGCTGTAGTGCAGTAGTGAGTGATGTGGCACTCTGCATTCTTATGTTTATTCTTATATGAACTTATAGTTCCTAAATCATACTGGAACAATTTAACAGAACATTTCTCTAGCCTATAAATTCCTATAGCTATCAAATGAAATTGTCTTCACAGTCTTATGACAACATATAGGGTAGAATTCTCCCTTTGGCGAGCAGAGGCGGGGCCCACTCGCCGACACGTAAAATGGCGCGCAGTGATACCCTACATCACCCCGTGTCATTTATTTTCAGCTCAGCGGCCCACCATCCACGGGCAGGATGAGGTTTCATGAGGGTTTAAAAATTTGTATAAAATGTTTAAATAAAAGAAATTGACATGTCCCAGCCCATGTGACAGTGTCACATGAGGGGACATGTCAGGAATATTTTTTTCCGCCTTTGATGAACTTTTGAATCTTGAGCCGATCCCCCTGAGGCAGCACTTTGCCTCAGGGAGATCTGTGCGCTCTTTTGCGCACATGTGCGAAAGAGCACACTTCAGGCTCAGGGAATCCACCCCCCCCCCACCACCGCCCCCCCCCCCCCCCCCCCCACCCCCACCCACATAGGGAGCGCACAGCGCTTCCGCGTGGACGTCACACTGGGCGGGCCTTAATTGGCCTGCCTACGTAAAATGGCGGCGCGCCCCCAACTTGGGGCACCGATCAGGAACCCGCCTACTCCCACCCGGCCCTGCACAACCCCCCTGATGGGGGGAAAATGCTACCCACGGTGTTGTGTAGGTTGCAGAATTACAAGTTTGAATCACATACTTCTTATTTTGACCTTCATCTACACCTAACATCTACACAGAGACTAATTGTAGCCAATAAGCATCTTACAATTTTGCTGACATCTTCAGCACAATTGTATATGAAAACTCTCATTTACTAAAGCTATCTTGTACATTTCAAAATTTATAAAATAATAGCTATGAAATGCAGAAAAGTAGCAAGAAATAAATGTTAACGTGTAATTATTGCAAATTGGGACAAAACTAGGTTGTGTTATTATGTGTTCTACAATGTACTAAAGAGTATCATGAGTTCAGCTATGTTATCAGATGACACCACAATAGATACAGTACAGTCCGTACTGAGGCAGAAAGGATAATTAAAGCATTAAAGTTTCCCACTATATATTCAATAGAGGCCTTCCATTCCAATTTGTTCCTTGAAAGTGATCTTGTGGTGAGCTTTAGCACTTTAATGCATGTCAATTTTCTGCTTTAATTTATACACAGCCCTGTGTCTAATAAGAAATAAATATGTTTAGTTCAGAGCCTTGTAGATCTAGCAGAATGCTATAAACCCACTGAATTTGCCACAGTGCTAAATATTTTGCTGGCAAATATTTGGCAGCATCTAGTGACATATTAATACTGAAACTTGGTGCCTCAATCTGAACTCAATGTTAAAATGCGTGACATTAGATTTAGCATGTGTTGGTTATCAGCAAAGCACATTGACAAATAATTTTGCAAGGTGCTGCACTCTGCAGCTGAAGTCAGAATGTGAGGCAAACGCAAATGTTTTATAGCACAGTGCTAAATCAGCACTGGTTGAATTAAACATATATTTATCTCTTACAGCACATGGAAAGATATATGGGGTTAAGCACACTGACAGCCACTTAACATAACAAGTTTAAAACTTTACAATTGATGCTGTTATAATGTAATGGCTGCTTGTCAGTTAAAATGATTATGTGGACGTTTTGCAACTTCCACCCATCTATTTTTCACATGACAGGAAAAATAAGAAAGTGGAATTCAGGGTGGAAGCCCAAGACCTGCCCAATAAAGTTATCAGGCAGACCTCTAAATGGGCATACAACACTCCCATCAAATTCTGGAGGAGGCAATTTCAATATGCATATCAACACCTTCTGTCATTGTCTGACCTTAGCTGTAATTTTGGAATACAAATGGCAGACTGCAAGCTGCACATTTGTACCTGACACTGAATCATCTAATCAGTGGTTTATAATAGAGCCATTCCAGAAAACAGCACCTATCCTCACTTTTATTTTTGTGGAGCCGGGAGAAGAACTAGAGCTGGTGATATCTTCGCTCAGAGCTATTTCCTCTGATCCTATTTCCTTTCACTTCCTCCGTATCATTTAATATTTCTTCAGATGCTCATCTTACTCATTGCTAAATGTTTTGATACAATCAGTTTCAATGGTGGTAATACATTATATATGATGAAAAATATCTTTCAACATTCTCCTTCCTGCTTTTAACAGTAATCTTAAAAGTATGTTCCTTTCTTACTGATTGACCAAAGAATGGAAATAATCTTTTAATTTTTAACCTCTGCAATACTTTTAAAACTTTGATCTTTTTTCTCTGCTCCAGTGTTACAAGGATTGCAGCACGTCAAGTAAGTGGCTAACCACCACTCTCTCAGGTCAAACGGAGTTGGATACATACGAACCTATATGAATTAGGAACAGGAGTAGGCCATTAGGTCCCTCTAGCCTGGTCCGCCACTTAACAAGATCATGGCTGATCTGATTGTGGCCTCTACTTTCCTGTCTACCCCCTATACCCTTTGACTCCCTTGTCAATCAAGAATCTATCTAACTCCGCCTAAGAAAGTTTAATGACCTTGCCTCTACTGCTTGCTGGGGAGGAGAATTCCACAGACTAATGACCCTCAGAGAAAAAAATTTCCTCATCTGTCTTAAATGGGTACCCTTATTTTTAAACTGTGTTCCCTAGTTCTAGTCTCTCTCATCCGCCTTGTCAAGCCCCCTCAGGGTCTTATATGTTTCAGTAAGATCATCTCTCGTTCTTCTAAACTCCAATGGACTACAAGTCCAAACTGCCCAACCTTTCCTCATAAGACAACCCCTTCATTCCTGGAATCAGGTGAGTAAACCCTCTAATGCAATTATATCCTTTCTTAAATAAGGGGACCAAAACTGTACACAATATTCCAGATGATTTTTTGTACAATTGTAGCAAAACTTCCCTATTTTTATAAAAGCAAAATACTGCAGATGCTAGAAATCTGAAATAAAAACAGAAAATGCTGGAAAACTCAGCAGGTCTGGTAGCATCTGTGGAGACAGAAACAGAGTTAATGTTTTGAATCCATATGACTATTCTTCAGAGCCTACTTTTATATTCCATTCCCCTTGCAATAATCAACAACATTACATTTGCCTTCCTAATCATTTGTTGTGCCTGCATAATAACTTTTATGATTCATGTACCAGGACACCCAGATCCCTCTGCAGAATTCTGCAGTACAATCTCTTTCCATTTAAATAATATGCTGTCTTCCTATTCTTCCTGCCTAAGAGGGCAGGTTCACGTTTTGCCACATTATATTACATCTATCAATTTTTTGCCCATGTGTCTACAGCAGGAGGAGGCAGGTTCAGCCAAGCACCCCAGCACTCGGAGGACTGCTAGGGAAGGGACATCTGAGAGGTCTGAGTCAGATAATGAGTCTCTGGATTTCCAACTCATCCTGGAGAGTCAGCAGAAGGCGGGGGAACATCATACACAGCTGTTGCAAGCCCTCAGCAGAGTGGCATGCAAGTTGGAGGGGTGCATCTACCTGTTCTCTGATGAAGTGGTGCCCACATGAGCACGTATGGAGTTCTCCACAGGGAGGATGGCGGACACCATGGATACACTGGTCCAGCAGAACCCAGAGATGTGTGTAGACCTGCACTCCATCGCGGTAGCCATGGGTGAGTTCCTACAGTGGCGACGTGAGGTGTAATTGGGGCACCTCAACGGCCTCCCAGGTATTCCTTCCCCTCAAGGAGTCAGGTCAGGGCCTTGGGCACCCGAAGGGAGGAGGAGCGGGAGCTGGACACTCCTTTTAGTTGACCATCTGAGCTGATCTGCATCTCCGCCCACCGACTGATCACACTCCCATGCAGCACCTGACCTCACCCACCACGACTCTCATTTTGGCAAGCATGGTGCGTCTAACATTTTTCTTCAGGTCCCTGTCCTTCCCCTCCCCATTTCCTTACCCCCATCACTGTTGAGCCCCCTGACATCGCCTTCTACCTCCCCTCCGTGACCTAGCAGCCTCAACCCTTTTCTTTTGGGGATGTCCAGGTGAACTTGCACATTCCCTTCCTCCCCAAAAATCCCATCCACATTAACTTCCCCGACATCCTCCTTCCCACCCCCAGGCCTCTGAGACCCACCAACCACCCTCACTGTCCCTTCTACTGATACTGTTGCACCCTCACCCTCCCACTCTACCACCTCACTCTCTCTCCTCAGTCGTTCTCACCATTCCCTCGTACCGCTCCCACCCTCAGTTTGCTCCCCAGGAGGCAGTCATGGACTCATCAGAGTCCTCCCGTGCACGTTCACCTGGACATCAACCCCCCGGACTCCTTCCCCATCGCCCCCCAAGACTCCTTCCCCACTGACCCCCACCCACCCCGGACTCCTTCGCCTCCACCCCCAGATTCCTCCCTCCCCTTGGACTCATTCCTCCCCATGGACTCCTTCCCACCCTCCGAACTCCTTCCCTTACACTTTATGACTTCCAAGCAATGTTTGAAATTTAAACAATTTCTGAGGAATGAGTCAGCGAATGGCTGTCACTTATTTTGTTTAGCTGAAACAGGCGCAATGTGTATACATGTTTTTTATGTCTGCAAAGGACAGGTCCCTGTGTATTAATATATGTAGCTTCCAGTACATGCAAATGTGTCACATTGCGAGCCCGACTGACAACCTTAAATTGGCCATCAGTGTAATTCTTAGCACACTGAGTATTATTTAGCAAATGTTGTCCAATCGCAGAATCACATCTAATGTTGGACACTGCTTTGAGTTTTGCAAGCACGGGCTGGTTGGGTATGGTCTGCACTTTGCCCATTGCGAACAGTGGCTGGGACATGCTGTTTGATACCACATTACTAATTTGTGTGATAAGTGGAACATCTTTTTGGCTTGACAGCAGCATCCTGTTAGTGGCGAATACCACTCGTATAGCTACAGCATAGTAGCAGCGTGAAACAGCTAGCTTCATCTGTTGCTCAAACTTTTGAGATACCTTGCCCTTCCAGGGTAATCTGAGGTAGACTGGGCACTATTCAGGGCCAGAAGTGATGGCCTTAGGCCCGTTCACGAGTTTGCGTGATATACCGTGCAAAATGATCTGATCAGGGTAGATGTTAGCAAGGATGCCTTTGATATGCCCTATTTCAGCATCAAGCTTGCATGGTGAGCAAATGACTCAGGCCCTATTTACAAGGTTGCCGATAAGATCAATCTTATAGCGTGTGGAACTGTAAGAATCTCAACGCGTATATTGACCAATGAAGGTAGGCTTGAGGTAGATTGTGGTAGAGAAAAGCCTGACAGGTTTCTCAAGTAATACATCAGGGAAGGAGAATTCGTTTTACTACTCCATTTCAAAGGTAATTTGAGCGCAGGATCGAACCCATTAAGACATGTAAAGAAATAGTTACATGGATTTAAATATAGTAAACGTATCATCCACATATTGGAAATATGCAAGGGTTAAGAAGTTAGGTGTTATTCCATCAAAGACACGTATCTCATGGAACCCAACAAAGATGCTTGTGACAGCTGGGCCTACAGGGGATCCCATGGCAACACCATCTATTTGGGTATACATGGTGTCATTAAAACTGAACACAACTGCGCAAGTTGCCGAGTTCATAAGTTCAATGAATACTGATTCAAGCAATGGTGGTGGGTCTAAATTGCCTTGATATAGTGTTGCAGTGCAAATAAGTCTCCCTTAAGTGGAATATTTGTGAAAAGACTAGCAATGTCAAATGAGCACATGGATATGCAAGCCCTGTATGGCCTTCGCAAATGTGAAGGAATCCTTCACCGTGTATGTGGAAAACTTAGTCAAAACTAGATGTAACAATTCACCCAACTGGTAATAGATAAGATGGAACATAAAGGAACATCACATTTGTGTGTCTTGGGCAGCCCATACATACATGAAAGTAGCGGACCGTGAGGCTGAACCCTGTCCTCTACATTACGCAGTAGCTCATCGCTCTACATTACGCAGTAGCTCATCGCTCTTACACAAGTCCAGTAAGCATTGTTTTAGCTTACTTTCGAGCGAGGCTGTCCGGTCATGTTGAGTGGCAGGTCCAATGGATACAAATTTGTACCCGTCATTAAGAATGGCGGGCATTTTGTTGATATAGTTACGCTCATTAAGAATGACTATTCCCATCCCTTTGTCAGGTTTACTGATGTGTATGTTCACGTTGGTCTTAAGGTCTTGCAACGCTGTAAGACATTTGCGTTGCATGTGAAAGTTGAACAGGTCATTCAGTATCCCATAATATGCGTGCACTAAATCAGCTGGGTGTGCTTTCACGGATTCAGCATCTTCAGTGGATGCTGGTTTGTGGCAGGATAGTTAGAAGTAAAGAAGTTCGAACTCAGCAAATACCTCTTCCTGTTTGATTTGCGATGAAGGCACACCAAAGTTGAAACTATGCCCAAGAACAAATTCCTCACTTTCTGAAAGTACACGGTCGGAGAGATTTGTTATGTGTTTAGTGGCATAATTAATTGCGTTGCCAAAATGCTTCCGCTTAAGTGAGTTTATGGTGCAGACGTGTTTCAAATGGGTACTTGTTTATGGTGCAGTCACTGAAGCAATATAATAGCATAAACGGAGCAAATCGACAAATGAAATGAGCCATTTGCTCACCATACAAACTTGATGCTGAAATAGGGCACAGCAAAGGCATCCTGCAGGATAATGGCTACCCTTGATCTGATCATTTTGCGCTGTGTATCATGCAAACTCATGAACAGGCCTAAGGCCATCACTTTCGGCCTTGAAAAGTGCCCAGTCTACCTCAAAAATTTGGGCAACAGTTGAACCTAGCTGTTTCATGCTGCAACTATGCAGTAGCAACACGAGTGGTATTCGCCACTAACAGGACGCTGCCTTCAAGCCAAAAAGGCGATCTGCCTATCACACAAATCAGTAATGTGGTATCCAACAGCATGTCCCAGCCACTGTTCGCAACAGACTGTAACCAACCAGCCTTTGATTGCAAAACTCAAAACAGCATCCAACATTAGATGAGATTCTGCGATTGTACAACATTTGCTAAATAATCCTCAGTGTGCTAAGAATTACACTGATGGCCAATTTAAGGTTGTCAATCAAGCTCACAGTGTGGCGCACTTGCGTGTACTGGAAGCTACATATATTAATACACAGGGCCCCTTTTTTGCAGACAGAAGGAACCTGTACACACATTGCACCTGTTTCAGCTAAACAAGATAAGTGACAGCCATTCGCTGACTCATTCCTCAGAAATTGTTTAAATTTCAAACAATGCTTGGCAGTTAACTGGCAGTCACCATCACTAGTACATTCTCCATGGCAACACCACTTGCAAATTAATCAGCACTCTCTTCGCATACAGTATAAATTGTTGTTTTCTCCTTATTTTGGTATTCTTGCAAAGTATCCTTATGCTTAGACATATCCCTTCTTTCAGCAATACTCAAGTTTTATACTACCAAAGGACATTATTAAGTAATGTTCTTCAGGGAAGGAAATTTACCAGCCCAACCCAGTCTGGCCTACATGTGACTCTCATCCACACTCTGAGTTTCACAAATAGTTGTATGAAAAATTATAAAGCTAACACCTTCTTGGAGCTTCAAGCGATAGACAGTAAATGTAGCCTCACCACTGTGATCACATACTGTGAACAAAATTATACAGGAATCATGTGTGAAAAGATGCATGCTATTTGTACAGAAAATGCACCATTGTATATGAAATGTACATCATTTATGTTATAACTGTTCTAAGCTATTCTTGCTTCCAACTATAACATCTACACAATTTGCTTAAGCTAACAATACTGTGATATTATAAGGTGCAATGAAAAACACCAGCTCTAAAATTCAACTGTGGAGACAAATAAATTACAGAGTGGATTTGAACAGAATTTGAGGAAAGATCCAATTGAGTTACATCTCCACCCATTTTTATCTGTATAATTCTATTTGTGTTGGGGCTGTAAGTACAGTATGCTCATGAACAAATGAATATATGGTCTATATTATGCAACCACAGAGGTTGGGGAAATATATTACATGATGTAATATGATGCCCCAGCTATGCCTGTCTCTTTATGGGGTATGTGGAACATTCCTTGTTCCAGTCCTACTCCGGCCCCCTCCCACAACTCTTTCTCCGGTACATCGATGATTACTTCGGTGCGGCTTCATGCTCTCGTCGGGACCTGGAAAAATTTATTAATTTTGCTTCCAATCTTCACCCCTCCATCATTTTCACATGGTCCATCTCTGACACTTCCCTTCCTTGACCTCTCTGTCTCAATTTCTGATGATAGACTGTCCACCAATATCCATTACAAGCCTACCGACTCCCACAGCTACCTCAACTACAGCTCCTCACATCCCGCTTCCTGTAAGGACTCCATCCCATTCTCTCAGTTCCTTTGCCTCCGTCGCATCTGTTCTGATGATACTACCTTCAAAAACAGTTCCTCTGACATGTCCTCCTTCTTCCTTAACCGAGGTTTTCCACCCACGGTCGTTGACAGGGCCCTCAACCGTGTCTGGCCCATCTCCCGCGCATCCGCCCTCAAGCCTTCTCCTCCCTCCCAGAAACATGATAGGGTCCCCCTTGTCCTCGCTTATCACCCCACCAGCCTCCGCATTCAAAGGATCATCCTCCACCATTTCCGCCAACTCCAGCATGATGCTACCACCAAACACATCTTCCCTTCACCCCCCCTGGCGGCATTCCGTAGGGATCATTCCCTCCGGGACACCCTGGTCCACTCCTCCATCACCCTCTACTCCTCAACCCCCACCTATGGCACCTCCCCATGCCCACGCAGAAGATGCAACACCTGCCCCTTCACTTCCTCTCTTCTCACCGTCCAAGGGCCCAAACACTCCTTTCAAGTGAAGCAGCATTTCACTTGCATTTCCTCTAACTTAGTCTACTGCATTCATTGCTCCCAATGCGGTCTCCTCAACATTGGAGAGACCAAACGCAAACTGGGCGACCGCTTTGCAGAACACCTGCGGTCTGTCCGCAAGAAAGACCCAAACCTCCCTGTCGCTTGCCATTTTAACACTCCATCCTGCTCTCTTGCCCACATGTCTGTCCTTGGCTTGCTGCATTGTTCCAGTGAAGCCCAACGCAAACTGGAGGAACAGCACCTCATCTTCCGACCAGGCACTTTACAGCCTTCCGGGCTGAATATTGAATTCAACAACTTTAGATCTTAAACTCCCTCCCCCATCCCCACCCCCATTTCCGTTTCTTCCCCCTCCCTTTTGTTTTTTCCAATAATTTATATAGATTTTTCTTTTCCCACCTATTTCCATTATTTTTAAATCTATAACTATAATACCCTGTCAGTCTTTCCACCCCACCCCCATTGGAGCTGTACTTTGAGTGTCCTGCCATCCATCCTTAATTAGCACATTCTCTTAGATAATATCACCACCTTTAACACCTCCCTGTTCCTTTGTCTGTAACATCTTTTGATCATCTGTATCACTGCTTGCTTGTCCCTACAACCCCACCAACCCCCCCCAATTTCTCTCCCCCACCCCCACCCCCACCTTAAACCAGCTTATATTTCACCCCTCTCCTAACTTCACTCAGTTCTGCTGAAGGGTCATGAGGACTCGAAACGTCAACTCTTTTCTTCTCCGCCGATGCTGCCAGACCTGCTGAGTTTTTCCAGGTAATTTTGTTTTTGTTTTGGATTTCCAGCATCCGCAGTAGTTTTTTGTTTTTATATTACATGATGTGTTGTTCCTGCTTGCATCTATAGCAACACTGTGGCCTGAATTTTCCCGTCGGTGATTTGGGGGCGGGGCCTGCTCGCCGACAGGAAAATGATGTGGGTTGACATCGGGAGGAACCCCTGACGTCATCCCGGTCCCTTTAAATTTTTAGGAAGGCGGGTGGACAGCGAAATCAGCTGTCCACCCGCCGACCTGTCAATGGCCAATTGAGGCTAATTAAGATAATTAAAGACCTGCCCGTCCAACCTTAAGGCTGGTGGGCAGGCCAGGAGCCCCTGCAAGATGAGGTTTCATGTCCATTTTTAAAAAGTCTAATAAAGTTTTAGTCCTTTTTATTAACATGTCCCATCTTGTGTGACATTAATGACTTTTCTTACCTGTCACCAATCTCCCTGAGACAAGACTTTGCCTCAGGGAGCGCGCGAAAGAGTGCACTTTGACAGATGGGGAATTCCACCCCCCCCCCCCCCCACCCCCCCCCCCCCCGCACAGGAAGCGCATAGTTCTTCTTGCCAGGCAGGCCGCTGGACGGGCCTTAATTGGCCCGCCTACTCAAAATGGCGGCGCAGTGTATTACAGTTACATCTATGATGCAAAAGGCAGATCTGAGGTTACCAGAGTACTTAGCACAAGCAGCCAAGGTAACCCGCCAGGTGTGAGTAAAATAGTATTGTATAAATTTGTATCATGTGACTACCATGATGATAGAAGGTGAACTAGATGAACCTTATTTTTTTTGTCTAACAAATCCTATGCAACTCTCTCACAGCAACTTGGTGGATATGAAAGGAACGTTTATAGCATGCATGTAAAGAAGTTAATATCAACAAGACACAGGATGTGAAATTCCTCCTCATCTCCATCTTACATGGGAGGACCCTTATTCTCAAACTGTGCCCCCAGTTCTCGATTCCCCACAAGGGGAAACATCCTTTCAGCATCTACCCTGTCAAGCTCCCTCAGCATCTTACATGCTTCAATAAGATCACCTCAACCTCTTCACATAAGACAACCCCTTTATCCCTAAGAATCAAGCCAGTGAGCCTTCTTTGAACTGCCTCCAGTGCAAGTATATCCCTCCTTAAATAAGGGGATCAAAACTATATGCAGTAAAGTGTGGTGTCACCAATGTCCTGTAGTTGCAGCAAGACTTCCCTACTTTTATACTCCATCCACCCGACAATAAAGGCCAACATTTTATTTGCCTTCCTAATTACTTGCTGTACCTACATGCTAACTTTTTGTGATTAGTGTACAAGGATACCAGATTCCTTTGTACTGCAGAATTCTGTAGTCTCTCTATTTAAATAATTTTCTGCTTTTTTATTTTTACTATCAAAGTGGACAACCTCACATTTTCCCGCTCACCGACACGTAAAATCCTGCCCATAGTGTTGGGGGTAATATATGTGCACAGTTAGAGGATTGGCTAATAGGAAGTCCCGACATCACCCCGCCCCATTTAAATTTTCAGGAAGGTGGGGGTGCAGCAAAATCAGCTGCGGGCCCCCCGATCTGTCAATGGCCACTTGAGGCCATTGACAGGATCAATTAAAGGACCTGCCCGTCCAACCTTAAGGTTGGCGGGCAGGCCAGGAGCCCTGGCGGCAACTAGAAAAAACATGAAACCTCATCCAGTGGCGGGATGAGGTTTCATGTAGGGTTTTTAAAATTTTAATCAAGTTGTTATGGAAATTATGAACATGTCCCAACTCATGTGACATTGTCACGAGGGGACATGTAAGGGATTTTTTTTTTCTCCATTTTTAATATTTTTAAAAGTAGAGGCGATCTCCCTGAGGCTGCACTTAGCCTCAGGGAGATGAGAGCGCTCTTTCGTGCGCATGCACGAAAGAGCGCACTCTCGATTTTAGTGATTCCCCCCGCCCGCACAGGGAGCGCATAGTGCTTCCCTGCGGACGTCACGCTGGGCGGGCCTTAATTGGCCCACCCACGGAAAATGGCGGCGCCGACCACGATTGGGTCAGCTCCGCCCACCCGACGAGCGGAAAATTCAGCCCTATAAATTTTTAGCTTTTATGTCACACCTTATCAAATGCCTTTTGGAAAAACAAATACATCGAGCTGCATCTTCCGGTTGGCAAGCGGGGGGGGCGGGGCCCGCTCGCCGACACGTAAAATGACGCGGGGTGATGTCGGAAATGCGTTGCAAAGTCACCCCACGCCACTTAGATTTTCAGTTCGGCAGGCGCGCAGCCGACTTGGCTGCATACCCGCCGAACTGTTAACGGCCACTTAAGGCCTTTAAAAAAAGTAATTAAGCCAATTAATGGACCTGCCGTCCCATCTTAAGGTTGGCGGGCAGGCAACGAGCCCAGGCGGGCTTCAGGAAAAACATTCCACAGGCGGGATGAGGTTTCATGAGGGATTTAAAATGTTTATAAAATGTTGAAATAAAAGAAATTGACATGTCCCAGCTCATGTGTCAGTGTCACATGAGGGGACATGTCAGGAATTTTTTTGTACACTTCGAAAAATTTTTACAACTTCCACCGATCTCCCTGAGGCAGCACTTTGCCTCAGGGAGATCTGTGCGCTTTTTCGTGCACATGCGCAAAAGAGCGCACTCCTGGCTCAGGGAAACACCCCCCCCTGCCTGCACAGCGCTTCCGAGCGGATGTCTTAATTGGCCCACCCATGTAAAATGGCGGCACACCCCTAAGTGGGGGCGCCGATCGGGAATCCGCCTGCCCGTGCTCACACATCCCCCCTCGACCAGGGGACAACGTGGTCCATTATGTCTATCTGTTCCCCTTTATCCACCTTGCTTGTTACTAAAAGAACTCTAATAAATTTTTCAAACATAATTTCCCTTTCATAAAACTATGCTGAATCTGCTTGATTGTATTTCTAAATGTCCTGCTATTATTTCCTTAATAATTGATTCCAGCAGACAGATGTTAAGTCAACTAGCCTTTATTTTCCTGCCTCCCTCCTTTCTTGTGTAGCAGGGAATTTTGGATGCTTACAATCAATGCAGCCACTTCTTTTAAGAGCCAACGATGCAGGCCATCAGATCCATGGGACTTGTCAGCCTTTAGTCCCATTAGTTTTCCCAGTACTTTTTCTCTCGTGGTCGTGATTGTTTCAAGCTCCTCCCTTTTGGAGTCATGGCAGCATTACATTCTAAGATGCACCACAATCTGTTCAAGTACCTTGTTTTTTAAACTTTGTTGGGACGTGGACACTTGCCAACATTTGTTACCCTTGAACTGAGTGGCTTAATCCGCCATTTCAGAGGATAGCTGAGTGTCAACCACATTACTGTGGATCTGGAGTCACATGTAGGCCAGGCTGTTGAAATTGACCACTCTTGTCACACTGCTGTTGCTGTTCAATGGGAAAGAAGAAGAGAGTTGAACAATTCTCCATTCACTGGTTAGATACATCAGTTGACAGCAGTAAATTGATTGATCGAATACATGCTCACAGTGCTGGTGTGGAAGGATCCAAACTGTCATTGGCAATACTGTCCCTTTGGTGCAGATTGACTACTGCTGCCTTTACAGTGGATGGCACAGCTCTGCAATTGCCTCCATATATATCCAGAGCTAATGAAGACAGTTCCTTTCAGTAATTAGCAAGTAGGGGTAACAGGTTCTGCAAGTTTGGTTGCTGGCATTATGGTGATGTGGGAAGTCTGGCTCCAGTGCCAGACTACCTCCATTGCATGATTTTTTTTTGTCCCTTGGTTTTTTTCCCCTTGATTTTCAAGTATTAAAACCTGTGCTGTGTGCTTTGAAAACAAAATTTAATTTAAAATTGCTAAGGAATAACCATGTCCTTTTAAGAGCACCCACCTCCTCATGCAGAAACAAAACTTACTGTTAATTATCATTTGCTTGGGTAGATTTAATGGAAGACAGGACTTCAATCGGAACTTAGCAAATGGAGAGCTGGATATCAATGACTTCATTTAAGTGCATTAAGAATACAAGATGAGGTTCAAACATATCCTGTATGAGAATAGCATCCACTGCCAGGAAATGCAAATTGGAAAATAGCATAATGCACATTCACAGCAGGGAAATTATGAGGTCACGATGGAACAATTTTTCAGTCCCAGCTCGCAAAATTAATGCCAGTGAATCATTACCACATGTTGGAATTTCAGTCCTGAATGATCAGTTCCTTATAAAGCCTCCTATTGTGAGTAGTTTTATAAAAATAAAATTTGATATTCAGGCTCTCTTTCAATAATATTTATTTATGTACTGTTACTTATTATTTTTAAGAAAAAAATCAGAATGCTTATCTATTGGTTCTTTTAAGAAAATAAATGTCAGCCACTAGACTTCTTACAATATAATTTTACAAATATCAGACATATAGGCCCAAATTCTTGTCATGACGGAGAGGCTCTCCTACGTGGAAAAAATAGTATAAACGATCAAAAATCCTAAGGTCCGCCCCAAACAAAGCATTTCCTATTTTCGCGGGGCAGGAGTGGAGTCAGGCCAGGATTCACACATGAGAGTTTTACAGAGACAGCTGGCCATTTAAATCATTGGCGGCCTCTACTAAAATGGGATTTAAGTAGGCCAGGAGTGTGAACCCTGCTGTGTGCAGATTAGACCAGGTAAGAGCTGGTATGAACTTGGTAGATTCATTTGGATAGCCAGGGTACACCTTTGGAGAGGTAATATACCCTTTTGAATATGGTCCTAGGCCACCTTTGGGAGAGGTAAAGCACGCTTTGGGGGAGATAAGGCACTCCTTGTGGTAGGTAAGGCACCCTTTGGGATAGATAAGGCACCCTTTGGGAGTTTTAAAAGTAAACATGATTGTGTATAAAAAGTGCATAAACTCAGTGGAACTGTCAAAGCTGTCAAGGAACTCTGAAGCTGTCAAATAACTGTGAAAACTCATTATAACTGCCCAATGCTCATTGGAACTATTAAAGTTGTCAATGGATTTAATTTTGCTGGGCTTTAAATTAAAATACAATCCAAAGTTCATAAAAAAGCTCAATGCTTCATATTTCACTGTCAGTTGACATAAGCCTGAGGGTTATCATTATAGGATTTGTGTCGCAATGACTGATTTTACAAACCAACATTACTTGTTAATTGAGCAGTTTGATTGACAGCTCCAAGTGGTTATAGAATAAAAACGTTTGTTTTCATGAGATTAGTTGAAAGAATTTCTATGTATTGATTTCTTTTAATCAATAAGCATGTTTTTTTTTGTTTAAAATGGTGATATCATCAATAGACACGTAGTTTTATTTTACGTCCGCATGGTTCCTGGAGGCTTGTCCAGGTGGATATAGGGAAGTTGGCTTGGAGGGGATAATGATAAAAGACAGTGGGTGGGAGGCATGGGCTGGCATGAGTTGCCATAAGGGCCATATGGGGATGTGGGGGCATGGGGGATGAGATGCCATAGGGGTGGGTAGAGGGACATGGGCTAGCATAGGGCATATGAGGGGGCTGGGTGGGGGCATGGTGGCATAGGTTGGCATAGATAAGGCATGGGGAGTGTGTGGGAGGTAAGGGGGGTGAGATGTGAGGACTGGAGGGCTTTTTTTTGTTTTAAGTTATTTTTTCATTGAATTCAAGAAAGTGTCAGAGCAAAGAGGCAGGCCTTCCACCCAACCCACCTCCACACCTTTTCTGGGAAGGTGGGTGGCTTTTAATCCACCCCGCCTCCCTGGAACATTCACGTCTCTGCGCGCCTGATCCAGAAGTGAAAATCTGGGACATTCTTCAAACTAACACAATGAAGCAAGAAACACTATATTCATCATTAAACATAATCATATCTTGAAGTGTGTAATTGACAAGTATGGTTGAATAAAAAAGCTACTTTTTGGCTCATCTGCGTTATGAAGCCAAAAGCAGCATAGCTGCAAGAAGCTATTGTTTGCTCTCCTTTTTGGGGATTTTTTTGATGTCCTTTCAAACTTCACCATTCAGATTGGCAGTGGGATCTGATCAAACATTGGCTCTGGGGGTTCACAAAAAGTGCAGCACTCCACTGCAGCAAACATGATCTTATTGCTAACTCCCTTTTCCTAAGAACAATTAAGGACTGGAACAACCTTCCACAAACCGTAACCTCCATATCTTCTGTGGACACATTTAAGGAAAATCTGTTGACCTTTCTTCACCAATGCAACCATAGACTGCACTCATTGCGCACCTCCTGTGAAAATTTACGGAGAGGGATCTTACAAATTACCAAGTACCAAGTTGCGCTTGTGAATGCAAGAACATATACACATATATAGGGCAGGAATTTCCTCTCGTCAGGTGAGCACGGCAGGCAGACCCGGAAACAGCTGCGAAACAAACCGCCACCCGCGATCGGGCTCCGACCGCGATTTCACACTGGCTGGTCAATTAACGGCCAGCCAGCGTGAAACGTGGGCTGAGACCCTCTGCGCTGCCGGGTGGGGGTGGGAGGAGCGCAATCACTGAAGTCTGCGCATGCGTTGATGTCCGCTCACTGAAAGCTCCCTGAAGGCACAGAGCCACCTCAGGGAGCGGAGGAATTTTAAAATGAAAAATAAAGATTTTACAAATAATGTAAACATGTCCCCACATATGACTCATTCACATGAAGAGGGGCATGTTAATAAAATGTTATTTTAAAAAATTTACTGTTGGAAATCTCATGCCGTCCATGGATGAGGCTTCCTAAAATGCAAAGGCCGTCCAGCCTATTCGCCTGCCAACTCTAAGGTTGGATGGGCAGCAAAAAATAACATTCAGTTACTTGCTTGATGGCCTTAATAGGCCTCTTAATTGTCGACGGGCACGCTGCTGACTTTCATGCACACCGCCGACCGAAATATTGCGCGAGTACACAATGACGTGGGGACACTCGCCTGACATCATCGCGCACTATTTTACTCCCGATCGGGTCAGCCGATGCCCGCCCACAGGACGAAAAATTCTGCCCATAGAAAGAGAGAGAGAGAGAGAAAGAGATGAAAAGAGATTCTTGTTGCGCCTAAATCAAAAGTCATTTGTATTTTCCTTATGACTATCCCCAACGTCTGACTTTCGGGATGACCTGAATGACAAATCTAAAAAGAAAGCATGTATAGCATAATCATGTTCCATAATAATTTATTACTGAAGCATCATTATTTGTATGTAAGCGTGCAGAGAGCTCACTAATAACATGCCTGTGCACCATTCTCCACATGACCCCCTTACAATTTTAGTACTATCAGTTTCCCTTTGGCTGAAGAGGTACATTTTGGGAAGCTAGGTTGGTAGTATCCTTCATGATGTCCGTTTTTGATGTAGCTGCCTTGAGCAATCACGATAGGGCAATCAATATTTTCTGTTGGGAGACAGTCTAAAGTTAGACTTCATGCTTTATTTCAATACAACTCTCCCTTTATAGTATTTAAAGAATTTTTTAGCGCTTTCCTCTAATATATTATTTTTCATTCTCTTGATGTGGTACATTTGTAGACAAGAGATTGCTTATGTGAACTACTCCTACGATCCAACCAATGATCTATGGAGCCACCTGCCAGAGGCACCAGCGACTGCCTGGGTAGAACTCTCCTTTCCAATTACCCATGTTCCCTGTTGGGATATATTACAGCCTCCACTTGGCCCCTTTCCTGCTCAAAGTGACGAGTAATTTATAAGCTTAGTCAAAGAAAAAGCCTTACTGTGCTTGTATACTTTTTTCAGTTTTCTCCAATTAAGCAGGCCTTCATCTATTAGGCCTGAATTTGGCAGGCATATATTTGTTAATCATATATATTTAAGCATATACCTATTTTAAAAAATCTTTTTGGCATTTATTTGTTTGTTGTATGCCTGATTTACATGTTAAATTAGACGACAACAACAACTTGTATTTATGTCACACCTTTATCATTGAAAAAATATCACAAGGTGCTTCACAGAAATATAATCAATCAAAAATGGATGCTAAGTGAAAGGAGAAGACATTGGAGTGACCAAAAGCTTGGTTAAAGAGCTAGCTTTTAAGAAGGATCTTAAAGGACAGCAGAGGAATGGAACCACAAGGGTTCATGGAGATCATTATATAGCACAGGAACAAGTCAACTAAAGGCATGGCTGGCAATTGTGGAGTGAAATGGGGTGAGGCTTGGGGAAAGGGCCATAAGAGACCAGAGATGAGGTATGGAAGGTTTGGGAGGTGGGGAATATGCAGATATATCGGAGCTTACAGAGATAGGGAAAAGAAATGCTGTGAAATAACTTAAATAATAGTTTAATGTTTTTCTAAGATAAATTGAAATACAAAAATTTACTTGACCGTTTACTACATATTTTGTGTCCAACAGGTCAGTGTGATGCAACGAGTGTGTGGGTAAAGAGAGTTAGTACGCTTCCTGCTTTTAGTCATTTGGTAGTACAGAACTTGAGTATTGCTGAAAAAAGAGACATGACTAAGCATTCCGTCTTGCACTCATCAGGACACTTGCAAAATTATCAATATAAGGGGAAAACAACAATTTATACTGTATGTGAAGAGTGCTGATTGGTTGGCAAGTGGCGATGCCATGGAGAATGCACCACTAATGGTGAATGACAGTTAACTGCCAAGCATTGTTTGCAGTTTAAACCAGGCAGTTTGACCCTAATTGGTCAAGGCATTGCCCTGAGGAATGAGTCAGTAAATGGCTGTCACTTATTTTGTTTAGCTGAAACAAAAGGTGCAATGTATGGACATGGTCTTTCTGTCTGCAAACAACAGAGCCCTGTGTATTAATTTATGTAGCTTCCAGTCCACGCAAATGCGCCACACTGCGAGCCTGTCAATTTCCCCTCTCCAGCCATTAAAAGGCCAAACCCACCTTATTTATGGCTGGTCTGGTAGGTAGATATGTGCCCATGAGCCCCCCTAAAAGTGGATTCACGATGGCGTAAAACCGATTTTTGGCCTTCTCGCCATATTGTCCACTCGCACCCGCCATGACGTCCAACACCAATAGGGACAGAGAATTCCAGCCATAGAGCTGAGCACCATGGCACAAACCATCATATTACAAGATAGAAGGCTGTCAAACACATGAAAATGAAATTCTGCCTGTTATAAATTTGATCAAAATAGTTGAGGGCTTCAGTAGCAGGTGAGCTGACGTAATGGCGAAGTCCAGCAATGCTATGGAAGTGGAAATGGGCAGTCTCAGTGATGGCCCAGCTATGTGGATGGAAGCTCATCTTGGGGCCAAATACAACATTAAGGCTGCAAACTGCCTGGTTCAGCCTTAGAAAGTTGTCAGGGAGAGGGATGGAGTCGCTGCCGAAGGTACAGAGCTAGTGGTGGAACTATATTGAATCTGTCCCTTCAAGGCTGCTGCTGCTGTTCAAGTATACTTGTGATCTAAATCTTGTACTTGTAGCTGCTTATAAACTCCTAAGGTCAATTGTAGCTTCTATATTTCTAGCTCTCGGGTAGAAGAACTCAACATGAATGGACTGTGTCTATCTCTTCATGTGTCTGTAACAAAGTATGACAGTTTGAAGTGTTTTGCTTGGAGTGTGATATCTGGAATGTGATGGACATGATCAATAATGAGTATTATACATGTATGATAGATTATCAATCAGTGGGTTTCATATCATGGTGTCACTAAGTGGTTTGTTGGAAATTGGAGTTACTTAAACCACCATATTCCTATCTGAATTCAACTGAATGATACAGCAGGCAGAATACCTGTTGTATGATCTATCTCCTAATTTAAGAAGCATATTGCTGAACGATCTGGGAAGGTCGTCTTCAAAGTTATTACTTAATCTTTGATAATTATAATTTTCAATGTATTATGTTTCCTGTATGACATTCAGAGCTGCAGCCACTTCCATCTGGGAGTCCTATCAGAGGAAAGGGCAGATTGTGATGGTTTTAAATTGGCATTACATGGTGTTTGGCAGAAATTATTCACCTAAATGGTTTTAGTCTTAGTGTAGAGACTGTCATCCTTCTCTGACAGGTTAACATTCTATTTTCAATTGGATAAAGTTACAGTGAGCTATTTGCTTTATATTCTTGTAATACATTAAAACAAATTGTTTAATGCCCCCATTAAATAGCAGGCACATGAATGTAATGAGTATTTATATGCTAATATCACAAACAGTAATTTCTAAGCTACAGTCATGCAATAGGTTCAATAGCAACATTTATCCAGCTGGGAGATTAAAGTATAGTAATTGAATATCTATGCAAATTAGAATGTATGCATTCTCGGTTGGATGAAGGGTTATTAAAATGACAAAGAATATACTCCACTGCTCTCTGCATGAACAAGAGGGACACATTTTTTTCTCATTATGTAAAAGCGGTCCTGACTAGTCAATGAAACTGCTTTGGATAGCACTGCTATATATATTCAACGGTTGTTTCATGGCACACTGCAGTTAATCATACGATGAAACAAAGCATACTTTAGATAACATTAGTGTTGGTTGTTGTGGCTCATTCCCCTTCACATGACTTTCTTACATAAGTGATCGACTGACTATTGGAACAATATGCTCAGATCAGGTATGAACAACAACATCTGAAGTCATGGAAAACACATTTACTGTCTCCAGGTGGATCATTTATTGTCAGTTTCCTATTTCCAATTCAGATCTTTGACTAAATTATTTGTCAAGGAATTTTGGGGGCCCAAGTTAAGACAAGAACAGATCTCCAATGTCACAGATAATATATCCTCCAACGTAATAGGGTTCCCCGACCTAGCATTTTGCATACCACCTGCCTCCATATACAACAGGTTATTCTCCACCATTTCCTCCTGCATGCTGCCACCCCCAAAAACATCTTCCCATGGCTTCACTGTCAGCATTCTGAAGGAAATGTTCGTTCACTCCATGACACCCTGGCCCACTCCTCAGACACCCACAACACCCCTTCCCTTCGGCACCTTTCCATGCAAGCCAGGAGATGCAACACCTGCCTTGTTACCGCCTCCCTTTTTATCATCCAAGACCCCAAACACTCTTTCCAAGTGAAACAAAAATTTACTTGTACTTCTTTCAATTTAGAATTCTGTATTCGCTATTCATGATGTGGCCTCCCTTAAACTGGGGAGACCAAATGCTGACTGGGTAACCACTTTGCGAAACACGTCCATTCAGTCAATAAGCATGACCCTGAGCTTCCTGTCGCTTGTCATTTCAATTCTCCACCTCGCTCCCATCCTGTCCTTGGTCTGCAACAGTGTTCCAGTGAAGCTCAATGCAAGCTTGAGAAACTGCATCTCTTTCAATTTGGCATTCTACAGCATTCTGGACTCAACAATTTTAGATCATAACTTCTGCCTCCATTTTGTTTCATTTCCTTCTTTATTCATTCACGTTGCATTCAGATGGCTGTTATTCAGCCATTCACACCCTACTTGGACACATCTATTATTTCTTTACCCATTCCCATTTTGTTATTTAATCCATCCTGCCCTCCATCCTATCACAGGCCTTCTCTTTTGCTAAAAATAACCTACATTTCTGTCTTTCCTCAGTTTTGATGAAGAGTCATCATCAACATAAAACATTTACTCTATTTCTCTCCACAGATGCTGTCTGGCCTGCTGATTATTTCCAGCATTTTCTGTTTTTATTTCAAAATTCCAACATCTGCAGTACATTGCTTTTGTTCCACACAGTAATGTTTGGTCCATTGGAGGTCTGCCTGAAAATCTGCAGTCACTATCATTGATCATGGAGGTGTCTGACATCAACTTAGCATAGGGCTTTCCACGGAGTTTGCAGCATGGAAATGATGATTAACTCCATGAGAATATTTGCAGACCCAACCATGGGCAGAATCTTCCAGTCGGCGTGTGGGGGCGGGCCCGTCACGCTAACACGTAAAATGTCACGCGATGACGTCGGGCATGTGTCCCGACATCATCGCGCGACATTACGATATTTCATTCAGTGGGGACGCACCGGAGTCAGCTGCGCGCCCACTGAAATGTTAAGGGCCTATTAAGGCCATTAAGAAATTAATTAAAGTACTTAAGAACGCTGCCCGTCCAACCTTAAGGTTGGCAGGCAGGTGAAAAGCCCAAGCGGCCTTCGTGTTTTTCAGGAAACCTCATCCACAGCAGGACGAGGTTTCCTGAAGGTTTTATAAAATAAATAAATACATTTTCCCACCTTTACAAACATGTCCCAACTCATGTGACACAGTCACATGAGGGGACATGTTTGAATACATTTTTAAATCGATTCTTTAATTATTTTCATATCCATTCAATCTCCCTGAGGCAGCTCCGTGCCTCAGGGAGATTGCTGCTCTCTTTCACGACGTTTAATCTGATGTTTGATGTCTCAGCTTCAAGTGTAACATAACCAGAATTGCTGCCCAACTTCTGAATGTTTAGTGGACGCTCAGACTGAAGTCATGCAAACTCAGCTTGTTGCCATGCAAAATCAGAAAGCTACCATTATGGTAGCAGATATGAATGCTCAAAGGGTTTTTCAGGGTCTCACAGCTGTCCAGCAATCTGTGCTCCAGAAAATTGCTAGGATTCCCAGAGGAATGGCAGTAGCTCGCTGGAGCATGAGCCTACTGTGTGGTCATATAGGGTGACAGCATTCAAATTCTCACAATTGCCCATTAGCCAGCCAGTCCAGACTGCTGCCTCCCATGCTCAGGTGGTGCAGTCCAAAACCGGACCTTCAAGGCCCAGAGCTGCTCAAGGGCATCCTGTAAAGCTATCTTTGTCTCCTCCAATGAAAGTTGGCAGCCTTCCACCAGCCGTGCCAAAGCCATTGGGTTACCAATGCACAGGGAACTAAGCCAGGTAAGGTACCCACAAGTCAAACACTCAGAGAATACACAAAAATGATTAGTTGACTTTTGCACAAAACATTGAATGGTTTGTTTGACAGTTGGTTTGGAATATTTGTTTTATGGTGGCCTTTATTTTAGCATTGTGGCCAAGAAGATGCTGTGATGGTCAATA
This sequence comes from Cetorhinus maximus, assembly GCF_964194155.1. Classification (NCBI taxonomy): domain Eukaryota; kingdom Metazoa; phylum Chordata; class Chondrichthyes; order Lamniformes; family Cetorhinidae; genus Cetorhinus; species Cetorhinus maximus. Next base: position 108,828,861 of record NC_135881.1, read on the forward strand.
ACTGAGGGCAGATAAGGTGTGGGACTGCAGTTGAATGAGGAATTGGGATTGGATTCACTAGTACTGCAGTGAATGTAGTATTCATGAACTGATCACATCCAGAAAGAGGATGTGCTAGCTGCCTTCTCCCTCCTTCCCTTTTTCTTCTTCTCCTCCCACTCCTTCATTTTCTCCCTCTCCTTATACCTTGATGCCATATACCTGGTGGCAAGGGCTGTGCCCTCATGATGGCGAGGTTGTGTAGAATGAAGTAGACCATGACAACTTATGACACATGCTCTGGACAGTACTGCAGGGCTCCTTCAGAACAGTCTAGGCAACAAACACATTGCTTAAGCATCTCAGCAATCCGATCAATGCTATTTCACCAAGGCTCTTTGACAGCACCGTTAAAACACTCGATCTCTACCACCTAGAAGAAAAGGGGCAGCAGTTGCAAGGGAACACCACTGTTTGCAAGTTCCCCTCTGAGCCACACACCATTGTGACTTTGAACTATATCAACATTCCTTCACTGTCGCTGGGTCAAAATGCTGGAACTCGCTCCATAATCGCACTGTGGGTGTACCGACACCACATGGACTGCAGCAGTTCAAGAAGGTGGCTCACCGCCTCCTTCTCAAGGGCAATTAGGAATGGTCAATAAATGTTGGCCTAGCCAGCAAAGACCATATCCCGTAAAAGAATAACTTTAAAAAACAGTTCAGTGGCAGCAAGGTTCTCATCATATACATGCTGACTACGTGTGCATGGGTTGTGCACCAGAGTCATTAAACCGGACTCATGAGCCAGGTGGTCAGCAGGTAGCCCTTGTTACCCAATAGTCACTTTTAGATTTCTCGTAGTGGCTCAAATGCTGATGGTACAGTGGATTGGCACAGAATAAAGGTATCATGACAGCTGCCAGGATCGCGGACATTGACCTGCATGATGCTTTGACTACAGTGGCATACGAACTGCACTGTAGAATTCTTTTTCGGTTGTCAAACATCTCTGAATTTAGATGTGACATCCGTGAAGCAAGTTGTGCACAGTAAATGGTGCCCTGGATTATAGGAAAGCACTGTAGTTCTGGCAAAGCCCTGTATACACTCATCCTGCTTCTCATGTATGCAGCTTTCGGCATATAGTATGAAAGTCGCTTCCTTTATACAACGGTAGATGGCGAACTGCAAAATGTTGAAGATGTCGCCAGCTCAAGGCTGGAAGCAGCCTGGTGCAGAGAAGTTCATGGCCACAGTCACCTTCATAGTCACTAGCAGTGCCATCCTCACCCTGCTATGAGGCTATGGGTCTACTTGCTACAAGTGGCATCTCTTTAATGAAATGGAGGGTGAATTGCTTCTGGAACACCCTGGGTGGATATTGCTGGGTTTATTTTTACACCCTCCTTTGAACAAGAGTGTAACATTTGCAATTCTCCAATCCTTTGGCACTACCATGAGTTTTGTTTAAGTCAAGCAAAATAAAACTACTTTAGACAGGAAAAATAGCATGTTTATTATTTTGTACATTATATGCAAAGACAAGTTGTACTGATCAATGCATCCAATTATAACTGTCACCGTATGCTCACTTTCACTGTGAAATAAAGCTCAAGCATTCATATCTTGCATTGTTTTACTAAGCGTTTTCTCCGTCTTTGAAAACATCGCAGAGGCAAATTCGAGCACTTTCGATGAACACAAATATCCAGTACCAATCACAAAGGGATATGATTTTTACACATCTTGGTGATCAGCTAATATTTAAGTAGATATCGGGTAGTAAGAGTCTGCTGCAGCATGAGAGGGCCATTGCATCAATTGGAGGGGGAGATTGAGGCCACTGGGCACAGAAGGTATCTGTGACAAATCTGAATTTGTGACACTAAGATGCGCAAATTTGGTTCATTTTTGTAGTGGGTGAACAAAAATTTAAATCACTTTGAGCTTATGTTTCAGTTTGCCACTCAACCCGAAATTGATTGGAATTAGCAATTCAAGGCCTTATAATTGAATTATGGTACTGCGACTCCTTTAACACGGTGGATGACCAAAATGGTGCAAATTGAACTGTCTTATTAAAATGACCGGCAGTTGTAATCTAAAAAGATTCACAATGATGCCTGTTCTACATTTCACAATGTTGAGAAGGGGTTGAAGTAGAAGATAATGTACTAAGCTTTGATTGGTGCAATGAGAATACAGGAAGAAATGTCACATCGTGTAGTTACACCTTAGGAGGAGTAACTAGAAGAGCAGTGACATATCACAGATTGATAAAATCGAAAGAGACAAGTAAGATTATGACATAAAAACAAAAATAAAAACAAAAAACTGCAGATGCTGGAAATCTAAAACAAAAACAGAAATACCTGGAAAAACTCAGCAGATCTGGCAGCATCGGCGGAGAAGAACAAAGTTGACGTTTCGAGTCCTCATGACCCTTCAACAGAACTAAGTAGAAATAGGAAAGGGGTGAAATATAAGCTGGTTGAAGCGGTGGGGGGGGTTGGTCACCCCACCGCCACTAGAGCTACCTTGCTCGTCCTGCTCTCCAATCTTAATTAGCACATTCTTTTAGATAATATCATCACCTTCAACACCTGTTTGTTCTTTTGTCTGTGACATCTTTTGGTTATCTGCTCCTATCACTGCTTGCTTGTCCCAACAACTCCCCCCCACCCCTCCCCCTTAAACCAGCTTATATTTCACCCCTTTCCTATTTCTACATAGTTCTGTTGAAGGGTCATGAGGACTCGAAACGTCAACTTTGTTCTTCTCCGCCGATGCTGCCAGACCTGCTGAGTTTTTCCAGGTATTTCTGTTTTTGTTTAAGATTATGACAGTTGGATGCTAGAAGCAAAAGAAAAATCATTCATCACAAATAAGTTTTTTTGTAAATCCTATTCACAAGTGCAAGAAAGTTGCTAAAAATGAGCCTCCCTAGCTATGAATGCTTTGGACTGATTTGGATATTCTAAAATGTTTAAATTAGTTCATGGTAAAAGAAATATTTGGCACAAAAGGAGAAACTGAGCTTTTTGGAGGAAGGTGCAGCGTTGGAGGAGTTCTGTTTGGGGTCAGAGGAAATAATGAGACCAAGAGTACAATTGTTTGACAAAAAGAAACAAAAAAGTAAGGAATGTAATAAATGTCAGACTTGTGACAGACGAAAGGAGCTTAATTTTCCCTGCTCTGAAGTGGTGGGGCTAGAGGCTGGAGTGAAGGGGGGTGACTGGGGTGGGGGGGGGGGTGGAGAGAGGGATTGGGAAATAGTGGGGAGTTGCATCAGGTGGACATTCCGGCCCCTGGGAGAACTACCCTGCAGGGCAATCAGGGTAGAAAGTCAGCAGCCCACTTCAAAGAGGCATGCAGACAATTATGCCACTTAAGGGCCCAAATATGGACAATTTTTCAATGGAGATGAGATATTCCCGCTGTCAAAGCAGCAGAACACCACATACAGATCCCACCAGCGCTCTAGTAGCAGGCCAGGTGGCCATTGGAGCCAGAGGCTCCATGACCCAATAAAAATGCTGCAAGACAAAAGGCTGCCACTGTGGCAGAAAACAGGTTTGTGTGGGCCTCTTCAATCTAACATTTGCAGAAGGCATCAAAGAATGCACCCATGACGATGTGCTCTTGCACTGGTCTACTGTCTTTAGCAACACCCACAGCTCACAATGGAGCTATTGAATGGGCAGCCCTGAGGGTCCTCTTATTGGACCGCCAACTTCCCTGGTCTGTCCACCATCCTTAATTGGGTGGGGCTCCTAAAGGTAGCTTCTTAATTGGCTACCTCTTGGAAGAGCACACCTGACGTTCTATAATGGCCATTTGTGGGTAGCTGATCTATAATTGAGACCAATGTTAGGATCGCAAACCAACCTGAAAATCCAGCCAAGGAACTGGTAGAATCTTGTTTCTTGTGAAGAATGGAAAGAAACAAGATTCTTATTGTTTCACTTAAGGTTTGGAGGAGATCAAGATTTAATGATTCAACTGTTGTGCTGCACCTAGAATGAAAGTTGTGTGCACAGAGAACCAAAGATCTGAATGAAGTTGAATATAGAATGAAATCGGCAGCATCAAATGAACAGATAGGGCTCTCTACTTGTAAATTTAATGACGATCTGTCCATGGTGCAGTGGTGCTATTCACCTTGGTTGATAGGAACAGATAAGAAATGTCACCCATGGGATAACCTCTAAGTATGTGACACATACTGAAGCACTTTAATTACACCTGAGTTGTGCATCTGTCACATAACACTCTGAAGCTATCCCATCTGTCTTCCTAATAAACAGCCTGTTCTTTATACGATAACCATCAGCAAGCTGATGTCACTCTCTTTTTCATTCTAAATGCCAGGAAAAATTAGAGTGCATGGGAACACTAATGAATTTGCACAAAAAGCCCATGTTTAATCTTTACCTTCTGTTCTCACTACAGAAGCACACAAAATTAAAAAGTGGATTGGCCTGGTGAAAAATGCTTCACTCATTCCTGCACCAATACCCAGCACCCTGTACATGGTAACAATCCAAACAAAATGAAATCTATGCACCTAGACATAATCATCTTTAGAGAAGACCATTACTAGATTAAGCCTGGGATAAAAACTAGCATTCATTTACCAAAATTCAAGGGAGCCAATGTTATGTGCATGAGTAATCTTTCAATTCAATTTAGCCAAGTGATTATTTTACAGCTAGCACTATCATTTTACTATTTCATTTCAGCAGATGATATGTTGTGACCTAGATAGCTACACTGCTGTGCAAATAGACTTGTCGATTTGATGTTTCAGCCATTATTTTCATTTTCTATATTTCAGTTGTATCCAGGAATGACAGGACATAAGTTGTCTTCTGAAAGTATTTTATTTATTATCTGTTTTTCTAAGGAAGCAAGTTTTGCTCTAGCATGTTCATAGTTCCATATTCATTTTTAGCCTAAATATTCACCAAACACTCCGTGAGACATCCACTATTACTGGATATATTTATCATTAAAAATTATTGCTCCTATTAATTTTGCATTTGAAACAGTAAAGCTCAAAGATTTGTATTCATAATTACATTATTGGCAAAAGTAATGATTTATTTGGAACAGATTGCCCATTTTAAAAATGGAAACTATTGTCTGTGAAAGAATAAACAATATTTGGAAACAGTAAAAACTGTTTTAACAACAGAACACCAACTCTCTTTTCCATACAATATAGATTACAAGGTCATATAAGATTATCTATTATTCCCAAGAGCTGGACGCTACTAATAATGTCAAAGCCTGAGGAATTTCAACACTGTCATACTTCTTTGATGTTCGAGGAGTTGATATAATCAGTCAGAAAGGCAATCTAAGCGTTTCACAAGTCAATTCTTCTGGGGTTTCAGAGTCATTACTGAAAATTGTATGGCCCTTTCAACTATTTCCAGTACATTTCAATTGGGTGCGTACACCCTGGGGCTTTGTATGGATGTACAAAAACAAAAATGTGGTACAGTCACTAATATTCAGTCAAAAAATTCTGTAAATTTAGATTCCATTCACAAACTGAGCATAATAAATTTATGCAACATTGGTCTGGAAGATGATTGTTCCAACTGGCATTTGTCAAGTACAGAAATAATGGTTGATGCATCGTGCGGTGTTTGGGACCTCAGATTCCTGTCATTTACATGAAATCTTAAAAAACTGTAAACTTCAATAATTGTGTTACATCCTACACATTTTAAAGCCTGCAAACAATGTTATTCATGCTTAAAAAAGAATGTGTGGATATACATAATCTGGCTCAGCAATAGAACTTTATCTTAAAAATCACATGTGCATTACTGATTTCTGCTTCCCTGGATACACCTCTATTTTTCAGAGTATATTTATAATGATTGCCATTGCTGAAGAAAGCAATTTCCTGAACACGGTGTCCAGTCAGGTAACAGTTATGCCCTACAAAGGCCAATGAGGGTGGTCAATTAGCTCAGTTGGCTGAACAGCTGGTTTGTGATGCAGAGTGACACCAACAGCACGGGTTCAAATTCCCATATTGGCTGGGTATGGAGGCCCTGCCTTCTCAACCTCAGCCCTCACCTGAGGTGTGGTGACCCTCAGGTTAAACTTACCACCAGTCATCTCTCTCTGATGAGAGAGCAGCCTATGGTCCTCTGGGACTACAGCAAGTTTCACTTCATTCATTCCCTGTACAATTGTAGTTTCATATATTTCCAACATTAAATTTAAACTGAGCACAAGCAGCTAAAATAATAAACTCTCTCCATCTCTATTCACAGAAAAATGTGAAAGGTTTCCATTTATTCCGCTATATAACCTTTATACCAATGCATATGGAAATTCTTTCTGCAACATCTTAAATTTTCCACACATTTTTATCCTACTCTTTTATAAATGTTACATTTCAATTTTATTTTATTCTTGATTTAGTGACCCGTGACATTGTTAAATTAATTCAATTCAATATTTTCCATCATTTTCATTATTGATCTGTTTTTGCTCAATTTATTGCAGTTTACCCAGTCACTGATAATGATCCAATTCAATTTATGCTGACTTACTTGCAATTTTGTTACTCATCTAATTTAGGGTTGCAATTGAATCTGGTGATTGAAGAATTTCTCTCTTCCCTCCTTTAAAAATTTGCATCAACTCAGTGACCATAGTTTAGGAGATATCTGATCCAAATTTGCATGATAAACAATTCCCTGTATAATATCAATCTCCATGTGTCTTAATTCCTACATTAAAACAAAGTGAAATTTGTCATTGATCTATGTTTTAATATGGCTTGAATTTGATTATATTTACTATGAATAAGTTAATTAAATTTAATTTAGTTTAGTTATTTAGTTAGTCTTGCTGTTTATCAATGGATAAAACTCAGTAATTATTACTTTAAAGACTTTCTGTTCATTAATCTGCTAAGAATGAAACTTGTTTCTTCAGTTTAATTTCCTTGGGAGTTTGCATTTGAAATCTCAGGAAAATCGCAAAATGTGGAACAGCTTAGATTGAATGATGGTAAAGGAGGAAGAGCTTCAGATTGGGATGAATTTTTGGGACCGGGGACCTGTATAAGAGCAACAGGTTGCGCCTCAAGAAGGACTGATGTCCCTGCAGGGAGGTTAACCGGAGCTGTGTGAGAAGGATAATCAAGCATGCCAGGGGGAGGGATCCCAGGGTGAAGAATCATAGGGAACAACTAGAGTCGAGATCAGGAGAATTATTGTTACACTTTGATCAGTTTACTTCGCTCACTGCTGCTGTAACATGCGAATTGAAGGACTTCAATCATATGTTGAACCCGTGACTGGCCACTGTTTATACAGTCTTTTCAGCTTCAGTTACAGTCTGTTCCTGGCCACATGCTCACCTCCATTGTCTTTCTGCCCTGTAACCGATTCTTCTCCTGGATCTCCATTTCTATGGAAATGGCCCCATTAGTACACCCTCCAATACCCTACCCTCAAACAGACTCTGTGCTTCACTCACTATATTACAGACAAGGCCATTTCTGATTGCTTCATTGTATCACTCTCCACATACATCCCCTTTCTACTTCCCAATCCTACTTCCCTCTTTGTCTGCCCCTCGAAAAAATATTCTCATATTCACTTACAACTGCACTTCCAAAATGCAATCTTTTTAGCCTTTGGGGTGGGTTTAAACTAGCTTGTCAGGGGGCTGGGAACCTGAGGGGTAGCCCAAGCTGGAAGGGAGTAAAGTTGGCAACAGGAAGTAGTAGTGAGAGGAGAAGGCAGGAGAAACAAAGCAGAGCATTGAGTATGCTTTGAATGCGGAATGATGTCAAAAAGACAAAGCTAAGGGCACTCTATCTGAATGCGCGCAGCATTCGCAATAAGGTAGATGATCAAAAGGCACAAATAGAGATAAATGGGTATGACATAATTGCCATTACAGAAACGTGGCTGCATGGTGACCAAGACTGGGAACTGAATATTCAAGGGCATTCGACGTTCAGGATGGACAGGCAAGAAGGGAAAGGAGGTAGAGTTGCCAAATAGTATTGGTAATGTGGGGCATGGCATTAATTAGGAGGTGAGAGAAGCATGTAGCATGGGCAATACAGTAATTATGGGTGACTTCATTCTGCATACACACTGAGTAAACCAATTGAGCACAAATGCTGTGGAAGACCAGTTTCTGGAGTGTGTTAGGGATGGTTTTCTAGAGCAGTATGTTGAGGAACCAACTAGAGGACAGGCTAATTTAGATCTAGTATTATGTAATGAAAAAGGGCTAACTAATAATCTTGTAAAAGAACCTTTAGGGATGAGTGGCCACAATATGATAGAATTTTACATTATGTTTGAAAGTGAAGTCGTCCACTTTGAAGCAAGGATGTTAAAGTTGAATAAAGGAAATTGTGAAGGCATGAGGGACAAATTGGCTGAGGTGGATTGGGAAAATACATTAAAGGGTATGACTGTACATAGGCAATGGATAGTCTTCAAAGAACTATTACATAGCTTACAGCACCTATACATTCCTTCAAGGTGCAAAAATCCAAAAAAAATCAGTCAACCAAGGCTGACAAAGGAAATTAAGGATTGTATAAGATTAAAAGAAAAGGCTTATAAAGTTGCTACAAGAAATAGTAAACCTCAGGATTAGGAGGCTTTTAGAATACAGCAAAGGAAGACCAAGAAACTGGTAAAGAAGGGAAGAATAGAAAATGAATGTAATCTGGAAAAATACATAAAAATGGACTGTAAGAGCATCTATGAGTATGTAAAAAGGAAGTGTTTGGCTAAGTTAAATGTGGGTCTATTGCAGGCAGAGTCAGGAGAATTCATAATGGGAAATAGAGGAATGGCAGACAAGCTAAATGATTATTTTGTGTCTGTTTTCACTGAGGAAGATACAGGAAATCTCCCAGATTTGAGATCCAAGGGAGTAGGGAAAATGAGGAGTTGAAGGAAATTGGAATAAGTAAGAAGGTTGTATTGGAGAAATTATGGGACTTATGAAATTATGGAAATTATGGTAAGTCCCCAGGTTCTGATATTGGTGATCATTTTCTAAAATTCTATAAATTCTGGAATGGTTCCTGAAGATTGGAAGGTAGCAAATGTCACCCCACTATTTAAGAAGGGAGGGAGAGAGAAAACAGGGAACTACAGACCTGTTGGCCTTACGTCAGTAGTAGGGAAAATGCTAGAATCTATCATAAAGGATGTGATAAATGGATACTTGGATAATCATGATCTGATTGGGCATTGTCAGCATGGATTTGTGAATGGGAAATTATGCTCGACAAACTTGTTGGAGTTTTTTGAGGATGTTACTAACAGAATTGATAAAGAAGACTTCACTACATCGATGGATGTGGTATACTTGGATTTTCAGAAGGCTTTTGATAACGTCCCCTGCAGGAGGTTGATTAGCAAAATAAAAGCTATGGGATAGGAGGCAATATACTGGCATGGGTTAAGGATTGGCTAACAGGCAGAAAATAGAGAGTAGGAATAAACAGGTCATTCTCGCGTTGGCAGGCTATGGCCAGTGAGGTACTGCAAGGATCAGTACTTGGGCCCCAGCTGTTCACAATATATATCAATGATTTGGATGTGGGGACCAAATGTAATACTTCCAAGTTTGTGGATGATCCAAAGCTAGGTAGGAATGTTTGTTGTGAGGAAGATGTAAAGCGGCTACAGAAGGATTTGGACAGAGTTAGTGAGTGGGCAAGAACATGGCAGATGAAATATAATGTGAAAAACTGTGAGGTTATCCACTTTGGTAGAAGGAACAGATGTGCAGGTTATTTCCTAAATGGTAAGAGATTAGAAAAGGACCTCAGTGTCCTTGACCATAAATCACTGAAGGCTAACATGCAGGTGCAGCAAGCTATGAGGAAAGCTAATGGAATGTTGGCCTTTATCACAAGAAGATTTGAGTACAGGACTAGTGAAGTGTTGCTTCAATTGTATAGAATCTTGGTTAGACTGGTATAGAATCTTGGTTAGACTGCACCTGGAGTACTTTGTGCAGTTTTGGTCCCCTTACCTCAGAAATGATATTATTGCCATAGAGGGAGTGCAACGAAGGTTCACCAGACTTGTTACGGGGATGACAGTACTGTCTTATGAAGAGAGATTGGGCAAACTGAGCCTGTATTCTCTAGAGTTTCAAAGAATAAGAGGTAATCTCATTGAAATCTACAAAATACTTTAAGAAATAGACAGGGTAGATGCCGGTAAGATGTTTCCCCTAGTTAGTGAGTCTAGAAACAGGGGGCACAATTTCAAAGTAAGGGGGAAGCCACTCAGGACCGAGTCAAGGAGAAATTTCTTTGCTCTGAGGGTTGAGTGTCTTTGGAATTCTCTACCACAGAGAGCCGTGGAAGCTCAGTCATTGAGTACGTTTAAGGTAGACATTGATAAATTTCTGATTAACAATAACATAAAGGATTACGGGGATAGTGTGGGTAAAAGGCATTGAAATGTTCGATCAGCCATGATCGTATTGAATGGCAGAGCAGGCTCGATGGACTGAATGGCCTTCTCCTGTTTCTTTGTTCCTTTGGTCCTCCATTCACCATGACATTTCTGCAGCTACTGATTTGCTCAACTACACCCCCACCTCCACCTTTGATGCCATAGTCCCGAAAAAAATCATTATTCTCTCTCACCTTAGCCATTCACCCAGTACAACCCTGGAAAGTACTGAAGATCAGAGGGACCTTGGTGTGCATATCCACAGATCCCTGAAGGTAGCAGGGCAAGTAGATAAAGTGGTTAAGAAGGCAAATGGGATACTTGCCTTTATTAGCCGAGGCATAGAATACAAGAGCAGGGAGGTTATGCTGGAACTGTATAAAATGCTGGTTAGGTCACAACTTGAGTACTGCGTGCAATTCTGGTCACCACATTATAGGGAGGATGTGATTGCACTGGAGAAGGTGCAGAGGAGATTTACCAGGATGCTGCCTGGACTGGAGGGTCTGAGCTATGAGGAAAGATTGGATAAGGCTAGGGTTGTTTTCCTTGGAGCAGCGAAGTTTGAGAGGGGACCTGATAGAGGTGTATAAGATTATGAGGGACATAGATAGGGTGGATAGGAAGGCACTTTTTCCATTAGTAGAGGGGTCAATAACCAGGGGGCATAGATTTAAGGTAAGAGGTAGAAGGCTAAGAGGAGAGTTGAGGAGAAACTTTTTCACCCAGAGGGCGTTGGGAGTCTGGAGCTCACTGCCTGAAAGTGTGGTTGAGTCAGAAACTCTTGTAACATTTAAGAAGTATTTAGATATTCACTTGCATTGCCGTAGCCTCCAGGGCTATGGGCCAAACGCTGGAAAATGGGATTAGTGTAGTCAGATCTTTGTTGACCGGTGTAGACACGATGGGCCAAATGGCCTCCTTCTGTGCTGTAAACATCTATGAGTCTATAACCCTTAACTCCGTTCCCTTGACAACTTGAATAGAAAATCTGGTTTAGCCATTCACCACCAGATCTGGCTGGATCATGTAAAACAGTATCGAGTCTGGCTATAGTCTGCTAAAACTGTTCACTATTCCAGGATCATCCTGGAGTGCAAAGATAACCCCAGGCTTCTTTTCTCTACTGCAAACCATCTTGGTAAATCCCACATCCTATCTCCTCCACCTCACCTCCAACAATAAGTGCGAGGTGCTCATGGGCTTCTTTATCACTAAGATTAACACAATCCAATCAGCTACCTCTGCCACTTCCCTCCCTTCCCCTAACCCACAGGGCCAAACTGCCTCTAAACCTCCCTCCTGTCCTAGCACTGAATGCTCATTTTTCACCAGTTTCTCTCCTAACTCCCATCACACCCTCTTCGAACTCGTCTTGACCATGAGACACACCTTGGGCTCCTTTAGCCCTATTCCCACTAAACTGCTGACCACTCAATTTCCCTTCCTGCTCCCAATGTTAGCAGATACTGTCAGTAAAATGAAGTCAGGAGCCTTCCACCAGCCATGCTGTAGCCACTGGGGTGGCACTGCTTAGGAACACTAGACCAGGGTAGAGCACCCACAAGGCAGGCACTAATAGAAAGCATAAGAGAGATTAGTTCAGTTTTGTATGGAATATTGAATATTTTTGTTAAGGTTTGTGTGGAATGTTTGTTTTGTGGTGGCTTTTATTTTGGAAATGCGGCCAAGGGGATAATGTGATGGTACACAATTGCAGGATGGTAAGCTGTGAGGCTGTTGGACAATGTGGATCCGGAGTTGTATTCAGGGAAACAAGACTCAGTGTCTCATGGACAGCTCATCCAGAACATGGATGTGCTAGCTGTCTCTGCTTCCTCTTCCTTCACCTCCTGAGGTGGCCATCAAATCCATGGTGGCAAGAGCTGTGCCCTCATGATGGCCATGCTGAGGAAGATACATCAGACCACCATAAATCAGGATGTCTGCTCCAGCAAGTACTGCAGGACACCTGCAGCATGGTTGAGGCAATGGAACCTATGTTTCAGAACCCCAATCATCTACTCGATGATGTTCCACATGGTGACATGGCTTTCATTATATGCATGCTGACCACGGTATGGTTAGGTTGCAAAAGGGAGTTATTAGTCAGTTGTAGAATGGATAGCCCTTGTTACCTAGAAGCCACCCTCTGGTTTGACATGGCGACTGAAAGATTGTTGGATAATCAAGTGGACTAGCGCAGAATACACGCATTGTTACTGCTGCCAAGATAGTGGATATTCGCAAGCATGATGTGCTGGGGATGGTCGCACATTGCGTAAGCGATAACCTTTGCAGGAGGGATACCTCTCAGCATTAAAATACTGTGCCCGCAGAGCCATGTGTATGCAGTTAATGGTACCCTGCACCATGGGGAAGACAATATTCCTATGTTCAGAGAGAACACAATGAAGTCCTCTCTCCTCTCATACAGAGCCTCAGTCACTTCTTTGATGCAGCAGTGGACCGCAAACTGGAAGATGTTAGATATGTCTCCTGTTGCAGTCGGAAACATAGAAATTCAGAGTCCTGCCACTGGCAGCATTAGCCTCATACAGATCCGAGGCTGTAGGTCTGGTTCCAAGAGGTGGCAGAGCTTGATGAACACCTCCTTCATGAATTTCAGATGCCAAACACACTGCTCCTAGTTTAGTTGGAGGTAGAATGTGTTCTTAGAAGAACCTAGGTAGATAAGGCCTCCCGCTGTGAGCCCTTCCCCTCCTCCTATTCCTCCCTCTGCAAACTGCTTCTCATCTTATTTTCTGCCTTTGCATGACTGGGAGCAAGACTACCTGGAGCCCTTGAACACCTTCGCCACTCCCTGTAAACTTCACCAGCTATAAGCAGCACCTATAGCACCAAAACTACTAGTATTACAAAGTCAAATTTTAACTTCTCATTAAAATTCCACAGGAGCATGTTCATATTATTTTAGTTTGATGGTGTGAAGAACAAGTGATTGTTCCTTTGATCATGGTTGAGTGACAGAATTATCTTCAAAGGGGGAAATAAAAAGAGTGGAAAAAAATTAAGAAAATGAGTTTCTTTCAGTGGACAGCAGTTCTGGTGTAATGCTTTAAACTCCATTGCCATTTAGAGGCTCATGTATTTTGCACGTAGCGTCCCATCACAAAAGCTATACTTAAGAATCATATAATATGTAGGAAAGCCAAGAAGACGCATCTGATTTATCCAAAGAAACAGGCCCCTTCCAAATAATTTCAAAATAGGCTGAAAGTAGAATTTTGCAAAGGATAGATTAACCCTTGTTGACAATTCCCAGGTCTCTAATAAAGATGTTAGGCTGCTAATTATTTATCCTATTTTTGTTTCTGCTCGTGCTCCAGACGTCAGGAAAATTGCAATGATACACTGCTGTTCAAAAAAGGAGAGAGGGATAAACCTGGCAACTACAGGCCAGTCAAGCTAATGGTGGTGGGAAACTTGAGTCCGAATTTTCCAGGCCCATTGGCGACAGAGTTGAGCAGCGCAAAGGCTGAAAAAATGATGTGGGAAAGTGTCAGAAGGGTACCTGATGTCCTCCTCTGCCACGCCATTTTGCCAGCAGTGGGGAAGGTTGCAAACCACCCACCCATTGGGAGCAAAATTGAGCCATTTAAGTGGCCAATTAAAGGGTGTCTTCCCACCTCCACGGGCATTTTGCCAGTGGTGTGGACAAATATCCAGGCTGCTTCTGTATCAATGGCTGCCCTCAGTGACCTATCCATCCCTCTCTCCAGGTCCTGCCTGACAGGCCCAGTTACCCTCAGACCCCACTTACCTGAATTTGAGGGCACATGGCCATCGATGTGCTGTCATCCTCCAGCTGCAGTCCCAGCAATGGTCACTGATAGCAGTGGTGCTGTTGAAGCTACTAAGCTGCTGGCCCTCTGATTAGTTTGGCAGTTTTTGGGGGCAGGCAATCATCTTCAATAACCACCACCAGAAAATTACAGTTCTGAGTCCCAATGCCTGCCGAGCCCAGAAATGGGATACCCACTAGCTCCCCAAGATTCTGCCCTTCTGAGTCACTGGTCCATGACAAAATTAATTGGCACTTGGAAAAATATGAATTAATCAATAAAAGGTAGGTTGAGTTCTAAAGAAATTGAGAGAGTTCATGAGTGTAGAGCAGTTGATGCACATTTAAAGGTATTCGATAAAGTACCATATAATAGACATTTGCAAAACTGAAGCCCATAGGATTAAAACAGAAAATTGTGGCATTGATAAGAAATTAGCTAAGGAACAGAAAGCAGAATTAAGTGATGAATGGTTGTTTTTCAGAGTGGAGGGAAGTATGCAGTGGTGTCTATCAGGATTCCTTGTTGGGACCACTGCTTTCCTTGATAGCTTTATCTAAATTGCCTGGGTTTGAATATATGATTTCAAAGTTTACATGAAACTCAGAAATGTATCAAGCAGTAAGAAGGATAGCAACAGATTTCAGAAGGAAAAAAGTGATGAACGAGATAGAAACATGGGGCAGAATTTTATGACAGCGGGATTTTACGTTCCCGCTGTCATCAATGGCATTTATAATGGCCCGCTGCTTTTTACGGCCCCGTCCCTGCCAAAACAGGCCGTAAAAGTCTGCCCATGGTAGATTAAATTTGACAGAGAAAAGGATGAAGTCATTCATTTGGCTAGGAAAAATGTAGAGGCGCAATATCTTAAAAATGGTACAATATTAAAGAGGGTGTAAGAATAGAAAGACACCTAGCAATCTGTGTAAAGAAATCCTTGAAGGTGGCAGAACAAGTTGGGAAGGCTGTCATGTGGGATCTGTGGCTTTTACAGACAGAGACATAGGGCTGATTTTCATGTCGGAAGTGGGAATAGGCAGTTGGGACTAATCCTGCCTCCGTCTCAAGACTGCCAGGAGGTGGCTGGCCCGAGGCAGAAATGGAGGCAGAGTCCAGAGCAGGCAGGTTAAAAGACTCATTTCTGCTCCCAAAAATCCTTGGCCCAGTGCTGCCAATGCAGCTTTATGAACAGATTTCCGAAGCCCTATTATAACATGAAGATGTTGAACCGGCAATGAGACTCTTCAAACCAACTCTGTAAACAAAGTGAAGCAGTTGTAAAATGATTAGGTTGTTGTATTGCAGCCAAGAGCCCATAAATATCCCTAAGTAAACAAACAGACTTCAGAACTACTACCTCAATAGGTCTCTAGACTGAGTACATAAAAACATTGGAAAAGAAAAAAACATTTACACGTTGTTATCATACTAGGCTACTCTTTCAATAGTGTTAATTGTACTCTATCTTTTCATCGATGAGACAAATTTTTTTAACTCATCTCAACACTTTTTCACATTTACAATGTTGAACCTTTACTTGGCAGCTTGATAAGTACATAATAGTATCTGATCAAGTTGGCAGAAGTAACAGTCTGGCAATCACAATGGCCAGAATTTCCCCATCGGTGATTTGGGGACAGGGCCTGCTTGCCGATGGGAAAATGACACGGAATGACGTCAGGAGGAACCCCCGACGTCATCCCGGTCCCGTTAAATTTTTAGGAAGGCGGGCGGACAGCGAAATCAGCTGTCCGCCCATTGACTTGTCAATGCCCAATTAAGGCCATTGACAGGCTAATTAAGATCATTAAAGACCTGCCTGTCCAACCTTAAGGCTGGCGGGCAAGCCAGGAGCCCCAGCAGGCTCCTGATAATACATGAAACCTCATCCACAGGCGGGATGAGGTTTCATGTCCGTTTTTAAAAAGTTTAATAAAGTTTATGTCGTTTTTATTAACATGTCCCATCTCGTGTGACATTGTCACATGAGGGGGATATGTTAATAATATTTTTATTTTTCTATTTTTTAACTTTTGTGCCCTGTCACTAATCTCCCTGAGACAGCACTTTGACAGCTGGGGATTCCCTCCCGCCGCCCCCCGCACAGGAAGCACACAGCGCTTCCTGTCGGGAAGGCCGCTGGGCGGGCCTTAATTGGCCCGCCCACTCAAAATGGCGGCGGGCTCCGTTTCGGCAGCGGGGGTCGGCTGTCCGCCCGCCACCGAGCTGGTGGGGCCCACATGCCCACCAAGGGCAAAATTCTGCCCAATGGCTGGGATTTCTTGCTGAGTCAGGGTCCCCACAGGCAGGCTATTAATTGGCTTGAGACAGACCTTCCACCCCCATCTGGGAAGCCCTGCCTCTGAGAGCTGCTGGCAAATCAAATGCTCTGGTCCCAGCAGCACCAATGGGAGTGGTGTTGCATATTGGCACTGCATCCAGTCCCTTGTCAATTGCCGCTGGAGCAGGATGCAAATGTAAATGGGGGTCCGGGGGGGAGGGGGTATTGCTCGGGCCAGGCTGGGAGGCCTTGTGAGGGGAATAATGGGGATGAGCAAGGCTGGGAAGTGGGGGCACTGGGGCAAGAAGCTCCAATGCGCACAAGGGGCCTGTAATGGAGATACTACCCTTGTCCGCCACCAACCCAAGCAGTGAAAGCTGCCAGGTTGGTGCCAGTCTCTGCCTGCCACAGGTTAAATGCCAGCAGGGTAGGAAAGGCCTTAAGTGGCCATTAATTGGTCACTTATGGCATCAATCGACCCATGTGTTGGGAGGCTGACCAATGCCTTCCCAGTTGCATGTAAAAATTGTGGTGGGGCGGGCAAGTGGGTGCTAGGAACATTGCCCATGGCATTGCGCTGAATTTCATGTTCCCCTATCTGCCAATCGCCCACCCCAAAGGGGAACAAAATTCAGCCCATTGTTTACCGGGCATTTCCAATCACAGCAAAGTCATGACTCACTTTAATGAACAGAGATATAACTCATGGTACAGCATTTCATGATGAACTGTAAAGGAGGTAAAATCATTTTACTTAACTTTGAAACATTTCCTGGTTCCAATCCATAATTCACACTTTCATGCATCTAATGTAAAACCCGACAGCTGGTACAAAGCAGCCTCCTTCATGAAAATTAAAATTTACCTGTGGCGAGCTCTCAATGAGCCCACATCACTGTCAGTTTCCCCCTTAATAGGAGTGGGTGGGTTCTGAGGCCCACTCCCACCGACCCCTGGTGAAAATCGCCAAGAGCAAGAATGGAGGTGGGGAGTCCCAGCGCGCTGCTAGGTGGGCATTTTGTTTCCTGATCCGGCCTCTGTTTGGATCAGGATCATGAAAATCCAGCTCATAGATTACAAAAACAAGAATGTTATGCTATACCTTTGTAAAACATTGGTTATGTCCCAGCTAGAGTATTGTGCCCAATTCTGGGCACCACACTTTAGGCAGAATGTCAAGGTCTTAGACAAGGTACAGAGGAGATTTATTAGAGTGGTACCAGGACTGAAGGAATTTAGTTATGTATACAGATTATCAAAGGTGGGGCCGTGCTCCTTAGAGGAGAGGAGATTTAATAAATGTGTTCAAAATTAGAAATATTCAGATAAAGTAATTAATGAGAAACTGCTTGAAGTGGCATAAGAATCAGTAACAAGAGGACACAGATTTAAGGCAATTGGTAAGAGAACCAGAGATGACATGAGGAAAACATTTTTTTATACAGCCAGTTGTGATCTGCGTACACTGCCTGAAAAGATGGTGGAAGCAGATCCAACAGTAACTTGCAAAAGGGAATCGTATAAGCACTTGAAGGAGAAAGATTTGCAGGGTCATGAAAAGTAGGAGTAATGGAATAACTCTTTCGAAGAGCCGACACAGGCACAATGGCTGAATGATTTCCTTCCGTGCTGTATGATTCTATGATTCAAATTATCTTTAGGCAAACGAGAATTGGAGTCAGAGATTCCTGTGGGCTTGGGAAAACCCAACCTGTGCACTTTTGCGCCTTCCAAAATGCACAGCCGACCCATCTGTGACTTTGCCTGGGTTTTTGTCTTTTCACACAGGGGTTGGATTTGCAATGCATTTTATGAGCCGCGATGGAGTTAGTGAGGAGTGTGGAGGATGGCTAGTTAGAAGGCCCGCCTTAGTTCTTCAACACAGTATCCTAGTTCCTAGCATTTTTTAAAGCTCACTCCTCACCCTCCTCATCCCCACTTCCACTCCCATGCCACCCCATGCCCCGTCAGCTCATATATGCCTACCCATTCCCCCTATGATTGCCCATGCTGTCCCATGCCCCATTATCCTCCACCCACTCCTGTGTCACTCCATGCTCCCTCAAATCTCTCATATCATCTCCATGCCTCTCATGTATTTAGCCACTCATCCAGTCTGCACTATGTACAGTCCTCAGGAGCCAGGCAATAGTAATATGAATTATTTTAAAATAACCGGAAAAATTAAATCTCTAACAATCTAATACGACCCTCAATTAAAACCCACTATCACTGATAGTGGAAAATAACTACTCCAAAAAGTTGTAATCCTTCAAGTTTGTAAACAACAAGAAACCATATCAAAGGCATAATATGTTATTGCAGCCTTTTAAAAGCTCCAATCATTCTTAGATAAATAGACAACCTGCTGAGCTGAAGCCATTATCCAATTTTGAATTCCAGCCAAGCATTCATAATTACTACAGCTGTCATAACAAGAGCTTTCAGCTATATGCCTAAAACTGACAGAACAGAATCGTACCCAATTTCCATTTCAAAGCAGACTGCCTGTCAATCAATAGAGGGTAGCAGGTGTAAAGATGTTTTATCCAATTTTAAAAGCAAGGTTCTTTAAACAGCCAGAGCTGTCAGTTGATTTAAATCTCAGCACAAAATATGACAGCGGAGGCTGACAGGACTTTTTTTTTCACATTTGTAATGCATTGTGACATTTTCTTCAATGGGAAAATTACTCTAATGCCTGATGACACTTATACAAAGTTGGTTAAAGTAAGGATCAAGTTACCTTTGCAGGGCAGATCCCTGTAATGAATCACTGCATCAAAACACATCTACAGTGCAACACAGTATCTAATAGTGAAGGTGTAAAACATTTTACACTTACCTTTCAAAATGTTCCCAACTCCTCAGCAGGCTTCCCACAGTCATCATGAACCAAGGAGGTACTTTTTTAGGGCTTCCAAAACCCACACCAGTACATATAAATGTGTGTAGGAGGAAATGCAAATTTCTGTGGTCCTCACAAAGGGACCCCAACCCTGAAAAGGTGTGCGTATGTTTTGCAACCAAGGCCTTCTCAATCCGCAAAAAGGTGCGTGGTCAGGGAGGCAGAGGGAAATGATTTTCCCAGCAAAAAAAAACTGAGTTCAACATTTTGCAACCCAACTTGCACCTCCATGTGGGGACATAAATCTGACCCCTGATCTATGAAATCACAATTTGAAGACTGAAACATAATCTAACTAAAGTAGTTACTTTCTTCAAGTTCTTGGTTTGCAAATATCTATATTCAAATATATATCTGCTATAATTTTTACTTTCCTGTTGCAAATGATCCTTTGACATCTAGAGTGTTTGACCTATACAACTCCTGCTCTGCCCTACCCCATTCACTCTCAGTCCATTAGATTTTTAGATTTTGAATTACATACAATCTCTTGTCCGATCTGGCTTTAGTTGAGAACTTCTTATGGCCCTTCAGGGATTTAGCTAAATTACCTCTTAATAGCCTTGTTCTTTATTTCTGACCACTTTTTATGACTTTCCTACAAATTCCAATGGCAAACCTCTGGGCCTGGGAAGTGTCGAGTTCAGACAATGAAGGTCCCATATTGGTTTTTTTTCACCAGACCACACACATCCCGTTGGGTCTTTGCTATTCTATGAAGGCGCCCTCTTCTAATTATGCTAGTTAGATGTGCTATTTGTGTTGTTGTATTTTTAAGTTCACTCTCAGCGATGGCGATTAAACATGTTTTACTTTTTGCAATAAATTCATAGAAGACTTTACAAAGGAAGAACCCTACATCTGAATTTCTTGTGCCCCGCCTGCCTTTTAATCCCTATATTGGCTCACCCCATCCTTCTTATGGTTCCACATGTACTGGCCTGATGCTATACAACAGCAGTTTTTATTTACTCAGTGTCTTTAACATAGAAAACACATCTGAAGGTGATTCACAGAGGCATAATCAGACAGAAATGGATGCCGAGCTAAAGGACAAGCTAGTAAAATGGGTAACGAGAAACTTAGTCAAAGAGGTGGGTTTTACAGAGGGTCTTAAAGAAGTCTGGAGGTAGCGAGATTTAGGGAGGGGCTTTCAGACTATGGAATCCAGGCAGCTGAAGGCTAAATGGGGAAGGGAGGGTGGGAATACACAACAGTCAGAGGAAAGAACAACTTACATGGCAAATTTTAGGGTTGGAGGATATTACAGAAATTGGGAAGGGTAAGGGTGTGATGGGATTTAAACATAAGAATGAGAATTTTGAATTAAAGACATTAAAGGACTGGAAGTCAATGTAGGTTATCAAAGGCAATTTATTAAAACTAATGAAATGCTAAGATAGATACTACAACAGGCAGCAACAATTTGACCAGATTACAACCCAAATGGTGAATGTGAAAATTGAGTCCAATGTTCCTGCAGCTATCATACACACTCACACAAGAATTAATTTCCAAAATCTATCAACTTTGCCATCTTCCTTTCTGCCATCAAGAATTATTCTGGAAGCCATTCACCTCTTTCACCAGTTCTGATGAAAAGTCATCTACCTGAAACGTTAACACTGTTTCTCTCCACAGGCACTGCCTGACCTATTGAGTTTTCCCTGCATTTTTTGTTTTTAATTCAGATTTCCAGCATCCGCAGTAATTTGCTTTTGTAATTCCAGTAAAAGAGCTGGCAGTCTGCTAATATTCAAGCCTACTGCGCTTCTGCCTGCAGAGCAAGTTTCCTGGAATCCTGGGTCCTCTGTGTCAAGCAGCTGTTAATAATTAGAATGTTTATGTTTTCTATCAATATAACCTGAATGATAATTAAGTAATTATTAGAGGTTATTCAAACCAACTAATCAAAGCAATGTATTTTTCCTACAGTAATCTGATCAAGAAACAGGACAAATGCAAGCCAACAAATTATTGCCATATCAGTCTACTCTCAATCTTCAGCAAAGTGATGAATGGAAGATTTTGTCCATAGTATTGTCAAACAGCACTTACTTGCCAATAACCTGATCACTGATGCTTAGTTTGGGCTCTGCCAGAACCAGACAGCTCCAGACCATATTACAACCTTGCATCAAATATAGCTAAAAGAGCTGAATTCCAGGTGAGGTGACAATAACTGCCCTTGACATCAAGGCTGTATTTGACCAAATTTTCCAGTGGCTGGAGCCATACTTAGATTGAAGAAACACGAAGTTGTTGTAGACCCATTATCTCAGTCCCAGAACATTGCTGCAGGAGTTCTCGGTACAGTGTCCTAGGCCCAACCAACTTCAGCTGCTTCACTAATGACCTTTCCTCCAACATAAGATCATAAATGGGGATGTTCGCTAATGATTGCACAATGTTCAGTACCATTCGTGACTTCAGATACTGAAACAGTGTATGCACGCAGCAAGACATTATGCAGGCTGGGGCTGATAAGAGGCAAGTAATATTCACACTATCATGCCCAGTAAAGATGTCCCATTCATAAATTTAAACATAGACTCTGCTCATATGGAAGCTACTGGGACTGTCTTTTACTTCTTTAAAATGGACACTGGTGAACTGTTAAGGTGGCTGCTAATGGGTCAGGTGACCATTGGTCATTCAACAAAATCAAGCTTCCTGAAAGTTCTAATTGAATCACCCTGGGAGCTGGGGGTACCCCCTGGAATAGACATAACAAGACGAATGTGATATGTGTAATTTTTGCCTGCCATTGTTCAAAGTTTACTCAAAACAAAGTCAATGGACACCTGGCCTCTATGGGCTGGATTTTCATCCTCAAGGCCTGTAGCGGGAGCTGGGAAAATTCACGGCTTGGCCCCCCCACCTCAGGAGAAAATGCCTGCCAGGATGGGATTTTAATTCTGGGTGGCAGGTGCAGGCTGCAGTTGGTAAAAATTTGGAGACAGCCACAGGGGCTGCCAACTTGGCCTGCTCCTTAGGTCCCCAGCATCACAGATGCCAGTCTTCAGCCAATTCAATTCACTCCACGTGATGTCAAGAAACAGCTGAAGGCACTGGATACTGCAAAAGCTACGGGCCCTGACAACATTTCAACAATAGTACTGAAGATTTATGCTCCAGAACTAGCCAAGCCCCTAGCCAAGCTGTTCCAGTATAACTACAATACTGGCACCTACCCAGGTATGTTATGTCCACAAAAAGCAGGACGAATCCAGTGCAGCCAATAACTGCCACATCAGTCTACTTTTGATCATCAGCAAAATGTGGAAGGTGTCGTCTACAATGCTTTCAAGTGGCACTTACTTAGCAATAACCTACTCACTGATGCTTAGTTTGGATTCAACCAGGGCCACTCAGCTCCTGACCTCATTGCAGCCTTGGTCCAAACATGCACAAGAAGAGCTGAACTTCAGAGGTGAGGTGAGAGTGACTGCCCTTGACACCAAGGCAGCATTTGACTGGCTGTGGTATCAAGGAGCCCTATCAATACTGGAGTCAATGGGAATCAGGGGGAAAATTTCCACTGGTTGGAGAGGTTTCCTAGCACAAAGGAAGATGGCTGCGGTTGTTGGAGGTCAATCATCACAGTCCCAGGACATCACTGCAGGAGTTCCTCAGGGTCGTGTCCTAGGTCCAACTATTTTCAGCTGCTTCATCAATGACCTTCCCTCCAACATTAGGTCAGAAGTGGGGAAATTTGCTGATGATCGCACAATGTTCAACATCCTTCATGACTCCTCAGATACTGAAGCGGTCAGTACCCATATGCAGCAAGACCTGGGTAACATTCAGGCATGGGCTAAGTGGCAAGTAATATTCATGCCAGACAAGTGCCTGGCAATGATCATCTCCAACAAGAAAGAATGCGGCCATCGCCCCTTGACATTCAATGGTATTACTATCACTGAATCCCTATCAACAACATGCTGGTGGAGGTTACCATTGACCAGAAACTGAGCTGGACCAGCCATATAAATATTGCAACTATAAGAGCAGGTCAGAGGCTGGGAATTCTGCAACGAGTAACTCACCTTCTGATTCCCCAAAGTCTGTCCACCATCTTCAAGTTAGGGGTGTGATGGAATACTCTCCACTTGCCTGGATGAGGGCATTCCAGAAGCTCTATGGTCAATCTCTTTGTCCCCTCATGCCCCCATGCCAACCTATGGACATCCATGCACATTCACTCACTATACACTGTATAGAAGCAATGAATACTTAAGTGACAGCAGGATGTGTAATAAAAAGCTTTAAAAATTAGTCATTGATAACTTTCCACTTTCTTACTACTTTTTACTACAGCCCAATAGAAGTGTCAATCATCCAGAACTTTTAAGACATCAATAACAGAAACTACCACCACTTGAGGTCTCTTTGCCTTATGTAAATAAACATTGTGAAATTGAAAAGCATAAATCAAAGAGCTGGAGCCCAATGGACTTCTGGGCTCTCAGTCAAGAATACATAATGAGGCTTGTCCGGGAATGGAGTCAGGATTCCCAGAATTGGGACCCACCTGCCATTTTAAATGGCTCCCGAGTCATCCCGACTTGGCAAAAATCCAGCCCTCTCTCTCCAGGTTTGCAATTCAACAAAGGAACACTGACAAGACCAGTTATCCACAAATGTGAAAAACCCCCATCTATCTTTTCTAAATCTTTCATTAGATTTGGGTGCCACTGGCAAGGCCAACATTTGTTGTGTATCCCTAATTGCCTTTGATTGGCTTGCTAGGCCATTTCAAAGGGCAGTTAAGCATCAACCACATTGCTGTGGGTCTGGAGGCACATGACAAGGACAACAGATTTCCTTCCTTAAAAGGGCATTACTGAACCAGATAGGTTTTTACGACAATCAATGATAGTTTCATTGGAAAAAAATTTTAGCTCAGCGGGAGTGTGCCTGACCCACTCGAACATGAAGTGACGCACGTTGACGTCGGACAAGCGGCCCGATGTCAATGCGCAGCTGCGCGATATTTCAGTCGGTGGGCGAGCGCCAGAGTCGGCAGCGCGCCCGCCGACAATTAAAAGGCCTGTTAAGGTCATTAAATTATCAATTAAGTTAAATTTTTCGCTGCCTGTCCAACCTTACAGTTGGCGGGCAGGCAAAAAGGCCAAGCGGTCTTTGCACTTTTTAGGAAACCTCATCCAAGGGCGGCATGAGGTTTCCGAAAGCAAATAAAAATTTTAAAACTTAATTTATAACATGCCCTGCTCATATGACAGTCACATAAAGGGACATGTTTTATGACGTTTTTAAGTTCTTTATTTTTTTTTATATAACTGTTCATCTCCCTGAGGCAGCTCTGTGCTATGAAGCGCACACTCGCGAAGGTCGCGCTCGCCCTCCTCACCCCCACCCATACAGACAGCATTGAGCGCTGCTGCTCGCGTTTCACACTGGGCGGGCCTTAATTGGCCTGCCAGTGTGAAACCAGCTTCTGGACCCAATCGCAGGCAGCAGTCGGCTTCCCGACTGCCCCCGCCCGCCAAAAGCAAGATTCTGCCCATTGTCAACATTACTTAGACTAGTTTGTATTCCAGATTCTATTTTAATGAATTGAATTCAAATTTCACTAGCTACTGTGATAGGATTTGAACTCACCCTCCAAAGCATTAGCCTGGACCTCTCAATTACCAGTCTCTTACCACTATGCACTCTCTCTCTCTATTCCATCTATCTCCTATTACATATCAATGGCCTTTAGCTTTAAGCCATTCTGGGTGAGCAATGGTCATTGATTATATGACCAAAACTGGCTTCTGACACTGATCCTTTATCATCCCAAAACCCAGAAGAGACCTGAGTATTCTGCAGAAAAACACCGAAGAGACAGCAACTGCCAGTAACTGCAGAAAATGCAGCATCATTTTTGCCTTTAAGAACCATCAGTCATCAGCCAGTCTGAAAACCAGACTCAGAAACGAGTTGCAAGTCATCAAGCAGCCAAAGTACTTAACCTGTTCCAGTTTCAAAGTTCACCTGAGAACTAATTTCCTAGACTACAAGAAACCTCACAACCTGCAGTGAATCCTTCATTTCACAAAACCCTCACTTCAACTTTAAATCATCGAATCCATTCAAGAAGCCACAGGTCTGCGGCATGGGGAGAATGGAAATCATAAATCAGAGACAGAAGTAACTGTAATCTATACAAGCATACTATCTTTGTCTGTGGCCAGTCATTGCGTGGATGTGTGCATGTGTGAGACCAAGTGTGTGATGTCATGTTGATTCGGGGTAAGTGTGAGAGAATAAATAACATTCCTTATTTAAACTTGTGAAAGTTTGCTGCTGAATTATTTAATTGGAATACACCCTCCAAGGGTAAGAAAAGGTATCTCTTTCCATACAAAACCTGCTGATTACAGGCAGTCAGAGAGCAAATACATTCTGTCCATGACAAACACCATCACTGAAACCTGCACAATCAACATCATGTTGGGGGGGCGTTGGGGAGGTCGGGGGGCATCACCACTGACCAGGAACTTAATTGGCCCAGCCACATAAATACTGTGGCTATAAGAGCAGGTAAGAGACTGGCTATTCCGTGGAAAGTATCGCAACTCCTGATTCTGCAAAGCCTTTTCACCAACTACAAAGCTCATGTCTGGAGTGTGATGGAATACTCTGTACTTGCCTGGATAAGTGCAGCTGCAACAACACGCAAGAAGTTATTCACTATTGTGAGGAACCCGTGTTTGGAAAATATAAAGGACCTTAAATTTTGGACATTCTTCCTCCTGAGTTATTTTTTAAAAAGTTCACAATATTAATTTGAGGCTGTGAATGCCATTCGTCAAGGAACCACCGGTAAAGATAGATGTCCAGCAGGGAACACCTCGTGAGGAAAGAGATACTTCGTATATCTAAGTTAACAAAGAACTGTTGTTACCAAGCTAAAAGACTCTTGCCAATTGGTTAAAAACACCTGGCCCAAGAGCAGTACTCTTTGAACATCTTAGTCTTCAAAACAAACTCTCAGGCAGATGGTGAGTGAGTGTGGGGTGCTTTAGAAGCAAGTGGCAAGATAAAAAACTCTCTTTCCCTCTCTCTGTCCCACCTTTGTTAAACTTTCTTCAGAAACGTCTCATCAGGATAACTCTTCTGTTTATTTTGAGAGTTCACAAAGTTGTGATAAGTAAAAGTCATCGACAGTTTCACCAAAAAAAAATCCATCTGAAAGAACTTCCAGACTGATTGTGACCAGAATTCTGTCGGATCAACAGTGTCAAGATCTCTTCAAATGTTATTCTTTTAAAATAAACTTTCCCATACTCCAGCCTCTGTAGGAACTGTTTGTTTTGTCCTGCTTTTGTATTTGTGTGTGAATGTATAAGGGTTCGAATATCTATCTTTTAAAGAGGGGGGAAATCTTTTCACATCTAAACTACAACTTGTATGTTAACCAGTTTATTAACTTGTTTTTAAACAGTAGTTTGTTTTATGATAAATTAATTTTTTTGTGTTTATTGAAAAAAGCCTGGTTAGTGTCTTTTTATGCTGGGATTATAATAATATCAAAGAGCAGACATTCATTGAATTGGAGAGGGTAAAGCAAACTAGCTTTGATCATTGGGTACAGGCACTAAAGGTAGAGGCCACATACGAGACCATTAGGGAAATAATTCTCCTGGAGGAATTTAAAAATTCACTTCCTCCAGTAGTAAGAACCAGGAGGTTTCATCAGCTAGACAGGCAGTGGAGATGGGTGGCAATTACAAGCTTGTCCATAAATCCAGGCCCTTTTTCCATCACCCCCACAAACCCGAGAAGGATAGAAAGTGGGAGGATAAAACAAAGGCAAGTAGTCAGGGAAGAGAAGGGACAACTGGGAATTTGCTGAAATCTCCTCCTCCGACCAGAAAGGAAAGCTTTGAGGGTGGGAATGATGTCTGAAGACCTAAGCGTTTCCATTGTAACAAAGTGGAACACATTCAGGAAAATTGCTGGAAGTTGCATGGGAAATCCATGGAACTTATTGGGGTATGCAAGGATGGTTCACAAAAAAAGCCCCAACTGAAAATACAACTGATCAAGTTGTAATGTTAACTGCAGCTGTGAGTCCAAGTGTGAACACTGCTGAGTGTGGGTGAGGTGAACAAGCTACCTGAAAGCTACAGGGAATTCTTGTCAAAAGCAAAAGTAACTTTTAAAAGTAACTAATGCCAGTGTTTTAGTGAATGGTATTGACAGGGAGTGCATACCCATGCCTTTGCATCAGGCGCAACTGGAGTGTGACCTAATGTCTGGAATAGTAACAGTTTGAGTTGTTCATAGTTTGCCTGTAGATGGAGTTGACTTATTCCTCGGAAATGGCTTGAGCGAAAGTACTAGCTTCTCCAGTAGTAACTGAAAGCCCAAGTGCAGTCAAGGAGACAGAGCAGTTGCAGGAAAAGGTTCCAGGAATTTTACCTTCTTGTGTAGTGACTTGAGCAATGGCTCAACAAGTTCCATCGTCAGAGGTAAATTTGGCACCACGAACAGAAATTTCGCTATCTGAAACTTTCTTTGGAGATTTGGACAATCCGAAGGAAAGGTTCAGCAAGTCGTCTTTGTTTGAGGCTCAGCAAGCCACTCCAGAGTTAGGTAAAGTGTCACACTCAGCTCAAACCAAAGCCAAAGTAGGAAGGGTTCCAGAACGCTACCATATTATTAGTGAGATTCTGATGAGGAAGTGGAGACCTCCTCACAGACCTGCGGACATCAGATTTATCAGGTAGTGGTACCTCCCAAATATCATCAGGAAGTATTGAGGATAGCTAATGGGATTCCTATGGCAGGACATGTAAGGATCCAAAAGACACAAGCACATATAAGTTAACATTTTGGGTGTGGAGGGTGGGGGGAGAAAGAGGAGGGAGGCAGTGGCATAGTGGTATTGTCACTGGACTGATAATCTGGAAACCTAGGGGTAATGCTCTGGGGATTGGGGTTCGAATCCCATCACAGCAGGTGGTGGAATTTGAGTCCAATAAAAATCTGGAATTAAAAGTCTAATGATGACCGTGAAACCATTGCCAATTGTCATTAAAAACCTAAGTGGTTCACTCATGTCTATTAGGAAAGAAATCTGCCATCCTTACCTGGTCTTGCCTACATATGACTCCAGACCCACAGCAATATTGTGGTTGACTCTTAAATGCCCTCTGAACAAGGGCAATTGGGGATGGGCAATAAATGTTGGCCAAGCCAGCGACACCCACATCCCATGAACAAATAAAAAAAATTTCACTGGCCAGGTCTTTACAAGGACTTGATGCAGTTTTGTAAAACATGCCATGCATGCAAGATGATGAGGAAACCACAACATACAATCAACCCGGCACCCTTAATTCCCATAACAGTTTTAGGGGAACCATTTAGTAGAGTGTTAGTAGACTGTGTGGGACCGTTACCGAAAATGAGAGCAGGGCACCAGTATTTCCTTACTGTTATGGATATGACAAATCGATTTCCAAAGGCCATCCCTTTGAGAATGATTACAGCCAAGGTCATGGTAGAGAAATTAACCCAATTTTATGGGATAAGGATTATAGATGGAGATCCAGTCAGATCAAGGTTCCAATTTTATGCCGAAAATTTTTCAAAACGTAATGAGCAGTTAGGATATGAAACAGTTAAAGTCCATGGCATAACAAAAATAAAAATACCTGGAAAAACTCAGCAGGTCTGGCAGCATCTGCGGACAGGAACACAGTTAACGTTTCGAGTCCGTATGACTCTTCAACAGAACGAAGTAAAAATAGAAGAGAGGTGAAATATAAGCTGGTTTAAGGTGGTGGGTGGCGACAGGTAAATCCATGGCATACCATCCACAGATACCAGGAACTTTAGAGAGGTACCATCAAACTCTCAAATGATTAAAGCATATTGTCATGAATATCCCCATGATTCGGACAAAGGACTGGACTTTCTTTCATTTTCCACCCGAGATTCACCGAATGAATCTATCTGTTTTAGTCCTTTTGAATTAATCTATGGACCTGAGATAAGAGCTCATCTGAAAGCCAAGTTCACTCGTCCATACAAGGTAGTTAAGAGGGTTAGGAAAGTAAATTATCTGATAGATACTCTAGATCACAAAAAAAAGAATCGGCTATGTAACATCAACATTTTGAAATCATACCATCGTAGGGAGGAGGATAGTAAGGAGCAGGTATGTCAGGTAGTAAAGAGAATGAAAGATTAATGAGACAGTGAGGGGTTGAGGGCAATTTTAACTCATGAACCAGTGTTGGCTGTCCCAACTTCACTAAACCCTTCAAAGTGGCAATCAACGCCAATGATTTGGGTATGGATGTGGTCTAATTACAAGAAGATGAATCAGGCATAGATAAGCCAGCGGGATAGATTTCTAAGAAGTTAAATCATCATCAAAAAAGATATTCTACCATAGAAAAGGAAACCCTGGGATTGTTGCTGGCCTTTACAGAAACATTTAAGACCCAGAGTGCCAGACTGTTTTGATGGAGTTTGTTGCTACAACTTTATGACTTGAAAGTGTCCATATTGCTTGAAAAGATAATGTAATTGATGATGTGTTACACAGAATGTAATTTTTGTTAATGTAATATAGAAATCAAAAGATCAGGACCTATACAGAGATTCTGTATAAGGAGTGAGAGAAAATGGGTGAATGCATGTTTAAAATTTTTATATGTATGTTGTATATGTTTTTCCCATATATTTTGTAATGAAATGCATTTGAAAATGGCATTTCATTCCTTACAAAGTGGAGGCATGTGAGGACCCGATATTTGGAAAATTTGAAGTACACTGAATTTTGGATATTCTTCCTCCTGAATTATTTTTAAGTTTGCAATATTAATTCAGGGTTGTGAATGCCATTTGTCAAGGACCATAGGTCAAGGTAGATGTCCAGCAGGGAATACCTCATGAGGGAAGAGGTACTTTGTATATCTAAGTTAACAAAGAACTGCTGTTTCTAGGCTAAGGACTCTTGCTGATTGGTTAAAACACAGTGCCCAACAGAAGTATTTTTAAAAATTCATTTACAGGATGTGGATGTCACTGGATAGGCCAGCATTTATTGCCCATCCCTAATTACCCTTAAGGAGGTGATAGTGAGCTGCCTTTTTGAACTGCTGCAGTCCATGTGGTGTGGGTACACCCACAGTGCTGTTAGGGAGTTCCAGGATTTTGACCCAGCGACAGTGAAGGTTAGGCGATATATTTCCAAGTCAGGATGGTGAGTAGCTTGGAGGGGAACTTCCAAGTGGTGGTGTTCCCATGTATCTGCTGCCCTTGCCCTTCTAGGTGGTAGTGGTTGTGGGTTTGGAAGGTGCTGCCCAAGGAGCCTTGGTGACTTTCTGCAGTGTATCTTGTGGATGGTATACACTGCTGCCTTCTGTGCGTCAGTGGTGGAGGGAGTGAATGTTTGTGGAAGGGTTGCCAGTCAAGTGGGCTGCTGTGTCCTGGATGGTGTCAAGCTTCTTGAATGTTGTTGGAGCTGCACTCATCCAGACAAACGGAGAGTATTCCATCACACTCCTGTCTTGTGCCTTGTAGGTGGTGGACAGGCTTTAAGGGAGTCAGGAGGTAGTTACCCGTCGCGCGATTCCTAGTCTCTGACCTGCTCATGTAGCCATAGTATTTATATAGCTAGTCCAGTTCGGTTTCTGGTTAATGGTAACCCCCAGTATGTTGACAGTGGAGGATGCAGTGATGGTAATGCCCTTGGATGTCAAGGGGCGATGGTTGGAGATGGTCATTGCCTGGCACTTGTGTGGCGCAAATGTTACTTGTCACTTGTCAGCCCAAGCCTGGGTATTGTCCAGGTCTTGCTGCATTTGGACATGGACTATCTGAGTATTTGAGGAGCCGTGAATGGTGCTGAACATTGTGCAATCATCAGCAAACATCGCCACTTCTGACCTTATGATGAAGGAAGCTCATAGATGAAGCAGCTGAAGCTGGTTGGGCTGAGGGCACTACCCTGAGGAACTCCTGCAGTGATGTCCTGGAACTGAGATGATCGATCTTTAACAACCACAACCATCTTCCTTTCTGCTAGGTATGACACCAACCAGTGGAGAGTTTTCCCCCTGATTCCCTTTGACTCCAGTTTTGCTAGGGCTCCTTAATACCACACATTGGTCAAATGCTGCCTTGTTGACAAGGGCAATCACTCTCACCTCGTCTCTGGAGTTCAGCTCTTTTGTCCATGTTTGAACCAAGGTTGTAATGAGGTCAGTAGCTAAGTGACACTGGCAGAACCCAAAATGAGCATCAGTAAGCAGGTGATTGCTAAGCAAGTGCCGCTTCATAGCACTGTTGGTGACCCCTTCTATTACTTTACTGATGATCAAGAGTAGACTGATAGGGCAGTAATTAGCCGGGTTGGATTCATCCTCCTTTTTGTGTACAGGACATACCTGGGCAATTTTCCACAATGCTGGTAGATGTCTGTGTTAGATATATTGGAACAGTTTGGCTAGGGGCATGGCAATTTCTGGAGCACAAGTCTTCAGTGCTATTGCCGGAATATTATTAGGGCCCAAAGGTTTTGC
Source organism: Cetorhinus maximus (assembly GCF_964194155.1). Taxonomy (NCBI): domain Eukaryota; kingdom Metazoa; phylum Chordata; class Chondrichthyes; order Lamniformes; family Cetorhinidae; genus Cetorhinus; species Cetorhinus maximus. The sequence goes on from NC_135881.1 coordinate 108,860,878, forward strand.
GTTATCCAGTTCCTACAGCTGTTTCTTGATATCACTTGGAATGAATCGAATTGGCTGGAGACGGACATCTGTGATGCTAGGCACCTTCGGAGGAGGCCGAGATGGGTCATCCAGCTGGCACTTCTGGATGAAGATTGTAGCAAATGCTTCAGCCTTATCTTTTGCAGTGATGTGCTGGGCTCCCCCAGCATTGAGGATGGGGATATTTGTGGAACCTCCTCCTCCAGTGTGTTGTTTAATTGTCCGCCACCATTGACGACTGGATGTGGCAGGACTGCAGAGCTTAGATCTGTTCCGTCAGTTGTAGAATTGCTTAGCTTTGTTTAGCACTTGCTGCTTAAGCTGTTTGGCATGCAAGTAGTCCTTTGTTGTAGCTTCACCAGGTTGACACCTCATTTTAAGTTATGCCTGGTGCTGCTTCTGGCATGCCTTCCTGCATTCTTCACTGAACCAGGGTTGGTCGCCTGGCTTGGTGACAATGGTAAAGTGGAGGGGATATGCCAGGCCATGAGGTTACAAATTGTGGTTGAGTACAATTCTGCTGCTGCTGATGGCCCACAGCACCTGATGGTTGTTCTGTCTTGAGTTTCTAGTTCAGTTCGAAATCTATCCCATTTAGCATGGTGGTAGTGCCACAAAACACAATGAAGGGCATCCTCAAGGTGAAGACGGGACTCCATCTCCACAAGGTGGTCACTCGTACCGATACTATCTTTCAACATCTTAGTCTTTAAAAAGAACTCGCGGGCAGTGGGAGAGTGAGCGTGGGGTGCCTTAGAAGCAAGCGGCAAGAGAAAGGCTCTCTCTTTCTCTCTCTCTGCCCCAACTTGTGTTCAACTTTCCTCAGAAACGTTTTATCAGAATAACTGATCTGTTTATTTTGAGAGTTTGCGAAGTTGTGATAAGTGAGAGTCATCAAGGACAGCTGAACCAAAAAAATCCACCTGAAAGAATTTCCAGACCTATTGTGACCAGAATTCTGTTAGATCAACAGCGCAGAGATCTCTTCGAATTTTATCCTTTTAGAAGAAACTTTCCCACACGCCAGCCTCTGCAGGGGACTGTGTTTGTTTTGTCCCATTTTTGTGTTTGTGTGAGAGTGTGTGGAGGTTTTTTAAAAAGGGGGAAAAATCATTTCACTTCTAAAGTACAACATGCATGTTAACCAGTTTATTAACTTGTTTTTAAAAAGTAGTTGGTTTTATAATGAATTAATATTTTTCTGTCTTTACTGAAAGAAGCCCGTTTACAATCATTTTATGCTGGAAATAACAGTATCAAAGGTGTGACAATTGGTAAGTTTTGTGGGTGAATTAAACATCTAAACCAGAGGTGGGGAACCTTTTTTGTCAAGGGCCACTCACACACAGGCAAAATCATTCGTGGGTGACACACACATAAAGAGGGAATACAGAAAACTTCAACTCACCTAAAGGAATAGAGTATAAAAATAAGGAAGTGTTGTTGCAACTCTACAAGGCATTGGTGAGACCGCACCTGGAGTACTGTGCACAGTTTTGGTCCCCTTACTTGAGGAAGGGTGTAGTTCCATTGGAAGCGGTTCAGAGGAGGTTCATTAGATTGATTCCAGAGATGCGGGGCTTGTCTTATGAGGAGAGATTGGGCAGTTTAGGCCTATAATGGCTAGAGTTTAGAAGGGAGAGAGGAGATCTAATTGAGGTATATAAGATGCTAAAGGGGATAGACAAAGTAGATGTGGAGCGGATGTTTCCCCTTGTGGGGCATTCTAGAATGAGAAGCCATAGTTTTAGGCTAAGGGATGGTACAATTAAATCAGAGATGAGGAGGAATTACTTTTCTCAAAGGGTCGTGAATCTGTGTAATTCACTACCTCAGAGTGCAGTGAATGCCGGGACGCTGAATAAATTTAAGGAGGAGATAGACAGATTTTTAATTAGTAATGAGTTGAAGGGTTATGGGGAGAGGGCAGGAAATTGGAGTTGAGGCCAAAATGAGATCAGCCATGATCGTATTGAATGGTGGGACAGACTCGAAGAGCTGAATTGCCTACTCCTGCTCCTCGTTCTTATGTTCTTATGTTTATGTTCTTACTGCTTAATATGATGGCTGAGTTTTTTTTCCCTTAATGAGCCTTCTTATGTCTGCTGGCACTGACATTGTTGCTACTTGTACGTGGATTTGCTCTCCGTCTCTCCGTCTCCTTTCCCACTTTGCCTGTGTGTGTCTCTCTCTAATTTGCCACACTGCCCGCCTCTCTCTCTCCTTTCCCACTCTCTCTCTCTCTCCTTTCCCACTCTCTCTCTCTCCGTTCCCACTCTCTCTCTCCGTTCCCACTCTCTCTCTCTCTCCGTTCCCACTCTCTCTCTCTCTCCGTTCCCACTCTCTCTCTCTCTCCGTTCCCACTCTCTCTCTCTCTCCGTTCCCACTCACTCTCTCTCCATTCCCACTCTCTCTCTCCATTCCCACTCACTCTCTCCGTTCAAACTCACTCTCTCTCTCTCTCCTTTCCCTCTTTCTCTCTCTCTCTCCTTTCCCACTCTCTCTCTCTCCTTTCCCACTCTCTCTCTCTCTCTCCTTTCCCACTCGCTCGCTCTCTCCTTTCCCACTCGCTCTCTCTCTCCTTTCCCACTCGCTCTCTCTCTCCTTCCCCACACGCTCTCTCTCTCCTTCCCCACACGCTCTCTTTCCTTCCCCACACGCTCTCTCCATTCCTACTCGCTCTCTCTCTCCATTCCCACTCGCTCCCTCTCTCCATGCCCACTCGCTCTCTCTCTCCATGCCCACTCGCTGTCTCTCTCCAGTCCCACTCGCTCTCTCTCTCCATGCCCACTCGCTCTCTCTCTCCAGTCCCACTCGCTTTCTCTCTCCAGTCCCACTCTCTCTCCCTCTCCTTTCCCACTCTCTCTCTCTCTCTCCTTTCCCACTCTCCCTCTCTCTCTCTCCTTTCCCACTCTCTCTCTCTCTCTCCTTTCCCACTCTCTGTCTCGCTCTCCTTTCGAACTCTCTCTCTCCTTTCCCACTCTCTCTCTCTCCTTTCCGACTCTCTCTCTCTCTCCTTTCCCACTGTCTCTCTCTCCTTTCCCACTGTCTCTCTCTCCTATCCCACTCTCTCTCTCCTATCCCACTCTCTCTCTCCATTCCACTCTTTCTCTCTCCTTAACCACTCTCTCTCTCTCTCCTTAACCACTTGCTCTCTCTCAAAAACCACTCTCTCTCCTTAACCACTCGCTCTCTCTCTCTCCTTAACCGCTCGCTCTCTCTCTCTCCTTAACCGCTCGCTCTCTCGCTCCTTTCCCACTCGCTCTCTCGCTCCTCTCCCGTTCTCTCTCTCCTTTCCCACTCGCTCTCTCTCTCCTTTCCCACTCGCTCTCTCTCTCCTTTCCCACTCGCTCTCTCTCTCCTTTCCCACTCGCTCTCTCTTTCCTTTTCCACTCGCTCTCTCTCTCCATTCCCACTCGCTCTCTATCTCCTTTCCCACTCGCTCTCTCTCTCCCTTCCCACTCGCTCTCTCTCTAGCTTCCCACTCGCTCTCTCGCCTTTCCCACTCTCTCTCTCTCGCCTTTCCCACTCTCTCTCTCTCCTTTCCCACTCGCTCTCTCTCTCTCTCCATCCCCACTCGCTCTCTCTCTCCTTCCCCACTCTCTCTCTCCCCCCTTTCCCACACTCTCTCTCTCCTTTCCCACTCTCCCTCTCTCCTTTCCCACTCTCTCTCTCCTTTCCCACTCTCTCTCTCTCCTTTCTCACTCTCTCTCTCCTTTCCCTCTCTATGTCTCCGTTCCCACTGTCTCTCTCTCCGTTCCCACTCTCTCTCTCCGTTCCCACTCTCTCTCTCGCCGTTCCCACTCTCTCGCCGTTCCCACTCTCTCTTCTTTCCCTCTCTCTCTCTCCTTTCCCACTCGCTCTCTCTCTCTCTCACCGTTCCCACTTACTCTCTCTCTCTCTCTCCTTTCCCTCTCTCTCTCTCTCCTTTCCCACTCTCTCTCTCTCTCCTTTCCCACTCTCTCTCTCTCTCTCCTTTCCCACTCTCTCTCTCTCTCCTTTCCCACTCTCTCTCTCCTTTCCCACTCTCTGTCTCCTTTCCCACTCTCTCTCTCTCCCTCTCTCTCCTTCCCCACTCTCTCCCTCTCTCTCATGTCCCACTCTCTCTCTCCCCTTTCCCACTCTCTCTCTCTCTCCATTCCCACTCTCTCTGTGTCCTTTCCCACTCTCTCTCCTTTCCCTCTCTCTCTCTCTCCTTTCCCACTCACTCTCTCTCTCCCCTTTCCCACTCGCTCTCTCTCTCTCCTTTCCCACTCGCTCTCTCTCTCTCCTTTCCCACTCTCTATCTCTCCTTTCCCACTCTCTCTCTCCCCTTTCCCACTCTCTCTCTCCCCTTTCCCACTCTCTCTCTCTCCTTTCCCACTCTCTCTCTCTCTCCTTTCCCACTCACTATCCTTTCCCACTCTCCCTCTCTCTCCTTAACCACTCACTCTCTCTCTCTCCTTTCCCTCTCTCTCTCTCTCTCCTTTCCCACTCTCCCTCTCTCTCTCCTTACCCACTCGCTCTCTCTCTCCTTCCCTATTCTCTGTGTCCTTTCCCAATCTCTCTCTCTCTCCTTTCCCACTCTCTCTCTCTCTCCTTTCCCACTCTCTCTCTCCCTCTCTCTCCTACCCCACTCACTCTCTCTCTCATGTCCCACTCTGTGTCCTTTCCCACTCTCTCTCCTTCCCCACTCGCTCTCTCTCTCCTTCCCCACTCGCTCTCTCTCTCCTTCCCCACTCGCTCTCTCCTTCCCCACACGCTCTCTCCTTCCCCACACGCTCTCTCTCTCCTTCCCCACTAGCTCCCTCTCTCCTTTCCAACTCGCTCTCTCTCTCCTTTCCCACTCGCTCTCTCTCTCCTTCCCCACTCGCTCTCTCTCTCCTTCCCCACTCGCTCTCTCTCTCCTTCCCCACTCGCTCTCTCTCTCCTTTCCCACTCGCTCTCTCTCTCCTACCCCACTCGCTCTCTCTCTCATGTCCCACTCTGTGTCCTTTCCCACTCTCTCTCTCTCCTTCCCCACTCGCTTTCTCTCTCCTTCCCCACACGCTCTCTCTCTCCTTCCCCACTAGCTCTCTCTCTCTCCTTTCCAACTCGCTCTCTCTCTCCTTTCCCACTCGCTCTCTCTCTCCTTCCCCACTCGCTCTCTCTCTCCTTGCCCACTCGCTCTCTCTCTCCTTCCCCACTCGCTCTCTCTCTCCTTCCCCATTCGCTCTCTCTCTCCTTCCCCACTCGCTCTCTCTCTCCTTCCCCACTCGCTCTCTCTCTCCTTCCCCACTCGCTCTCTCTCTCCTTCCCCACTCTCTCCCTCACCTTTCCCACTCTCTCTCTCTCTCCCCTTTCCCACTCTCTCTCTCTCTCTCCTTTACCACTCTCCCTCTCTCTGCTTTCCCACTCTCTCTCTCTCTCTCCGTTCCCTCTCTCTCTCTCCATTTCCACTCTCTCTCTCTCCCCGTTCCCACTCCCTCTCTTTCTCTCCGTTCCCACTCACTCTCTCTCTCTCCTTTCCAACTCTCTCTCACTCTCTCTCCTTTCCCACTCGCTCTCTCTCTCTCTCCTTTCCCACTCACTCTCTCTCTCTCTCCTTTCCCACTCTCTCTCGCTCCTTGCCCACTCGCTCTCTCGCTCCTTCCCCACTCGCTCTCTCGCTCCTTCCCCACTCGCTCTATCTCTCCTTCCCCACTCTCTCTCTCTCCTTCCCCACTCGCTCTCTCTCCTTCCCCACTCGCTCTCTCTCCTTTCCCACTCGCTCTCTCTCTCCTTCCCCAATCGCTCTCTCTCTCCTTCCCCACTCGCTCTCTCTCTCCTTTCCCACTCGCTCTCTCTCTCCTTCCCCACTCGCTCTCTCTCTCCTTTCCCAATCTCTCTGTGTCCTTTCCCACTCTCTCTCTCTCTCTCTCTCTCTCCTTTCCCACTCTCTCTCTCTCTCTCTCCTTTCCCACTCACTCTCTCACCTTCCCCACTCGCTCTCTCCCTCATGTCCCACTCTCTGTGTCCTTCCCCACTCGCTATCTCTCTCCTTCCCCGCTCTCTCTCTCCTTCCCCACTCGCTCTCTCTCTCCTTCCCCACTCGCTCTCTCTCTCCTTCCCCACTCGCTCTCTCTCTCCTTCCCCACTCGCTCTCTCTCTCCTTTCCCACTCTCTCTCTCTCTCTCCTTTCCTACTCTCTCGCTCTCTCTCTCCTTTCCCACTCTCTCTCTCTCCTTCCCCACTCGCTCTCTCTCCTTCCCCACTCGCTCCCTCACCTTTCCCACTCTCTCTCTCTCTCCCCTTTCCCACTCTCTCTCTCTCTCTCTCTCTCCTTTACCACTCTCCCTCTCTCTGCTTTCCCACTCTTTCTCTCTCTCTCCGTTCCCTCTCTCTCTCTCCGTTTCCACTCTCTCTCTCTCTCCCCCCGTTCCCACTCCCTCTCTTTCTCTCCGTTCCCACTCACTCTCTCTCTCTCCTTTCCAACTCTCTCACTCTCTCTCCTTTCCCACTCGCTCTCTCTCTCCTTTCCCACTCGCTCTCTCTCTCTCTCCTTTCCCACTCTCCCTCGCTCCTTCCCCACTCGCTCTCTCGCTCCTTCCCCACTCGCTCTCTCGCTCCTTCCCCACTCGCTCTATCTTTCCTTCCCCACTCGCTCTCTCTCTCCTTCCCCACTCGCTCTCTCTCTCCTTCCCCACTCGCTCTCTCTCTCCTTTCCCACTCGCTCTCTCTCTCCTTCCCCAATCGCTCTCTCTCTCCTTCCCCACTCGCTCTCTCTCTCCTTTCCCACTCGCTCTCTCTCTCCTTCCCCACTCGCTCTCTCTCTCCTTTCCCAATCTCTGTGTCCTTTCCCACTCTCTCTCTCTCTCTCTCCTTTCCCACTCTCTCTCTCTCCTTCCCCACTCGCTCTCTCTCTCATGTCCCACTCTCTGTGTCCTTCCCCACTCGCTCTCTCTCTCCTTCCCCGCTCTCTCTCTCCTTCCCCACTCGCTCTCTCTCTCCTTCCCCACTCGCTCTCTCTCTCCTTCCCCACTCGCTCTCTCTCTCCTTCCCCACTCGCTCTCTCTCTGTGTCCTTTCCCACTCTCTCTCTCTCTCTCCTTTCCCACTCTCTCTCTCTCTCTCTCTCTCTCCTTTCCCACTCTCTCTCTCTCCTTCCCCACTCGCTCTCTCTCTCCTTCCGCACTCGCTCTCTCTCTTCTTCCCCATTCGCTCTCTCTCTCCTTCCCCACTCGCTCTCTCTCTCCTTCCCCACTCGCTCTCTCTCTCCATTCCCACTCGCTCTCTCTCTCCATTCCCACTTGCTCTCTCTCTCCTTTCCCACTCTCTCTCTCCTTTCCCACTCTCTCTCTCCTTTCCCACTCTCTCTCTCCTTTCCCACTCTCTCACTCCTTTCCCACTCTCTCTCTCTCTCTCCTTTCCCACTCTCTCTCTCTCTCCTTTCCCACTATATCTCTCTCCTTTCCCTCTCTCTCTCCCCGTTCCCACTCTCTATCACTCTCCCCTTTCCCACTCTCTCTCTCCTTTCCCACTCTCTCTCTCTCCTTTCCCACTCTCTCTCTCTCCTTTCCCACTCTCTCTCTCTCCTTTCCCACTCTCTCTCTCTCCTTTCCCACTCTCTCTCTCTCCTTTCCCACTCTCTCTCTCTCCTTTCCCACTCTCTCTCTCTCTCCTTTCCCACTCTCTCTCTCTCCTTTCAGCACAGCCTTTGGGACTCACGCTCATGGCTGCAGAGAACAGTATCTATCCCCCTAATTATACTGCCCCTATCACTACTATGTTCCTATTTCCTCCCCCCACCTGAATGACTCCCTGTACCACAGTGCCGTGGTCAGTTCACTCATCCTCCCTGCAGTCCAAGCTCTCGTGCACACAACTTGCAAGAACCTTGTAATTGTTGGACTGTTGCAGATACTGAGGATTCTCGAATGCCACCCCTGGGTCCCCATACCTGCTTCCCCTGTAGTCACACCCTCCTGTTGCTGATCACAGACCAAATTTGAATTACCTAATCTGAGGGGTGTGACCACCTACTGGAGCAAAGTGTCCAGGTAACTTTCCCTCTCCCTGATGTGGCGCAATCTTCAAATCCTTAACTCAGATTTGAAGTTCCTCAAGCTGCAAACATTTACTACAGATGTGTTCATTCTGGATCACCTTGATGTTCAGCAGAACCCACATGCTGCAGCAGCAACACATCACCTGTCCTTCAATCACTATTGTATTTTATTTAATTACTTAATTAATTACTCTAGTATCCATGCTCTTTACACTTGAAGAATTCCCTGCTCTTTACACTTTATTGCAATTTTTTTTAAACACCAGTTTCGGTCTTCTACTTAACAAGCTATTTTTAAAAAAAGAAAAAAATAAGTGTGGAGACCTAAACACAAACTGAAGACCTCACTTTTACATTAAAGACTAGAAATACTCACCAATCCTACTCACCAATCAGCTGCTCTCCATGCTCTTTGATGGTCTCTCACTTTCTCGCTCTCTCTCACTGTTAACGAACCCGCTGCCCCTCTCACTGTTAAAAGCCATGCTGATCCTCTCGCTCTCTTTCACTGTTAATGACCCCGCTGCTCCTCTCGTTGTTAAAGGCCACACTGCTCCTCTCGCTGTCTCACTGTTAATGGCCTCACTCCTCCTCTCGCTGTTAAAGACCACACTGCTCCTCTCGCTCTCTCGCTGTGTAATTTTTTTCTCACCATGATGGGGTCAGCTGCAAAAGAGCTGGATGGATGTAATTTTTAACCAGCATTGTCCATAGTGCAATGGATTACTGTTAAAATTAATGAGAATCTGAACTCATTATAACATGACAAAGAATGAGATTGCACTCAGAGTTGCATTCCATGATAGGAAGCAGTTTTCAGGTGAGACTGTTGCAGATTACATTCTTGAATGAAACAAACTCTCTTGTCACTGTAGCTATGGCACAAACTTAGAAATCAACCTTAGAGATACATTCAGGGGGCCTGAAGAATAATAGAATCCAGAGCAAGTTTTTGAGCAAAGGCAACAGGCTGATATGGGAGGAAGCCTGCAATGATGCCACAGCCATTGAGATAACAGAAAGAGATTATTACAAATTGAAAGGGAGTTTTTTTCCCTGAGCCAGCAGGGGTGATCCACTGGGTTTCAATGAGATTCAGGCCACAGCAACCAAGTTTCCAGTCTCAGAGTCAGAAATGCGGATGCTACCATTGCCATGGTAGCCACCAACCATTTAAATGCCCCAATTTCCAGTGTGCCTGTGGGAAAGTTAGCCATCTCCAGACAGCATGTATGATTAGAGGAAACAATAATGTTCCAGGTCATGGTAAAACTCCAGGTTGCAGCTACGCACCATGTCAAGCTTGAATGAGAATATGATAGATATGGAAATAGAAGTCGGAGTTATCGAACTGGAAGATCAAGAATTGTACTCAGTCAGAGAGCAAGAAATACAGCACATCAAAGGTAATAGTAACAGGGCTGAAGATAACGTGCCAGTGCCCACAGTAGACATGAAAGTCAGAGATTCACAACTTACTTTCATCGTTGATACATCTGTGGCCCTGTCTGATATCTCAGAAGGAGAATACAAGAAGTCTCAAAGCCACACTACTTTACACAAAACTGGTGTGATACTAACTATTTATTCCAATAATCGTATTCCAGTGCTAGGTAAAATTAGCATTAGTATAGAATATGATGATATATCCTATTAATTGCCATTGGTAACAGGAGGAGGGAACAAAGCATCCATGATGGGAAGCAATTGGCTTAAGAAGATACAGTTAAACTGGGCCAAGGTGGGGATCAGTAACAATATGTCCAACATTGAGAAAGTGCGAAAGGAGCACAAAATGGTCTTTGAGCAGGAAGGACCAAATAATAAAATTAGGCATCATAAGGCTGACGTCAAGATAAAGGACAATGTACAGCCGACATTTTGCAAGGGTAGACCAGTACATTTAGTACATAAACAGCTGTTTAGACTAGAAAGAACAGGGACAATTAAGAAAGTGAAGAGCAGTGAATGGTCACATCGATTTTGCTGGTTCAAAAAGCAGGAAGTCCACTTGGATTTGTGGAGTTTATACGCAAACGGTAAATAAGGTGACTGAAAATGATACTTACCCATTATCTACCAGTGAAGATTTGGGTTTCTAATTAGCTAACATTGTCCACTCTGTTGCCCTCTCTGCTGGGGAGGTGTAAATAAAGTTAATTCAACAATGGCTGCCTGCAGCTAAGCATGTGTCAGTCTTCCAGGCCCTGGAGTGGAACTATTGGGAAGGAGGCTGGGGTTTGGCATTACTGGGATTGGGACCAAAAGATCTAACAGTAGTTTGAAAGATCCCAGGTCCCAGGATCTGAGAGGTGGGTTCCAAGAACACTAAGGTAGTCTCTGAGTTCACTAGGAAAGGGACCCTTGAAAGATTGGAGAGGAGGTCTCATGATCTTGGAACATCGGTGGCCATCTTAGATCACAGAGCACTGTGATTTGGGAGTGGGGAGGGGGCAACAGCCTAAGGAGTGGGGATCTTCTGGTCCAGCAAACTGGGGAGGGAGTTTCAGACCATAAGGACATAATCTGGTCGTATTGGGAGTTTTCTGGGATCTGGCTTTATGGGAGCATGGGAATGTAGAGTCGAGCAGCCAAGTGAGAATGAATGGTCCAAGGGAATAGAATCCGAACTGCTTTTACAGAATAATAGGCACCACAGTTCTCACCACTTTTCTGTTCATAAACTTCCCTCCCCAGAAACACCTGCAGCTCGAATTTTATCCTAAGGTATATCTCCCCCTCTCCCTATTTCTCCATTGTCAGCAGTTCCTTTTTGGCATTGCTGCCTTAAAGCACACGAGCTTCTGCATTGCCAGCACATCAGGAGCACAAATTGGAAAATTGCAATTCCTTGATCCATTAGTATATTTCGCAAGGACGCAGGTGGAAAATTTACATCAAATCATGAGGTTGCCAAGTTATACAGTCTGCAATAAACACATTCTCATAAACAAAACAAAATGATCTCATAAAGCTAGTTGCACAGTTCCCAAGATTTTAAATCTCAAAATGGTTTAGAAAGATTGATTAAAATACACAAACTTGTTCCCAGGAAAGAACATGGGTTTACAAGGCAGCCAGAAAAACGAGCCCACTAGCTTTCAGAGGGCCTACTAAGTAGGTCTAGCCTGTCCTAGCACTAATGCAGATTCCAAGCAGAAAATGAAGACTTCCAGGGTGAAACTTGCCCACAATTTTGAAATTTGCTGTGGGACCTGATTTTCCTCATTACCATTTTAACATGCCCATTACATTGCCTTACTAAAAGCAACCTCGCAAAATCAGGCAGATGACCTCATGCACACAATGTTACAATCAGTCATGTGAAACTTTGCAAAATTACAGCTTTAATGCAATTAAGTAGATGAATTCTTAATTAAATATAAGACATTTCCCCTTTACACCTGTTCTAAATCTACAGATTTACTGGCATTAACTGCCTCAAGCAGGTACACAGCTTGCTCTATAGTTGAATAGAGTTTCAGCACAAATGCAGAGCACTGGATTGACCTGAGGTACAGAGAAATAAGTATAGCACTTGTTACAAGGATATTATTTCCTCATAGGGGACTGTTTTATTTTGCAAGAATCCTCAGCACTCTGCAGATGCACGTTTTGCACTGTGATCCTTTGTGTATTTCCAATTATTAGACATATTGTACAATTCTTTATTTACTAATTTATTTTTATTTTATTGCAATGAAAATAGTTTTAGTCATTTTACTTTAAAAATATTTATATTGAGAATAGAAACTCGGTTTCCTTTAAAAAAGTACATTTGGATATTATGGTCACCTTTGTTTTTAGCTTAACCTGTTTGAGATTTTTAAAAACATAAGACCATAAGAAATAGGAGCAGGAGAAGACCGTACAGCCTGTTAAACCTGCTCCGCCATTCAATATGACCATAGCTGATCTTGGTCCTCAACTCCACTCACTCCCCATATCCCTTGATTTCCTGAGACCCCAATATATCTATCCACTCCAGCCTTGAATATTTTCAATGATGACACATCCACAACCCTCTGTAATAGAGAATTCCAAAGATTCACAACCCTTTGAATAAAGAAATTTCTCCCAATCTAAATGATTGGCCCCAAGTCTCTCTGAAGACCAACATTTCCCAAGATTAAAAATATTACAAAATATTTTGCTTTTCTATTCTTATGGCCCAAGTGAATAACCTCAAACCTCCCCACATTTTACTCCATCTGTCACCTTGTTGCCCACTCACTGAACCTGTATACATAATTTTTCAGCCTCTTTTTGTTCCCCTAAGTCTTTAATACAGATTGCAAAATAGCTGAGGCCCCAGCACTTATCCTTGCAATACTCCAATAGTCACAGCCTGCCAACTTGAAAATGCAACACTTTTCCCTACTCTCTGCTTCCTATCTGTTAACCAATTCTTTATCCATGTTAATGTATCCCCCCACCACCCAACTCCATGAGTCCTTTGTGTGGCATCTTATCAAATGCCTTTTGGAAAACTAAGTATGCTACATCTACTAGCTCCCTTTTATCTACCCTACTGGTTACATCCTCAAAAAAGCTCAAATAAATTTGTCAAACAGGATTTCCTTTCACAAAACCATGTTGACTTGTCCTAACCATACTATGCTTTCTAAGTGCTTTGTTAAGACTTCCTTAACAGTAGATTTCCAGCACTTTCCCACAACAGATGTCAGGCTAACTGGCCTGTAGTTCTCTCTTTTACCTCTCCCTCCTTTCTTGAATACTGATGTTACATTTGCTAGCTACCAATGTGCTGGGGACATTCCAGAATCTAAAGAATTTTGCAAAATCATAGTCAGTGCATCCTGAAGCTAGCTCTTTTAGAACCCTAGGATGTAGGCCATCAGGTCCTGAGATTTTGTTGGATTTTAATCCCTTGAGATTCTCCAGTACCTTTTCTCTGCTAGCATTAATTACCTTCATTTCCTCACTCTCATTAACCCCCAGGTGACTCTTTATTTCTGGCATGCAACTGGTGTTTTCTACTGCGAAGACAGAGACAAAGGCCCAGATTTACACACTTTGGTTAAAATAAATTTTTTTAAAAATTTTTCCAGCCCTCATCCCCACAACCACTCAACACCCACATACTCTCTATGCCCTATCCATGCCACCTCATGCCCCTCTACTCATCCGCCATGGCCTCTCATACCCACTATGCCAACCCATGCCCCTGTACCTACCCCTGTGGCCCCTCATATCCAGTATCATATCCAAGTCCCCATGTCCCTTTATAGTCCCTATGCCAACTTAGTACCAACTCATGCCAACCCATGCCCCCACCCACGCCCTTAGCCTCTCCATGCCAACTCACCTATTATCTTTTGATAGCTCCTTGACAGCTTTGATAGCTCCTTGACAAATAGACAGTTCCATGACAGCTTGACAGTTCCGGTGAGTTTGTGCATAAAAAAGTGCATAATCATGTTCACATTTAACAATCCCAGAGGGTGCCTTACCTCTCCCAAAAATGTCTCGAGACCTAATCCAAAGGAGTGCCTTACCTCTTCAGGGGTACCTCTGGCAATCGAAATGAATCCATCAAGCTCAGACCTCCTCTTACCTGTTCAAATCTGCAAATTTTAGATTTCACACTCATAGTAATCTATGAACCTTCCTGCCACAAAATTAATCAGGGTGGAAGCAGGAAGGTGGCAGGGTCCGCACTTGCCACCCTCCCACCCAATTATATGCCCCCCTACCACCAAACTCACCACAGGAGAGGGCACAGGATTCTGCCCCATGTTTTAAAATTACTTCCCCCAATAGAAAGTAATTTAAATCGGACTTAATCACTGCTTTTGTATCACATTTAAAATGGGAAAAGTAGGGCCTGAATTCTATCCTTGGGGTGCACCCAAGGCCGGAAGCAAATGTAAAACCTGCTCCCGACCAAGATCACACTTTGAATGTCATCTTACGCCTGGTGGCCAATTAGGGCCTGCCCAGTATGAAACATAACTGCCGGTTGTTTTATCCATGCCCGGGGGTGAGAAAGCATCGGGCTCCAGATCCAATGGGGACCTGGCAAGGTATTCAAAAACAGAAGAGGCAGCTCCCTGGAGGCTGCCAGGAGTTATGGGGGAGGCTGAGGAAGCTGTTTGGAAGCAACCCAAAAAATATCCAGGTGCAGTTATGGTCTCAGCACCTGGTGGCCATGGAAGGCGGGAGGGCAAGTCAGGTGGGCACTCTGCCTCCCGTTTCTCAGATGAGTGCCTGGGAGTGCGGACTGGGGAGGTCAATGCCAGGCGACATATCTTAATGCCGAGGGACAGCAAGAGAAGGCTTCCCCACGTGACCAAGAAGGTCTGGACAGAGTTTGCCACCCAGGTCAGTGGACATGACATGGAGCGCTGCACGTGGCTTCAGTGCTGCAAAAGGTTCAATGATCTGCTGCAGTCAGCAAGGGTAAGTGCAGAGATGGCATGGACCTTTGCAGAGAACTTTAGTCAGGTGCCTGTTGTTCAGAACGTTCAGGGGTCTAAGAGTGTGTATGCCAACTGCACTGGAGCCTACCCTGCCAAGTCTGGAATGTCTGCACGACTGGCCTCGGTGCATTGCAGGGTAAGATGTGCCACAGTGATGTAGCACACCTAATGCCCGGGTAGGTGAGGGGAAACCAGGAAAGGAACTTCAGGGAGACAGAGCAATAATAAGGCTATTTTTCCCTATCAGAAGAAGAGTAGTCATGACGCTGTGGAGCACCACAGAACAAGTGGAGGAGTGCCAAATTTGTGCATCTTCATGAAGCATGAAAGTGATGCACTGGAGTTGGAATGCCATCGGGCAGCTTGCTCCACCGGTCGCGGTGAGGTGGGGGTCTTGGATGAAAGTACAAATGCAGGTGACAGATGCATGTACAGTGGGTACTGGAAACATAATGAACTCCTCTCGTCAGAAGCTAAACTGTCATAGCCAGAGAGCCCACTGAAACTCCAATGCAAATGGCTATATGCAGCAGGTGTCCACTGTCTCCTTAGCCCGCCTAGCATGCATAATGACTTTGATGATTGAATGCTCTGAGTTTTTGCCTTCCTCCCACAGATGTGCTATTGGCTGGAGCTGCCGGCACCCCCAAGGGCCCCCCCATTGAGCTCCGAGGAAGACATCACACCTACACAAGCCTCACACATCTCTCTGAACCAGGCGCCAGGGCAGATACTCACACATCGGTGGACATTAGTTCTTCGGCTCCGCAGCAATGCACAGTGGCAAGGGCACATCACACTCACATGAGGAACTGGCAGAGGCAGAGAGATCCCAGGGAGCCAACAATGGGAGCAAGGCTGGAGACCAGAACCATGCTGCGGTGGAGGCAGATGATGAGCCTCTGGAGTCATCCATCAGGCGACAGGTGCTGGATGTCCAGCGGGATGCACGGGGAGATTTGGCGGAGATCCATAAGGATCAGCGTGCCTTGGTCTCCGTCATGGAGGAGTCCATGCAGAGCATGGATTCTGCGTTGACCCTTAACTCCGAGCGCAAAGTCTCCCCCATGGAGAGAGTGGCAATTCTCATGGAGAGGCACTTCAGGACCAGACTCAGGGGTTCCTGAAGTTGTACTCAGACCCGCAAGCCCTCACACAGGCAATAACCTCAGGAGGTTACTGCCAGTGTGAGAGATGGATGAGGCACCTAGTCTCACTGCAGGGTGCCCATCCATCAGTGGTGAGCAGGGAGGTGCAAATGCACCTCATGCTAGCGGATGAGCTGCCTGCCATCTGTGCGCGCTCCTCTCAGGGTGCTCTGGTCAAGGCCACCAGCTCCTTCGCTTCTCTGCCACTGGCCGCTGCATCTGATGATGCTGCAACAATTGAGGAGTGCCCAGCCATGGGCTGGACGCACCCTCCCAGGCGGAGCCTGCTTAGGCTCCAGCAGCAAGAGGATGACCGCAAGGTCATCAAGGCACCAGGGCAGCAGAGTCAGCAGGCTGCCTCCAATGCCACTAACAGCAAGGTGGGGGGAGGGGGGGGGCACCAAGACGCAGCGCCCGCAGACTAAGTAGAAGATGCCTTGAGCACAACAGGGGCATGTCACGGGTGACGTTATTTGCGTTAATTATTTTGACATTTGTGTTAGGGATGGACACTTTGTTTGTTCATGTGAAATAGCATAAACATTTATTTGGCTTAAATGGACTGAGTTAGCTGGATGGTTTGAATAGGTGCCTGATGCAGCACAGGCTTGTAAAAGTATGGTGTTGTGTGGTGCTGGCGTTTTGGGTTGGGTTCTCATTTATTGATTATTAGCAAAGGCGACGGTGCCGTTGGCTTGATGAGGCTTCAATGCCTTGGATGCCTAGCTGAAGGTTCACTGCATCAAAGTATCCCTGGTGTCCCTGCCTCTATAAAGGTTCCTGTCCTCTGCCTCGAGGTCCTCACCCTGCACCTCCCCAGGCTCTTACTCTGAGCCATCACTTGAGTCATCTTCCATGGTCTGTGGAGCTGCCTCACTTTCCTCAGCCTCCAGCAGGTGCCCCCTTGACAGAGCCTAGTTGTGCAGGGCGCAGCATGCGACAACTACCAGATAGACCTGCTCTGGAGGATACTGCAATGCTCCTCCTGATGAGTCCAGGCATCTGAAGCTCATCTTCAGCAGCCCGATGGTCCTCTCCACCACTGCCCTTGTGGAGACACGACTCCTGCTGTATCTCTCTTCAGCCTCAGTTCTTGGCTGTTGGAGTGGAGTCATCAGTCACCTCTTCAAGGGATAGCCCTTGTCACCCAGGAGCCATCCATCCACTCATGCAGGAGCCACAAACAGCCTTGGTACCTGTGAATGCTGCAAGATGGAAGTATTGTGTGAGCTCCCAGGGTAACGGGCACAAGCTTGGAGAATCTGTGCCCTGTGGTCACAGACAATCTGAACAATCATTGAGTGGAACCCCTTTCTGTTTATGAAAGCTCCAGGCTCACCTGCTGGTGCCTTGATGGTCACGAGTGCCATCTATTACACCCTGGACACAGGGTAACCCAGCGATCACAGCAAAGCCTCGTATTTGCTCTGCCTGGCTTACCTCATCTGTCCAGAAGTGGATGAACATGCGTCTAAAGATAGCATCAGTCACGAGCTTGACACAACTGTGTGCAGCTGATTGAGAAATGCCGCACAGATCCCCCACTGAGCCCAGAAAAGAACCGGAGGCATAGAAGTTGAGGACCACTGTGGCCTTCCAAGCCACCGGCATGGCTGTCCGCCCATGCAGTTGGAGGTGATTTCCAGGCCTATCATGTGACATATTGCTGTTACCGTGTACCTGGAGAGGCGGAGTGGCACCTCTGACATCTGGAGATAGTTGGAGCACTGACTGAAAAATCTAGCCGCTGGGTAGTGGCATCTTCGGTGTGCCCTCCCTGCTGGCCCTGCACCAATTGAGCCCATGCCTTTCCCCTTAAGGGTCTGTCCCTGAGACACTGGCCACACTCACCTGACCTCCCCACCCTCCTGCCCCTCTCTTCCTCTTCAGAGGAGGTTCCACCAGTGGAAAACACTATCCCCATTAGATGACCAGTGTCTTGAAAAGAAGGAACACTGATGCAATACTCAGGGGAACCTTCCAGGGAAGAGGAAGACCTGAGATGCTGAAAGGCAGGCTTGACAACTGAACGAGATGCCAAGGAACTCTGGGACAACTCTGTACTCACACAGCAACGAACTGGCAATGACAGAGAAAGTGTTGCTGCTCCAGGGGCTTTTTACCTCACCCATGGGTGTGCAAATGATTAAAACATGATTTCCACCCACCCGTTTTGCCTTGCGACGAGCTAAAAATTGCGTGGGCAATGTAAAATCGCAGTCAATAGGCTTTTTAATTAACTTAATTGGCCCTTTAATTGTCGGTGGGCGTGGCTCCAATTCCCAAGCATGCCCGCTCTCCTCAATATTGCATGCATATGCGATAATGTCAGGTTGCATGCCCAAAATCATTTCGCAAAATTTTATGTGCATTCGGGTTGGGGGCGCGCCCAAGCTCAGAATGCAAAGTTCAGGTCTGTTTTTTTTTTAAATTAGGTTTGGTTGAGTTTGAGACATTTGGCTGGTTTAGTACAACCAGTACGACCATCTCAGCACGACCAGCACTAGAGTTCAACTTTGAGCAGGGTGCTGGAGTTTGGTGACTTGAGGGAGTTAGGTGAGGAAGGGAAGAAGGTGCTCCTTTGCCTTTTCTAATATTTTTGCCCAGCAGGAATTGGTTCTTACTCTACAACAGGGGAAGAAGCTAGCTGTTTGGTGAGTACCTGATAAGTGCCTGCCCGGGGCCAGGGTTCGGAACATTGGCTTAGGGCTGGAGGGGAACTTACAGTGGGATGGGGAGGATCCTGTTGCCGTGGTCCATTTTTGCACCAATGACATAGGCAGGATGAGGAAGGATGGTCTGCATAGTCAGCATGGGGAGATAAGCACCAAACTAAGAGGCAGAACCTCAGAAGGTAATAATCTTTGAACTATTACCTGAGCCCCATGCCAGCTGGCATAGGGAAAATGAGATTAGAGAAATGATACATGGCTCAAAGACTGGTGTGGGAAAAGTAGGTTCCAGATCATGGGGCACTGGCACCAGTACTGGAGAAAGTGAGATCTGTAACATAGAGATGGTCTACACCTGAATTGTTTCGGGACCAGTGTTCCAGCGAGCTGCATAACTAGGGAAGTAGAGAGGGTTTTAAATTAAATAGTGGGAGCAAGGGATCAAATTGAAAAGAGTGGTAAAATAATTAGTAGAGGCAAAACAAGAGAGAAAGTAACGAATGTGGGAAATGATAAACAGGCTGTGACAGGAAGGGATAGTGTGTACAAATCTAAGAGCAAATCAGCAGATAAGTGTAGACAGTACAAAAATAATAAAAGGACAAAACTAAAGGCTCTGTATCTGAATGTACGTGACATTCAAAACAAAACAGACGAACTGATAGTACTTAGATAAAAGCAAAAAACTGCGAATGCTGGAAATCCAAAACAAAAACAAAAATACCTGGAAAAACTCAACAGGTCTGTAGCATCTGCAGAGAGGAGCACAGTTAACATTTCGAGTCCGAATGACCCTTCAACAGAACTAAGTAAAAATAGAAGAGAGGTGAAATATAAGCTGGTTTAAGGGGGGTGGGACAAGTAGAGCTGGCCCTCTATCGTGGTCCTCTATCCAGCTCTATTTGTCCTACCCACCCCCCCTTAAACCAGCTTATATTTCACCTCTCTTCTATTTTTACTTAGTTCTGTTGAAGGGTCATTCGGACTCAAAACGTTAACTGTGCTCCTCTCTGCAGATGCTGCCAGACCTGCTGAGTTTTTCCAGGTATTTTTGTTTTTGTTTTGTAACTGATAGTACTTATTTATTTCTATTTGCGCTGATAGCCATTACAGAGACATGGCCACAGGATGACAGAGAATATTGAAGGGTACGTGACATTTAGGAAGGACAGAAAGCTAGGAAAAGGTGGAGGGTTGGCACTGTTAATTAATAACGGTATTAGCACATTACAGAAGGATGACCCAAGTTCAGAAAACCTGCATCTAGAAGCAGCTTGGATTGAAATGTGAAATGATAAAGGCAAGAAGTCACTTGTGGGAGTGGTGTACAGGCCCCCTAATTGTAACTACATGGTAGGGCAGAGCATAAAGGAAGAGATAATGGGAACTTGTCAGAAAGGTGCAGTGATAATCATGGTGGATTTTAATCTACATATAGACTGGAAAAATCAGATGGGCAAAGGTAGCATATATGAGGAGTTCATTCAATGTTTTTGGGATAGCTTCTTAGAACAGCACATTCTGGAGCCAACCAGAGAGCAGGCTATACTAGACCTGGTATTGTGCAACAAGATAGGATTAATTGATAACCTCATAGTGAAGGCATGCCTAAGTAGCAGCAATCATAATATGATTGAACTTTACATTCAGTTTGCCAGAGAGAAGAGTGAGTCCAAGACTAGTATTTTAATCTTAAATAAGGGCATGAAAGCAGAGCTAGCTAAGGTGAACTGGCAAATTAAGTTAAGGGATAGGTCAATAAAGGTGCAATGGTAGACATTTAAAGGGATATTTCACAATACACAGAATAGATCCATTGCAACGAGAAGAAAAATTCCAAGGGGAGGACCGACCCACCATCCGTGGTTAACTAAAAATGTTAAGGACAGTATCAAACTTTTTAAAAAGCATATAATTGCGGAAAGACGGGTGGCAGGTCAGAAGATTGGACAGAATATAAAGGACAGCAAAAGAATGACCAAAAAAATTAACAAGGTGGGAAAAATTAGAGTACGAGAGAAAGCTACCTAGAAATCTAAAGGTGGGTAGCTAAGAGTTTCTACAGGTATTTAAATAAGTAAAGAGTTAACAAAGTGAGTGTTGGTCCTACAGAAAGTGAGTCTGGGGAATTAATAATGGAAATAAGGAAATGGCAGATGAACTGAACAGGTGTTTGGCATCAGTCTTCACTATAGAGGATACAAGAAACATCCCAGAAATAGCTGTAACTCAGGAAATGGAAGGGAGGGAGGAACTCAGGAAAATTACAATCACCAAAGGTGGTATTGAGCAAATTGTTGGAGCTGCGGGCTAACAAATCCCCAGGTCCTGATGGGCTTCATACAAGGGTCTTAAAAGAAGTGGCTAGTGAGATAGTTGCTGCATTGGTTTTCATTTTTTAAAATTCCCTAGATTCGGGGAAGGTCCCATTAGATTTGAAAATAGCAAATATAATTCCTTTATTCAAAAAGGGAGACAGAAAGCAGGAAACTACGGGCCAGGTAGCTTAAGATCTGTCATAGGGAAAATGGGAGAAGTTAATGGTGAAGATGTTATGACAGGGCACTTAGAAAGTTCAAGGCAATCAGGCAGATTCAACACAGTTTTATGAAAGAGAAATCATGTTTAACCAACTTATTAGAGTTCTTGGAAGGAGTCACATGTGCTGTGGATAAAGGGGAACCGGTGAATGTACTGTACTTAGAATTCCAGAAGACATTTGATAAGGTGCCACATCAAAGGTTATTGTGCAAAATAAAAACTCATTGTGTAGGGGGTAACACATTGGCATGGATAGAAGATTGGCTAGCTAAAAGGAAACAGAGTAAGCATAAATGGGTCTTTTTCTGGTTGGCAGAATGTAACAAGGGGTGAGCCACAGTGATCAGTGCTGGGGCCTCAACTTTCTACAATTCATATAAATAAACTTACTTATCTACCTATCTTTGCGTTATCAGCAAATTTAGCAACCATATCTTTGGTCTCTTCATCTAATTCATATAAATGACTCAGACGAAGGGACCAAAGATATGGTTGCTAAATTTGCTGATAACGCAAAGATAGGTAGATAAGTAAGTTGTGAAGATGACATAAGGAGGTTACAAAGGGATATATTTAGGCTAAGTGAGTGGGCAAAGATCTGGCAAATGGAGTATAATGTGGGCAAATGTAAAATTGCCCATTTTGGCAGGAAGAATAAAAAAGCATATTATCTAAATGGTGGGAGATTGTAGAGCTCCGAGATTCAGAGGGATCTGGGTGTCCTAGTGCATGAACAACAAAAGTCTAATCTGCAGGTACAGCAAGTAATTAAGAAAGCTTAAGAATGTTATTGTTTATTTTGAGGGGAATTGAATACAAAAGTAGGGAGGTTATGCTTCAGTTGTACAGGACACTAGTGAGACCACATCTGGAATATTGCATGCAGTACTAGTCTTCTTATTTAAGGAATGATGTAAATGTGTTAGATGCAGTTCAGAGAAGGTTTACTAGAGTAATACCAGCAATGGGCAGGTTGTCTTATGAGGAAGGTTGGACAGGTTAGGCTTGTATCCATTGGAGTTTAGAAGAGTAAGAGGCGGGTTGATTGAAACATATAAGATCCTGAGTGGTCTTGACAGGGTGGATGTGGAGAAGATGTTTCCTCTTGCGGGAGAATTTAAAACTAGGGTGTCACTGTTTAAAAATAAGGGGTCACCCAGTTAAGACAGAGATGAGGAGAATTTTTTCTCAGAGGTTTGTGAGTGTTTGGCACTCCCTTCCTCAAAAGGCAGTGGAAGCAGAGTCTTTGAATATTTTAAATGCAGAAGTAGATATATTCTTGATAAACAAGAGGTTGAAAGGTTATTAGGGGTAGGTGGGAGGTTTTAATCAGATCAGCCATTATCTGATCGAATGGCGGAGCAGGCTCGAGGGGCTGAGTGGCCTACTGCTGCTCCTAATTCGTATGTTTGTATGTAGGATTAACTTTAGTCACCACAGCAAAACATTCACTTATCTCTGGATTTAATTTTACTTCGTCTCCATCAGAAGTTTTCCTTCTGTTGACATTAGTTCTGTATTCATTGACAAACTGATCTTCCTTATTTCAAAATCCAGTCTTGGTGTTACTGGAAAGCTCTTTAGGATTGAGATAATTCTCAGTATTCCTCTGTGGTGGCTCGTAACACAACTATAGCAACAAATTATCAACCCACGTCTCTGCTCAAATCTCTGCTCAGCTGTAAACCTATACTTAGCCTCCATCTTCCTTTAACTTAAATAGCTTAAATAAAATACAGCGAAGACAATGAACTGGAAGGACAAAATGCAGGAGATTCCCAACAGTACAGACTGCAAAAACTAATCATTGAAAAATCACCTGTGGAAAATGCAGCAAACCAGCACTTATGTCTGAATTTCACAAAATATGAACCAAAGTTGACAAATCAAAAAGATTTTCAGTTAGAACACAGATCCTCTCAACTTCACAATCCCATGCCTGCAAGAAACATCCTTCATTCTTAGGTACCCTATAATGTAGCTTGTGCACCTAGAAACAATGTTCCTTGATAGTAACAGAAAAGTGAAGAAGGTTGAATCTATTTGGAAATTTTATTTGTGTTTGTTCTACTTGTTAAAATAAGGTGAAAGGATGGCTCACTTGGGTTGCTTTCTACATTTTGTTTAGCTTCTAGGTAATTCTTCACCTTAATATTGAAAGCTAAAACAAATCCCCACTTCATTTCAGCCTTTTCTTTCTTTCAAATTGCTCCACCATTGGTCTCTATGCCTTCAGTTGCCTAGGCCCCAAGCTCTGGAATACTCTTCCAATACCTTTTTGCCTCTTGACCTCTCTTCCTCCTTAAGACACTTCTTAAAACCTTGCTCTTCGACCAAGCTTTTTGTCATCTGACCTAATAGCTCCTTATATTGCCCGGCATCATACTTTGATTTATGTTCCTGTGAAGTGTCTTGGGACGTTTCACTACGTTAAAGGTACTAATAAATATAAGTTGTTGTCCTAGTCTGTGTTGGGCCTTCAGCTGTTTTAATTTTATGGAGAATATATACTTTTCAAGCATCCTGCTCCTTTGGTTATAAGACTTATCTCCAAAAGACAAAGGGCAGAATCATCCCAGATTTGCACTAAGTGCAGTAGCAGGCAGGAAAAAGGAAGTTTTACCCACTGGCAGCAATGGCGGGTTTTCGCACCGTATCATCCCAATCCCATCTCATTAATCATGCATTCCCGGGAAATACACCGTTTTGCTGACCACTCTCTGATTCGCCCACCACGCCGTCACCTCACTGCTTCCTCACGCTGGGCACCATATTTAAAGTGCAGCCACATGCACACCCCTTAGTGCTTTCAGCCTGGGACAGCTGCAGAGAAGACATGGCCCTGAAAGGCAACAAGACTGCAGCCTCCCGATTCAGTCATGCATCCCTGGGACGCCTTCTGGACACCACTGGAACCCACCATGGTGTCCTCTATCCCCTCTCTGGCCACAGGAGGCCCATCAGTGTCACCACATTGGCTTGGGAGGCGGTGGCAGTGATGGTCAGTGCCAACACTGCACAGAAGAGGTTCGCTGTCCAATGCAGAAAGAGGATGAATGATTTCATCAGCGCTGCCAGGGTAAGGCACCATTTCATCACTCTAAACTAACACACTCTCAAGACCATCACACATTCATTGGCATCTCACTCACTGCCAGCCCAAGGGACATCACCACTCACTGTCTCACACACACCCTCACACCTCCATCTGGCCTCAACTCCTCTGGAGACTACCTCCTCAATCCTCACCGCCTTGAGGCTATTTACACAGATCAACATCTGTCCCCCACACACACCCCAGGATACCCCCCTACGCCAGTAGTGCCCTAGCCCTGCAGTCTCTGCCCTTGCCTGAGGCCACTTCTCCCCCTTCCCCAAGCAAGCCACAGCCCTGCAGCTGTTGAAAAGCCACACCCGCCTTATGGCTGGTCTCGTAAGTACAGACCTGCCCCTGAGGCTCCCTTAAAGTGATGTGGTGCTGCCTGCGAAGCCTGGCGTTGATGACCGCAAGTGCTGCCCGAAGCAAGGTAGGCAAACAAGCCTCAAGATCCCATGAGAAATGCAGTTTGTCAGGTGTCCATCACTTATGTTCAGTCGTGAAACACGTCGACATGCAAACACGCCACGTGCCGGATGATCCGGCGTGGGGAGATGATTCTGGCAAGCAGAAAACGCGGCCCACCATTGACAGATGGAGCGGACAATTGCAAACTGGTTTCATAATGTTGTGAAACTGATTTTTGGCCTTCCTGCCATATTGTCCGCTCATGTCTGCCATGATGCCCGACGCCAGCAGGTATGGAAAATACTGCCCAAAATTTCTATGGCCAATCTTCAGCAACAACACTCACTGAATTGTGGAGACCACATCAACTTTACACTCTGCTTACAATATTTTAGTTGGTACTTCAGTCAGTAATTGCTAAGGGATCTTGTGACTATACAAAAGATTCTGCTTGAGATGAGAGAAAAAAGCTGTTTTTGTGGATGTGTAAATATCAGGTTGTTTGGGGACACCTGTAGACAGATAGTGTGGGAACAAAAGGAAAAAAAAGGCTAAAAAAAACTGTTCTCAATCTCTGTACAGATAACGATAAAGGTAACAAGTAAAAAATAATAACAAATAGAAATGGAAAGATTCACAATTGCAGAGCAGAAAGATTCACATTCCACGTTATGCTTTCTTACAGTTTAGCTTATAATGGAGAAGTAAGCAAAGATTGATTCAGAATGGCCAGCTAAATGTGATATTAGGCACATTAGAATTCTCTTATAGATGGAAACTAGTGTTGATGGGAAATCATTACAGCATTACAAGGGTCAAGACCCTTTTATTGAACTTTGGCAGTTATTTAGACAAATGGATCCATCTAAAGAAGGTTTCCAAGATTGCCCAATTTCTCTTTTCAACAAGTTAGTTCTTTTGGTCTTGCTATCCCTTATAGTACAGTGTTATCCTTCATTCCTCTCTCATTTCCTCATCCCCTCTTCCTGTCTGTCACCATTATGGAATCATAAATGATAGAATACAAAAAGAGGCCAGTCAGCCCATCGTGCCTGTGCCAGTTCTTTGGTGGAATTATTCAACTGATCCCACTCCCCTGCCCTGCAATTTTTTCCCTTCAAATATTTATTCAATTCCCTTATCAAAAATTACAAATGAGTCTTCTTTCACCACCCTTTTCGGGTAATGCATTCCAGGTCACAACAATTCACTATTTGAGAAAGTGTTTCCTCATTTTGCCTCTGGTTCTTTTGCCAATCACATTAAATCTGTATCCGATTTTTGGCCTTCTCGCCATATTATCCCCCCACCCACCCACCATGATGCCTGACGCCAACGACTCTGGAAAATTCCAGCCATAGTGTCCAGTCTCTCTTGGATTTCTCTCAGCTTCAATTTTTAACAGATTTTAAGTGCAATCAATGATGTGGTAGCAAGAAAATAAAAACCATCTGGAAAATAACTTCTCTTGCTGCCATTTTAAGTAATTCTTGTGTGGCGGAACCTTGTGGCTCTTTCACCTCTTTGTACGCTATAATGTTTGTATAACTATATATTTTTGAAGTATATACTCAAATAACCCTTATTCAGAAAATATTTTAAGCTTTGAAATTAATTTCTAGGTGACATGTGAGAGTTTTTAGAATTGGTATCATTCATCATTAAGCATATTGTAAAATCATATGATGTGGCAGTGATTTATCCAATTGTTTATAGCTAAGGTTGACACTTTAATCCCTTTTATGTATTGTATGTCTATAATTACATATTGAAAGCTAAATAAAATATAAGAAATTCCTAAAATGCAAATTGGATCCTGGGATTATTAAGCTATAATTATACAGATTCCAAATTGTAAAATTCCCACTATGCAGCCACATAAGAATGAATTGTTAATACATCACAAACTAATGACCATAAAGATAATTTTTAAAGTTTGTTCAGAAACATTAGAAAATATGCATTGATATTGATGACCTCATCAGTACTTTCACATTAAAAAAGACAACATTTTTAATTCACTTTCAGATTCTTTTGAATACAGTTAGCTGACCTCATTCCAACTGAATTTAGTGACTAAAAAAAACTTGTGCACTGTCAACTTAAATACTAAATTGAGTCTGGCTGGTTTCTCAATACTTTTGCTTAAGGCAGAATGTAGTTGTTTTGAGCTCCAGCATTACTCACTGAAATAAACTCACTTGATCAATCAAATTACTTTAAAGCATATCTTCCATCAAAAGGCATCTGCCTTCACTACACGTGAATGTCATACTGACATCAGCACTGCCCTGACCACATGGAAGAGTCCAAAGATATTTGTATTGCTACAGCTTATAATAATGCAGAACCACTACTAAACACCATTTTGTTCATTCTATCACTTGAATTCTATAAAACCATATGTTTGAAAGAATTATAAATATTTATCAAACTTCAGTAGAGGAGATAAAAGATAAAACTGAAAGCATGACCATAACTGTGCTTTCACAAAACACTCTTAATTATACCACAGAATAATTCACATTCAACATATCCATATTAGGCTTACAAGATTTTGGTTTAAAGGTGTAGCTTCATTATAAGCACCTTTATAGGCATTCTTCCAAATTTTATAGTAAAAATAAGGATTATCCCCTTGATTTAATTTTATTCTCAATCTAGTTTTGCTTCAGGCATGCTGGCTGAGCAGATGCCAGCTATTGATTGGTTTCGCCCTATTGATTTCTTACCCTCCCTTCCCACAAACTGTTCCAGTCTTACATTGATTGCACTAAAGCTCAAAAGACATATTGCACATCCCACAATCTGTCGGATGTATAGGAAAGAATCGTTATTCAAAGGTGTTCAGCTTCATTGGAGAACACTTTTGTATCTTTGGGATAGAATGTATTAGCAATTTCTCAGAATTTTACCTGTTCAGCTTGACTTATGGGCATTGTGTTAAGATACATATAATATATACACATACATATGTAAAAACATCATTATTTTATATTTTTATCAAAATGATGCAATACAGCTAGAAAAGCACATTTCTTAAAACTGCTCAAATGGATCAAGTAAATTCAATTTTTATACTTATAAATTGTCAGTTCCCTTATAAGATCTCACTCATATTTCTACCTGTGAGCCTCCAGCTAAGGTACATCTTAATCAAATTTGTAGTCCCAGCTATGCTTACTCCATTAGTTTACCAGTAGGAGGTATGCCCAGGACAGAAATAAATAGGGACAACATTCTCCCAAGTAATTTGTCTGCCCTTGAGAAATATTTGTTCGGCATTCTCTTGACAGAGTTGTTACATATGTATTCCATTTAGAAACTCTTGGCTTTGTTGATGGCTCAGTTGGTAAAATCACTCCTTGATGTGTGGTTGAGAAATAAGTCCTGGAAGTTCTCCGGTTTAATTTCTACTCTATACTGTTCACAACCACCATGGCTGTTGGGGCATCATAATTGGCATAGTGCCCTGTGGCTAGGAGAGGGGAAAAAATATGACAGCTTTCCTACTCCAGATTGCTACTCAATTGCCCCAACGATGCATTAATAATATGATGGATTAAGACCTTAAAATTATGCTGTGGGATAATAGCATATGAATATTTAATACTTTAATCTGAATTTCCTTTGTCTGCTTTTTTAGTGAAATAATCCTTTGAAATTAAATGCTAAAAAGAAATGTAGGTGAACGCAAGTGCTGTTATCTCACAGCATAATTTCAAGGCTAAAACTTTGTTTCAATCAGCACATTTTACTTGACATTAACAACAGCAACTTACATTTATATAGTACACTTAACATGATAAAACATCCTAAGGTGCTTCACTTCAGTATTTTAAAACAAAATATGACATTGAGATACAACAGAAGATATTAGGTCAGATCTTAATGCAGGGAAGCAGCGTTGCAAGGTGGAGAGGTGTAGGGAGGGAATTAGGTCCTCAGTCATTCCCAACACCACTCCACCCACCACTCCAAAGGCATCATTCCATGCAAGTGCAGGAGATTCAACATCTGACCTTTTACACCTTTCTCAGCCTCAAAAGCCCCAAACACTCCTTCCAAGAGAAACAGTGATTTACTTGTACTTTTTTCAAGTTAGTATACTGTATTTGCTGCTCACAATATAGATTCCTCAACACTGGGGAGACCAAATGCCAAGATTGGGCGACCGCTATGCGGAACATATTGGCCCTTACCTTCCTGTTGCTTGTCATGTCAATTTTCCATCTTACTCCCATTCTAATATTTCTGTCCTTGGCCTACAGTGTTCCAATGAAGCTCAACATAAGTTTGAAGAACAGCACCTCATCTTTCAACTCAGCAGTCTGCAGCCTTCTGGACTCAACATTGAATTCAACAATATTGATCATAACCTCTGCCTCCACTTTGTTTTGCTTTTTTTTTTGGTTGGTTCATTTTCTTCTCATTTCTTTCTTTATTCCTTTACTTTGCATTCAGACAACTGCTATACAGCCATTTACATTTACCTAGACACATTTTTCAATTTTTTATTTTACCCATTACCATTCCCTGTGGCTTTTGTACCATGCAAGTTTTTTTCTTTAATCTCTGCTGCCCTCCATTCTATCATAGACCTTCTCTTTTGCTCTTCTTCACCAACTCCCACCTCGCCCCCCCACCAACTAGGTTTCACTTGCTTGAAACCTGCTACATTTCTAACGTTCCTTAATTCTGATGAAAGGTCACAGACTTGAAACCTTAACTTCTGTTTTGCTCTCCACAGATGCTGCCTGATCTGCTGAATATGTCCAGTATTTTCTGTTTTTATTCCAAAGCTAAGGGCGTAGGCAACTGAAGACTTGGCCAACAATGGTGGAGTGATTAAAATCAGGGATGTTCAACATGCCAGAATTGAAGGAGCACAGATATCTTGGAGGGTGTAGGCTGAGGAGATTATAGACAGAGGGAGGGGCAAGGCCAAGGCGAGATCTGAAAGCAAGGATGAGAATTTAAAAGGTGTTGCTTGATCAGATGCCAATGTAGGCCAGCAAGCACAGGGGTGATGGATGAATGAGACTTGGTGAGGACATGGGCAGCAATTTTGGATGATCTCAAGTTTATGCAAGGTAGAATGAGGGAGACTAGCCAGGAGTGCATTGAAATAGTCAAGTCTAGAGGTAACAAAGTCACAAATGAGGGTTTCAGTAGAGAGCTGGAGCAGGATCAATCCTGGCAATGTTACAGAGATGGAAATAGGTCTGTAAGATTATTAGGGTACTAATAGAATATTAATTGTTAAAATCTAACTTCCATATTAGAAACTAACACCTTACTTTATTAGGGCCAGACTTGACTTTATTAGATAACCTTCTTACAAGACAGTAAAGTGGGATAACAGAAAAAGGGCACAGCATAAAAAAGATGCCAAGGTAGTGGGACCATGGGAAAATTATGTCATGTTACAAGAGAGCTTACTCGCAGCAAAAATACTGGGACCTTAAGACGGTCTGTGGGAATTGCTTACGTATGTGGAAGTACTGGATTAGAATGTCTAGACTGTTCTAGGAGACAGGACTTGAGAGCCTTGAGACAAGAGACATTTGGACACAGATGGATGTGAAAAAACATTATGTAATGGTATGATGCTCACATCAAGGATACCTGATTGGTCAAGGAAAGTGTGCTCACATGGGGCTGAACATGACGGGTGATAGATGGGTGAATTAGATAAGAGCCAGGGTGAAAGAAACCCAGATTGTGGGCTGGGTATTCATGTTAGAGGCTGGTAGCGGGAGTTGAAAAATTTTCCAGCTCTGCTGGAGTCAGGCATGCTGCTCCCAGAAACTGTTCGTAGTTAGTCACAGGGGCTGCCAAGTGCTGAGGAGAGCTGGTTAAGGCCCGCCTTGTTTCTCTGGGACTTCGTCTCAGTTATTTGTTCAATATTAGGCTCTCTAGCCCTCATATCCCCTCACCACCCTACCCATTCACCATGCTGCATCTATGCCATCACATGACCCTCAATCACTGGACTAGCCATATAAATTCTGTGGCTACAAGAGCAAGTCAGAGGCTAGGAATTGTGTGACGACTAACTCACATCCTGACTCCCCAAAGCCTGTCCACCATCTACAAGGCACAAGTCAGGAGTGTGATGGAATACTCCCCACTTGCTTGGATGAGTGCAGCTCCCACAACACTCAAGAAGCTTGACACCGTCCAGGACAAAGCAGCCCACTTAATTGGCACCACACCCACAAACATTCACTCCCTCCACCACCGACGCACAGTCGCAGCAGTGTGTACCATCTACAAGATGCACTGCAAGAATTCACCAAGGCTCCTTAGACAGGACCTTCCAAACCCACGGCCACTGCCATTTAGAAGAACAAGGGCATCAGATAGATGGTAATTCCACCACCTGAAAGCTCCCCTCCAAGTCACTCAGCATCCTGACTTGGAAATATATCGCCAGTCCTTCAACTGTCACTGAGTCAAAAACCTAACCGCACTATGGGTGTACCTACACCACATGAGCTGCAGTGGTTCAAGAAAGCAGTTCACCGCCACCTTCTCAAAGGCAACTAGGGATGGGCAATAAATGCTGGCCCAGCCAGCGAAGCCCACATCCCGTGAATGAATAAAAGGAAACTCCCAAAGGCCCCTCATACTGTGCCAACCCATGCCCCCATCCACCCCCAATGGCCCCCATGCCAACTTCCATGCCCATTTACCCAGTATATAGTCTATACAGAATCAATGAACCCTATAGTAACAAAGGCATGTGTGGAAAAACTTAAAGAAATAGCCATTCATAACTTTCTTTAAAAAAGCTGCTGTTACTACGACCCTATTAAACTGCCAATCAACCTGGACTTTAAAATACCAACAGCAGAACCTATAAGCACATGCAACCTCTTTATCTTGTGTAAATAGACATTGAGCCATTGACAAAATGGGTCTAAGAAAAAAGCTGTCAATAAAACAATGTTTCCCTTATGTGCACCTGTTTCAACAAACTAATGGAAGTCTGGGCTCTCAGCCAAGCAACATCATGCTTAGCACATATCCGTCAGACTGTGCCTGTGGCAGGTGGTGAGGGACCGAACAAGAGGGAAAAGCTTCCTTGACCCTGTCCTCACAAATCTACCTGTCACAGATACAGCTGTCCACAACAGTATTGGCAGGAGTGACCACTGCACCATCTACACTGAGGATACCATCCATTATGTTGTATGGCACTATCACCATGCTAAAAGTAGATTCAGAACAGGTATAGCAGCTCAACATTGGTCATCCATGAGGCACTGTGGACCATCAGTAGCAGCAGATTTGTATTTAGCCACAATCTTGGCATATCCCTCACTCTACCATTACCATAAAGTCAGAGGACCAAGGCCAGTTCAATTAAGAATGCAGGAGAGCATGCCAGGAGCAGCACAAGGCATAACTAAAAGTGAGATACCAACCTGGGTAAGCTACAACACAGGACTACATACATGCTAAACAGCAGAAGCAGCATGCTATAAACAGAGTTAAGCAATCACAGAACCATGGGGATCAGATCAAAGTTCTGCAGCCCTGCCACGTCCAGCCATGAATGAGGGTGTACAATTAAACAACCAACTGGAGGGGGAGGCTCCAAAAACATCTCCATCTTCAATGATGGAGCAACCCAGCACATAGTGCAAGACAAGGCTAAAACATTTGCAAACATCTTCAGCCTGAAGTGCCATGTGGATGACCCATCTCTGCCTCCTCCTGTGTTCCACAGCATCACAGACTTCAGTCTTCAGACAATTCGATTCACTCCACGTGATATCAAGAAATGGCTGAAGGCACTGGATACTATAAAAGCTATGAGTCCTGACAACAAGGTTTGTGTTCCAGAACTAGCCATGCCCCTAGCCAAGCTGTTCCAGTACAACTTCAACACAGACATTAATACAATGTAGAAAATTTCCCACATGTGTCTGTAATATAAAGGGTTAATAGCTGTTACCCTAATAGCTAATATATATCATTAGTTATATCAGATCACGTGTGACCAGAGCTCCAAGAGAGATGGTTCTGGATGCAACCTAGTGCTTATCTATTTCTGTGTAGTTGTATAAAGTTAATAAATTTTTGAAGGTTCCCAGAGGCCTTCTTTCCAGTAGTCTACGCTGGGGCCGGTTGCAACAATACTTCATGGTGGTAGCAGTAAAGCTACCAAATAGCATGATCCCCAACGAAACCAATGGTGGTTGGAAAATTAATGCCTATCAAATACAAGACAAACTGTGGCTGAGAATCAGAGAGAAAAGTGTCAATGGAGTCCCAAGACAGTTGATTAAAAGTAGCAGACAATCATGGAGAAGGCCCTACCTCTACCCAAATCCTTTGAATATTTAGAAGGGTCCAACCAAGCAGCACATTGGCAAAGCTGGTACCACAGTTTCAACACATAAGGACCACTTTGGGGTTAGAATGGAAACCTGATAAAGAACAGGTCAGCACACTCCTCTATTCCATTGGCATCAGTGCAGATGACATTTTAGTAAGACTGGGTGTTAATGAGGACACAGCAAGCTATGAAGAGGTTATTAAGGCCCTTGATTTGTATTTCAGTCTTTGGAGGAATGCTATTATAGACATAGACTAGGTGAGGTTTAACAGACACACTCAGGAGAATAGTGACCTTTCATTAATGACCTGTATTGTTTGGCTGATAGTTGTGAATATGGAGCTCTAAAGGTTGAACTCATCCGAGATCGCATTGTGGTGGTCGAGTGTGATGAAGCGTTATCTGATTTTCTGCAACCCAGGGAGGATCTAACATTGTCCAAGGCAGTGCAATTAGCAAGAAATGCTGAGCTATGGAATCAGAACTGAGTTTTAATCTGGGGAGATAGAGAACCTTTGTGGAGTCAGACCACTGACTCAGTCCAGTTTGCGAGCAACAGAAGTACCAGCACATCCACTAAAATGCAGACCCAGAATGAAGAGAGAGCGTTTGCCACTATTATGCAGTGCTCCTGCTGTGGCACAAAAGAATCCCAGTGGCATGAAGACTGATCTGCCATTGATGTAGAGTACCATTCCTGCAGCAGGCAGGGCCATTTTAAACGCTGCAGCAGAAAGTTTTCAATTCAAAAATTTACAGAGAAGCCAGTCTACTCAACCAGTATCCAAGAAATAGAAGATACTGATGAACATGAAATGCCTTTCTTGGGTGAGGTTGCAAAGTCCAAGGGGAATTTTTGGAACGCAGATATCATGGTCAATGGCCACAAGACAAATTTTTAATTTGGCATGGGAGAAGGGGTATCAATTCTGTCTGAAGCGGTACAGTGGCTGAACCTTGAATTTTTCTAGCCATCTACCATTCAGCTCGATGGACTGAGGAACATTCTGCTGAAGGTGCAAGGGCAGATGACTGTTACACTTTGATGTGATAGAAGAGAACTTACCGACACGCTGCATGTTATTCATAATCAAGATTCCTCTTTATTCAGCAGAGAAGTTTGTATAAAGTTACAGCTCCTTTATTCACCTGTTGCATTAAAAACCCAAATCAAGCCACAACAGTCCGAGCTAGTCTTCCTAGAAAATGTTCCACAATTGCACACCTCTTCGAAGAGAGGACGGATGATGAGTGTGGAGGTGACCATGGATGTTGAGAGGATGTTTCCTCTTGTGGGAGAATCTAAAACTAGGGGTTACTCTTTAACAATAAGGGGTCACCCATTTAAAACAGAGATGAGGTGAATTTTTTTCTCTCAGAGTCGTGCGTCTTTGGAACTCTCTTCCTGAAAAATCGGTGGAAGCAGAGTCTTTGAATATTTTTAAGGCAGAAGCGGATAGATTCTTGGTAAGCAAGGGGGTGATAGGTTATCGGGGTAGGTAGGATGCAGGTTTGAGGTTACTGTCAGATCAGCCATAATCTTATTAAATAGAGGAGCGGGCTCAAAAGGGCCGAATGGCCTACTCCTGCCCCATAGTCATACGTACGTACATTCGTGATCAGGCCGCCATTGAGGAAGGTGACCGGGATGCCAATCCACCTGACTATTCTGGTGAGGATACCAGTGACACAGAGCAACCTGATGCAGGAAATGACTTGCCTGAAGACAAATCAGGAACAGAAGCTCCTGTGATTCTCAGTAAAACAACTGCAGAAAATAAATGACTTAGAAAAGCCTGATCTCAAAACTGAAGAAGTAACCGCTGAAGTACTGATCTCACACACATTCCAGATGTACAAGGAAGGGATGCAATAGAACAACAACCTAATCAAGCAGAACACTACCTAGCAACACAAACTGAAGTGAAAGCCAGCTCTACTCCAGATATCGATTTGATTGCTGAGGCTTCTGAGGTGTCAAGGCCTAGTGAAGGGAAGAAACACACTGATGTAAGGGTAGAATGTGAGCACATTACACAAACCCCTACAGTAACAACAAAAGAACCATCAACCCTGCTTGAAAATAATCTTAATTCTTCTGTTTATCCATCTGATTCGTTCATGAATGTGACACTGGAATTGCACAGCACTTCATCCCAGAAACAGGAATCACTGAACTTGCTTAAGTAACGGATACTTTTGCTAGATGATTAGCTTGTTGGATTAGAAGATTACAGACCTAATACAGCTAGACAAACACCAGGAGAAACTGACAAAGTCTTATTCATTTGAGGAGCAACTAGTACCATATGGTCAAAAGGGAGTTCCACAAAAAAAAGGAAGGAATGTCCATTCCACAGCAAACCAGATGCCTATCGATTTAACTTCATTCCCGGAAGAATGTGGAGAGCGTACATCCTACACATCCTCCAAGATAACTGAGAACACAATTGGAGATTAATGTCACCACCACAAGAGACTCTGGGGAAGAAGGGGGTGGAGGATGATGTAGGATAATGTGCAAATGTTTAATGGATAGCGTTAAATACTTGGCAGAGATGTAATATAAAAAGGCTAATAGCGATTACTCTAATAGCTAATATGCATCATCAGTGATGTCAGATCACGTGTGATCAGAGCTCAGAAAGAGCTGGTTCTGGAAGAGCCTCGTGTTTATCTATCCCTGTACACAATTGTATATAGTTAATAAGTGTTTGAAAGTTCTTAGAGCCCTTGTTTCCAGCAGTCTATGTGAAACACATGCTCAGACCACTTACGATGATACTTCACTGTCCTGCCCACAAAAAGCAGGAAAAATCCAATCCGACTAATTACTGCCTATCAGTCAACTCTCAGTCATCAACAAAGTGATGCAAGGTGTCATCAACAGTGCACCAAGTGGCACTTACTCCACAATAACCTGCTCACTGATGCTCAGGTTGGATTCTGCCAGGGTCACTCAGCTCCAGATCCTATTACAGCCTTGGTATTAATATAGACAAAAGAGCTGAACTCAAGAGGTAAGGTGAGAGTGACTGTCCTTGATATCAAGGCAACATTTGACGAAGTGTGGCATCAAGGAGCCGTGGCAAAATTGAAGTCAGTGGGAATCAGGGGAAAACTCTCCACTGGTTGGAGTCATGCTTGTGTTATGGCCCCTGTGAAGACATTGAACTGAATTTACCAAACAATCCCAATGAGAAATTCAATGGACAAAATTTCACTTTTTCCAATTTTTACTTTAACAAACAAACTAAAATTAACATAAATTAAGCATGAATTAATGGGCAAATTGTAGTCAATATACATTATAAATTACAATTAAATAGCAGATAAACAATAATAATTCTCAGATTTATCAGGCAGTCCACTCAGCATACATGGCACTGATTTCAGCCACAAAGTTCTTCAAAGCTCTGAACTTCCTCAGGTAGAATTCTAACTCTTTGCTTTGAGGATTTAGATACCAATTCTCATCGAACAGCAACTCCCAATCAACCCAAATTCCACAGTCACAGTCTTCACCAAAATGACACACTTCTGCAGAACCTCCTCAGCTCTGCTCATGACAGTCTTGATGATGTGGATCTGCCAGAAACATATTTATCTGAACCCTCAGTAACAACCTTGTGAAATGTATGGCCTGTGCGGGTCAGTCAGTTTCTCTAAAAACCTGGGGGTTCAGTTTCCAAAAAATACAAGCTTTGAAACCATGGATTCCATCACCCCTACTACAAAGGAAAATCACTGATTGTTGGAGGTAAATTATCTCAGCACCAGGACACTGCTGCAGAAGTTCTGCAGGGTAGTATCCTTGGCCCAATCATCGTCAGCTGCTTCATCAATGACCTTCCCTCCAACATAAAGTCTGAAAAAGGGATGTTCACTGATGATTGCACAATTTTCAGTACCAGGAGTGAAGCAGTCCGTGCCCACATGCAGCAAGAGCTGAACAACATTTAGCCTTGGGCTGATAAGTGGCAAGTGACATTTACAGCACGAGTGCCAGGCAATGACCATCTCCAGCAAGAGAGAATCTAATCATTTCCCCATGGCATTCAATAGCATACTATGGCTACAAGAGCAGATCAGAGGCTGGGAATTCAGCAGTGAGTAACTCACCTTTTGACGCCTCAAAGTCTGTCCACCATTTACAAGGCATAAGTCAGTAGTGTGATGGAATACTCTCTACTTGCCTGGATGAGTGCAGCTCCAACAGCAATAAAGAAGTGTGACACCATCCAAGACAAAACAACATGCTTTATCTGCACCTTATTCACCACCTTAAGCATTCACCTCCACTACTGATGCACCCTGGCAGCAGTATGTACCATATACAAGATGCACTGCAGCAACTCATCAACGGTCCTTGGAAACCTGCGACCTCTACCAGCTAAAAGTACAAGGGCAGCAGATGCTTGGGAACACCACTACCTGCAGGTTCACCTCCATATCACTCACCATCCTCACTTGGAACTATACTGCTGCTCCTTTACTGTCATTGGACCAAAATCCTGGACCTCCCTCCCTAACAGCACCATGGATGTACGTACACCATTGCAGGATTGCAATGATTCAAGAATGGATCACCATCAGCATTTCAAGGGCAATTAGGAATGGGCAATAAATGCTGTCCTTGCCAGCGATGCTCTCATCCCAAGAAAGAATACATTTTTAAAAAGTCAATAGTTAGGGAACAGAGTTTGGAGGTAGGACTGAAAGCAATGGCTTCAGTTTACCCAATACTTAATGGAGAACATTTCCAATTAACTAGTATCAGATGTCACGTTACCAATCTGATAATTTAGTAACATTGGTGAATTAGAGGTGGGTGTTGTCAGTGTACATGTGAAAACTAATGCTGCACTTTCCAATGATGTCACCAAGGGATTAGCATGTGGGTGAAATAGGAGGGGGCCAAGCAGTGATTATTGGGGGCACAAGAGGCAGCAGTGCAGGAGCAGTAACTGAAGCCATTGCAAATAATTCTTTGGCTTTAGATAGATAAGAATGGAACAAGGCAAGATCAATCCCACCTAGCTGATTGACAGTGGAGAGGTGTTGGTGAAGGATAGTGTCTTAGTGTCTTAGTGGCTGCAGACAGCAGCCATGACAAAACTGTAATGCGATCACACCTTGACTTGCATCCTGTCCTGGTTGCTGAGACACATGGGAAACATCCAAGCATGTGGGAAATGCTGAGAAGAGCCTTAAGGCTGATCTCTAGTTTAAAAGATCTATATAATTGGGAAAGACTGCTTTTTCCAGCCTGGAATTAGACATCTGAAAGCTGATCTCATAAAATAGTTAAGAAAAATAGTAAAAATTGCACAATTTCCTTAAGAGTTCATTAATTCAATATCAGGTATACTGATAGAATAAAACAATGGAAAAGGTAAACCCAATATATTATCTTATGTTAAATAAAAAAAGAATCAGGCATGAGGGTATACCCTTAAACTAGCAAGAGCTAAATTTAGGACTTGTCAAGAAAATCTTCTTTACACACGGACTGATCAAAATATGTAATATACTTTTAAGAAGAGCAGTGGAATGTCTTTTGCAACATGACTTAATGGTGGTGGTGAGAGGGGTGAGCTTTAGGATTTCCCGATGTGAGTGAACTAAGACAGGTTAAAAAGCCTTCCTTGTTCATAAAAATCTTGTTACCTGGACATCTTATTAATGCAAAATAATGAAAAAACAGTCCCTTTTGGTTTAAGAATTGCACTACCTACAATTCCCAGTGGAAACAAAATAGTGATCTCTTGCTGCTGACAATGAGCTGTATCTAATAGGTTTTTCACAAGCATACAAAGCTTTTCCACAAGTGGAAAATATCAGTAATGCATCATCTCACAAGTTCAAAATATTTTGTTTACACTCTGTCTATATGGCAGATGGCAGCCCTTTAAGTATACTTTAATTACATTAATTTATATTCATTCTTGAATGCCCCCAATTGTGAAATATAAATTATTTTTATGAAGTTGTGAGCCAGTGAGCAGTGACAATCTAAGGACTGACCATTATCCCAGTGCTACTTTCAGGCAGAAGCTTATCTGGAGGAAACAAGTTGCCAATGCGCTTACAAAAACCAGTCAGTCATAGAAAAGGTGCTGAAGGTCAGCATGGTCATCTATTTGTTAGATAATTTACTGAGGTTCATTCAGACTGTTCACTGAGACTCTAATGATCCTCTTATTCACAACAAAAGCAGTGGAATGGAGATTGACGACAGAGGAGAGACAGTATAGAGAAGAATGGAATAGTCAACTATGTCTAGT
This sequence comes from Cetorhinus maximus, assembly GCF_964194155.1. NCBI lineage: Eukaryota > Metazoa > Chordata > Chondrichthyes > Lamniformes > Cetorhinidae > Cetorhinus > Cetorhinus maximus. The sequence goes on from NC_135881.1 coordinate 108,899,849, forward strand.
ACCAGAAAGGTCAAGAAAGGGTGGCACACTTTAGTCACAGTCATAAAGGATGTCATTGATGTCTTTGACAAGGGCAGTCTTTGTGCTGTGGGAAGTATGGAATCTGGATTGGAGGAATTCAAAGAGAGAATGGTGGAAGAGGCAGACATGAACCTGGGTGACAAGACATTGAAGAGCTTAGAAAGGAAGGGCAGGAGTGAGATAGGGCAATAATTATAAAGGGCCAAGGTATAAAGGGCGACTCTTTTTTTCAGGAGATCAATGATGCTGGTATTTGAAGTTGAGAGAACAGTACCTGATGAAAGGGAGCCACTGATAGTATCACAGAGCACTGGCCCAAAAGCAGGGAATGCTGCGATGAGGGCTTGCGTCAACAGGGATTTGAACAAGCAGGAGGAGGATCTCATAGATCATATACTATGGAGTATAGGGTGAGGTAAAAGACGACAACTGAGGAACTTAGGTGGATGGTCTCAAATCTTTGAGCTGAAAATATTTCTAAATTTCTCACATGTGGTGTGTGAGGTGAAAAGGGAGGTGCAGGGAGACAGGGACAGGGAAACAGCAGAAGGTAATGGAGGAGTGCTTAGTTATTGAGAATACTTCCTGGGGTAATGCTGGAGTATAACAGAAACAAAGAAAGGCACAATATTACTTTAGATGATTGAGCCAGTTCTGACAGTTGACAACTGGCTAGACTTCTGACTAAGCTTGTTCCATCTGTGTCACTCTTCTTTAAGTGTGCAGTAAAAAGAACTGTACGGGGAAAGTGAGAATGGGAGATAATGAGGGAATTGGACAGACAGGAGCATCAAAAAGCAGAGGCAAGACAGCTGTTGAGCAAGTTGAGCACAGCAGATATGTTGACGGGTAACATATCCGTCATACGAGCGAGAAAAGGAAGTTGAGATTTTAAGTGGCTGTTGAAAGAAGAACCAGATTGTAATTTCTTTTTGGGGCAGAAAGCATTTACAGAGGAATTTGAAATAGGCAATGTAAATGGTAAGGAAAACTAGATAGTGATTTCAAATGGTTTTATCAAAGAAAAGAGGTTTACAGGTTGTAAGATCTCAAGATAATTTGGCCGAGGAAAATGCTGACCATGTGGATGGGCTAATTATGTGGAGAGTGAAGCCAAGGGAAAGAAGGAATTAGAGGAAGGGGACACGGAGACTAAGTTACAGATTTAAATCATCAAGGATGAGATGTCTTCCTGTGCAAAGCCAGACTAAGGAAAGGTGAAAGATTTCAGCTGCAAAGTTAGCATGAAATTTAGGAGGACAGTAAACTAGAAGGTTTCTGAAAGAGAAAAAAAAGATGTGAAAGAATGAGTGCTCAGAGGAAGAAAATGTGCAGAGAAGTCATGGGTCAGGGCAGGATTAGATTTGCAATCACCGCAGACCACCAGGATGCTGAAGGTGAGGTTCCGGTACCTGGGCCGGTCTTGTGGAGCCCTGCAATACAGTCTGCAGAGAGTGTCACCCATTGTCGTCATCTGCTGCGCCCTTTACAACCTGGTGCTCCAATGGGGAGACGAAATGGCTGAGGAGGAGATGGAGGAGCTGCACGCTTCCTCCGATGAGGAGGACGCCGAGGATGATGAGGGTGAGGAGGTCATCAGAGGCGACGATGACTGGGATGAGGCCCTCGCATTGGCTAGACGAGGCAGGCATGCTTGGGAGACCCTCATAGCTGCTAGATTTGTGGAGGATGATGACGACATGCAGCACGGTGACCCCATGGATCCTCATATTGTATCTGAACGTTTGACTGCTGTCTGGCTTCTGGCAGCGTGAATATCCTCTGTGATAATGCTCCTGTCATGGGGATGCAGTGAAGGCCCTAATAGTTCCTCGATAGCAGGAGGATGATGACAACATGCTGTGAGGACACTCCATAGATCTTCACATAGTCTCTAAGAATGTCTGACTGCTGTCTGGCTGAGGGCAGATCGCTTGCGCTCTGTGATCAGGGTCATGTCATAGAGACATAGCCATGAAACTTTAGAAGCATCTGATCCTTTGTCCGCCTTCAGCACCTGAGCCTTCCAGGAGCACAGCATCAGTGGTCACAGATGCTGAAGAAATGGGGGCCTGCCCCACCTTAAAGGTGCTGAGAGCAGACAGAGAGAATGAGAGAGCTCTGTGGTGCCTGCCCACTACATTCTGGCAGCAATGGCAAGCACCGCCGAGGTGCAGGCATCAGTAATCCAGGGAGTGAGAGACTGGACCATCACTTTGATCCGAAGGCATAACAGAGCACGGGGGGAGGCCCTGGACTGAGACACCTGCCTTTATCTTGTGCAGAAAGGTTTCACATCTGAGTGACAAGAACATTGCTCAACAGAACAAGGAGCCATAGGCAGGGAGACATTCTGGGAGTTTACTGACAATAGCCACAATAGTATGTAAAAATGATCAACACCCATGCTCAGGCTATGCAACTAATTCTCCTTAAATTTTCCTAACCCAGCCACTATGTCTTGGTTCTCCCCGGATGTCTACAGCGGAGGTGGAGGCAGCCTGCTGACTGCGACGCCCTGTCTGTGATGACCTTGGCAGGCATCCTCTGGAGGGCCAAGACTTGGAGGCCTTGACCTGTTTTTGGGGCCCTGCTGTGTGGCAGTGGCACCCTTCTTGGCCTGTGGAACTGGAACTGCTGAGATCACAGGAAGAGGGGAGTCAGACAGGCCAGATACTCTCGGAGTCACCTCGGTGGATGGGACCAGAGTGTGCACCTGCTGATCCTGCCCCCTATGGAGGGAACCTGACTCCTTGAGGAGCAGGGGTAGGTGGAGTGAGATTGAGCTGCCCGGCACCCCTCTCATGTACACACTGTTGGAGGCCAACTATGGCATCAGCGAGAGTTGAGTCCGCGCAGCAGTGCAGGAGCAAAGTTCTGGACCAATGTCTCCATGGCGGCCGCAATCCTACCAGTTGACCTCGGTGTGTTGGCATGCTGGCACTATCACCTCAGGGTGAAGGCGGACGGACTCCTCCATCGTGCCTTGCAATCTGAGGAGTGCAGCAGCCATCCCTTCCTGATGTTCTCGAGCCTGCCTTTGCAGATCCAGTAACTGTGACATGACCGAGTCCAGAGGCTCGTGACATGACTGAGTCCAGCAATCCTCCGAGTGCCGGACACCAGGGAGGTCCCTGCCACCGCCTACTGTGGATCAGACAGTGTGATGTGCTCACCAGATTGTGATCCCGAGCCTATTCTAAAGCTAGTTCCCACCGAGGTGTGTATCTCTGCTGGTGGAGGGTGTGGGTGAGTGATGTGATGGGACTTCAAGGAGGGTGCCTTCAGATTCCACTTCAGAGGTTTCTTCGGGGCTTGCTTAGAGGCCCTGGGTCATGGACTCAATCCGCTGTTTCCCAGATGTGCCTGCAAAAGCAAGGGGAGATAATTAGTGCATGGTAGTGGCCTGTGAAACAGGACACATTACTCGTAATATGGTTGCCTGATGGATGTTGCACTGCTGGACCCTCACTTGGTGGAGCACTGCCGACCTCACCGTCAGCACAGGACTGGTCCAGATCGTCACCGGCCAGCTGGATGGCTCTGTTTTCAAAATCCGTGAGGACCTTGATTTCGGGCATTCTGCCACCGGTCAGCAACCTCTCCCTCTTGTGTGTGCCAGCTTGACCTGCATGAATGGGGATGGAGAAAGTATAAGCAGGACGCCTGCCAGGTCAGATGATAAGTATGCCTGGCCTGTGTGGGTGGTGAGTGGTCGCAAGGACAGGATGAGGACAATGACGGTGAGCGAGAGAGAGTGAATGGTGGTGTCCCTTGAACTAGCAGTGAGTGAGATCACTGTGGATGGTGATGGGTTTGAGTGTGTGCAAATCGAGAGTGATGAGAAGAGTGACTTAACCTGGTGGAATGGAGTGGCTGTCCTCTTTTGAAAGGCGTTGGCGCTCACCACCACTGCCACCATCTCCCAAGCTGGCTTAGTACTATTGCTGCCCATCCTGCAGCCAGAGAGGGGATAGAGGACATCTCAGCAGGCCATCATGGCATCCAAAAGGTGCTTGAGGAATGTGTCGCTGAACCTGGGGGCTGCAGTCTTCTTCAGTTTCAGGGCCATGTCTTCCGTGCAGCAGTGGTGGTCTGGAAGCACTGAAATCTGTGCTTGCAGCCAGACTTTAAATATGGCATGATGCAGCGGCAGTGTGATGGTGGGCAGGTGAATGAGAGCTCGCCCGCTATGGAAACAGCATGTTTCATGGGAGTGCATAAATGGTGTGGCGGGTTTGGGACGATACATTGTGAAAACCTGCATCGCGGCCAGTGGGTAAAATGTAATTTTACACGCCGCTACCGCACTTAGTGCAAATCTGAGAAAATTCCACCCATTGTGTTTCCTCTCCCAGTCCCCATCACTTCCCTTCATTGCCATCAATTTCCTCCCCTTCCTTTTTTTCTCCTCTAGGTGTTGCCCCTGTCTTGGATGCTGATGTTTGAAGCGATTCCAGCTGCTGCATATTGTATGTGACAACTTCTGTTCTCTTTCGAAAATTCCCACCTACAATATGCAGAAGGTAGAATCGCATCCATTATTGGGACGAAAGGTGTTGATTGTTTCAGAAGACATAGACACATGGAGCATGGAGCAAGGCCTAAAATGCTGTCAGTGTGAACTATTGGTGATTGGTGAATATATGGGAGAACTAGATTGTTTCTAGTTTGCTTATTGTGTTAATTTATCTCACAGCAATACTCATAAGAGACATAAATAATTCATCAGTCCAGATTATTTCACCATCCTGACTGAAGTAGAAATTAGGGCTACAAGAGGCATCATTAAGAGACCTGCACCTGAGCCTATATAATGTTTCTTATTTCCTGAAACAGACTATATAATTCATATTAGAGTCATCTTAACAGTATGCAGTGCTCACTGTGCTTGTGTTTGCAATTTCAAGTACTTAATTTTATACTAGCCACATGAGTAGAATTGTAATTATTATGCTTTTAGCAGCTTCTGTTCTTTTAAACACCCAGGCAAGCTGGTGATGATTGTGAAGAGGAAAATGGAGCAAGGAGGATGGTATCTATTACAAATCTTGTCTTGTTCATTTGCAGCATCAAATGAATAAAAAGTTAGCAAAACCTTGCAAGAATTCTCTTGCTTTCAATTTATAGCCAATATCACCTACCAGATCAAATCACAATATTGGTAAATCAAAGCAAGTGAGATTAGTTTTCATAGGGTGTACAACATACAAGGATAATCTATAGGAATGCCTTAAACTAACCAGTTGATCAGAAGAAAAACAAAAACAGAAATACCTGGAAAAACTCAGCAGGTCTGGCAGCATCGGCGGAGAAGAGCACAGTTGACGTTTCGAGTCCTCATGACCCTTCAACAGAACTAAGTAAAAATAGAAAAAGGATGAAATATAAGCTGGTTTAAGTTTGGGGGGGGGGGGTGGGGGTGGTTGGTTGGGACAAGAAGAGCTAGGTAGAGGGCCAGTGATAGGTGGAGATAACCAAAAGATGTCAGAGACAAAAGGAAAAGAGGTGTTGAAGGTGGTGATATTATCTAAAGGTAAGTGCTAATTAACGGTAGACAGCAGGACAGGCAAGGTACAGATAGCCCTAGTGGGGGTGGGGTGGGTGCAGGAATTTTTTTTAAAAAGCTAAAAGGTAGAGATAAAACAACGGATGGAAATACATTTAAAAATAATGGAAATAGGTAGGAATAGAAAAATCTATATAAATTATTGGAAAAAACAAAAAGGAGGGGGGAAAAAAAACAGAAAGGGGGTGGGGATGGAGGAGAGAGTTCAAGATCTAAAATTGTTGAACTCAATATTCAGTCCGGAAGGCTGTAAAGTGCCTAGTCGGAAGATGAGGTGCTGTTCCTCCAGTTTGCGTTGAGCTTCACTGGAACAATGCAGCAAGCCAAGGACGGACATATGGGCATGGATGCAGGGTGGAGTGTTGAAATGGCAAGCGACATGGAGGTCTGGGTAATGCTTTCGGACAGACCGAAGGTGTTCTGCAAAGCGGTCACCCAGTCTGCATTTGGTCTCTCCAATGTAGAGGAAACCACATTGGGAGCAACGAATGCAGTAGACTAAGTTGGGGGAAGTACGAGTGAAATGCTGCTTCACTTGAAAAGAGTGTTTGGGCCCTTGGACGGTGAGGAGAGGGTAAGTGAAGGGGCAGGTGTTGCATCTTCTGCGTTTGCATCGGAAGGTGCCGTGGGAGGGGGTTGAGGAGCAGGGGGTGATGGAGGAGTGGACCAGGGTGTCCCGGAGGGAACGATCCCTATGGATTGCCACCGGGGGAGTGAAGGGAAGATGTGTTTGGTGGTGGCATCATGCTGGAGTTGGCGAAAATGGTGGAGGATGATCCTTTGAATGCGGAGGCTGGTGGGGTGATAAGAAAGGACAAGGGGACCCTGTCATGTTTCTGGAAGGGAGGAGAAGAGTGAGGGCAGATGCGCGGGAGATGGGCCGGACACGGTTGAGGGCCCTGTCAACCACTGTGGGTGGAAAACCTCGGTTAAGGAAGGAGGAGGACATGTCAGAGGAACTGTTTTTGAAAGTGGCATCATCAGAACAGATGCGATGGAGGCGAAGGAAGTGAGAGAATGGGATGGAGTCCTTACATGAAGCGGGGTGTGAGGAACTGTAGTCGAGGTAGCTGTGGGAGTCGGTAGACTTGTAATGAATATTGGTGGACAGTCTATCACCAGAAATTGAGACAGAGAGGTCAAGGAAGGGAAGGGAAGTGTCAGAGATGAAGCATGTGAAAATGATGGAGGGGTGGAAATTGGAAGCAAAATTAATAAATTTTTCCAGGTCCCGACGAGAGCATGAATCAGCACCGAGGTAATCATTGATGTACCGGAGAAAGAGTTGTGGGAGGGGGCCGGAGTAGGACTGGAACAAGGAATGCTCCACATAACCCATAAAGAGACAGGCATAGCTGGGGCCCATGCGGGTACCCATAGCCACACCTTTTATTTGGAGGAAGTGAAAGGAGTTAAAGGAGAAATTGTTCAGTGTGAGAACAAGTTCAGCCAGATGGAGGAGAGTAGTGGTGGATGGGGATTTTTCTGGCCTCTGTTCGAGGAAGAAGCAGAGAGCCTCCAGACCATCCTGGCGGGGGATGGAGGTGTAGAGGGATTGGACGTCCATGGTGAAGAGGAGGCAGTTGGGGCCAGGGAACTTGAAATTGTTGATGTGATGTAGGGTGTCAGAGGGATCACGGATGTAGGTGGGAAGGAACTGGACAAGGGGAGAGAGAAGGGAGTCAAGATAGCGGGAAATGAGTTCCGTGGGGCAGGAACAGGCTGACACGATCGGTCTGCCGGGACAGTCCTGTTTGTGGATTTTGGGTAGGAGGTAGAAGCGGACCGTCCGAGGTTGGGCGACTATCAGGTTGGAAGCTGTGGAAGGAAGATCTCCAGAGGAGATGAGGTCTGTGACAGTCCTGGAAACAATGGCTTGATGTTCAGTGGGGAGGTAGAAGGACAACTCGCAGACACTTCCTCCTACATCCCCCTGGACCATGACACCACCACTGAACATCAAGCCATTGTTTCCAGGACTGTCACAGACCTCATCTCCTCTGGAGATCTTCCTTCCACAGCTTCCAACCTCATAGTCTCCCAACCTCGGACAGCCCGCTTCTACCTCCTACCCAAAATCCACAAACAGAACTGTCCTGGCAGACCGATCGTGTCAGCCTGTTCCTGCCCCACGGAACTCATTTCTCGTTATCTTGACTGCCTTCTCTCTCCCCTTGTCCAGTCCCTTCCCACCTACATCCGTGATCCCTCTGACACCCTACATCACATCAACAATTTCCAGTTCCCTGGCCCCAACCGCCTCCTCTTCACCATGGACGTCCAATCCCTCTAAACCTCCATCCCCCACCAGGATGGTCTGGAGGCTCTCCGCTTCTTTCTTGAACAGAGGCCCGAAAAATCCCCATCCACCACTAGTCTCCTCCGTCTGGCTGAACTTGTTCTCACACTGAACAATTTCTCCTTTAACTCCTCTCACTTCCTCCAAAAAAAAGGTGTGGCTATGGGTACCCACATGGGCCCCAGCTATGCCTGTCTCTTTATGGGTTATGTGGAACATTCCTTATTCCAGTCCTACTCCGGCCACCTCCCACAACTCTTTCTCCGGTACATCGATGATTACTTCGGTGCTGCTTCATGCTCTCGTCGGGACCTGGAAAAATTTATTAATTTTGCTTCCAATTTCCACCCCTCCATCATTTTCACATGCTCCATCTCTGACACTTCCCTTCCCTTCCTTGACCTCTCTGTCTCAATATCTGGTGATAGACTGTCCACCAATACCCATTACAAGCCTACCGACTCCCACAGCTACCTCAACTACAGCTCCTCACACCCCGCTTCCTGTAAGGACTCCATCCCATTCTCTCAGTTCCTTCGCCTCCGTCGCATCTGTTCTGATGATGCCACTTTCAAAAACAGTTCCTCTGACATGTCCTCCTTCTTCCTTAACCAAGGTTTTCCACCCACAGTGGTTGACAGGGCCCTCAACCGTGTCCGGCCCATCTCCCGCGCATCTGCCCTCACTCTTCTCCTCCCTCCCAGAAACATGACAGGGTCCTCCTTGTCCTCACTTATCACCCCACCAGCCTCCGCATTCAAAGGATCATCCTCCGCCTTTTATGCCAACTCCAGCATGATGCCACCACCAAACACATCTTCCCTTCATCCCCCCCCCGGCAGCATTCCGTAGGGATCATTCCCTCCGTGACACCCTGGTCCACTCCTCCATCATCCCCTACTCCTCAACCCCCTCCCACGGCACCATCCCATGCAACTGCAGAAGATGCAACACCTGCCCCTTCACTTACCCTCTCCTCACCGTCCAAGGGCCCAAACACTCTTTTCAAGTGAAGCAGCATTTCACTTGTACTTCCCTCAACTTAGTCTACTGCATTCGTTGCTCCCAATGCGGTTTCCTCTACATTGGAGAGACCAAATGCAGACTTGGTGACCACTTTGCAGAACACCTTCAGTCTGTCCGAAAGCATTACCCAGACCTCCCTGTCGCTTGCCATTTCAACACTCCACCCTGCTCCCATGCCCATATGTCCGTCCTTGGCTTGCTGCATTGTTCCAGTGAAGCTCAACGCAAACTGGAGGAACAGCACCTCATCTTCCGACTAGGCACTTTACAGCTTTCCGGACTGAATATTGAGTTCAACAATTTTAGATCTTGAACTCTCTCCTCCATCCCCACCCCCTTTCTGTTTTTTTCACCCCTCCTTTTTGTTTTTTCCAATAATTTATATAGATTTTTCTATTCCTACCTATTTCCATTATTTTTAAATGTATTTCTATCCGTTGTTTTATCTCTACCTTTTAGCTTTTTTTTTTAAAATTCCTGCTCCCACCCCACCCCCACTAGGGCTATCTGTACCTTGCCTGTCCTGCTGTCTACCCTTAATTAGCACATTCTTTTAGATAATATCACCACCTTCAACACCTCTTTGTCCTATTGTCCGTGACATCTTTTGGTTATCTCCACCTATCACTGGCCCTCTACCTAGCTCTTCTTGTCCCAACCAACCCCCGCCCCCCCTTTAAACCAGCTTATATTTCACCCCTTTTCTCTTTTTACTTAGTTCTGCTAACGGGTCATGAGGACTCGAAACGTCAACTGTGCTCTTCTCCACCGATGCTGCCAGACCTGCTGAGTTTTTCCAGATATTTCTGTTTTTGTTTTGGATTTCCAGCATCCGCAGTTCTTTGCTTTTATCTCTGTAGTTAATCAAAGGAAGTAGACTCACTCCTCAACAGAATGCAATATCTGCATTTCTCTTGCATTGTCAGTCACCTTTAACATGGAGACAGTTCTAGCAACTCTGCTGAGGATGAAGTCATTCTTTTGGAGCTTTATTCCTGTATCTGTACACACATTCACCATTCCCTCAGCAATACATAATATTCCCCTTTGTAAAATGCTTAGTTTCTGAAATATTAAGCTAAGATATCTTAAGATTCAATTCTAGTCCTTTTATATTAGTATTAGGACTAATTATCTTCAAAATTTCCTTTAAAGAGTCCTTTCACTTCAATCACAGATACTTATATAAATTCATGCCTGAAACTGGATGACATTAAAGGTTGACAGTTGTCACTTTCATTGGAATTGCATATTCACCCACAGGGTTATTGGTTGACTTATTCTGTCAGAGTTTGATATCCCAGCAGAATGAATTTCAAAGTATTGGCTCATGAATAAAGCTATTGTTGGTCTACTATCACCTATTTGCCTCTTTTAATTTCAAATACAAGCCCTCTGTGGACAAATGCAAATTTATTAAGATTTGACTTCCCTGCTGTAGCTGCTTGCTCTTTAACCTTGCCCTATGTTTTAATCTTCTAAGAACATGATTTAACTAACAGATGCACCTTCCTCTATGCCATTTTCAGTGACTCCATGCATCAAACATACAAAGACTATCAACCATTGTCACTGTTTGCTGCTATATTATACGGTGTATGATAATGATATCTCTTTTTGGCCACTGCATTACTGGGAATATTTTATGGCATTTTCATGTAATATTCTAACAATTAACAGTGTCAGATTTTGTTCCCATTGACTCACTAATTAAAGATGCCACCCAGTGGGGTACCAATCCCTGGCATGTATTATGTTAACTGACGTCAGCTAGAGCAGCAATTGGGGTACTACAACTACCCCAAGGCTAAAGGGAAAATTGTCAGAGTTCCTGAGTTTGTTCTCCGGTGATCCTAGATGGAAAATGAACATGGAATGAGTTCCATGTTCCATGTTCTTGGCACATTGCTTCTTGCACCAGAAGATGATGATATGCTCATACAAAATCCTCCTTCTCACATTCCATAGCAGCACAAACAGAAACCACCCAGCTTCTGGATGCTGCACTTTTTTGCCCAGAGTTTTGCAATGCATTTACAATCCATGGAGTATTCCATCACTCCTGACTTGTGTCTTGTAGATGGTGGACATTTTTGTAATGAAAGGTCAGCTTGCTGCCAGGCAAACACATTTTTTTTTAATATTTGTTCACTGGACGTGGGCATTGCTGGCTTGGCCAGCATTTATTATCCATCATTAATTGCGCCCTTGAGAAGGTGGTGGTGAGCTGCTTTCTTGAACCACTACATTCCATGCGGTGAAGGTACACCCACAATGTTGTTAAGAGCTTCTTGAATGTTTTTGGAGCTGCACTCATCCAAGCAAGTGGAAAGTATTCCATTGCACTCCTGATTTGTACCTTGTACATGGTGGACAGGCTTTGGAGAGTCAAGAGGTGACTTACTTGCCACAGAATTGCCAGCCTCTGACCTGCTCTTTCGCAACAGTATTTATGTAGTTCAACCAGTTCAGTTTCTGGTCAATGGTAACCTCCATGTCTGCAGATACCAGGATCCAAAAGGATTTAAAGGTTGTCACAAGGGTCCAGCATTCTGTCTGCCAACATATTGCAACATGCAAGTAACATTTGCACCACACCAGGCAAAGACAATCTCCAACAAGAGATAATCTAACCATCTTCCCTTGACACTCAATGGCATTGCCATCACTGAACCTCCCATTATCAACATCCTGGGTTTACCATTGGCCAGAAACTTAACTAGACCAGCCACATAAATATTATAAGAGCAAATCTGCAATGACTAACTCACCCCCTGACTCCTCAGAGCCTGTGCGCCATCTGTGATGTAATACACTCAACCTACCTGGATGAGTTCAGCACCAACAACACTCAAGAAGTTCGACACCATCCAGGATAAAGCAGCCCACTTGATTGGCACCCCGTCCTCCACCTTAAACATTCACTCCACCACTGATGCACAATGTCGGCAGAGTATACCATCGACAAGATGCACTTCAGCAACTCACCAATGCTCCTTTGACAGCATCTTCCAAAGCTCTGACCTCTGCCACCTAGAAGGAAAAGAGCAGCAGATGCATAGGAGCACCACCACACAGCAGCCTGACTTGGAAATATATCACTGTTCCTTCACTGTCGCTGGGTCAAATTCTAGGAATTCCCTTCCTAACAGCACTGTGGGTGTACCTACACTGTATGGAGTGTAGCAGTTCAAGAAAGTGGCCCACCACCACCTTCTCATGGGCAAATAGTGGTGGGCAATAAATGCAGGCCTATCTAGCAATGCCTACAGTCTGTGAAAGAAAAATTAAAGATTATTAGGATTGCTGAGGCACCATTGTGGGACAGTTGCTCCATGGGGACATGAACCAGTTATCCTCCCTCAGGATGATACCATTATCCTCCCGCCACTACCAATCCACCAGAGGCATTGCTGTTGTCTGTCAGCCAGCCAGACTGCTGCTGCTATGTCAGGGTGGTATAATCCAAAGAACCATGGTTGTTTAAGGTCATCCTTCAAGGCCATCTGTAGCATCCTCTGCAGAAAGTCAGCAGCCTTCGACCAACCACTTGGCTGGCACTGTTTAGGAGCGCTAGAACAGGCAAAGGGACAGGGCTAACAGGTACTAAAGGGAATGCACAAGGGTGATTAGTTGACACTTTTACGCAAATGGCATTGCTTAATTGGTCTGGAATGCTTAATCTGTGTTGACTTTTACTTTGGCAGCATGGCCAAGGCCAAGGGAACACTGTGTTGGTCAGCAATAGCTGATGACAAAATCTGTGTCCTCATGATGCCAAGGTTACATAAATGCAGCAGAGCACACAAATGTTGTCATGCACTCAGCCAAGTATTGCAGGGCTTTCCCAAATCAGTTTAGGCAGTGGAAGCATTGTTTCAGCAGGCCAAAGATCTGCTCTATTTCTTGTGGCAGCATTGGTTTTATTGCATGCATGCTACCCACATATACATGAGTATCGTACCGAGTCACGATAACAGCCATGTTATCAAAGGATATCAAAGGATAGCCCTTCTCACCCAGTGATCACGCCCTAACTTCTTGTGTTGGCTCAAATACAGATGGCACAGTGAGCTGCTGCAAAATGAAGGCATCATGACTGCTGCCAGGATATCTAGCAATGATTTGCATCATATGCTGTGTGTGATCAAACAGCAGCTGCATGTCAAGGGAAAGAAATCGTTTCGGTTGCAGTATATCCCAGAATTGACATGCAGCACCTGCAAAGCAATGAGTATGCATTCAATGACACCCTGCAGCATGGTGAAACCTGCAATCCTCATGAAGCTGCATGCTTACCCCACCTGTTTTGCACAGGACTAAATTTATATCTCTTGGAATATGGAGTGTCATTGCAACCTTTATGCAACAGTGGATGGTAAACTGGGAGATGTTGCAAATATCGCCTTCTGCAACCTGCAAGGAGCCCAATGTATAAAGGTTTATAGGATATGGTCACCTGCACAATCACTGGAAATGCTGTCATTACCCTGCTCTGAAATTGCAGTTCTGGCTGCAGCATTGGCAGGTTTCAGTGATGACTTCCTTACTGAAGTGCAGACATATGACACAGTGTTCCTCTCTGTGATTCAGCGAAGTGTTTTTTTATTCTTTCATGGGATGTGGTGTCACTGGCAAGGCCACATAATTGCCCTTGAACTGAGTGGCTTGCTAGGCCATTTCAGAGGCCCATTAAGAGTCAAACATATTGCTGTGGGTCTGGAATTACATGTAGGCCAGACCAGGTAAGGATGGCAGATTTCCTCTCCTAAAGGATATTAGTGCACCAGATGCATTTTTACAACAATCAATGATAGCGTTATGGTCATCATTACTGAGACTGGCTTTCTATTCCAGATTTAAATTCCACCAGCTGCCATGGTACAATTGGAGCCCTGTCCTCAGGGCATTAGTGTGGACCTCTGGATTATTAGTCCAGTGACGTTACGACTACATTACCATCCTCCCAGTGTGTTCCCTGAACATCTGGGGGGGATGTAGCCTAATGCTGGGAACTCTTCTCCTCCTTCCCTCTCTTAAAGCAGCTTGTCCTGCTCCATGTTACTTCTGTTTATTTTCCGTGTCACGCTACAGTTCAAGGGAAATGCCTAGTACTGCACCCGTCTCTGGGAGGAAGTAGTTTGTACAGCATCCTTGAAATCAGAATCTGTCATATTCTGTAGACTTTATCAACTTTTCAGATTTCTAGAAACGACCAAGCACTTCTACAATCACAGTAACAATCAGTAGGAATCAATCACCAACTAATTTGAAAGTAGTTGATGATCCCATTAAATAGGAGGGGGTTCCTTCCTCTTGTTGAGGTGTCAGCTGTGGCTCAGTTCATAGCACCCTCGCCTTTGAATCAGAGGGTTGTGGGTTCATATCCCACTCCCGGAAACCAAGAACTGTGATTGTACTCGAAAGAGTTGCAATCTGTGACTGTTGATAACTCGAACGAGTTTCCTTCCTCTTGTTGAACATGCATTCAGCTATGTGTTTTTAAGAGTGGAGATAGCTGGAGCATCGAACTCTAAAATGGCAGCAATGGCATCATATCTGCATTACACATTGATTGACATTATAATCCGCCTATTCTGCAAATTTCCAGCGGATGCTCCAGCACTCCCGGCACCATCCTCACCAAAATGGTGCCCATCAAGGCTTGCCTGAGAAGTATTTTAGAGCCAAACTAGCAGTCAGCACTTGTGGCACCAAAACACTGGTAGTAAGGGGTCAAATACTGCAGTCAATGGCTACAACAGTTGCAAAATGCTATTTTCAAAAAATACATGGGGACAGGATTTTTCAGATGGCAGGGTTTCCCGACCTGTCACCCAGAGTCAGCAGGGAATGCATCGCCACCAATCATAGCAGCCTAATGGCCTCAATTGGGGCGAGGACAGGTGGGCCACCCTAGGCCTTACCAGCCCCACGTAAAATTGCGAAGCAGTCAGGGGAGGGTGAGAGCGCGGCAGGAGAGACACCCGGGAAACAGCACGGAACTGTTAAGAGTATCCATGGGACAGAATTTATCATCTTTGTGGGTCTTAGAGGGGGTTGTTCATGATTTGGACTTACAGGTGGAGCTGGAGGCTAGGCTGTTGGTAAACTTTACCTTTTAACCTTTTACTGAACATTATACTAACTATGTACAGTACAGGCTTAGTACAAGGCTCTACATAGAATCATCTCTCTCCATTCTCTGTTGTCATGTAATCTTACGTCTCCGATGATGCAGACTATATATTTACATATTTAACATTAGCCCTTTATGCTACAGATACTTTTTCCCTCATTGTTGTTTGCTCAATTAGAGTATTTCAATCATAAATAATCCTGCGACACTGCATAAGTATATTTCTTTATCAATGACCATTATTCCACCAGCTGCTGGTTAGAAGGAAAAAATATTAATCTTTTCTTATTCATCCAACACACTTGTAAAAAAATCACATTTTGCTGTTTCAGTCTGACAAAATCACTGAAGAATTTTTAAAAATATGTGCCGAATGAATTAATTGCTTAAAAATGTAATTCAGTGTTACTTGATATTAAAAGGCTCTCATTTGGCAGTGTGCCACTAACACTTGGTGAGATAGCTAGGATAGCTGAAGGTTGTCATTAATGGGGCTTCCTGCTGTTATTTCTATCAGTGATTTATCTCCATAGCATCCAGCGGGCGAAGGTCAGGTGAAAAGGGGGAGGTAATTCACTTGGGGTGGTATTTTCCTTTCTTACAGCCTGATTAGTTAGAAAATAGTAATTCACACCTAATTAGCAGTTGTCTGTTGTGGCAGTTTGAACCTTTCATGAGCTTCATGACAAAACCTGTTCTGCAACATACTTGGCTCAATGACCTACCTATCAACGACAAAGGCTATAGAATTAGGCACCATACTCATAAGTCAATCCATCATACTTCATTACAACAAAGAAGCATTATTTCTCACCAAGGTTCATCTCATATGTTTAATCTTTTAAATATATGCACATTGATAATGTACTTATTTACTTGTCCACAATAAATCTGAAACAGTATGTTGGTAGTTATTTACACCATTCAAAAAGAACAGGCTGCTTTAGAAAATAATGGATCGAATCTAGCGTTTCTTGGCGAGATATTTCATTGCTTTTCTTAAACATGGCGCAAGATTTTTACCTCGTCGGGTGGGCATGGCGGGCAGGCCCAGGAGCAGCCGTGAAACCGACCGCCGCCCGCGATTGAGCCCCGACCGCAATTAACGGCCTGCCAGCGTGAATCGTGCGCTGAAAAGCTCAACGTTGCCTGGATGGGGGGGGGGGGGGGGTGAGGGGTGGGTGGCAGAGGAGGATGAGTGCAGAAGTCAGCACATGCACACGGGTGCATTCACCGAAAGCTCCCTGAAGGCACAGAGCTGCCTCAGGGAGCTGAAGATTTTTAACTTTACAAATAAAGATGGTAAAATTAAGGAAAACACATCCCCTTCATGTGCCACCGTCACATATTAAAAATTAGTTTTTAAAAGTTTTTTTTTAAATCAATGAGCGAAACCTCATCCCGTCGGTGGATGAGGTTTCGCAAAAAATGTAAAAGCTGCTTGGACTATTCACCTGCCCGCCAACTGTAAGATTAGATGGACAGTGAAAAATTCAATACAATTAATTGATTAAGGGCCTTGATAGGCCTTTAATTGTTGGCAGGCGCATGCCCACCGACCGAAATTGCCTGCGAGTGCGTGATGACATCAGGATGCTCGCCCAATGTCATTGTGCACTATTTTTCTCCCGTTCGGGTCGAGTGCGCGCCTGCCCAGCCAGGGAAAAATTCTGCCCAATGAATGTATGGGAGGCCTTCTAGTTCATTTTATAAATGTACCGATAGTTTTGTCATGTGAAATTACCTAGATTAGTATTATTGAAGATGTGAAATTTTTGCAACATAATTTGAATTGATATCATGATTATTCTTATAAAAACAAAATTGCCCCTTAAAATCCTAACAGATGTTACAGTCCTAAGTTGTGTAGTGCTACTTTCAATTTCACCCAACTATATGCAGAACAGTGAGGACTATTCAGTCTGCTAGCACTTCAGAATTACCAAAATTGTTTGTGTAAGTACTTGTGAAAAAAAACCCATCAATTTCTGTCAAATTTTAAATCCTTATGCTCTCTTACATCATAATTTTAAAACTTTCAAATTTCCAAACTTTCATTGCAGTTAAAATATTTCACAATACATGAGGTAAATTAATATTCTTTTAAATGAATAAAATTTGTGATTGTGAATAAATCTACTGATTATATATTGATTACTGTGTTATCAAATACAAAGATTGAAAATATTTATACTTCAAACAAATATGAACATTGTGTTTTTCTCCCACTTGTTATTTGGTGCATTGCACCGATTAACTCAGTGTAACTAACCATTTTTTTTTTAATTGAAATATTGGCTATGACTAAGTCACATTGTCATCCTAGATTCCATTGTCTGTAAATATCCTAGTGTAATATAAATACTGACATGATTTAAAGATTTGATCAGCCAGCCTAACTGCCATCAATACAACTCTAATGCTGGCATCAGTAAATGGTTAGTGATTTGTAACTGATGAGGATCAGAACCAACACTTCTGCTGTCAGAAAATGAGCTTTTTGTCTCTCATTAAATTGTCAAATACATCCATTTCAGGATTATTGAAAATGGTCAACCACAGAAAAAGTTCAGCTTTTTGTGTCAGCACACAGTGTTGTTTCAGTGGAATTGCAATTGTGCCACTCTGTAACAGTAACAATCACACAATCATTTACATTCTAATCTGCTGGATGAACTGCAGTAGATACTAACATCTTCTTCCTAAACTCTACTTCAGATGGAAAACAATGGAATATTGTTTGCTCCGTTCTTGTACTGAACAGTAACATCTTCTTGAACAATATCTGAAGTACAGAAATAAGATTGCACTGGGCTTCATTCCCAAATGCTACAGTCCTATGTTGTGTGATACTACTTTCAATTTCATCCAACTATATGCAGAACAGAGAGGTCTATTCCGTCCTTCAGCACTTCAGAATTACCAGCACTGTCTGTGTAAGTAGCTGTGAAAAGAAAGCCATCAATTTCTGTCAAATTAAAAATGCTTATGCCCTCTTACATCATGATTTCAATGAAAGGTTCATAAGAAATCCTTCAATTAAAAATCTGATCCATGGTTTGACAACAGTCGCCAAACGGCACTGAGCAAGTCAGCTGATAATTGTATTAGACTAAATTTGAGTCAGCTAAGGTTTCAATGTAGAAGACCTTCCTTTCAGTCATTCACATTAATGCCAATTTTTTTTAAAAATGCAAATAGCAATTTAAGCATAAACATTTAACTTACCATTAATCTCCTAGATCTGGTAGGAAATCACTTGACATTCGAAAATATTGACTTGGTGCATAAGAAATTCAATTTATCAGTTCCATGAAACATTTAGTTATGGTTGAGGTTTTTTCCAACATTTTTTCCTCATTGTATAAGCTTAACAACAGACCTGCTCATAGGAAGATAAAGCTTTCAATTTCTACACTTCCTTGTATTGAGTTACCATAGTCCAAGTCTGTCAACTAACCCTTATCATGGTAAACTGCCCACTAGAGAGCACGTAGGATACTCATCATTTCTTATCAATCTAAAAGATGGAAAATATTCATGATACTAAACCATTTCGCACAAACTAATTTACTGTCCAGATTGAACTAATATTTGAATAATTCACAGAAGCAGAAAATAAGGCAAAGTACTGAACAGTACAACTGATAATTTACAAATAGTCTGACAGTTTAAATGACCCATTGTTCTTCCAGCTCCTCCAACAAACTCTTGACAATTTCTAGTGGTGAGTCATGAGGCTTCTCATAGAATTCTCCACAAACCTCTGCAAATGAACCAGCAAGATGAATAGAACTAATGATTGAAAACAAGGCTTGAAATTTACATATAGAGGGGGTGAATATCGACATTGATGGCCATACAAAATGGGTGATAGCGAATCAACAAGCCCATTTTACGATCTGCCACATTATCTTTTCTATTCAATTCAATGGAAAATAAAACAAGGCAGGGTGTAAAACGGGCTGCCGATTCACTATCCTTCCAATTCACTATTGCTCATTTTGCTCTACAGCAGAAGTCCCATTTCATCCCCAGAATCTCATTGATATAAAAACTAAACAATCTTTTTGTAGATGATAATGCAAGCAGAATGTCACTATCCCCAGCATTTTTATAAACAAGGAGATGATAGTGTGGGAGTTGTGTCACTTTCTGGGACTTCCTCGCCTTTTCATTTGCTATCTCACACATAACATTTAGAAACTACAAATTAGTCTGCCTCGTCACACCAGGGCTTGTTCACACAAAATAGTGCTGCAGAATATTCCATGGAGCTCTAATTAAAGACACATTAGTCTGTCTTGGTACAAGTATAGTAATACTACTTCTTGGCCACTATTGTAACTAGACTTTATCTCTTTAATTTTAATTGTCTCTGTTAAAGTAATGCACAGAGAAATATTGTGAAAGCCTGTTAAGGGTTTATTTAATTAAATCGCGAACAGCAATTTTGAGGTTATTGTCTAGTTTCCAACCGGGAGACATCCCAGTTTACCATAATTGCAAAAACATAATCTAATTTACACCTAGCATAAAAGAGATGTTAAAGGGTTAATTGATTATGGTTTAGGCACATAAGGGTACATTTTGGAAAGCTCCATTCTCAGCATGGTATAAACTCATGTAACTTTTGTGACAACTCCAGCACATGACCTCAAACTTGAGTATGATCAGTCATGTTTTAAGTGGGTACCCCTGGTCTCGGAGCAACTAGCTGATAAGTTTGCTTTGAGGTACAAAGGTGTCAGAAAGGGTACACTGCTGTAGGAAAAATTCATGGCAGCTGCCTGGAAATCTTCTGCACACCTGTATAAAGATCTTTTTGTGGTTCCACACCAGTTGTACATCAATCATGTGGCAACCCTTGCAGTAGATGAGCTCTCCTGGGTGATCTGGAGGTATCTTCATTGCCATGTGTGTGTAGTCGACAATGCCCTGCACCTGTGGGAAGCTAGCCAGAGATAGAAACACAAATGCCTGTTCACTCTGACTAGTATCCACTGCAATAAATGTGTGCATAATTGGCAACCCTGGCAAACAAGCCAACAGTCACCTGTCTTATGTATTTGTGGGTGGCTGACTGCAAGATCCTGTAAATGTCTCAAGCAAAGCCCTGAAAGGATCCAAAAGGTGAAGAAGTTCAGGGTGGTGGTGATGTTGGCAGCTACTGGTGAAGTGTAGCCACCAGATCTATTTGGTAACAGATTCTATTCCAACAGACTGCAAATGTCTGCCACCACCAGACGTGAGATCCTGCTGTTTCAACACGTTTAAGAAGCTTATATTCTGTCTGCAGACTTTCTGTGCCAGGTATGAAGTTCTGCGAGCTGTCCCTCTCTGCTGATCCCCTCTCCTTTGAAACTGCAGGTCTGTGAGCAGGAGCTTGTTGGTCCTGTTGGTGCCAGTGCTCATCGTCTTGGTCTTTGTCTGAGGTCTAAAGTAACAGCTGAATGAACTCCAAAGTGCAGATCAGACATGCAAACTTCCAAAGTAAATGTAACCTCTCACAGAAGTATTGTTAACAGTGCCTTTCATACAAGCAAGAGAGAATCTAACCATCTCCCCTTGACATTCAACGGCATTACCATCCCTGAATCCCCCACTATCAACAACCTGGAGGTTACTGTTGACCATAAACAGAACTGGACCAGCCATATAAATAATGTGGCTACAAGAGCAAATCAGAGACTGGGAATTATGAGTAAGTAACTCACCTCCGGACTCCCCAAAGCCTGTCCACCATCTACAAGATACAGGTCAGGAGTGTGATAGGATACTCTCCACTTGGCTAGATGAGTGCTGCTCCAAGAACACTCAAGAAGCTCGACACTATACAGGAAAAAGCAGCCCGCTTGATTGGCACTCCACTCACCATGGTGAACATTTACTGTCTCCACCAATGTCATACAGTGGGAGCTGTGCACTATATATAAGATGCACTGCAGCAACTTACCAAGGCTCCTTTGAATAGCACCTAGCAAACTTGTAATCTCTACCATCTAGGGCAGCAGATGCATTGGAACACGACCTGCAAGTTCCCATCCAAGTCACACACCATCCTGACTTGGAACTATATGACATATTGAAATTGACAACCCACTTCTCTTGTGCACACAACCCAACATGTTGAAGTTACATGGAGGAACCAGGGTGAAGCTGGCATCCTGATCTGCTCACATTTTTAGAAGACTTAACACCTCATCGAACCCAAACACACATGTTCACCCAGGTTAAAACTCCATCCATGTATTTATATAAGTGCATTTGTATCCATGTTTACAGATGAGCAGTGCTATTTATTATGTATTTTTTACAGTTACATCTGTTCATCTAATGTCAATGAATCCATCATGCATGTTCCATGTTACGATGATCTAAAAATAAAAATATCCTGGGAGATAACTATTCGACCATCTGTCTAATTGTCGCACTCTAGATGATGAGATCTGAATTTAACTCCCCTGATAACACAGAACATGGTGCAGCAAATTACATAAGTGTACGACAATCCAACTGAGCAATTCACATGCATATAAAGGCAATCATGTATCACAACATTTGACTATTAGTGAGCAAATAAAGCATGCAGTCATGAGTGAACTATTTCTGGCTGGGAAGAGGAAATGGTTTCTTCAGTTGTCCATAGAACAGCAATAACTTGCTTTTATTACAAATTATTTTAAAAGATAGGGCCAAAGGGAAGGAAGATAAACAAAGGCTAAAGTTAGACAAATGGAGGATTGGGGAAATGTAGGGCTGGAGGAAAACAAAGAGGTAGGACCATGAATGGATTCAAACACAGGATGAAAATATGTTATATTTAAGGCTTTGCAGTACCAGGAGTTAAAGCAGGTCAACATGGACAGGAGTGATGGGAAAGCCAGGTGTGGGACAGGATAATCTGAAGTTTATGGAGGATGAGAGACTGACAAGGAGAGAATTGGAGTAATCAAGGCAGATGTCCCCTGTTCTACATCTAGGCACACTGGATTACCTGAGTTCAACAAACATAATAAAAAACACAATTAAAATTAATGGAGGTAAACTGGGTGGATTTCTTTACAGGTACAAGCTCCAACCTAGTCAATTTCCAATATTTCAACACATCTGATTGCAGATCCTGGACCATGCCTTCTATCAGGTTCAGAGGTAATAAAGGGATGGATAAGAGTTTCAACAGCAGATAGATAGGGATGTAGTGAAGCAGGTGACTTCAAAAAGGTGGAAGTTCCTGGCCTTTTTAATAAAGAGGAGAAAGATGTTCAACTCTGTGTTGAATAGGACACACAGGTTGCAAAAAGTCAGTTTAAGGCTGTGGTCATAGAGAGGATGAGTTGGGTGCAAGGGCTGTGGCGATTGTGATGAGGAATGAAATAATAGTTTCATGTATTCCCAATATTTATCTGGAAAAAGTTGCAGCTTATCTGAGACTAGATGTTGGACAAACAGTATGACAACACAGAGACAGCGTAGGGATCAAGAGAGATGGCAAAGGCATAAAGCTGAGTGCAACCAGCATATATCTGGTGGTTGAGCTTCTGCTTGCAAATGATATTGTCATGGGATAGCATGTACTTCAGAAAAAAAGAATGGGCCAAGAACAGAGGACTCCTGAAGTGATGATGCAAGGATAGGAAAGCTTGTTAGGAAAGAGAGACAGTTTAAGTAAGTTATATTGGTATTTGTAGGTGTTAGGGATGAGCTTTAGCTTTAAAGTTTAAGTTTGATTTGTATTTCTATATCTGTGTTGAGAAAAGTCAAATGGAGTTTTAGTTTCACTTTAAAAAGGTGCTTGTATTTCTAATGAGAATTTACAACTTAAGTTAAGCAAACACGAGTAGAAAAAAACAGTGCTGTTGCCTAGAAACGGATCCAGAGAAACAGGTTGCTCCCACAAGCACACACACGGAAGGAGAAAAAAACAAGTTTTGATTTAGAAGCTATTAGAGTTCAGCAGTTTTGAAGACAGCTGCCAGGCAGAAGCAGCCTAGAAGGGGCAGATAGCCAGCTCCAAGCTAAAGTTGGTTTTGAAAAGTAGCTGCCCAGGAAGACTGGAAGGGAGGGGACAGATAACCCCAGCTAAAGAAAAACCCTAAGAATCCAGGGGAGTGGAACAGGGGCAAGTCCCAAGTAGACCTTCTAGTCAAAGGAAGGACAGGAACCTGGAAAGGTCCTGTTATTAGAGTTAAGAGTGGAAAAAAGGCTCCAAACTTCAGATTTAAAGGGGCAAAAGATGCAGAAAGTAGGTTTAAAATAAGAACAGCTTGCAAGAGGCCAGAAGGTCCAGAGAGACAACTGAAGGTCAAGGCATCAGACTCTTTGCAGTGGGCATGTGAAGCAGTGGTACTGTTGATGGCTGAGTTGGTGAGAGAGAGTGCATGGAAGCTTGAATGCATTTGGTGACCTGGGGAGAAGAACATTGGAAGGAGAGTTCGAAACCTTGGAAGTGAACCCTTACAGAAGGTGTCTGAGAGAAAGCATCAGTTTGGGGGAAGATTCCAAGGCAAGTTCTTGGAGAGTGGAGATTGGAAACCCTCGTGTGAAAGACAGAGTTCAGTGAGGCCAGTTGGCTCATGGTGAGGGTGGCGGGGGGAGGGGGGAACGGTTTGAGGAGGGATCCATAGCATCTGGCTGAGGTGGCATCTATTACTTGGTTTCAGAGCATTGTGTTCCTGACCACAGGTCACCTATTGGTTTACATAGATTGTGTATTTACTGTGAACATTGAAGTATAAGATAGCTTTTGTAACTTGCATTATCCTTACAAATCTGTATGTATCTGTAAAGTTATAGGTGTGGGTGAAGGAGTATTGTAATGTAGTTAATCTTTTCTTGTTTGATAAATGTTTTATTCCTTTGTTAAAAGTTCATCAGCTGACTCCTGTGGCTCTGTTCAGTAGCTACTCTCAACTTTTCTAAACAAACAAATAAAAGTTACAATCTATTAAGCTGGGTTCCACTCTGGGATCAGGCTTGTCCAGTGGTAATCTCAGCTGGGGATCAGAACAAGCTATTGAAAAAGTATGAGTGGAACTAAGCGAGGGTTGTTCCACTGAACTTGAGGGAAGGCATTGAAGGAGGATAATGTGATTTACTGTGTCAGGTGAGGTCTCTTAGTGCTGTGAAAGGGGCAGAAACCTAATTACATGGATTCAAACAGAGAGTTACAAGTAACACAGGCATGGATCTCACAGGTGATAACATGTTTCCTATTAAGTATTCCAATATTTGCTGTGCCCAGGTATTCCAGCACGTTCTAGGTGTTCTAGCACATCTGGTTGCAGATCCTGGCCAGTGTTCTCCATCAAGTTTGGAGGGAATAAAAGGATAGTTGAGAGTTTTAGCAGCAGGTGGATGGGATGAGGTTATCTCTGTAATCTCCTCCAGCCCCAAAATCCTCTGAGTTATTTGTGCTCCTCTAATTCCGGCCTCTAGAGCTTCCCTAATTTTAACCACTCCGTCATTGGTAGTCGTACCTTGAGCTGCCTCATCCCTAAACTCTGAAATTCCCTCATAAAGTCTTTCTGGCTCTCTACCTCAATTTCCCCCTTTAAGGTGCGCCTTAAGATCTAGTTCTTTGTCCAAGGTTCTGGTTATCTACCCTAATGTCTCCCTTTGTGGTTCACGTCAAATTTTGTTTTATAACTTCTGTGAAATGCCTTGGAATATTTAATTACATTAAAAGGCACTATATAAATCCAAGTTGCTATTGATGTTTGAGGATTTTGGAGAAGGGTGGTTGGCGATGCATCCATGGTTTGCAAGGATGGAGGGATAACAGTTGACTTTGTTCAGAATATTTATTAACGTTGCAGTTTTGAAAGAGAGTGGGACCGTGTCTGAGCAAAGGGAGCCATTCATAATGTCAATTAGAACAAGGTCCAGAACAGAAGATGAGTAGCCAGCGAATGGGATGAAGGGTGCACAAGATGGATGTTGGAGCTTGAAGAGGGCATGGTGAAATGAGAGAAAGAAAGAAAGAGAATGAGAGAGACAGAGGTTTGGAGATAGGATGCAGTGGAGACGGGGAGGGGAATGGGGAGGAAGTCTGGCTTGTTGGGCAAGACGATAAACAGTAGGAACAGTTTCTGAGGAATTAATTATTAACATCGGGAACTTGATAACATGGTCCAGAATTTGTTACCATTTCACTTTTTTTTTTACATTGTGTATCCTGGACTTTGTAGCAGTCAATTCTGTGTTGTGTGGATTTCAGTGTCCCTCAGCTGACTCCTGTACTATAATCCTCACTGTGATTGAACATTGCTAAGATCTAGCACCTAATGCATTCCTTCCTCTTTGATCAGTGACAACAAATTAATGGGCTAATGCAACTGCCTTGTACATGTCTCTTTGCAAGGTCATGGAAGTCTTTCTTCCATTGCTTGCAGTCTATAGGTAATATGCAGATAAAGTATGGTGGGTGATATCCTATCATCATTGCTTAGATCTAGATTCGGTGGAGCCTCTGAGTCGGTATCTGCTGTGCCGTGCACCAGAGTGGATGGCCATATCGAGGATTGGACAAATGTGGGCTTGTACAGTTTGAGGAAAGGTCTGAAGCTTACTCAATGCTTCTATCCACAAGTTGCTCACAGCTGGTCTAAACTGTCTGATGCCTTGACTCTTGTGTCATCAATGTGTAATTTCCAAATGATAAACTTTTGCAATTTGCTCTTCTTTGACGGCAGCTCAATTCTCACACCTTGTTCCTTTTGCTTCTTTGTTTTGGAGAATCACAAATATTGATTGACAAAATTATTTGCAGGTGCGCCCATTCCTCTAGATGCTACTTCCATGTTCACGGAAGATATTGTTATGATCCCAGCTGAGGTTACCACTGGACAAGTTTGATCCCAGGGTGGAACCCAGCTTGGTAGATCCTAACTTTTCTGTTTGTTTAGATATATGGAGAGTAGCTCCTGAACAGAGTCACAGGAGTCAGCTAATGAACTTTTTACAAAAGAATAAAACATTTATTCAACAGGAAAAGATTAACTATATTACAATACTCCTTCACCCACAACTATACCTTTACAGATATATACAGATTTGGATAAGTAATGAATAACATAAGTTACAAAAGCTATCTTATACTCTTAATGTTCACAGTAAGTACACAGTCCATGTAAACCAATCGATGACCTATGGTCAGACGCACTACACTCTGGAACCAAGTGACAGATGCCACCCCAGGCAGATGCTATGGATCCTTCCTCAACTCCCCCCAGATGCTTGGCACATCGTGAGCCAACCAGTTTCACTGAACTTTGACTTTCACGAGGATTTCCAATCTCCACTCTCGAAGAACTCACTTTGGAATCTTCCCCCAAAATGATGCTCTCTCTCAGAAGCCTTCCGCAAGGGTTCACCTCCGGGGTTTCGAACTCTCCTTCCAATATTCCTCTACCCTGGTTCACCACATGCATTCAAGCTTTCTTCCATGCACTCTCTCTCACCAATTTGATTGTCAACAGTACATCACTGCTTCACATGCTTATAGCAAAGAGTTACAGACCTTCAGTTGTCTCTTTGGACCTTCTTGCCTCTTGCAAGATGTTCTCGCTTTAAATCTCCTTTCTGCAGCTTATGTCTCTTTAAATCTGAAGCTTGGAGCTTTTCTTTCTGCTCCTCACTCTTAACTTCACTTAACAGGATCTTTTCTAGGTTATAGTCCTTCCTTTGACTAGAAGGTCTGCTTGGGACTTTCTATTTCTAATCCCTTGGTTTGTGGGGTATTTTCTTTACCTTGGGATTGGCTATCTGTCCCCTTTGCTCCAGTTTCTCCTGGAAGCTACTTTCAAAACCAACAGAACTCAAACAGCTTTCAACTCAAATTGCTGTTCCTAGTTTCTTATGTGTGTGTCTGTGGGAGGGATCTGCCTCGCTGGACCCCTGTTGCTAGGCAACAGCCCAGTTTCTCTACTCTTATTTGTTTAACTTAGCTTAGAGTCGTTAAACTCTCATTAGAAATGCAGGCACCTTTTAAAGTGAAACTAAAACTCAATTTGACCTTTCTTAACACACAGATACAGGAATACAAATCAAATTTAAACATTAAAGCTAAAACTCATTCCTAACACCCACAAATACAAATATAACTTACTTAGACTATCGCTGTTTCCTAACAATATCCAAATGGTAAACAATAAGCAGTCCTTTGTTTGGATGCCGGAATGTCATTAACATAAATAAGACCCAAGAGTGGATCAAAATGGAACCCTGGGAAACTCTTAGTGGAAATTACTACCACCATTCTAACACCAATTTGTGTGCTCTACCAGAAAATTTAGTATCTATTAAACCAGCTCACTGTGGATATCGAGCTCAGTCTTGTCAGGAGCCTTTTTTCACTTCTAGGAGCATCTCCAGTGTGCATTCCTGTTTCTTAAAAGGTGGAAGGATCAGCTCCAAGAATCATTGCATAGCCTCTCTCTCTCTCTCTCTTTCTCTCTCTCTGCCTCTCTCTCTCTTCCTCCATCTCTCTGTTTCTTTCTATCTCTCTCTCTCTCTCTCTCTGCTATCTCTGTCTCTTGCGCCCTGTCAGTCCCTGTCTCTGGCTTTCTCTGTCTCTCTCTGTCTCTCTCTCTGTCCCTGTTTCTCTTTCAGCTCCCCTACCCCTCTTTCCCCCTCTCTCTCCCCCGTCTCTCTCTCGCCCTCTCCCTCTCTGTTTCTCTGTGTCTCTCTGCCTCTCCCTCTCTCTGCCTCTCCCTCTACCCATCTGCCTGTCTCTATCTCTGCCTCTCCCTCTACCTATCTGCCTGTCTCTCTCCCTCTCCCCCTCTCTGTCCTTCCCTCTTCTTACTCTCTGTAACTCTCTTTTTGCCTCTCTCTAGGTCCCCCTCGCTGTGTGTGTGTGTCTCTCTCTCTGTCTCTCTCATTCTCCCATTCTCTCTATGTCTGCCTCTCTCTGTCCCTGCCCCCTCTCTCTATCTCTTACTAATGGTTCTTGCTCTCCTGAATCCCGTTTGGTCTATTTGAGGAATTCAGTGCTGTCGAGGTGATGTTAGAGGCAGTAAGTGATAACTCTCTAGGAGCTTTCCCAGGCAGTTCAGTAGTCTAATCGTTACAAGAGTCTTTGCCTGGCTTGTGGATCATTGTGCCCACAGCTGGTATATAGAATCTCTTCAATTGGCAACAGCACTAACAATTTTCTGAAGACCTTTGCCACGAAGACCTTGACCATGTATGGAGTGACACCATGCTCACACATACTAGTCAGCAGCAGCAATTGGCTGGACCAAGGCATTTGCATTGCTCTTCAGTGCAAAATCTTCAGTTACTCTCAGATAGGAACTGCTACATTAAAAAAGTCCAATATCCATTTAGTTCACCTTCTACATCCTTGGCAGTTGTATGCTACAACCATAATGGACTTGTTCACTAATCATAACAATCAATCGCCATCAATTTAATCTACAACAGATCCAAAATCATTATAAGAGGAAAACCCCAGTGGTGGAGAAATATTAGGACCATAGATCCACATCACCTGTTCCTCTCAAGCATGCTACACTTACCACATTGCTTATCTCTGTACTCAGAGGTTCAAAAAGTGATGGCTGTGTGTCAATGTACAGCAATTACTTCCTCTCCCTCAACACTGCCCCCCTCCCCCCTCAGCTATTGTCAAATTCCTGGGGCAGAATTTTACGCCAGTGGGGCTTTATGGTCCTACCAAAGTCAGTGAGCAGAATTTTGCCTTCATCAGGCGGGCTCGGTGGGGGCAGGTGGGGGCGGTCGAGAAGCCGCCCGCAATCGGGGCAAGACCGCAATTTCACACTGGCAGGCCAATTAAGGCCCACCCGCCGTGAAACGCATGTGGTAGTGCTCAGTGCTGCCTGTGTGAGGGGAGGTGGGGAGGAGGGTGGGGAGGTATGAATGCGGGTGTGTGCTGGAAAAGCTCCCTGAGGCACAGAGCTGCCTTAGGGAAATGAAGAGTTTAAGAGTTAAAAATAAAGACTTTTAATTTGTTATAAAACATGTCCCCTCATGTGGCTCTGTCACATGAGCAGGGACACATAATTAATGAAACGTTTACATTTTTATTTAATTTTTAATAGCTGTTGGAAACCTTATCCTGCCAGTGGATGAGGTTTCCTAAAAAGTGCCTTAATGGCTTTAATAGGCCTTTTAATTTTCAGCAGGTGCGCTGCTGACTCCCGTGTGCGCTCGCCGACCAAAATATCACGCGAGTGTGCAGTGACCTTGGGTAATTCACCTGACGTTATCGTGTGTTATTTTACGGTCATTCTGGTCGGGTGCGCGTCCATCCGATAAGCGTGATATTCTGGCCAATGGATTTTGAATGACTCACCGCATTTTATGGCCCTGCCCCACTGCAACAGGGCCATAAAATTCTATCCCTAGTGATTTGGTTTGGTGTAGGGTGCACACAGGAAAGCTTTATAGAACTCTGTTTTCTCTGGATCTGTCTTTGCACTGTAGCACTGGGAATGTAATTTTGGTATGTTCCTACATTGCTCTGCAATGTATGTCTGCAGATTTTGGAATCTTTCACTCATTCCACCTTTCTGTGGAAAAAAGTCTCACTGCTTCTCAGCCCTGGCTTTAATGCGTTGTCAGATTATAGCTTGCAAGGCAGTTGATTGCTATTTTTCTCTCTCCAATTCATGTT
Source organism: Cetorhinus maximus (assembly GCF_964194155.1). NCBI lineage: Eukaryota > Metazoa > Chordata > Chondrichthyes > Lamniformes > Cetorhinidae > Cetorhinus > Cetorhinus maximus. The sequence goes on from NC_135881.1 coordinate 108,929,544, forward strand.
TTGCTGGGTCAGAAATTCAACAATAGAGGAGGAGGATAGGACAGCTAAGGTTATGGCTGTTAGATGGCAGTGATGTACTACAATAGGCATTTTGGACATGAAGGGCACAGAGAGTCATCAATGGACTCCTTCAAGGAAGATTCTGAGTATGGTAGGTTTGTACTTATTCTGGCATTGGACTAGTAACATCAGATGAGGGGAGGCGAAATATGATGAGGTGGATTTTCATGCTCAGGGAGCATAACATGCGATTATCCCAGCACAGTTCCCTTGAGGCAGACAGCATGAAAACTTCACGCTGCCTCTCCATCTAAACGATTTCAGTGGGCAGCCCACTGCAGAATGCCTCCTGACTGGCTGCATCCTCAATAGGGGCTCAGCAGCATGTATGGCTCGATAAGCAAACATGGTGGTCAAGAACAGTGATTACATTTTCACATGACTTCATTAACCCGCCACTCACGCTGCTCAATGTACCACAGACCTATGATTTACCCATCAGCTATCAGGACTCATGCCTGACATTCACATACTTCACCTCACCCTCACACAGGTACTCATTTTACCAGTCTCACATCCAATTCTCTCTGCATCCACTTACCTCCAACCATTCAGCTATGTCATCGAAACACCTTGCAACATATTGACTGACATTCTTCCCTCACCCTTGCAGGGCAAGAAACAGCAGAGAACTGGCACAGCTCAGGCATACCGACTTCACCTGAGCTCTCTGGAGGCAACAGTGCTCTGCACAAGGGGTCAGCTGTGATTGAGGCTGTAGCACCTGGCATCACAGAGTACATTCTGGGTGATGGTATGTTGCAGCCTTTTTCCTTGTCTTAAGTTCCACCTCATTGTCAACTTGCTATCTCGCTTGAAGTGCAAGCCACAGATGGTATGAGCATGAACTTCTCACATTCCAGCACACATGCATTCCCTTCTGCATTTTTGTTTTCAGGTACCTAAGAACTGTCATCTGATCAGCCAGTGCAGTGTCATCATGAAGGATGAGAGCTACACCATACCTTTGGTGAAGAAACACTATTGCTTGATTTCAAGCAGCCACCCCTCAAATTCTAGAGGGTAGTGTAAAATTGGGATTAGCATGTGATGAGTCAGCAGCACGAGTGAGCTGCAGCCAGGCCTGGAGGAAAGGATATTTTGTGTGCCAGTTCATGACAGAGTGAGATCGCAGATGAGTTCTGTTGCAAAAAACTCAGATGAGGACTTTGATGGGGCAGCATAGGGAGAGTGCTGATAGGTATGCACACTGAAATGCTTGGTGCATTGGTGGGCTGATCATAGAGCCTCTTGTCACTATCAAGGAGCGTGGAAGAGTCTGGCTCCAACTTGCCACAGGATTTCACGCAGAGTTTGGAGCCTATCTGTTCCAGAAATGGTGGCCAAATCTATGGCAGGACTTGAAGACCCATCCATGATACAGCATCTGGCAGTCAATATCCCTCAGTTTCCATTGCAAAACAGGCAGTATTCACCCAACGTTTCAGTACTGCAGTAGAAACTTACATTGAGGTCATATCTTGTTGCCATCCTTCCCCTCTTAGCTGTCTGTGCTCCATTTCCAAGCCATGCTGCAGCCCAAGGAGGACTGTAACTATAGCCCCAGTACTGTCGTGAACTTTCTCCTCACAGGCCAAACAACTCTGACTGCCTTGTCAAGATCCAGCACCACTCCCCTGTAAATTGAAAAAGTTTGCAAAACTCCTTCAGTGGAATTCAACACAGTACAGAGCACTTTCATTAACTCTACACTAACAAAAGAAAGTTAGAAGCACCTCACCTGGAAGTCGGATGGTTATCCCTTTAATTAGCGCTAATCAGGAGCCCCTTGTGCAGCTGAATACATATTCAGCTGGAAGTGATTAAGACAGGGGATTAACAGAACCTGTGTGGTCCAAAATGGAAGATAGTGCATTAAATTAGCATTAGAGGCTGTTTGATGGCATTATCCACCCACTCTGCATGCTTCCAGCACGCACATGGCATTACCACGCGAGCTCCCTGTCAGTCAAGGCCATGCTGGAAGCAGTCAGAAGTGCTCTGGCCAACATTTCCTGAGTTTGTGGCATCCACAGCGTCAGCAGCACAGCATTACAGAGCCAAATTTTATGGCCCAGGAGTTTAAATTCCACTATGGCAAGTTCTAAAGTCAAATTCCTTAAACATGTTTTTTTTTGTGGCTTAGCAGTTTTTTTAAAAACTGACACGAAAGTTGCCTGATCGCCATATAAACCTGACTGACTCACTCATGTCCTTCAGGGAAGGAACTTGCCACTCTTGCACGTGACTCCAGTCCCACATTATGTGCTTGACTATAAGTGCCTCAGGGGATCTGGCAATGGCCTTTGCCAGTGTAACTCACAACCAAGCAAACAAATCAAGTCTTGGAAGGTGGTGCAGAAGTAGCAACATATTTAAAAAGGAGAATGTGGAACTTGTCAGCTGAGTGGGGTTGTTGAGAAGCATAGTATAAATACATTTAAGGGGAAGCTAGATTAGCATATAAGGGAAAAGGAAATAGAGAGTTATGCACAGAGAATAGGTAAAGAAGGATGGGAGGAAGCCTGAGTGGTATATAAATGGGGGCATGGACTGATTGGACTGAATGGCCTGTTTCTGTATTGTTTAATTTATGTAATTTTATGTATTGGAGTAGGGATGGGGGTGTGGGGGTCGGCAGGGGCGCAAGATGAGCAGATTACCTATGAGGAGAAATGAAAGAGATACAAGCACAGGACTTGGCTCCGATCAATACAAGCTTGTCCAAATTTAGAAAGTAAGGAAACAGTGAGAAACTCTGTATGGTACTTACAGGGTTGAGGATATTCTACCAAGTGGAATTAATGGAAGCATGCACTCAATGTGGCAAAAATAAATAGAAAGCACTAATCAAGGCAAAAAAAAACAGCAGTAGCACACCAGCAATACACTATGATTACAGATTGAATGGTTGTTTCCCTGCTGGGAACATTATTGCTCTGAACTGTAAACATTACCCAGCAACTGTTTTCAACATATCTCGTATGGAGTAAAAACATTGCTTTGTGTCAAAGAACAAAAGCTCATCATTATTTCATTTTCCCCTTTTTTTCTAAATGGCAAACATTAACCTTGTTCTGCCACTGGCTACAGTTCTATACTTAGATCTGTTTGTGTATATCTGTGTATACACCCTGCAAGTGAACAATATAAACACTTCAATAAATAAGGTCACGCTGTGCAAATTGGAATAACACGGATAGTGGTGGAGCAAAAATCAAAACCTTTATTTGTTGCGTTAAGTAATGTGACATTTTGAATTATGTCACTTAGCTAACGTTCCTGTAAAATACCAAGTTCTATGATTTTTTTAAATCTGAAAAGCTCTTTTTCAATGAGCATTTCATAAAGGATGTCAGACAAAATATAGGTCATCAACTGGCCATATGAGAATCTTGCAGTGGCTTGCAATTATACGATGGATCAATATATGGGCGTATATAGCAGTATCTTCAGCTGCCTGGTCAATATGGACATCAGTGCCCTTCCAAATGCAATTAGTATTGGCACAGCAGACTCAAAGATAGCATTAACCAAATCAAATCTTCTAACCAAGCTGTGGCTTTACACCCTTCAGGCAAACATTTCACAGCATCCCTTCACAGCTGACCTACATAGGAATTGCCAGTGATTTCTAAATATCCAGATTATCCTCCTGTGGCTCTATTTGAATAAAATCCCTGGCCAATTTTAGATTGCGTTGTAGCAGAAATATGTCCTATAATAACAAAAGCATTTGTATTTGGCCATTTTTCTCAATGAAGCTATGGACAAATGTCATGGCTCATTTAGTTTTCTGGTTTTGAAGCTCACTAATGTAATGACAACAATGTAATTGAAAAAATAAAATTTAAGCATCTGAGCGAAATGACAACATGTAATCACATTGCCTTTCTGAACAGTAAACATACGACAACACTCAACAGGACTCAAGTGTCTGTTGCCCTCTGCACATTTCAGATCAGCCATGATCTAATTGAATGGCATAGTGGGTTTAAGGGGCTGAATGGCCTAATCATGTTCCCGTATTCCTAAGGCTTTTAAGTTAACCAACTAATAATGACCTTCACACTCTAAACATTAATTTTCTTCAAACACTGACTGACTTAGTTTGTATTTTCAGCATTTTGCATATTAATCTGCCAGTCAATGTAAAACTACTGCACATTTTCAATTATCTTATGAAAGCTAAATGTCCATATTTTTACCATCATACATTTGCAAAAGTCAAAGGGCATGATACCAAAAAGGATTAGTGCTACCAAATGCATGCTTATTGACTTTATTTCTTGCTATAAACCCTTTAATATATCCTTGATTTAACAAAATAATATTATTGCTGAAAAGAGAAACATGTTGCCCAAGCTTTTCATTGTGCACTCATCAGGACAACACAAGAATGCCAAATTTCAAATGGTTACAACAATTATACTACAGGAGAAAAGGGTGCTGATTGGTTGACAGTCAACTCTGATTGGCCGAGGCATTGTCATGGAGAAAGCAATGGAGAACTAGGCGCAAGGCTTGAACATATTCCTTTTGTTTGGGCTTCCTGCCCATGAAAAGTGTAATTTTAAAAAACTGTGTTCCTAATTTTGAGACTCACCTGCCAGATGTGCGTATAGTTAGCGGTGGGAAATTCTCTCAGTTTTGCACAAATACTAAATTGGATTTCATGAATTTGCAATCTCAATTTGAAGCTTTGCCCTATGGGTAATTCAGGCCTGCAGGTCAGTGGGGCCCTCAGGATTCTATGGTGTCCACTGACCTCCAATCCGAATTTGCCAGATCAACTTCTGATGGAAAATCTCCGCACTGGATTTGCAAATTCGTAAAATATACCTCAGATCACTCTAGGTTTGCTGCTTGGGGTTCACCCAACAATTCAAATCCTTCATTAATGTTTCAGAGTAAGAAGACCAGAAAACATTAAGCTTTTAGGTGTTTGTTGATTACAGATGAAGACCATCTGCTGCAGCTAGAAAGATCTGTCACGTTGTCAAACTAATTACACAACCTATTTGAGAAGTAGAAAGAGGATATTCTTTTGTAATAGAGATGGAGCTTTCTAATTATTATATTTTGGCATGAGAATTTGCTATGTTGAAAAGCTTGCAAGTCTGTTTTTATGCTATGCCAGGTAATTATGCAACTTCAGAGTTCAAACAACATAAATCATTGTATGATATGCTGATCTCATCAAAATCATTGGTATACTGTTATTCCATGTAACTGCCTTCAGATGGATGAGAAATGTCTGACTTCAGTAAAGTGACTATATCTAAAGAAATATCTATAGAATACAACGTATTTCAGGGACTGCTTGAGGTGTGAGGGGTAATACACAATTTTCCAGGGCATTTTTTTTTTCTTTTGGATAATACATAGCATTAAATATACATGTAGGTCTTGGATAATAGTTGGCACTGAGCTACAAGACAATAATTCAATTGAATAGTTTACATGGCATCATAAACGTAGGAGAGAAGCTCAGTGGTTTATTAACATCAGTAAAACTGCACGATTAAATTACAGCTTTGTAACTCAGTACCTGATGGTTGCTACTGTTTACATTGCATAGAGATCCCAGATTCTGATCAGTCTTTCACCAAAACATTCCTGGGTAGTTTTAAGTATTCCTTTTTTGTTAATTCACTTCATTGTCGATACGGAAATCCATTTCAGGTACATAGAATCATAGAGTCATAGAGTCATAGAGGTCTACAGCACAGAAAATGGCCCTTCGGCCCACCAAGTCTGCGCCGGTCAAACAAGTACCTAACTATTTTAATCCCATTTTCCAGCACCAGGCCCATAGCCTTGTATGCCATGGCATCGCAAGTGCACATCCAAATACTTCTTAAATGTTATGAGGGTTTCTGCCTCTACCACACTTCCAGGCAGTGAGTTCCAGATTCCCAACACCCTCTGGGTGAAAAAATTCTTCCTCAGATCCCCTCTAAACCTCCTGCCCCTAACCTTAAATCTATGCCCCCTGGTTATTGATCCCTCCACCAAGGGGAAAAGTTCCTTCTTATCTATGCCCCTCATAATTTTATATACCTCAATCATGTCCCCCCTCAATCTCCTCTGCTCTAGGGAAAATAACCCCAGTCTATCAAATTTCTCCTCATAAATAAAACTCTCCAGCCCAGGCAACATCCTGGTAAATCTCCTCTGCACTCTCTCTCCAGTGCAATCACATCCTTCCTATAATGCGAATTCCAGAGCTGCACGCAATACTCTAGCTGTGGCCTAACCAGCGTTTTACACAGTTCCAGCATAACATTCCTGCTCTTATATTCTATGCCTCGGCTAATAAAGGCAAGTATCCTATATGCCTTCTTAACCACCTTATCTACCTGTCCTGCTCCCTTAAGGGACCGGTGGACATGCACACCAAGGTCCCTCTGATCCTCGGTACTTCCCAGGGTCCTACCATTATTATGGTACAATGTATGGTACTTTTGTTGTTTGTTAAGAAATTACATATAAATGAAATCTAACAATGAGAGAGAGAAAATTGCTCTATTACAGAGATCTAACTTTAATTAAAATATGTGTTAAAAAACTATTCCAATGCATTAAAATAATCAGTCATGAGTTCAGAAACCGATCTGTCCTGTATCGGAGGGATTAGAGCCTTTCCCCAGGACACAACCAGTAGAAACATTGAGACAGGGGGCGATTCTCATTGCTCATGACACTTTACTGTTGTCAAAATTCTTCGAGCGCAGATTTCATCGAGAAAGATCTGCTCATCAAATACCCTTCCTGCCTGGTTCAATAATCTCTGTACCCTTAAAGAGTCTGCTTTGCTAGAACGACAATTCTGGGTGAGAAATCCAAAAAGGATAGCACTCAACCACAGCCGTATAGAAGAGCTTCATGATTGTAGGGTCTACTCGAAAGTAGTTTAATTTTCTGAGGTAGTATAATTATGTATGTCCCTTAGCCACCACATCTGTACACTGTCCTCTCCAATTCAACTTATCATCTACTTGACACCTATCTGTTTATGCACTATTTAAAACTAAAGTCCAAAAGGTCTACATGTACAAAAATAGGAATTTATCTTTTTAATTTACTTTTTTCTGAGATTCCCAAGCTTGGTATGCCCATGATATGTGCTATTTCAGCCTAGGGAGCCAACAAGTCTTTGATCCCAGGCATCTGCCAATGCTCCTTTTAATTGGAAATGTACACAAAAATGTCAAGGTAGTTCACCTCAAATTGTCTTCTTAATGATTAGGAAAGTATACTGTTCCTCTGGTTTGATGTCTGTCCCAAGTGACATGGCTAAGATTGATAAATCAGGGAGCAGAGGAACTTGGTTGAGGACCCACTTTGTAAATCGTGATGTGCCATTAAAAATTAATACTTGATTGTGAGGGAAAAATCATGACATAAGATTAGACTATGCATAATGTTAGTGTGATAGAGGGAATGAAGATAATAATGGGGATGAATTTTACAGGCCACCTACGAGCAGGAAAACAGGTAGGTGGACCGGTAAATTAGGGCACGTGCCATCAGAACTTTTACTTTGTCCCTAATTTTGTTAATTTAGTTTACTTGGTTGACTCAAAAGAGTTATCCCCGCCTCCGCCATGATTTTACAGGTGGCAGGTGAGGCATTGGGTGATTTGCCCACCCGTGGCCCAATTAAGGATCTCAACCCGCCACCACTCGAATATAATGGGTGGCAGGAGTGACCTGCACCCAACATGTAGCCCAGCAAGTTTAACCCTTTGGGCTAGACAGTGAAGGGGGCATGCAACCTTCTCAGGTCCTCTGTGTTAATCGGAGCTCCCCTCCCACAGTGTTATCTCGCCATGTCCAACCTCCCTCCCCGCCCTGTCCAACATGCTCCCCCACCATTCCCCTTCGCTGGGGCCTGTCAGCCTGGCCCAGGAGAGATCTCAGACTTACTTCAATGTCCGGGTCCATTGCTTAACGTCACCTCCTTGGCCTGCCTGCAGCACCAGCAGTGACTGCTACTCCTGTTTGGTGCTGTCAGTGTGCAGAGCTGCCAACCTCCGATTGCCTGGCAGCTATATGAGGCAGGAATTCCTCATGGAGGTGGAAGGAAGTCCTGCCTCATACTAATTAAAGTGTCATCGCCCAAAAAATTAAAGAAGGGCGAGCTGGCTATGGCTAAGCAGAGGCAAGCTTACCCCCCAAATTTACACTAGGCTGTGGGGAGCCTGCCCTCCGTGTAAAATCCAGCCCATAGTGTAGGAACTGAAAGTATACAGGATACCTTGATGGTTAGAAGTGAGCTACTTAACCTAGCAGTCTAATAGGAAAATTATAAACATTCTTTGTCTGCAAAGACTCATGCACCAGCTGTCAGCATTATCCTGTGGCTTTGAAATCACAAATGCACAGAATGTATGGCCGAAGATTAAGCTGGTATCAGAATACTTATGTCTACTTTTTAAAATTATGATAGACATATGTTCAGTGTAAATTTTATGCTGATGGAATTTTTTTATTATTACTTGGAAATTGAAAATGCTTTCATGGCAATATCATTGGCCAGAATAACAAAGTTGAGTGCAAATATCCCTTTGTCCTCAGAAGACGTTATCACTGTGAAAATTTCCTTTTCCCGCATCAGTCATCCTTGGGACTTCTTTCAAGCAAATTATTGGTGATGAATTAGTGGTAATTTTGCTCTGTGAGTCCATGGCTATTAGAAACAGGGTGGGATTGTACAAACCCGGTTCAATCTTTGGAATTCTCTTCCCCAGAGAGCAGCGGAAGTTGGGTCATTGAATATATTTGAGGCTGAGCTCAATAAACTTTTGATCTACAAGGGAATCAAGGGTTATATTCTTTCGAGTTATCAACAGTCACAGATTGCAACTCTTTGAGTACAATCACAGTTCTTGGTTTTCCGGGAGTGGGACATGAACCCACAACCCTCTGATTCAAAGGCGAGGGTGCTATGAACTGAGCCACAGCTGACACCTCAAATCAAGGGTTATGGGGGGCAGGCAGGAAAGTGTAGTTAACGTCACAATCAGATCAGCCATGATTTTATTGAATGGCAGAGCAGGCCCGATAGGCCGAATGGCATACTCCTGCTCCTACTTCTTATGGCCTTATGTCATTATGACATGGGACCTTAGTTTCTGTTAGATTTGAATTCAGATCTCAGATGAAGATCAGCCTCCAACCAACTGCACCACACCCTCCCTCCCATCCTCTATTGCGATATCTGTTGGAGTTAAAATTATCCCTTTTTTTTACACAAATGCTGTTTATTTCTAAATGTCCTCACTGGATTGTTGTTTATCAAGGTTTATAACTCAATGGCATTGAAAGGCAAGATAGGCTTGTTGGGCCACTTATGTAGATAAATGCTTGAAAGTGATCAAGTGTAATAAAAGGAAAGAATGGCCAGGCAAAATGGAAAATAAATCAAACAGTTAACTGTACACAAACATTGCATGATATTTCCCTTCTTATAAATACACAGCTATTGATTACTATTCCCCAAGATACTACCAATATTAAATCAACACTAATGAAAATAGCAAATTCACTCTTCTACTTTTAGTTGTCCTCCTATTAAAGATTACTCACAATATTAAGAGACCTTGTTAAATGCAATGGGCAGGATTTTCCAGCCCCACCAGCGGCAGGCATCATCACGGGCAGGACGAGAAAATTTGGACAGCGGCCAAAGTCAATTGACTTATATTATTATATAATATTATTCATATTATGTATGTATTACTTATAATATATTATTGAATATTATTCATAATTCATCTTGATTAGTTTCTGAACTAAGTCAATTAATTGTTATAATGCTCTAAAAATTATTTATGCTATGGCCTTATTTTCCACTGAAATATTTTATTTATGGCAGAATCATTTTTGAAATAACAGGCATGTTGAAAACCAACATTAGTAAAACATTGATTTTAGACTAGAAGCAAGATGCCTTACCATGCTACTTGGCAAAAGCCCTTTTTGAAATAAAATTCTGAATATCTGCGATAAAAGCAAAATACTGTGGATGTTGGAAATCTGAAACAACAACAAAAATAGCTGGAAAAACTCAGCAGGTCTGACAGCATCTGCAGAGAGGAACACAGTTAACGTTTCGAGTCCATATGACTCTTCATCAAAACCTTTGATGAAGAGTCATACGGACTCGAAACGTTATCTGTGTTCCTCTCTGCAGATGCTGTCAGACCTGCTGAGTTTTTCCAGCTATTTTTGTTTTTGTTTCTGAATATCTGGGCATCTTTAGATTTTTGAGAAACTGGACTCATTAGTAACAGGTATTTGAGTGCTAAGAGTGCCCTCAGAGCTCCAATCTGCAGTGAATCTGCAGCACGTCCACACACTTGTGGGGCAAATCATTCCAGACGCCATATTGGCAAGGACATTCACGCATGCACAATGAACATTCACAAGAAGTATGCATAACAAGCAGATTATGATGTCAATCAGCATGCAAAGCTGATTTGATGCCAGCTCAACGTTCATGTTTCACAACCTTGCACAGCTGAACAATTGTTCAGCAACAGGAAGGAAACACCCACTGCCCAACCACCAGTGCTATTTAAAAGGATCACCAACTACTTACAGGCTGAATTGCTGGGTGTTTTCTTCTGGCTGTTGTTATGATCCTGCAAGTATTTGCTGCTTTACATAGTTCAGGGCTTCCCAAACTGCAGTATGTGTATTCCTGGGATACAGGCAATGGTGTGGCAGGTGCTGAAGAGCTTTTTGCTGACACGTGTTCTGCACAAACCAGTCGTTCCCAGACATAGGAGTGCCAGCAGTCATTCCCCTTGGAATGCAGCATGAAATGGAGAATGAATAGAGCCCACGCAGAGTTGGACACACTGCTGGAAGAAGGCAGAGGAGAACAGCTCTCATAGGAGATCATATCTGTTGGGATGCTTGAGGAGTGATTCTCCTACTTGAACCTTAGTGAACGGACTGTGAAACACCTGCCCTTCACTAAGGGTGTCCACAATGAAATCTGGCACATGCTGCCGCTACAAGAGCAGGATAAAAACCACATTGCAAGTGGCTGTGAAGGTGATAAAGCTATGAACTTCTATACATGGACTCCTTCCAGGCTGGAGCTGGAGATATTTACCACATCTTGCAGTTTGTCATCCACTGTTGCTTACAGGAGGCTCACTGAGGCTCTCTACTCAATGAGAGAAAAGGCGTTGATAAGGTACCACACATAAGGGTATTTAATAGGATAAGAGCCCATGGTGTTGGGGGTAGTATATTAGCATGGATAGAGGATTGACTAACTATTAGAAAACAGAGAGCTGGGATAAGGGGGGCATTTTCAGGATGGCATCCCGTAATTAGTGGAGTGCCACAGGGATCAGTGTTGTGGCCACAGTTATTTACAATACATATTAATGACTTGGATGAGGGGAGTGAATGTACTAATGCCAAGTTTGTGGATGACACAAAAATAGCTGGGAAGGAAAGTGGTGAGGATGACACAGAGTCTACAGAGGGATAAAGACAGGTTAAGTGAGTGGGCAAAAACTTAGCAGATGGAATATAATGTGGGAAAATGTGAGGTTATGCACTTTGGCAGGAAGAATAGAGGAGCTGAATATATTTAAATGGAGAAAGATTGCAGGAAACAAGAGGGATTTGGGGTCCTCATGCATGAATCACAAAAAGCTAACATACAAGTTCAGCAGGTAACAGGGAAGGCAAATGAAATGTTGGCCTTTACTTCAAAGGGAATGGAGCATAAAAATAGGGAAGTCTTGCTAAAACTATACAAGGCACTAGTTAGACCACACCTAGAATATTGTGAACAGTTTTGGTCACCTTATCTAAGGAAAGATATACTGGCATTGGAGGCAGTCCAGAGAAGATTCACTAGGTTGGTCCTGGGTATGGAGGGGTTTTCTTATGAGGAGACGCTGAGTAGTTTGGGCAAGTACTCATTGGCATTTAGAAGAATGAGAGGCGATCTTATTGAAACATATAAGATTCTTAGGGGGCTCTATAGAGTAGATGCTGAGAGGTTGTTTCCCCTTGTGGGAGAGTCTAGGACCAGGGGGCATAACCTCAGGGTAAGGGGTTGCCCATTTAAGACAGCGATGAGGAGGAACTTCTTCCCTCGGAGGGTAGGGAATCTATGGAATTCTTTACCGCAGACGGCTGCAGAGGCTGGGCCGTTAAGTATATTCAAGGCTGAGATAAACAGATTTTTAATCAGTAATGGAATCAAAGGTTATGGGGAAAAGGCAGGAAAGTGGAATTGAGGATTATCAGTTCAACCATGATCTAATTGAATGGCTGAACTAACTCGATGGGCAGATTGGCCTACTTCTGCTTCTACGTCTTATGGTTATGGAGAGCTAACTACATTTCATTCTGTCTTGCCAGAGACAGGCAGGCAGAACAAACTCACAGCTTCATGAGCATTGCAGGCTTCCCCATGGTGCAGGGTGCCTAAAATGACTTTTGACCCAGAAGCAGTACAGTAAGGAAAAATTTTAATTTCCTCAAAATGTCTATGGAATTTGTAATTGTGTTTAAGATTGTTTTAAAAAGACTGTTAAGAGATTGCATCAGTTGAAAAGAGATCAATTATAATTTTCTTGGATAACAAAAAATACAGGTCCACGTGACCTGGTGACCCTGGACCTCCCAGAAGGAAAAAAACAGTAAACTTGGGAAATGACTGGTACTGGTCCGAACCAGTCTTGTATACCTTAAAATGCAAGTCCAGTTCAGACCAGCACCAGTCATGTGCCAAGTTTTACTGGGTTTTCCTACTGGGCTGGAAGCAGTACCAACATGAAGGAAGTTAAGATAGAAGCTGTAAGGCCAGACACAAAGGAAAGCTACAAGCAGGAGAGCTGGAGGGTGAAGGCGGTCAGAGGACCAAATCGTGAACCAGGTGCTGTTGGTTGATTGGTTAAAAAGGACTTCGACGTGACCTAAGTGAGAGACGGTTGGTAAACTTGTGTATCTGATCTGCTGCATGCTGCACAAACTCACTATCGTGAGAAGACAGCCCCTACCACCAGCTATAGAGCAAGTGGCTGAGTAACAGTCGCCTGGGGAGATGGAGGAGCAGCAAAATCTTGAGGTAGAGGAAGAAGAGGAAGAGGAAGGGAGGAGGGTGCAATCTTTTCTACTTGAGTTGTCCATGAAGAACTCACTCAGATGTAATACAATAACCACAACCCCAATTCCCCAATCACCAACAGTACTACCATATCTTTCTTTCCCTCTGTCAATGACCATCAACGGCATCTGCTTGGCCATACTGCAAAAATAAAAGCCACCACAAAATAAACATTCCAAACCAAATTTATAAATAAAATCGTGTCATATTGTGTACGAAAGTAAACTAGTCACCCTGTGGATTCCCTTAGTGTATGTCTTCTGTGCACCTTTGCCTGTACTGGCGTTTCTACAAAAAGTGTTCCGTTGCTGCAGCATGGCTGGTGGAAGGCTGCTGGCTTTCAGTGCGGCAGACTGCAGATGACCTTTGAGGAAGACGTCAAGCAGCTCTGGGCTGAGAAAGCATGGCTTCAGACTGCCCCATCTTGGCATGGTGATAGCAGTCTGAGCAGATTGGGTGTTAGGTAGCAGTACAGACACTGGCAGGGTGGCTGTGGTAGGAGGACAAATGTTGTCATCCTGAGAAAGGACAGCAGGTTTATGCTCCAAGGAATCACAACAGTGCCTCAGCAATCCTAGCAATAGGAGGACAGATTGTGGGAATACTGTAACATCCTGCAAGCCCCTTTGTACATTGCAATTCACAGTCACAATGGCAGCAGTCTGAGCTTGAATGTCAGCACGTTGAGCACTTCTCTTCCTCTTACTCCTCTCTATCTTTCACCTCCCCCTCTTCCTCCTCACCTCTTCTTTCTCTTTCTCATCCCGGGATGCAAGTGCTGCACATTCACAAAAATCGGGTTGTGGAGAACGGAGCAGACCACATAAATTTAGAGACATGCTCTAGCAAGTATGTTAGAGCATTCCAGGCAGCAGAACCATTGTGTTAAGATGGCATTGGTTTGCCCCATGATGTTCCTGGTAGCAGCATTTTTCTCATTGTACACATACTGTCCATCTGTGTTCGGATTGTGGAGGGCAGTTATGGGCCATAGGTAGAGTGGATAGTCCTCGTTATCCAGCAGCCACCCTCTGATGCATTGTGATGTTTTGAATATGGTGGTAATGGCTGACTGTTGGAGGCTGAAAGCATTGTGGCCACTTTCAGGATAGTGGGCATTCACTGACATGCTGTTCCATGCATCTGTTCATAGTCGCATGCCAACTGCACATTGAGGGAGTGGTGCTCTTTGTGGTTCTGCTACATTCCCCCATCAAGATGCTGCACCTCTAGAGTGATGGGTGTGCAGCTGCTGGCTCCCTACACCATGGGGAATTCTACTAGACTAACAAAGCCATATGCCAGCTCCTCCTGCTCTAGTTAGAGCGAAGACTACAAAATCCCCTTTCCTATTGTACAGGGCTTCTTATACCTCCCTGATAGTGTTACACAGCGAACTGTGAGATGTTGACAATGTTATTGGCTCCCGCCTGGAGGAATCCGCTGGTGTAGAAAATGAAGACCACAGTGATCTTCACAGCCAGTGGATATTCTGTCTTTGCCCTGCAATGTAGCTACAGATCTGATCTGAGGAGGTGACATCATACAGTGACCACCTCCTTGATGAACTAGGCTATTCCTACCACCTGGGTTCAGAAGTTTACTCTGGATATCAATGACCCAAAGCTCGAGACTTCGCCCAAAACAACTGCACTTTATTATTTGATTTCTGTTACAGACAGTTCAATGATACTTATACCAGTGACTACTCACCTCATACTTTAGTTGCTTGGTTTCCCCGATTGGGTGATTGATCCGTCCTTATCCGTTCTCTGTTCAGATAGCTGACCAGGCTATCCCCCTTCCTTGTCCAGCTGCAGCGATGGCCTCAAGCTTAACGAACACCGCACTTAAATAGGCCTCTGCTTCCTGCCCTGCCATGTACACACTTTCTGATTAGTTCCTTTCTCTGATAGCGACAGTTCATGATTGGCTCCTTTCTCTGATAGCGACAGTCCATGATTGGCTCCTTTCTCTGAAAGTGACGGTCCATGATTGGCTCGTTTCCACCCCCAGCAACCCTCCCTAGAGCAGGAAGGTCCCGACAGCAAGTTTAGCCAACTTCCTAGATCTGCTTGTTTCAGCACCTCCCCCATCTGTCCCCGGTTCCACCAAGCAACCATCGTGTAAAGGTGTCCACAAACTGCCGAATTCCCAGAAGGAAAAAACAGTAAAAACTGGGAAATAAGAGTACTGGTCCGAATTATTTTTTCCTTCTGGGTTTCTACTTATTCAATGATATTCTAAACAAACAGCAATCATCAGTTGCATTACATTAAGACATTACCTTTTGACCTTACTTTGAGTTTTAAGCAAACAACTTTACATGATATTTATAATCAAAAAGGTCACAAACTGGGGGAAAAAAACTGTTGCTTGGCCTTTAACAAGTCACCTTCCTAATATTAGCAGAAAACCATGAACACAGCATGAAGATTCTCTGTTAACTCATTTGCAGAAGTTAGCCTGTGTTAGCCTTATAAATAATGTTAAATAGTAATTGTAAGCTTATTTTTTCCCTGTATCCATAAAAGGCTTCCACAATGTAATGACCCTTTTATTATATTAAAAAGTAGCAGCTGTCCACACTGTAGTCAACTCAGACATTACCCCTGGCAAGGTGAAGATCCCTAAAGATCCTAAGAAATGGGGGGAAGGAAAGAGTATAGCATTCTAATGAGAGCATCCCTCTCCTCCCTCTGCTCACAGCTTCCCCTCTCTGTTGCCTGTGCTCCATTAGCCTGCTGTGCTGAAGCCCAAGAGAAACTGTAACTGCTGACAGGCCTTCAAACTCCACCAAATTCCTTGGAAAAGTTCAGCACTGCTCCCTTCTAACTCCAGCGCTGCAAAGCTTTGGCGGGCCCGGGCAGGGCAAATGTTGCAGTGAGCCTGGGGAGGAGATGGTGCTGTGTTGAGTATGTGGGAGCAAGCGAGTTTGTGTGTGTGTGTGTGTGTGTGTGTGGGGGGGGGGGGGGGGGCGGGGGGAGTGAGAGAGAGAGTGCGTGTGTGTGTGTGGGAGTGAGCAAGCGAGTGTGTGGGAGAGATGGAGAGAGTGAGTGAGTGTCTACCTTATTCCCAGTCTCAAGTTTCCCACTCACTCTCAACATACACACTCCCACACATACACACACATCCAATCACAATGGGTGAGAGTGACTGAGCGAGCACCCTGAGGCTGGGAGTGAGCCAGACACACACATGCACACTGACCCTCTCACATTCTGGTCATTTTTATTCATTACTCTTTTTTAACTTAACAATTTATTGTTGTGATATTGCTTTACTTTTGCTCAGAAAATTGTTTCATTTCTTAATACCTCATCATTTTTTTTGAATTTCAATTTATTGTTGTGCCAGACCTTAACTTTCTGACATTTTCTCACCCAGAGGAAATGCAAATGTGGCCCCCCTCCAATCGAAAAGGTTGGACAAGGCTGCTCTAGAGCGAGGCCATTGCCTCGGCAGCATAGAAAGACCAACTGCATGATCCCTTGTCAGCCATGACCATTCACCCGGGAGGATGGAGTTTGGAGTTGTGAGTTGGCTGCCTCCACCAGCCATGCCCCTTCGAGGCATCCAACTCCATCTCCCCTCATCCCTGCCTCTGACACCAGCCAATGGGAAATGCCACAGAATGAACGGCAGCTTCACACCTTTTTTGAATCTCAATGTTATGATACCCACAAGTCAGGAACAAATTTGCTGCCGTGTCTGTTTCACCATAGAGGAGAACATAATTGAGCATGGTTGAATCCACTTGCCTCATAATTATTAGGGTGTCCCTTTATTCAGCCACTTGTACTGACCCTGAACTCCTCCCACCCAAGGGACTGACTAACTGCGTGGTTAAGGTCAGTTTGCAAAAATGGTGCGCATTACCTTTCAAACTCACTCCACCACCTTCTATCCTCCCCCTGTCATCCAGTAACTTCCCACCATCATCACACACCCACCCAATATCACCATTCATCTCCCCTCTGTAACTCTTGAATCCCCCCCTCTATTACCCTGGACCCTTTCATGATCCACTGCCTTCCCTCCCCTCAAAGCCAACACCAATACTGGCAGGGGTGGAATATTCTGCCCTGAGTGATATCACGATCTGCCCACTCTGCATGCTTCCACTTCACAGCATGCCTGCACTAGCACTCTTGCAAGCATAGAGCGCTACACAGGCAATGCTAGCAGCATCTGCAAGCAGAACTTTTTGCAAGACTCCAGGCCCCCTTAGCACTGACACCAGCAGCACTACCGAGCCCAATTTGTGGCTTTTATTTCTGTAAGACTAGATTCAGCTAAAAAGTGTTGACTCCCATAGCCTGTCCTAAGCCATTTATAATTTTGATTAAGAAGGCTCCTCAGGTGGAAAGCCAGAAAAACCAGCCAACATAGTCATCAATGAAACTTCTGCTGGATCATTGCCCAGACACAAATATCACAAATATCAGAAAATTGGGCATGTCAATGCACATCTGTAAAGGAATCTATTCAACAGCGTAAAACCCATCCTATTTCTACTTCTGTTCAGTTCCAAAGATGTCATATTGGACTCGAAATGTTAACTCTTTTTCTCTCCCCACTGATGCTGCCAGATCTGCTGAGTTTTTCAAGCACTTCCTGTTTTTATTTCAGATCTCCAGCATCAACTGTATTTTGCTTTTATTCTAAATATTATACTTTCGGGTTGCAGAGGCAATAATGGGCACCTTTTAAAAACTTTTAAATAATAAAAATATTTAATTTACGAGGAAACTGACTGCTGAACACCAATGAAACTAGTAAGTATTTTTCTTTAGTTTTTTTTAAAAAGTCATTTTCAGCTAGTTAACATCAGCTTACTTATAGGGGGTGAACTCTAGTTAAAAGGAAACCCATTTTCAGCTCTATTAATCAAACTGCACCTGATTATCAATCTTAAATATATCAAGGAATACTTTTATTGCAAGAAAAAGAAAACAAACCATTATGTTTGAAAACATTGCCCATTTGCACCAGTTCAAGGAAGATTTCATATTTAGTGATATGCAAATAAGGCTGAGCAGAAACTTGAACAAAAAATTGAATTCTGAAAACTGTCACAATGCAGAGTGCAATTTGCACCCCGATTGCCAATTGCGTCCAAAGCAGAAACTCTACCCTTACACCTTTAATGGATAATCTGGATAGTCTAAACATACTTTGGACTGAATTTCACAGAGACACCAGAAGTCACATTGCTGGTGAAGTGGAGATGACTCCATTTCAGCTGGTGGCAGGGCCCAGGGAAGCATATTGCTGGTGGTGGCCAATTAAGAGGCAGCTGCCACGGCTGCTATCAAGTGAAGGACAAGAGCCCAACCCCAAGAGCTGCCAACCCAACCAGAGGGCATTGCCTCGGGGCAGCCAATGCTGCAGGGACACCCCTCCGTGGGCCTTGCGGTGTCCAAAAAAGAGGTCCCACCTCCACCCCAGAGCCCACAATGAGGCTGCCAGGTTTCACTGGGTGGACTTTCCACAATGCAGACAAAATTCCTGGGTGGCGGTCATTGGTTCTTAATTGGCTATTTAAATGGCTCAACTGGCCTCCCAACAGTGGCGAATCTGCCAACTTTCCGGCTGCTGGCATAATAGCACAACAGCGGGAAGACATCGGGCACCCCCTCGATGCCTTCTCATGCAATTTTGTCAGCCTTCCTGCCCCCAGTGAGTCCCTAAAGGACTCAAGAATTCTGGTCCTGGGGTTTCCTAGCTCTTGGTTTTCCATTTGGCCACTCCTGTTCCTATTTGGAGATATCTGGTACATATGGAGATATCTGGTACATATGGAGACTGTTATCTAAATAGGCCTGCATCTATTGATTTGGTCTGAATTAAGAGCTCCTGCATACATTTTTGCATGAACTTAAGAATAGTCCTCACTCAATAAACTCTCACTTGGATTACATATAAAAATGATGACCTCCAGTGGTCCCTGTGAGAACCCCACTTTGCATCTGGGCTCCAGACAGATCCTGTCTCATTCACAACACTTTGTTAATGCTTTTCAGTCAGCTCGCCATCCAATGTAGTATCAGTCTCATAATGCAATGATAGCTGACTATGCATTACTTTATCAGACACTTTGTGGAAATAAGTGTGAATAATATTCACCAGGCAATCTTTGTTCATTTGCATCAAGTTTGCAAAAGATTCAAGTAGTGAAATAGAACCTACATTCCTAATTCATGCTGGGCATCACTAATTCAATGCCAAATGATCATATATCACGTCATATATAATGTTTTACAATAGTTCCCCTGTATCCAAAGTCAAACTGAAGGACCCATTATTAACATGAGATTTTAAACCAAGGCGGAGTTTGCTAGTTTAGGAGGACAAAAAAATCCCAAAACATTACAAAACAAATAGCAGGAGAGTTCTCCGAGTGCCCTGGCCAACACCTATCTGGCAATTACCACCACTAGAAACAGACTGGGGGAAAGAATTGGACAAGGCCGGTAACTGGACATGTGGATCATGGTGGATGATTAACACCTACCTGATTGTAGTGATGCCGGCAACCTGCAAACTTCACACTGCCTATTAATTTAAATGATAGTGGCATGCAGCCCATTGCTAAGCGCACTGCTGAGAGGCTGCATGCCTCAGCAGGGGGCCTAAGTTTGCATGAGGCTAACACCACTTAAAGTTCGTCTGCATTACTTAAAGCCTGACTGCACCACTTAAAGGGTGGGGCATATTCTGACTGCAGTAGGTGCTGGAAGTGGTTGAGGAAGAGATTATAAGCAGGAAGAGGAATAGCAAAAGGTCAGAAAACATGCTCCAAGGTTCTTCAATGAAACACTGGAGGCCTTGGTGCAGGAGGTGGACAGGAGGAGAAAGGTCCTCTTCCAACAAGGGGCCAGGAAGCCCTCCAGGCACACACTGCAAAGGAAATGGGAGCTGGAAGCCACGGAGGACAATTCAAAAGGACCTGGATGCAATGTGGCACAGAGTTTAATGATCTCAACTGAGTGGTCCGGGTCAATGAATGCATCCTCATATACCATATTCTTACAACTGAACGAGTAACCTCAAATACTTCACAATCACAGATACACAATTATTACAATGCAGGAGACCGTTCGGCCCACCATGTCTGCACCAAATGAGCAATTCTCCATTAGTGCCATTCTCCTGCCTTCTCCCCGTAACCCTGCATGTTCTTCCATTTCAGATAACTGTCCAACTCCTTTTGAATGCTTCAATTGAACCTGCCTCCACCACAATCTCAGACAGTGCAATCCAGACTTTAACCACTACTGCGTGAAAAAGTTTTTTCCTCATATCGCTTTTGTTTCTTTTACCAATTACTTTAAATCTGTGTCTTCTCGTTCTCAATCCTTTCATGAGTGGGAACAGTTTCTCTTCATCTATTCTGTCCAGCTCCTTCATGATAACACAAGAACACAAGAAATAGGAACAGGAGTAGACAAAAAGGAGAAAGAGTGAGCCTGCTCCGTCATTCAATACGATCATGGCTGATCTTGGGCTTCAACTCCATTTTCCCGCCCACTCCCCATATCCTTTATAGATGCCAAAAGTCTACCTATCCCAGCCTTAAACATATTCAATGATGGAACATCCACAACCCTCTGGGGTAGAGAATTCCAAAGATTCACAACACTTTGAATGAAGTAATTTCTACTCATCTCTGTCCTAAATGATTGTCCCCTTATCCTGAGGCCGTGTTTTAGACTCCACAACCAGCAGAAACAATCTCTCAGCATCTACCCAATCAAGCCCCTTCAGAATTTTGTAGGTTTCAATGAGATCACCTCCAAACTCCAGAGAATATAAGCCCAATTTACTTAGCCTCTCATCATAGGGCAACCCCTCATCCCAGGGACCTACTTAGCCATCAGTCTATCTCAATTATCAGTCAAATTGAAGGAAGATGTTGTCGACAGTCCCATCAAATGGCATTTACTCACTATCTACTCAGAGATACTTAGTTTGAGTTCTGCCAGGAGCACTTGGATCCAGGCCCTCATTACAGCTTTGGTCCAATCATGGACAAAAGAGCCGAATTCCAGAAGTGAGATGAGAGTGACTGCCCTTGACATCAAGACAGCATTTCACCGAGTGTGGCATCACAAAGCCCTAGCAAAACTAAAGTAAATGGGAATTAAGGGGAAAACTCTCCACTGACTGGAGTCATAGCTGGTACAGAAGAAGAAGGGTAAAGTTTTTGTGGGTCAATTATCTTAGCCGCAAATATTGCAGCAGGAGAACCTTGGCTGATCCAAGGACATTGTCCCATCTTCAGCTGTTTCATCAATGACCTTTTCTCCATCATAAGGTCAGAAATGGGAATGTTCGCACAGTGTTTAGTTCCATTCACAACTCCTCAGTTAATGAAGCAATCCATGTCATTATGTAACACCTGGACAACATTCAGGCTTGGGTTGATAAGTGGTAAGTAACATTCATACCACATGTGTGCCAGATAATGACCATCCCCAACAAGAGAGAATCTAACTATCTTCCCTTATCATTCAACAGCACTACGTTCACTGAATCCCCCACTATCAACATCTTGGGGGTCACCATTGACCAGAAACTTCAACGAGCCAGACATGTAAATGCTGGGGCTACAGGACCAGGTCAGATGCTGGGTAATCTATGATGAGTAATTCATCTTCTGACTCCCCAACCTGTCCACCATCGACAAGGCACAAGTCAGGAGTGTGATGGAATACTTTTTACTTGCCTGGAGAGTGCAGCTCCAACAAAACTCAAGTTAAGGTACAAAGGAGCTTGGCAAAGTTGGATGATATTTATTTTAATGCAAGGAGTCTGAAAAATAAGGCAGATGAGTCAAGGGCACAAATTAACACATGGAAATATGATGCCACTGCTGTCACAGAGACATGGTTGAGAGAGGGGCAGAATTGGCAGCTCAATATTCCAGGATATAAGGTCTTCAGGTGAGACAGGGGAGGAAGTAAAAGGGGAGGGGGTATTGCAATATTGATCGTGGAATCAATTACAGCAGAAAGGAGGGATGACATCTTAGAAGGCTTCTCAAATGAAGCCATATGGGTAGAACTGAAAAACAAAAAAGGAGCAATCATATTGCTGGGAGTGTACTATAGGCCCCCAAACAGTCAGAGAGAAATAGAAGAGCAGATATGTAGGCAAATTTCAGAGAAGTGTAAAAATAATAGGGAAGTAATAGTGGGGGATTTCAACTTCCCCAACATTAACTGGGTTAGTCTTAGTGTGATAAGTTTAGAGGGAGCGGAATTCTTAAAATGCATCCAGGAGAGCTTTTTAAGCCAGTACATAGAAGGTCCTACAAGATAGGGGGTGGTCCTGGACTTGATTTTAGGGAATGAAGCTGGGCAAGTGGTAGAGGTATCAGTGGGGGAGCATTTTGCAGATAGTAATCATAACTCCGTTAGATTAAAGATTGCTACTGGTTATGGAAAAGGACAAGGATGAGCCAGAAATCAGAGTTCTAAATTGGAGGAAGGCCGATTTTAATAAGATCAGATATGATTTGGCCAGAGTGGACTGGCAGCAGCTACTTTTAGGTTAATCTGCGTCAGAGCAGTGGGACGCTTTCAAGAAGGAAATAGGGGCAGTACAAGGCCAACATATTCCAGAAAAGACAAAGGGTGGGACCAACAAATCCAGGGAACCATGGATGTCGAAGGATATGCAGGATTGGATAAAGAGAAAAAGGGAGGCTTATAGCAGATACCGGGGGCTCAAAACAGCGGAAGCCCTGGAGGAGTATAGAATGTGTAGGGGGTACCTTAAAAAGGAAATTAAGAGAGCAAAAAGGGAGCATGAAAAAACATTGGCAGGTAAAATAAAGGAAAATCCAAAGTTATTTTACAAGTACATTAAGAGTAAGAGGATAACTAGGGAAAGAGCAGGGCCCATTAAGGACCTTAGTGATAATGTGTGTGTGGAGCCGGAAGACGTAGGTAGGGTACTAACTGAATACTTTGTGTCGGTGTTCACAAGCAAGAAGGGTGACGTGGGTATGGAAATCATGCAGAAGGTCTGTGATATAATTAAAGAAATTAGCATAGAAAGGGAGGAGGTTCTAAGTGGTCTGGCAGGTTTAGAAGTAGATAAATCTCCAGGATGACATGTATCCCAGGCTGTTGAGTGAGGCAAGGGAGGAGATAGCAGGGGCACTGGCAATAATTGTCAATACCTCTCTGGCCACAGGAGAGGTGCCAGAGGACTGGACGACAGCCAATGTGGTACCGTTATTCAAGAAGGGAGGAAGGGATAAACCAGAGAACTACAGGCCAGTCAGTCTAACCTCAATGGGGGGGAAACTATTGGAAGCAATTCTGAGGAATAGAATTAATCTACACTTGGAGAGGCAGGGATTAATCAAGGACAGTCAGCATGGTTTTGTTAAGGGGAGGTCATGTCTGACCAACTTGATTGAATTTTTCAAAGAGATGACCAGGTGTGTAGATGAGGGTAATGCATTTGACGTAGTCTACTTGGACTTCAGCAAGGCTTTTGATAAGGTCCTGCAAGGGAGACTGATAATGAAGGTAAGAGCCCATGAGATCCAAGGCAATTTGGCAAATTGGATCCAGAATTTGCTGAGTGGCAGGAAGCAGAGGGTGATGGTCGAGGGGTGTTTTTGTGACTGGATGCATGTGTCCAGCGGGGTTCAACAGGGATCAGTGTTGGGTCCCTTGCTGTTTGTGGTATATATAAACGATTTAGACTTGAATGTAGAAGGGTTGATCGGTAAGTTCGCGGATGACATGAAAATTGGTGGCGTGGTAAATAGTGAGGAGGATAGCGGCGGGTTAGTCAGATGGGCTGATCAGTGGCAAATGGAATTTAATCCGGATAAGTGAGGGGTGATGCACTTGGGCAAGATAAACAAGGCACAGGAATACATGATGAATGCTAGGACCCTGGGAAGTACCGAGGATCAGAGGGACCTTGGTGTACATGTCCACAGCACCCTTAAGGTAGCGGGACAGGTAGATAAGGTGGTTAAGAAGGCATATGGGATATTTGCCTTTATTAGCCAAGGCATAGAATATAAGAGCAGGGAGATTATGCTGGAACTGTACAAAACACTGGTTAGGCCACAGCTAGAGTATTACATGCAGTTCTGGAATCGGCATTATAGGAAGGATGTGATCGCACGAGAGGGAGTGCAGAGGAGATTTACCAGGATGCTGCCTGGGCTGGAGAATTTTAGTTATGAGGAGAGATTGCATAGACTGGGGTTATTTTCCCTAGAGCAGTGGAGATTGAGGGGGGACATGACGGAGGTGTATAAAATTATGAAGGGCATAGATAGGGTAGACAGGAAGGAACTTTTCCCCTTGGTGGAGGGATCAATAACCAGGGAGCATAGATTTAAGTTAAGGGGCAGGAGGTTTAGAACGGATGTAAGGAAGAATTTTTTCACCCATAGGGTGGTGGGAATCTGGAACACACTGCCTGGAAGAGTGGTAGAGGCAGAAACCCTCATAACATTTAAGAAGTGTTGGGTGTGTACTTGCGATGCCATGGCATACAAGGCTATGGGCCTGGTGCTGGAAAATGGGATTAGAATAGTTAGGTACTTGTTTGACCGGTACAGACTCGATGGGCCAAAGGGCCTTTTTCTGTGTTGTAGACCTCTATGACTCTATGACACTGCAGCTGCAGGGTTTCTGCAAAGTGAACTGTATCAACTCACCAAGGCTTCGAGGACACCTTTTAAACCATGATCTTTACCACCTAGAAGAACCAAGGGTAACAGGTGCATGAGAACAGTACCATGAAAGTTCCCTTCAAGTCACACACCATCCTGACTTGGAAATATATTGCCTTTCCTTCATTATCTGGAATCTAAATCCTGTAACTCACTACCTAACAACACAGTGGGTGTACCTACACCACACTGAATGCAATGGTTTAAGAAGGCAGCTCACTGCCAGCTTCTTGAGGGCAATTAGGAATGAAATTAAATTCTGACGTCACCAGTGACGCCCATATTCCATGAATGAACAAAAAGAACCACAGCAATATTTTGTGCATTGGCAGGCCTGCCAGAAAGCCGGTCGTCACTGCAAAGGAGCATGGAGGAGTTGAGTTCCAACTAGAACAGGGCCTTACGAGGAGCTTGCCGTTCACCTTTTCTAGCATGGAAGTGGTGGACAAAGCCCTGAGAAAACTTACAGACCAAGCATGACGCAGTGAATTTTGGTCAATGTCTCAGCTTTCATTGCTGCAAAAGCAGAAGCCACCCAATGAATGAGTTGCAGCTCAGACTGAGGTCACGAGGTCTCAGCTTGTTGCCATGCAAATTGAGCTTGGTCATATGCAGGCTCAGACTGCTGATATCATGCCTGCTGATACCAGTGCTGAAAGAGGCTTTCAGGGTCTGACTGCTGCCCAACAAGTTGTGCTCTGACCAATGGGATAACAGAAGCCCTGGAGGAGTGGAAGCATAGACATGGAGCAGAAACCTGCTGTCCTCTCTCAGGATGACAACATTCTAGCTCTCACCATTTCCACTCCAACAGTGCTACTGCCTGTTGTCCAGCCAACCCGGACTGCTGCCACCCATCCCATCCGAAAACATCCCCTCTCTGCCAGGAGCTGCTCAAGGGTGTCTGGTAAGACCATGTGTAGGCTGTGCCCTGAAAGTCAGCAGCCTTCCACTGGGTAACACTGCATAGGAGAATTTGGCCAGGCCATGGTACCTGTACACAGGCAGCAAGGGAATGCACAAGGATGGTTTGTTGGAAAAACTTGGGTTTTGAATGATTGTTTTGTGGTGACTTTCATTTCAGCATTCTAGCCAACAGGATATTATGATCCATAACATAGGGATGGCAATGAGTTAGCTTTCTGTAGAATGTGGGTTTGGGGTAGTGTTCACTGCAACCATAGTGGAATATGGCGATCATGGACAGCCTGGCCGGAAAGAGGAAATGTTGGTTGCTTCCTCTCCTCCTCTATTGCTGTTCCTCTTCCTCCTCCTGAGGTGCTAACCATATTTCTGGACACAACTACATCTTCAGGACTTCCAAGTTATGGGGGATACAGCAGATCACTGCAAATTGGGACATCTGCTCTGGGGAGTTCAAGACTTCTCCAGAGTACTTCAGGCAGTAGAGCCATTGTTTCAGCAACCCAATTGTCTGCTCTGTGATGTCTCTTGTGGTAGTATTAAATGCACGATGGCAATATGTGGTTAGGTTGCAGAGCAGAGTCATGGGCCAGGTGTAAAGCAGAAAGCTCTTGTTGTTCAGCAGCCATTCACTAGTTTGACATGCTGTCTCAATTACTGAGGGAACAGTGGTCTGGGGTAGAATGAAAACATCATGACTGCTGCCAGAATAGCAGGCATTCACCAGCATGATGTGCTGAACATTGTCGCACACCAACTGCACATTCAGCCGTAACCTTCACGGTTGCAGTACATCTCAGCATTTAGATGCAGCACCCTCAAGGCCACATGTGCACAGCTGATGGCACCCTGACCATGGGGAAGCTGCTACCTTGGCAAAGCCACACACACACAAATGCTTCACTTGTTCCTCTCTATTCAGAGAGAGCACAATGAACTCCTTTGTCCTGGCATTAAGAACATGACACCTCTCTGATACAGCACTGGATGGTGAACTTATAGATGTTACAGATGTTGACCACTCCAACCCACAAGTGTCCGAACATAATCGGAATTCAGAGTCAATGTTACCTTCACACCAACTGGCAATGATGTCTTTACCCTGCTCTGAGGTTGTAGGTCTGGTTGCAAGCAGTGACAGAGTTTTGTGAGCACCTCCTTTATAAGACGCAAATCATACACATTGGTCTTGGCTTGGGTGGAGGGAAGAGAAGTATTTCCGGAAGACTGTGGTGCATGAGATCTTCTACTGAGAGCTCTTCATCCCCTCCTCCTCCTCTTTTTGTGAACAGACTTTCCTCTAATATGCTGCCTCTCTCACCTTCTCATGCTGCATCCCAAGGGGGCGGTTAATAACTATCATATCTATAACTGGGAGCAAGTGGCCTGCCCAGAATCCTTACAACCACAACCATGACTTTCTCCATTTGCAGCACTATTCAATGCCGACTTCACCAAATTTGACCAATTCTTTAAACCACCAAGCACTTCTACCACCTCAAACAGAGCCTGTAGAAATGAGTCAGTAATTCACCTAAAATTGATGACCCCCTCTAAATAGATATGGTGTTGTGCTGAAAATTACAGCTCTGGCGTTAAATAATATTACATGCTACCTATTTTGCATACTTCCCGTGCACACTCCCAATGCCCATGCAACCAACGTCAACAAGATGAGATTTCATGCAGACCAAACCGGAAATGTGCGCACAGCATTGATGCTATTTTTGTGCCAAAATAGCACTACTACTGCTCAGGAACTATGAGTACTATGGAGTCTAATCTTTTGGCCATTAATTGGTAATTTGCTGCAATTTGCATGATCTTGTGCATAAACTGGCCACTCAGTTTGCCTACATTACAACATTGAGTAGCATAAAATGCAATCAATTGGTTGTGAAGGATTTGGAAGCATTCCCACCTGTGAAAGGTACCATACAAATTCTTCCTGGTCTTTGTGGGTTAACTTATTCTCTTTCTTAAATAATTGGACCGCATCAGCCACCCTCCAATCTACGGGAATCAGCCGAGACTTCAATTAAACTACTGAGCATGTGACCCTGTGTCTCACATACAACCTCTTCATTTCACTGAGTACTCTGGGGTAAATCACAGCACTAATCAATCTTAAACTCATTAATCCCAGCTAACACCATTTCCGCAGTTACTTCTAATGGATCAGTTTTATTTACCCACCTATCCTATGATATTAGGACTGTGGCATCATCTTCAAAGGTGAAAATGAGCTATCTATTTAGTTAATCAGAAATACTTCTGTTTTCATACCTAACCTAGCTTGACAAATCACTCAGTTGACAATCTAATTCTAATTGTTCTCAGACAGCCAAAAAAAACCCAAAAAGATCCTTGTCATCACCACAGCATTTGTCCGCTATCCTTTTTCTCTAATGGCAGTTTTCCTGCATTTTATGCACTTATCTCAACTTTTTGATGGTAGCACCTTCTTTATATGTAATTAAATATTTTTTATTTGGGTTAGTTTCTCTTCCAACATCATTATTTATCCATTTAGGATTCACTTTACTCTAAACCTTCCCTTTACCTGAAAGATATATAGGCCTTTCCTGTCACTCATGTGGATTTTAAAATAATTCATTTTTCTTCTGTATTGCAGTTATTATTAATATCCAATGACATTAACAATGCTCCTTCCCCAAATTAGCTTCTTGAGATTCGGTATTAGCATTGAATTATCAGCATCTAGTAGCTTAGCAACTGAGATAAAACAATATAGCCATCACTAATGTCAAGATAAGGTATTATCTGCATCACTACTAAGTAATAAATCTTACACATTGTCCTCCATAATCCTCTTCTTAACATGTTAAAGGAGGAAACCACAGTGCTAAAAACATTGATAGTGCTAAAAAATTACCAGTCTTGTTTCTGTCATGCCCAGTACTAGCATGTTATATTATGAACTTTCAGACAACACTTTTAAAAATTAGACAGAAACACACTGTTAAGATGGCTACGGCAAACCATGTGACTTTTAACATTTGGGCTACAGACAGTATCAAGTCTCCTGCAAATATCTAATTAAATACGGACAAAGATGAGGGTACCTTACAGCCATTCATGGAATTCACACATCTCTTTGTTTAAGGATGGGTGAACACAAAAGGCTGTGGAGGTTTCTAGACTGCCTGTCTCTGTGGTCATACAGGATAAATGGGAATATTGAAACTCACTTTGTTACAGATGGAAGTGAATGGCCACTTTCAACCTCCCATTGTATCATGATGGCCTCCCCCATTCAAATTAGACTGGATGGCCCTCAGTGTTAACCCACAACACAGGATGTAGAATCAACGTGAACACCACACCTTATTTGGAAACAACCTTGAACTTGTTAAAAGCCACATGGTGAGACAGCCATGTTTTCTTTACCTGGCTAAAAGGTTAGCTAAGATTGGTTTGCTGTTTATATCCAGCAAAGCCATCAGAACCAGCATTTCAGCCAATCTGTGAACCAGAACTAGAAAACTAGCTGCAAGGCACCAAGTAGTCAAAATACTTAGCCTGTTCCAGTTTTCAAAGGTGACCTGAGAACCAACCCTCTAGATATTAAGCTACAGGAAACCTCGCAACCTGCTGTGAACCCTTTGCTGTACAAGATCCTCACTTCAACTCTTAAGTCCTCAAAATCATTTAAGGAACCATAGGCCTGCCATATGGGAGGATGAAAATCATAAATCAGAGAGTGAATTAACTGTAATCTGTAAAAGTGCATATTTATCTATATCCAATCTTTGTGGGTGTGTGTATGTGGGATTGTGTGCATGACATTGCGTTAATATGGGGTAAGTGTTTGAGAATAAATAACCTTCTTTATTTTAAACTCACGAAAGATTGCTACTGAATTATTTAATTGGAATACAGACTCCAAGCATAAGAAAAGACACACCTCTTTCCTGACAAAATATACTGGTTATGGGTAGTAAGAGAGCAAATACATTCATGTATCACAATCTGCCGCATAATCAAACACTTAAATGGACAGACAGTTAAATTTCTCATGATAGCAATGCTACTCAGTTCCACTGTTTTTCAACTTGGATCACAAAGTTCTTCATTATCTCTACCTGTTTGCCCCATGGGCCTCTAACACATTCCAAGGATCAACCCTTGACCAAACTCATACCCCAGCTGTACGTAAATACTTCGCTTCATTCTCAATGACTGATATTCTTCCACTCAATTACAGTTGAATTCTCTTTTACAAATAAAACTCCATTCCTTTCTTTGTGGCCCACCCTAACTTTTCAGAATCTGTCACCTTTCAAATGCATTTTTGCTTCATCACTCTGATTCTGCCAGGCTTCATTGATGCTGACTACCTTTTTCCCAAATTACAATGGTGATTACACTTCTAAAGTACTACATTAGCGGTAATATACTTCCTCAAGTCATGAAAGATACTATATTATTGCAGATGTCCAGAGGCAAATGCCTCTTATTCTAGAATTTCATTGTTAATACTTCCACCATTAGCTCAAAAAGACTGAATAAATTTCCTGCATGCCTTACATGGTTCACCTTAGTTAAATAATTCCCAAAACTGAAATTCATTGAATTGTTAACTACTGGTGCCTTCCAGAGGTTAGTGAATGGGAAAGCTGTTCTTATCAATTTGTATAGATAATCTGGGCTTGTGCGCACAATATCACATTTCAGTTAGCACTAAAATGGGGAGCATGATAATCTGTGAAAAGGACTGTATATAAGACTGTAAATTATTTCTGGAGGACACAGGCAGGTTAGTAGATGGCACACACAGATAAGATGATACTTAATGTGAAGAAATGTGAGCTGCTACATTTTGGGATGATGACCAAGGAAAGAACATAGACATTAAATGGTAAAACTTTAGAAGGAGTAAAGGAACAGTGTAAATTGATCCAGAGATTTTGAAAAGTAATTTCATTTAAGAAAAAACATGTAGGATCCTAGATTTTTTTATATAGGAGGACGTAAAACAACAAAAGGTAATGACAAACCTATACAGATCGTACGTTCGGTCGCTGTTAGAATACTTGTCAGGGGTGGGGAGTGAATGCCCGCAGGAGGTTCATCTGCCTTAACTTTGGTGAAAGAGTCCAGAAACCTGGGAAAACATTGTGATGGTCGTAATGATGTCACTTATATCTGATATCAATTTTATGCCCAAGAAATGTCCCAGAAGCCCATGTGAAATGTAAATGGGGAAAAGACCTGACATGACGGGCGGAATTTAGAGTAAGTGACGTGGGTTCAGCTCATCGGTGGGAGAATCGATGGGAAACCTATGTCACCTCTCCAAGGGGTGCCATATGCTATTTAATTGGGCAACGCCAAACCTCCCACAGAATTATGTCCCCATGAGGGTGGAAATCCAGCCCCTGAGAGCTGTCAGCCAATCAGAAATCAGCAGCTCTCCATTGTTGGCAGTGCCAATGGGAGAGGTAATGCTCTGAGACCTTCATAGGGATCATCACTGGACCCCTGGTGATTGGGGTTGCTATGATGGGGTCGCTGGTGAGCTGTGGGAGTCAAATGTAATGGCAGAGGATGGCTCTCAGTAGGCACCCCTGCTCCCAATCCTAGGTCCCTGGATTGGGCATGGTGTGCCTTTGAAAGAGGGGCCTCCCTGGGAGACTGCTGGCAAACCCGACAACTAGGCGACCTTCAAGAGGCATGGGCGATCCATGTGAGTTCGGGAGCCACCACTAAATACCAGTGGGCTCAAAGAAAATAACCTTTATGTGAATCAATAATGAGCCTTATTGGTCAGTGAGCTGGTTCCTTGCATAAATGGGGTCAGTCTTCCATCCGACAGGGATGGGTCATGCAGCTGCCCCAGCAATTTTGAGGGCCTGCCCACTCTGGTGGGCCCCATTAAATCCCAGCCAATACATCTCTTTTTCCTTTGCTCAGTACCTAAAAAAGTAGGCAGAAATAGAGTGGCAGCTAACTTTCCAGCTGGCTAAATTAATCCAAAGGAAGAATCTCACATTTTATTCATTTTTTTCAGAGTTGTTGATAGTTTACCTGAAATATCTCCGCTCAAAGGATGCCTAATATCCAATTTTTAACAAATATTAGAGAATAAATGATAATTGTTGTTTGTAGCAAAATCACAAACATATTCTTTTTTTAAACTTAATTTCTAATGTTGCTAAATACAGCAACCAGAGAAGGACAGCAGTTCTTCCTCTAAAATTATGATGAAAATTTTTCTCCTGTACTTAAGTGTTTTAGTATGTAGAGTGCTTATTCCATCAGTGAAACAATATAAATTCCTGCAATATCCTGGTGGCAATCCAGTTAAAACAATTCCATCTTCTGTGGCGTAACTCATAGTGATTCAGATGTTACACTGAGATATAGGAGTCAAGGATATGCATATGGCAATTCCCGATCAAAGTTACCTTAACTGGAATTCAAAAATTCATACTTTACATTTTGATGTGTTTTGATATTTGACAAAATCATGGTTTCCTTGTTGTTAAACCCTCTTTCATCACTGTGCTGGGAAAGGCTTATGCTGTGTATGCTCTGGCAAGCTTTTTAAAAAGACCAGCAATCCATCAATAATAACCAAAAAATCCTGGTGTGCTATGCTTTCAACCTCAATGCAGATCCAAAATTGTGGTATTTAGCTTTATCACCATTCTGGAGTCAAACTGAAAAGTAGGAGGTTCTTATGATTGACACAGACCGCAGTCAATTGAGAGGAACCAACGCATCAGCAGAAAACAAAGCCCAAATTAGTAATTGACACTCCAGGCAAGCAATCTAAATTAAGCCCCAGAATCCTGACAAGGGAGTAGACCTCTGGAAAAAATACACGTTGCAGGGATTTACAAGAGTATGACAGTTCTTTGAGTAAAACAAGGATTTTACTTTGCAGTTTTCTTGTGTGGGGATGTCATGTTTTCTTTGTCGCTTACCTACGTATATTTCTAGGTTGCTGAAAAATAAATATGGCTGCTCAAACTAAGTTCAAAACATTTTTGGTTCCAAGTTTTTGTGACTTGCCATTTTGAGATTGGTAGCTTTGAAAAACATGATTTGATTGCTCAGTTTTCTGATGCTTGATTATGTTTCACTTGTCCCTTCCAATTGAATAAGCAGCTTTTGATTTGTTGACATTTAATTACACTTTCAGATTTGATGTTGCACTAATAGAAGCAGCTTTCAAATTATGAATCTTAAAAAAACTGGACCAAAAGTACATACTGTATGATTAGCAGACTAGCTGACTTTATGATTAGGCTATTAACACTCTTTAATAACATTATAATTGTTTAATGACCTGTAAGTGATTGATCAGCATAGCCCTAATACCTTCATTGTTACTACTGACTCACTGATGCAATGACTCAACTGGGCAAGTGAAGGCTGGACCAGGACAAATATGTGATCAGTAGGAATGAAATAAATATCATGTTCATGTTACAATATAGCATGGTTTGATTACAAATTCCGATGTGTTTTGTGGATCTTTGTAGCATGTGGCCAAATCAAACTTGACTATTTAGAAAATGGATTGAACCATGTTGGATAATTGAGAGCTTGCAAGACATTTCAGACCCATTAATGGTGCACTATGTTACAGCACAAAATGTTTGCAGTTATTTATTTTGGCTCTTTGGGCTCATTGATATGGATATTTAATTTTGTAGGGCTGGATAAACTATATGCATCAATCATTTCATGATGTTGATTATTTTCAACACTAAGAGAAAAATAATTTTATTTAAAATATGAAGTTATATGCTTCATACAAGAAATTGCAGTGGTCTCCGTCTTTAGTATTCTCTTTTACAGTTGTCCAAAGATTAAATAGATTTAAAAATGTGCACACATACACAAAACCCACTTTGGTGACACCTTAACATCCTAATAACTTTTTTTTTCAAATCACCTGAATTAATTTTAACCTAGACTTGGGGCTAGTTTTTCACATTTTTTATTTTGTCTTTTATTTTTCACCCATGACTGGTTACAATTTTTTTTTTGTTTATTCTTAATGATATATGATACTATTCAAATAAATTCTTGCTGCCAAACAAGCACCATGATCTGGTGGCTAGGTCTGAACTCTACTGCTGCTGCTGCTATGAAGAGGTATTGTGATTTTGGTTGGGAGCTGAAAATTATCACTTGTAATTTAGCAATTTTGTAATTTTATTTGGTAAATATTTATTTAAGGTGTTGAAGATAATGACATTAATTCATGTACTGAGCAATACAATCTAATAAAAATAAAAATTTTCTCTCATCAATTACTGTTCAGGGAATGTTTTCAAGTGACTGAGCTCTGGGAGTTTCAATCTAATGGTTCTAATTGATGGAAAGACAGGATCTGGGAATGAACAAATAGCCCTAGATCGTTGGTTCAGCTCAATCAAAACAGAGTCAATTCCATCAAATACTAATTCTGTTTCTTAATTGTTTCTTAAAGGCTGCTTTTTCTCCAACTAAATCTCTCGGTTTCCATTTCAACAACTGTAAAAAGAAACTAATCCATGCCGATACTGAGTTTTGCCTGAGCAAACTGATCAGGTTTGATCTGTGGTCTGATTCTTTGCTTTCCCATATGGCCATTATGTGAAAAATGCAGTTTTCTCAGCTCTGGGGGAAAATTAAATGGCGGGTAATCCACTAGTTTTCTCATTAATTTCACAAAACTCCCCATTTCTTTTTGTTAGATGAAATCCTATAAAGCCTCAGGGAGTCCTATCTGCCTCCTGTAACAGTTATTCCCAATGTGCAAAGTGCATAATGTTTTTTTTCTTGAAAGCGCACTCCTAGGACGATCAGTGTACAGAAATCCATTACCTCAGTTTTATGTTTCTGTACTGCTCCAAGAGATTTAATGCTCCATAACTTTTTCAAATTAACATACATAAAAACAAAATACTTGCCTATATAAGCACAGAAGCCTTTAAAACATAAGTGAGTTATTGAAATTAAGTAGTCAAGCTAGACATGTCCCTAAAGATGAGGAATAGGTTTTAGTGGCAGCTGATGATTTTTCCATTGAGTTGCTTTACTTTCTAACATAAAATCCTTTGGTTACCGCACCTCCCAGTTGAATTCATCATATTACCAATCAGCATTCATTTGCATTTTCATCATTAGTCTGCATAATTACTGGTAAGTAAAATAAACATTATACCTTCTTATGTGAAAATCCCTATTTGAAAATTCAAGTAAACATGCAAATGTAGAATTACTGAAAAACAAATTATTACTGAAATTGAAAAAATGATATGATGAATGCCCAAAATTGCATAGCTAATCACCATGATGACTGATGGCTGTCACCTTAGTATTGCAAAAGAAAAATTTAACTTAAGAGCATGACACGTGACCTGAATCCCTGAGCTAAACAGATAAGCAATGGACAACATAATTCTGCTTCCTAACAAAGGTCTATGGATGACACTACTCTGGTCAGCAAGGTGGGATCTGAACATGCATGCTAATAGCTGGATTTAAAGAATTGGTTACAGTCATTGTAACTGGACCAGTATTCCAAAAACCGAAGCTTAGATATTGCTACTTGCAATATTGGTCTATAAATATTCAATGTGTATGCACTACTGCCCAGGACAAATTCCTGCCCCATGCCTCCACAGACCAAAATACGTCATTATATGACATTCACTACAGCGAATGACAATCCCAACTAACTACAGGTCTTCATGTATATAATCATAAGGACCAAACTAATGACATGGGTACATTATATATTTTCATGTTAGGAAGAGATTTCAGGGGTACTCTTATCTAAGTCTCAGTAGGGACCATTGTTTGGTGGAAGCATGAATCAAAAATAGGAAAACACTGTAGCCCTGATTCTCCAACCCATGCTGCCTGTGGGCACAGGTCCTTACTAAAAGCATGAGATCATTTCAGTACCAAGTAAGCTTTTGTGACTTTGATATAAGAAGTTTGTTTTATAAACTGGAATTTTTCATCTTGTCTGTGTACTAATCATGAAAAATGCCAACTTTAAAGATAATTGGTGAATTTCCTTGGTGGGCTTACACTCAATTTCAGTGGCTTTGGTGGAAGAGCTGTGGAAACACTGGAACAATGGCGTTGATGTCGTTATATTTCAGCCTGAAAAATGTAGCACCACATCATAGAAACCCTTAACTGGTATGCCCAGTTAAAGAATTAAAAGTGATCACTCAAAATGCTTTTGTTTTGAGAACTAATATGAAATCAAGCATAAAGGTTATCTGTCTGACAGACAGATATGGAGACACCTTGGAACAGAGCCGACCAAGGACACATCAGGATAATAATTCAAAAAAGATACAATGCCTTCATCACCAGACAGATGCAAGTGTCATGACCTTGTGCAGATGGCTTACAAAAAAAGCTAGCTACACCATCGAAGTAGTTTTTAAATACATGCCACTTAATCAAATCTATGGGGACAGTGCTCATTTCCTGACTTGATAATTATTGGGGGATGGGTAGTTATAATTAGAATAATGAAGGAGAATGTGTAAATAAATGATTGTTGACATAAATAAAAAGATTGTTCACAAATAAAACGAAAGATTTGCATTAGTATAGCTCTTTTCATGTACACTGGACATCTCAAAGCACTTTACAGCCCTATACTTTTGAAGTATAGGGCTGAATCTTGTGGAGGCGACGAGGGTCTCGCCTGCAGACTGGAGAGGCAGCAAAAGACCCACATTGCCTGCTTTGGGGAAGGCCTGCCGAACCACAAGCCAATCAGGCAGTTGAGAGGCCACCGGCAGGCATTTCCCTGGGAGAAGGACCCAAGGGCAAAGGTCCCACCTGCCAAGAGCAGCTGGTCAATAAGAGGCTGGCAGCTCTTTTGCTCAGTAGCATCATCAGGGAGGTGGTGGTTGCTGCTGGAACAACAACCACTGGAGGCCCAGGATCAAGGAACAACCCAGGCCACAGATAAGTAATTGTGTGAGGAGTTTTGTGGGGGAGGTGGGTGTAGGGATGATCAGCAGCGAGGGCAGTGGGGTGGTTCTCAGTGGGTCCCCCCTGCCTGATGGTGGGTCCCTTGATCAGGCACTGAGTGTGTTCGAAGGAGGGACCCTCGCCCCATCGCCCCCGCCCCCCACACCCCCCACCACCCCCCGAGAGATGACAAGCTTCCCATGCCATATTACTTGTCATGCACGCCGCATGGTAACAGACCCACGTACAGCTAGGTTATTGCTAGTGGCGGCGGGATGAGGCCCTTGTGTGGTCATTAATTGTTCACTTAAGGGCCTCAATTAGTGAAGGGTGAGAAGGCTGACCACGGGCCTTCCTGCCCTGGACTTAATCAGGGTGGAGGCTGGAAGGTGGCAGAGTGCTTTCCTGCCACCTTCCCAACCGAATAAATGTCCTTCCCGTTTCCAAATATGCCACCAGAGAGGGCAGAAGATTCCATCCATCATCACTGTTGTAATGTAGGAAGCACGACAGCCAATATGCACTCAGTAAACTCCCACAAACAGCAATGTGACCAGTTTATCTGGGTTTTTTTTTGTGATGTTGATAAAGGGATGAATATTGGTCAGGACATTGGGGATAACTCCCTGGTCTTCTTCAAAATAATGTCATGAGTTCTTTTACATCCACCCAAGATGGCAGATGGGGCCTCAGTTCAGCATTTCATCCAAAAGACAGTGCATAACATCCTCAGTACTGTCAGAGTTGATGTTTTTGCTCAGGCCTTGGAGTGGGACTTGAGCCCAGAACCTCGATATTCAGAGGCACAGGTGCTTTCAGATGAGCCAGGGCTTACACACAACAAATGTTAGCTAATTAACACGACACTGAACAGAAGAAGACCCAAGGATTATTGATAATCATATGTTAAAATATCCTGCAATATGCAATTGTCTAATGAGATACCATATAAGCAAAACACTTTACCATGAAAACAATAATCTTTAAGACTATGGGATAAAATATCAGTTTTCAGGGTACTGCAAAGCAGGCAGTAACACACTGGCCATCTGCTATAGGTCCTGCTGATATTCAGGTCTATTGTATTAATGGAACTGAATATCAATGGGTGGTCAATGCGACATTGCTCATTTTACACAGCTGCCCAAGATAAATTTCTACTCCATGGCTCCCTGGACGAAAATATGTCAAAACACTTGTTTGAAAAAATTTTACTGCTCTCATTTCCACAACAAAAGCAATAGACTATTCCTTAGCTATTTTTTATATCAACAAGAATTTGTTTATTTTACGAAACTATTGGTTTATTGATATGATGCACCATAAATATAAAATAGTCCTTTAAGTTGGCAAAAGATTCAGACCGAGATTTTTTCAGATTTAGTCATTTCCCATTAAAGAAAGAACGTCATTTATGTAGCATCAACCTAAGTTCTTTTGAAGTGAAGTCTTTGTTGTAATGTTAAAAAGAGTAGAAGTCGTCATATTTTTAGAATGAGCCCTTTAAAACAAATCTAGGAAAAATGTATATGAGAATGCAAAACTGCAGAAATAGAATCAATTAAGCTTTTTATATGGAGAGAGATGCTTAGAAAGTGAGGATGTTAAGGGTTAGGGAAAGAGGGCAGGAAATTGGGACTAAAGAGATATATATGATTATTGATTATAAAATGCTCAGGTAGGTTTTATGGGCCAAATGGCCCCTGTTCTTATGATCCTGGAGTGTAAAACAATTTTTACCGTTTTCATATACTGTTGCATGTTTCAACCAAATTAGGCTTAGTTTATTTATTACTTCTTTTTAAGTAGCTGAGGTGAGGATGTGTGGTAAGCATTTTACACTTTTATCAATCAAGGGTCATTTTTACCTAATTACACAGCCAGCAATTTTAATGGGTAGAAAATTATGGATATTAAGCACCTGAATGCAGATAAGTGCTTCCAACAGGAACCATTGCTTGCAGCGAAGCCCATAATGGGAATTCAGGACCATATTCCCCAAAAATTTCCATCCATTAAAATTATTGGGAATGTGATTTCATAAAGTCAACTCTCCAGAATCAGTATCAACCCATCCAAGGTCAAGTACAATATTAGTGAATAGAATAAAGGTCAGGTTTAGAAATCCATGCTCCCAGTGCAAAGCATCACATATGATGCAATTCAGGAGTGCAAATCTCTGAAATACTCCCATCATTGAGTATGGCCATGTGCCAACCTCAGAAGAACATTTCCTATTTTATTAACTTTTCTTGTGACAGCTGTAAGCCTTGTAATTCATTGCAAATGACTGACAGACTACAAACGGTTTTCTGCTGCACTCCTGTGGCCGCAAAGAACTTGATTGAGACAGCAGCCAATTCTTACACCACAGTAATAATATAAGTGACCTATTGGGATTAAAGTTCAATACTCAATGGTTTAACATAGTTGCAACAGCACAAAAACAAAAGTTTGAAAGCAAAGTCCTGGGCCAGAATTTGGTCCCATTGGTGCCAGGCATCATGGCGAGTGAGTGGTTGATGATATCGCGAGAAGGCCAAATATCAGTTTCACGCCGTCGTGAATCCAGTCTGCGATCGTCCGCTCCACCCGGCAATGGCAGGCCACATTTCCCACCGCCGCACATCAGGAACTTAATTTCAATACTTTAGCATCCCATGATAAGCCCCACTCGCCGGAATCATCCCCCCATGCTGGATCATCCGGGCATCACACCAACCTTTTTCCACAACTGTATATAAGCGACATGCACCTGATGAGCTGCATTTCACTCGGGACTTTGGGGTTTGTTTGCCTACCTTACATTGGACAGCACTCACAGTCATCATTGCAGGCAGCGCCACATCACTTTTAGGGGGGGCCCACAGGCAAGTCTCTACCTAACAGACCAGCCGTAAGGTGAGGGTGGCTTTTCAGTGGCTGCAGGGCTAGGGCTTGATGGGGGAAGGAGAAGAAGTGGCCTCAGGCAAGGGAAGAGGCTGCAGGGTGAGGGCTGTACTGGAGAAAAGGGGGGGTGGCGGGGTGGGGGGGGGTGGTATCCCAGGATGTGTGTGGGTGCACATGTTGATCTGTGCAAGTGGCCTCAAGATGGTGAGGGCTGAGGAGGCAGTCTCCAGAGGAGATGAGGCCAGGTGAAGATGTGAGGGTGTGTGAGAGAGAATGAGTGGTGATGTTTCTTGAGCTGGCAACGTGTGAGATGCCAGTGAATATGTGATGTGCATGTGTGAGTTTAGAATGATAAGATGGTTGCCTCACCCTGGTGGCACGGATGAGATCATTCATTTGTTTTCTGTACTGGGTAGCCGACCTCTTGTGTGCAGCATTGGCACTGACCACCTCTGCCACCGCATCCCAAGCCGGAGTGTTGAGACTGATGGGCCTCCTGAAACCAGAGTGGGGGTACAGGACATCACGGCGGGCCTCCATGTTTTCTAGAAGGCATCCCAGGGATGCGTCACTGAATCAAGGGGCTGCACTCTTCCTGGCTTTGGGGGCCACTGGAGCAACCCTGGCTGCAAGCATTGAGAAGTGTGCGCGCGGCTGCAGTTTAAATATGGTGCCTTGCATGAGGAAACGGTGAGGTAATGGCGTGGCGAGCAAATCAGAGGCCGTCCACCAGCGAGACAGTATGTTTCCTTAGCTGCACAATTAATGAGATGGGAACGGGATGATGCAGCGCAAAAACCCATCATGGAGGCCGGTGGGTAAAACAACTTTTTTCCGACCCACTACCGCACTTTGTGCAAATCTCCCCT
Organism: Cetorhinus maximus; assembly: GCF_964194155.1. NCBI lineage: Eukaryota > Metazoa > Chordata > Chondrichthyes > Lamniformes > Cetorhinidae > Cetorhinus > Cetorhinus maximus. Next base: position 108,970,120 of record NC_135881.1, read on the forward strand.
GGTGTCTAATCGTTAACACTTCATTTGCAAAATTTCATAAAATAATAAATTAGCACTGTAACAAATGAGTATCTCAAGTTGCCTTTGGCATATGTTAAGAATCCCTGTTGTGTAGTATTACTAAATAGACTAGTAATGTCAAGTGGCAGAAAGCAGCAGAACTGATTTGTTTGACCTCATTTTAAATGCATTTTATCCTTCCATCCCTTTTGGTCTCACATGTCAAGCACCAATTCCTGGCAAAGCGAACAAGCAAGCCATCTGTTTCTGGGCCTATGCCAACACTGTGACTGAACTCCCTGCAAGGAGGTGTGTGAGAAAGGTTCCAAGTGATCTGCCTGCTGATTTTCTTTCTAACCTTGTAGGGAAGATCCTAACCTTGACTCTATGCTTTTCTCAGATGGCATTGTCAAGATATAGAACTCACAATGGCAAAATCATGCCCCACCTCTCTGTCAGGCAATATTTTGATGCCATGTTGAACTGACATTTTTAATGTCCATTGCCATATCAAAAATCCAGCAAAACTAATTTAGGAAGAACCATACGTAAAGCGTCCTTCTTACTCTGGAAAGTAAGAACAAATAAAAAAGTGGTTGAATGAGTGCAAATCAAGTCACCCTGGGAGAAAATGTAAAGTGGGTTTTGCCATCTATTTGCACATCTCTGTCAGATAGTATAAATAACTAACTATAATAACTAACTGCAGAAAAGAAGGGAACGCCTGTGGGAGGTTTAAGTTTCTAGTTTTAGTACCCTTGCTATCGTCAGGTTGTCTCAGCTAGATGACCTGAGCTCACTGTTGATCACCTCCTAAATCATCTTATTTCACTCAATACCTCATCGTTTCCTCATGCAAGGCACCATATTTAAACTGCAGCTGCGCGCATACTTCTCATTGCTTGCAGCCCAGGGCGAAAAAAGTAAATTTACTCGCAGGCTGCAACGGCAGCTTTTCACGCCGTGTCGTCCCCTTCCCGGTGCATCCCGCCTCATTATTAATGCATTCACAGGAAACATGCTGGATCGCAGGCAGGCGGGCTCGGATTTGCCAGTCACGCCATGACCTCAGCACTTCCTTGCTCCGGGTGCCATATTTAAAGTGCACTAGAGTGCATGCCTACTTCGTGTCCACAGACCTGGACTGCTCCAGGCGACAGATGGACCTGAAAGCAAAGATGACGGCAGCCCCCAAATGTAGTGATGTCTCTCTGGGATGCCTGCTGGATGCAGGGGAAGGCCGCCGTGATGTCCTTTACTCCCCTCTGGCTGCAGGAGGTCTACCAGAGACACCAATCCAGCCTGGGAGGCGGTGGCAGCAGCAGTGGTCAGCGCCACCGGGGCACAGAGGTGGTTAGTCATCCAGTGCAGGAAGATGATGAATGCTCTCATCCATTCTGCCAGGGTAAATCAACTGCCTCATCGTTCTCAACTCACACATTCCAAAATACACCACACATCCACAGGGATCTTACACCTCAAGGCACAACAGCACTAACTCTCATGCAGACCCTCACATCTCCATCAGGCACATATCCTCTGGAGTTTGTGTCCTCATTCCATCCATGGCTCCGTTTACCACACAAACATTCCACTCAGTGCTATGCATCCTGCTCTCACACTCCATCTGTTTTCATGCAGGTGAAGCTGGCTCACAACAGCAGGGAGAGGTCCCAGACTGGGGGTGGAGTGGCCCACACTAGACTCCTCATACACTGAGGAGCGTGCCATCGTGCTGACTGGTGAAGACGTGGACCCTGCCTGCGGCGACAGTGAGATCGGTGGCGAACACCCACGTGAGGATCCTGCACCACATCATCCCTCTCTCAACGCAACTGAGAGTGCTCTCTCTCCTGTTTTTGACTCTGCTGCCATGCACTAATTATCTCTGCCATGCACTAATTATCTCTATTTTGGTTCACAGGGAGCTCTGCCAAGCAACCGACGCCCTCAGCCAGCCAGTCCCTCAGGTCCATCCATATCCTCACCTCCAGCAAAGAGGACACGTCCTCCATTGAAGAGCTGGAAATAAGCAGCCTGGAAGACCCGTCGCAGCGCTAATCCACACCCTCCACCAGCACAGAGACACACACCTCGGTGGAACTGAGATCCAGAGCAGGCTCGGGTTCACAATCTGGTGGTTACGGCACAGACACATATCCGCAGCAGAAGGTGGCAGGTTCGGCCAAGTTCCACAGCACTTGGAGGACTCCTGGGAAAGACACATCTGTGAGGTCCGAGTCAGATGACCAGCCTCTGGATTCGGCTTTCCAACTCATCATGGAGAGTCAGCAGAAGGCGGGGGAACATCACGCAGAGTGGCCTAATGTGGAATTTCTCCCTGCCCTTGTGAACCAGCCCTCAAGAGTGGCACACAAGTTTGAGGAGTGCGTCCACTTGCTCTCTGATGAAGTGGTGCCCATATATGAGCACATGGAGATCTCCAGGGAAGGGTGGCAGACGCCATGGAGACCCTCGTCCAGCAGAACACTGAGAAGCGCGCAGACCTTCACTCCATCGTGGTAGCCATGGATAAGTTCCTGCAATGGCAATGCGAGAGGGAAACAGGGCACCTCCATGTCCCTCCAGGTGTGCCTTCCCCTCAAGGAGTCAGGTTGGGCCCGCGGGCACCCAAAGGGAGGAGGAGCGGCAGCTGGACACCCCTGGATCAACCACTCAGGAATCTCAAAGGCTGTCTGCTCCCTATGCCTGTGCCCTATGCCCCCTTTTGCCTATGACCCCTGAACCTTGTCTTCTGTCACCAGAGGGAGCAGCTGGCCCACAAAAGGACAGGGCCCTCAAGGCATCAGCTCTCCACAGGACCCAAGCCAAAGTTATCATAGGCAATAGGGCCAAGCATGACCTGGCAGGGCCAGGCTGTCTCCACACCTGCTGCAGGTGTCAGGGCAGCTCGTAGAAGAAGTGGTATGCCTAGAAAAGTTAAGAAATTCTGATCACAAGTGGTTGCACAGGTGAACACACTTTCTCACTTCATAATCTGAAAATATATTCACTTTCACTGAATAATATGCTATGTTGTATTTCAGCTGAATTGACAGGCTTCGCGAGTCCCCCCACTGCATCCACCCCCCATTAGCAGTTCAGCTGCTCACAGCTGGACCACAAGTGATTCTAGAGAGAGAAGTGTGTGTGGGGCAGGGCCTTTCAGAGCTGCGTGCAAGCACTCTCCCATGCCATACAATGGGAATTAGGGGTAAAACTCTCCACTGGTTGGAGTCATACCTTGCACAAAGGAAGGTGCTTGTGGTTGTTGGAAGTCGAACATCTCAGTTCCAGGACATCACTGCAGGAGTTCCTCAGGATAGTGTCCTAGGCCCAACCATCTTCAGCTGCTTCAATGACCTTCCTTCCATCATAAGGTCAGAAGTGGGATGTTCACTGTGCAATCATCAATGTTCAGCACCATTTGCGACTCCCCAGATAAGCAGTCCATGTCCAACTGCAGCAAGACCTGGACAATATCCAGGCTTGGGCCGACAGTGGCAAGTAACATTTGCACCACATAAGTGCCAGGCAATGACCATCTCCAACAAGAGAGAATCTGACCATTGCCCCTTGACATTCATTGGCATTACCATCACTGAATCCTCCACTATCAACATCCTGGGGGGTTACCATTGACCAGAAACTGAACTGGACGAGCAATATAAATACTGTGGCTACAAGAGCAGGTCAGAGGCTAGAAATCCTGCGGCGAGTAACACACCTCCTGACTCCCCAAAGACTGTCCACCATCTACCAGGTACAAGCCAGGAGTGTGATGGAATACTCTCCACTTGCCTGGGATGAGTGCAGCTCCAACAACACTCAAGAAGCTTGACACCATCCAGGCCACCCCATCCACAATCATTCATTCCCTCCACCACTGACACACAGTAGCAGCAGTGTGTACCATTTACAAGATGCACTGCAGGAATTTACCAAGGCTCCTTAGACAGCACCTTTCAAACCCATGACAACTACCATCTATAAGGACAAGAGCAGCAAACAGATGGGAACACCACCACCTGGAAGTTCCCTTCCAAACTACTCACCATCCTGACTTGGAAATATATCGCTGTTGCTGGTTCAAACCCTGGAACTCCCTCCCTAACAGCACTATGGGTGCTCCTACATCACACGGACTGCAGTGGTTCAAGAATGTAGCTCACCACCACCTTCTCAAGGGCAATTAGGGATGGGCAACAATTGCTGGCCGAGCCAGCGACACCCAAATCCCATGAATAAAAAAAAGTGGAGCCTTCATCCATCACACTCATCTTACTATCCCTAGCATTTTCAATGCTGCCTGCTGGTGTTCTCTTTCAGTTGTCCATCTGAGCTGATCTGCATCTCCGCCCATCCACTGACTGCACTCCCATGCAGCACCTGTGCCTGTCCAACACGAGGCTCCACTCACTTTCGACTTCCACAGCAATCGTCATGATGAAGTTTTGGATCAATTCCCCCATCCATTCCTTTCCCTTAGTCACCTATGTCCTTTCCCCTATCACTGTCGACCCCCCTACCCGCGTCCCCCCCCGGCATTACCTTCCACCTCCCCACCATCACCTACCAACCCAAACCACTGTCTTTTCAGGATATCCAGGTGAACGTGCACGTTCCCACACTCCTGAGAATCCCACCCCCATCCACATTGACATTCCCAACCTCCTCCTTCCCATGCCAGGATACGTGCCTGCTTCAGAGTCACCAACCAACCACCCTCACTGTCCTTTCTACTGCTACTGACCCTCTACCCCCTCTCACACTCACCATTCCCTCCTACCACACCCACCCCCAACCTCAGTCTGCTCCTTAGGAGGCAGTCATTGACTCCACAGCCCCCTCCCTTGCATGTTCACTTGGACATTCCTCCCCCCCTTACTCCCTCCTTCACCCTTATTGCCTCCTCTCCACAGACACCTTCCCCCCCCAAACTCTCTCCCTTACACCTTCCTCCCCCACTTACACTACCTCCCCCTCCCAACACCTTTGTCCCCCCCCTCAACCTTATCCTCCCTCCATACCTTCATTCCCCCATGTCCTAATCTCAACCCTCTCTTCCTGTCCCAGTCATACCTAGACCTTCCTCTTCCACCCCCTCAGTACACCTTCCTCTCTCACTCACAGCTAGAACTTCCTCTACTCTCCCCTCCCACCCCCTTGCCAATCATCTGTAGCAGCCCATGGCCAAGACTATGATGTTCTAAAGCAGAGCCAAAGCATCAATGGAGACCTGCCACCTTCCGAGAGTTGCTTCGCGGCAGAAGCCTGTCCATGAGAGTCCACCCAGCATGTGGTGCATCTGTTCCTCCAGGGTCCGGTAGCTGTAGGGCTCCAGAATCATCATCTCCTCGGATGTCCATAATCTGACCAAAGCTCTAATGGTGAGTCCCAACTTCTGCACATCTTGCTTATCCAGACATATCCTGGACCAGCATGTTTTCCTGCCGGTGTAACGGTAAATTGGGTGTGGGGGAACGATTCTGTTCAGGCCTTACTTGCCAGAACCAGGATGCAAATCAGGTTCACGTCGGCCTCCAGGTAAAACCGATTTCTGCCCCTCATGCTGAATTGTCCCTCCCACCTGCCATGACGCATGCCACCAACAGGATTGGAGGATTCCACCCATTAGTTCATAACTACGTGATTCTGTTTAAGGTAAGTTCTCAACTCGCTTGTGGTATATTGGATAACTTGTGATGAAATACCAAATTTGAGAAGAGAAATTCAGTTATAGTGCTGGTGTCGTTCTCTATTACTGATGTGTTTCTCTAGTAATGCTTTTATTATTGCAGCTGCTATCTATTTTCCTTGGATTTCCTCCAAATCTCACAATATATTTGTTCACATGGAACTTTACCACTCAATCAATTATTCAGTGATTAAAGCACCAGAATGCATACTTACCCAAACATTTTGGCTACCGAGGCAGGTAGCAGGAGTCAGAAATTTCCTGCAGGCAAGTGCTGAGGTGGCTGGTTAGAAGGCCCCTGCCTCAGTTTTATTTCAGAAATTGTTAGGTCCTCTAGCCCCGACCCATCACACCCCACCAGCTACCCCCATGGCCCCTCTTACCCTCAATGTCAATTCAGGCCCCACCCACCCACCCACCCTCATTGCTCCTCATAACCACCATGCCAACTCCATAGCCACTCAGAACTTTCCACTGTGGCCAGACTTCAGGAGCCATGTGGAGATGAAAGGAACTACTTCAGATCTAATTCCCTACACATCTGATAGTAAAGAAAAGCTCCCATTCATAAAGCCCATTCAAAGCTTTTAAATCTCTTCAATGAGTTAATCTCTTATAAAAACAAACAACCTTTTATTTAGACTCCACATCAAAGACAGCTAATCCTTTTTTAGACTCTTTAAACTGTCATTCAACTGTGAACTCAAAACTCTTTAATGAGATAACTGTAGATTTTAAAACTCAGCCAAGCATTTGTAATGACATAATAATAATAGCCCTTGGGGAAATGTCAACAAAAACTCTACTGAAACACATGCTACTGTTTTTTTTTTTCAAACCTACACCTGTCAGTCAAAAACCTCTTCTGGACTGCTTAGACGCTGACAGTGCAGTCTGTTTTTATTTAAACAAGTTTAAGCAGCAGGGGATTTAAAATATTCAGATCATGGCAGTTATATAGACCTTATCCACACTTCAAGAGATTTAATGTCTACTCCACTTAAATGTCCACATGCGTATGGGCGATCAAGCTTTCCATTTCCATGTGGTATGATAATGGTCCATCACTGAACTTACTTTACCAGTAGCCACTTCAATCCTCCGCCAAAATTCTTTACATATACTGCTTCTCTAACAGTAAATTGTCTCTCAGGACTATGCAAGTCATGCGTAGCTTTTTGGTTTCCTTGATTCTTCTCCACCTTCCCCTCTAACTTTGGGAGTATTAGGCTCAGTCTTGTCTTATCACGGCATGTCATCAACAATTCTTCAGGTGTTGTACCTATCGTCGTGTGGGGGTAATTCTGTAGTGAAAAAGAAAGCGTGCAAGCTTGGTCTCCAATGAATCACCTGGTAACTTCTTCATGCCCGCCTTGAAAGTTTGAACTTCCCTTTGCGCCAGTCCGTTTGATGACGGATGGTACGGTGCAGTCTTCACATGGGTGATACTGTAGAGGCTGATAAGCTGTTGGAACTCAACACTCGTGAACGCACTGCCATTATTGGATACAACTATTTCTGGTAGTCAATTTGGCAAGTTGGATCCAGAATTGGCTGAGTGGCAGGAAGCAGAGGGTGATGGTCGAGGGGTGTTTTTGTGACTGGATGAATGTGTCCAGTGGGGTTCCACAGGGATCAGTGTTGGGTCCCTTGCTGTTTGTGGTATATATAAACGATTTAGACTTGAATGTAGGAGAGTTGATCAGTAAGTTCGTGGATGACACGAAAATTGGTGGAGTGGTAAACAGTGAGGAGGATAGCCTTAGATTACAGGAGGATATAGACGGACTGGTCAGATGGGCTGATCAGTGGCAAATGGAATTTAATCCGGATAAGTGTGAGGTGATGCTCTTGGGCAGGATAAACAAGGCACTGGAATACACGATGAATGGTAGGACCCTGAGAAGTACCAAGGATCAGAGGGACCTTGATGTGCATGTCCACTGGTCCCTTAAGGTAGTGGGACAGGTAGATAAGGTGATTAAGAAGGCATATGGGATACTTGCCTTTATTAGCCGAGGCACTGAATACAAGAGCAGGGAGGTTATGCTGGAACTGTATAAAATGCTGGTTAGGCCACAGCTGGAGTATTGTGTGCAGTTCTGGATTCCACATTATAGGAAGGATGTGATTGCACTAGAGAGAGTGCAGAGGAGTTTTACCAGGATGTTACCTGGGCTGGAGAGTTTTAGTTATGATGAAAGAGTGCATAGACTGGGGTTATTTTCCCTAGAGCAGAGGAGATTGAGGGGAACATGATTAAAGTGTATAAAATTATGAGGGGCATAGATAGGGTAGATAGGAAGGAACTTTTCCCCTTGGTGGAGGGATCAATATCCAGGGGGCATAGATTTAAGGTAAGGGGCAGGAGGTTTAGAGGGGATGTGAGGAAGAATTTTTTCACCCAGGAGGTGGTAGGAATCTGGCTGAAAGGGTGGTAGAGGCAGAAACCCTCATAACATTTAAGAAGTATTTGGATGTGCACTTGCGATGCCATGGCATACAAGGCTATAAGCCTAGGGCTGGAAAATGGGATTAGAATAGTTAGGTACTTATTTGACCGGCACAGGCTCAATGGGCCGAAGGACCTTTTTCTGTGCTGTGGACCTCAATGACTCGATGACTGAGTGGATGGTGAAGCTCTGGCGTAGTTTTCTATTGTAACACCTGACATTGGTGACTTCACCTCATAAACATCAAACCATTTGGAATGGGCATCTATAATCAGTAGAAACATGGTACCAAGGAAGGGTCCGACATAGTCTATGTGTAACCACACCCAGGGTCTACCAGGCCATTCCCATGGGTGCAATGGAGCTGCCACTGGCAACTTTTGCAGCTGCTGACATTGCACACAGTGCTTTATCACATTTTCAATATCGCCATCCATCCCTGGCACACTACGGTCTTCATTCGGGAGATGCCTGTGCAATTCAACTAAAAGTGGCTCCCTCTCTTTGGTGTAACTATTACCCGTGCACCCCAAAATAGAATGCCATCTTGACTGCTCATCTCGTGTCTTCAGTTGAAGAACAGTTTCATTTAATCGGAGACTGGCTCCTGGGACAAACCATGTAACATATAGTCTCGCACTCAAGACAGGACTGGGTCCTGACTCACCCAGTCTCAGATCGGTCTGGCACATACTGGCGAGGAATCTAGAAAATTTAACAGTAAAAGGAGTTCCTGTGGAACTGGGACGTGTTCATCATTCTCTTGTTAGGGCAGGCGACTCAGGGCATCAGCATTTCCTATATGAATGCCAGTGGCCAAAGGTGTAGACATCAAAATTAGGGCCCATCATTGTATTCTTGCTGAGGCTATGGGTAGTATTAGCCTTTTCCTCGCTAAACAAATCCAATAGTGGTTTATGGCCTGATACAATCGTGAAATGCGGGCTATGCACATATTGGTGAAATTTTTTTACTTCAAAAATGATCAACAGATCTTCCTTTTCAATCTGAGAATATCCTTTTTCAGCTGTAGTAAGCATCCTGGATACATAGCCAATGGCCGCTCTGTGCCGTCGTCCATTCTATGAGATAGTACTGCTTCCACTCCATAGGGAGACGCATCGTATGTTGGGCACCAAGCCTTTCATCTGGTCATAATGCACCAACAGATTGGATGAGCTGCTTCACTTTCATGAAAGCTTCTTTTTGGGATGTCTCCCAAGACCAATGTTGGTTCTTTCTTAGCAGTGAATGCAGAGGGGCCAGAACTGTAGATATATTAGGTAAAAATCACCCATAATAATTCATCATTCTTAAAAATGATTTAAGTTCAGAGGTGTTCTTGGGTGCAGGTGCCTCTCTTAATGCGTTAACCTTCTCTTCAACCAGATGTAACCCCTGAGAATCTACCTAGTGGCCCAAATAGATTACTTCCCTTGCTTGTAAAGTGCATTTTTCCTTTTTCAGTCACACTCCTGCTTATAAAAAGTGTTTTAAGACTTCTTCTAGGTTAGCCAAATGCTCCTTTTCAGTGAATCCAGTTATCAGCACATTGTCTAAGTAGACTACAACCTGAGGTAGTCCCTACAGTAAGCTTTCCATTGTTCTCTGAAAGATAGCACAGGCTGAGGAAACACCGAAAGGCGAGTGTGTATATTGGTACAACCCCTTGTGGGTATTAATTGTGACGGATTCCCGGGAGTTGTCATTCAACTCTGACTGCTGTTATGCGTGACTCATGTCAAGCTTTGTATACGTTGTCCCTCCTGCTAGTTTGGCATATAGGTCTTCAATTTTTTGAATGGGGTACCTGTCCAGTTTGGCTGCTCTGTTGACCATTAGTTTATAGTCCCCACAAATTCAGACGTTTTGGTCTGGTTTAAGGACAGGGACTATGGGTGCTGCCCATTCTGAGAAATGAACCGCTTTTATGAGACGCAACCTCTCTGCCGGTTCAGCTCTGTGTCAACCTTTTCAGGGCATATGGCACCGGCCTTGCTTTCATGAAGTGCGGGTTTTTTCTGGATCCACGTAAATCTTGGCCTGCAGGCCTTGGATTTTTCCCAGTTCGTCCTTGAAGACAGTAGCATACTTTTTAAGCAGCTCTGGTAGCCCACTTTCTCTCAACTGGAAGATTTCAGACCAGTTTAATTTAAACTCCTTTAACCAATCTCGCCCAAGAAGGCTTGACCCTTCACCTACTATCACCATCACGGGTTGCTGTGCTGATTGGTTTCTATAATGGACAGTTACTTTGCTGATACCTTTTACTTGGATTTCTTCACCTTTGTACGTTTTCAACTTGGCAGATATTTGTTCCAAATTTAATTGATGTTCACCGATATTTAAATATCTGAAAGTGTTGCAGTAGTTGAAGCTCCCAAGTCTACTTCTAATTTTACTGGCTTACCATTCACTTATACTGTAACAAATATTGGCTCTGTCTTCCCAACTTTCATGTTAAACAATGAATAAATGTCAGAATTTGTTGTTTCAGGTTCTTCTACACTAAAGATTTCATTGGGATTCTTCTTTTGTTTGCAAGCCTTTTAAATCTCTCTTTGCACTGTCTCATTATGTGTCCGTTTCTGTGACAAAAGTAACATTCTACTTTTTTTTAAACTGCCAGTCGCTAAAAGACTGGTTGTTTCCAAATCGATTAAATTTGTTCTTCAATTTAGCTGCCAAATCATTTCTGATTTTTCGCTTAGCAGAGCCTGTTTCCTGCTTCGTGACGAGGTCTCGTTTTCTCGCGCCACTTTCGGCTGACCGTTCCCGCCCAACTTGGAGTACGGTGCCATTTTGCGCCCCTTGTATTGCTTGTGAATTTCTTACTGTGCTTTCCATGGCCAGCGCTATTTTTAAAGCCTTCTTGAAATCCAGATGCACTTCAGCCAGCAATCTTCTCTGAATAGTGTCTTCTTTCACACCACACACTAAACAATCTCTGAGCATGTTGTTCAGAGTCTCACCGAACTCACAATGTTCCATTAGTTGCTTCAAATTCGCCACGTAGCTAACAATTGTCTCATCATGGGCTCTATTTCGTGAATTGAACGGGAACCTCTGCCTTGTGACTAAGGGCTTGGGTTGAAAATGTCCCTTCACGAGGTCCACCAATCCTCCGAAATTCTTTGAATCTGGAGCACTAGGTGCTGTCAAACTTTGAATCAAACTGTAGGTTTTGATTCCACAAGTACTCAAGAGGATTGCTCACCTCTCTTCCCTCGTGATTTTGTTCGCTTGAAAGAAGAACATGAGGCATTCTATGTGCTGAGACCAATCGTCCATGGCTGGCTCAAAGGGATCGATTCTACCAAATTGTGGCATTTTGGGTAAGTATATCTTCTGCTATTTCAAACGGACGTTGATACTCACAATGGGCGAGGTACAGTACCAATTCCGATTTATCTTCATTTATTCTGCTTTATCCTCATCACCAGTTTGTTGTAGTGTGGCTGAGTCGCCTATTTGTAATAGAGTTGATCCGCAGACAACTTTCTAAGTGGAAAGGTTTGGTTTATTTACAATACAGCCAGCAGCAACTACACGTGTGCTTTCAACTCTATCTCTACACTGACTGTGGAGGTTTTCCGTGCTGCTAACACATTGATTTACACAGATCATATGATCTTACATCACAGGACTATTCTTAAAGGTACAGTCCAATATTTAAAACCATAATTATTACAGGGTTGATCATTTAAGACTGAGATGAGAAATTTCTTCACCCATAGGGTTGTAAATCTTTGTAATTGTCAACCCCACAGGGTGTGGATGCTCTATTTTTGAGTATATCCAAGTCTGACATTGACAGATTTTTGATCTCTCAGGAAATCAAGGAATATGAGCAATGGGCATGAAAGTGGAGTTGAGGCAGAAGATTAGCATGATCGTATTGAATTGCAGAGCAGGCTTGAGGGACTGAATGGTCTACTGCTCTTATTTTTTATGTTCTTGAGTGCCAATGTATACTGTCGTGCACACATCCAAAAAGTGTGCTGGGCCAATCAATGTAACTCCTGAAGGTTCACTTCTTCAAACAGTAAGAATAGAACCAGTTTGTGCTAGTTGCATGCCCACCAATTATGAATTAATTACATTTGAAAGTTTTAAACCTGTATTTCCAAGAATTTGCAAATACTGAATTAGGAGGTGCACACCAGACAGGATCTTTTAGAAGTCACAATTGATCTTTTTCAACCTGAAATCTTTTAGAAGTAAAATCTATGATCTTTTTAGCATGATATATCAGAGTTTTTAAATATCACTTTTTAAATCTGTTGCCTAATCACAACTATGGTACTTTAAAAAAAATGTTTACATTTTTAGTTTTGTACAGCTGTGCGAAAATGTTTAATTTTCTAAAATTGTCTTAATTTTTAAATTTGTAAAATTATTCATGTCTATTAAAACTGATTTTCCAATGCCTCTTGACTTCAGCAGCCTGTTTTATGTAATTTTGGTCATGCAGTGACTGTAAACCATGCCCGTGACTGCCTACTATTTTCACCTGCATTAGACATCGCTGCTCGGCCTTGCTGAAGCTGACTTTGGGAAGGAGTCCTCCCTCAAGACAGTTGAAATTCTTGCCATGGGGATCTGGGTAGATCAATGCAGAGATTTTATTTTATCAATGTCAGTAGTGAGCAACGGCACTGTGCTGGTGATCACAAAATCCAAGCCATTGTGATTAATGCTGTGAAAACTTTTATCTTCCCTTCAACTGAAGGTTCAGTAATATGCCCATTGAATACTTCATCACATGACACATTCATGCTCTTTCTGGAACAGGATATGGTTCGATGGATCCTAATGGGAATAGTGGCACCATGTCAAGTGTAACCCTTCACCACCCGCTTCCTCACTGCATAGCTTCTGAATGTTTCAAGGATTTTTCTTCCCCCTCTGCAGTTTGCTGGCCTGTCTGCACTAGAAATTGCTGACATACTGACTGGTGCGCAGCATTTCTGCCATTGGAACAGAGCCTGTAACTAGGAGTGCAACTTTAGACCAGATCCAATCACAAGCCCAACTGCCATACACAGTGAACAAAGCTCAGCTTGATTGTCATTCCAGGCTTTTGGACAAGGCTGAAGTGGCAGCTCCTTCCTACACATCCTCAGCTCTGGTATCCATTCCTGGAGTTTCTGGCCCTCTTGTTTCATCTCTTGGGATTTTCAGCCAGTCCATGATCCTGCTAATACGGTTATGTGTCTGTTTCTAGATCTGCAGTGGCCCTAATGCCTACCCAGCGACCGCTTACCGGTGTCTCACCGAGTGACTGTATCAGGCCCCTGGGGCCTGACACTGAACTGCCCAGTGCATAAGCTCTCGGCTGCACTGCTCAAGCGGATGAAGAAAATCAAAATACTAGCCAATAGCACACACCTGACCAGCACCATCATAGCAACAGATCCAGTTCACTTTATTTCACAGATCCCCTGAGTAACCTCAACCAACCCTGGTTTGAGAACCACTGATCTACTAGACAGCCTATTGGAACTGAAGCATTTACATGACTGACAAAACAGAGTCAAACAAAATAGTGATTTTTAATACAAAAACTTCCATGGGAGTCCAGGGAGTTACAACAAATCCAAGGAAAAAGTTCTTCGCAACCAGTAATTCAAATTCAACTTAGGGGTGGAGCTGGCTATGAAATGCCAATTAGCAATACCATTTTAACGAAGGAGAAAGAAGGCATGTCAATGAAATCAGCAGGAAATAGAGCTTGATGGCCCATACTCATCATCATGCTACTAGGTCCTAAGATACCAATCTGGTAATGACCAAAAGAATCTGACTCAAATATGAGACATTTACAGATCTATCCCATATGCTCATAGGATATCTGCAGCTAACCTGTGCCATAGGGATTTCAATGCTGGTGACAGTCAAGGACATATTGCCCAGTTTTTTCCACTGTCACTGCCTGTCAGGCATGTTGCACTGCTATCCTCTGGAGAAGGTGCCCTGGAACAATAAATAAGGCAAACTTTCTCCTGCCGCCTCATCCAGCACCGCCTCAATTTTTTCCACTTAAAAACAGGGGATTCAGGTGCTGCTATATCATTTCCCCAGAGACTCCATTTACTGCCTCTTTATATTTATATTTATTGTAACAGGCACGTTTATCAGACACAACTTTTAATTTTGTCCCAAAACAGCCTTTGGAAAGATTAAAATGTCCATTTAACAACATTAAATTATTTTTAAAAGGCTCACAATATTTTTAATACCTTGGGCAACCACTTACCATTAATTTTCTGTCTTCCCTCAGTCAAATGCTGAGTGCCATGTCTGAAATGGTTGAGTACTCATGTACAGTGATTCTAACTGGCAGCATGACTTTGTAACTTCACTCATAACATACAGCTAAATAATCGAGTGCAGCAAAGCATGCTGAGTTAAAAAAAGGTAAATTCAATTTGTATATAATAGTTAAGATTCATTGAGTCAGTTTCCTCAATGACCTGGTAAATAAAGGCACTGCCTGGTGTTGCATAAAGCCATCCATTTCAGAAGATCAAAGATCTGATTTGTGATCCTTACTATCTTAGCTGATCTCAGCAGCTGGCATACAATAATTGGCTTTAACATTCCTTGGGTAGAAAGGGAGTGGGTATTGAAAATCAACCCCAAGGACCCCAGAACAGTGTTGGAGCGTGCACATCAGTTGAGGCAAGGGTTGGGCTCAGGTGTGATACATTCCAAGGAGAATTTGCATGCCACTCAGTCATTCTAGGCTCACACTTGAAGAATGGTTACAATGGGGAGGAACTAGAGGAATCAAGGAGACATAGTAAAATATATTTTATTGGGTGCTAAGAGTCAGTGGGCTAGAAATTGGCAATCCCTGGTTTTTGGGTGTGTGGAGGGCAGGGGAGGAAGAGGGGGTACCATTTTTTGTGACCAGCCTGTGGCTGTTCAGTTTGAGGTGGAGAAATGCAATCTTGGGGCTGCGTTTAATGGCCACTCGGTGGGCCAGTCCACAGGTTGGAAAGCTGAGTGAAACCTAACCACGGCTCTTTCCTGGAAGTCGAAGGCAATTAACTGCTTAGCATCAGAGCTTCCGTTCCTCTAAAAGTGGAGATCTCACCTTCAAGAGCTGCCAGCCAGAGGGCTGGCAACTCTTTAGTCCCAGCAGCACCACTGGGAGTGGTGGTCATTGCTGGTACTGCAGCTGGCCTGGATCAGTAACAATGAGGGGGCCCTGGGGTGGAGGTAAGTCTGTGAGGCTCATTGGGGCCGGGTTGGCAGGCCCTGGGGAGGTATTGTGTGGGGAGGGGGGGCATTATTGAGGGAAGGGATTGCTTTCTGAGGGGGCAGTCCTTGCCGCAAGTGAGGAGGGGGGGAAGAACTCCATGGGCCACAGCATACCCAATCAGGAGGGCCTCCTCATCCTCCAAGCCCAGAATGAGGTCACCTGCTTTTATTGGGCAGTATCGCCCAGACAGCAGTAGGGTTGCTTCTCTGTCCTCCATGTGCCTGTACTCTGCAGTGAGGCCCAACAGAATGATTTGCAGACCACATAGTGCAGCCAGCCTGCTCCTCTTAAAGGCTCACTGCCCTATTAAAGGGAGGGTGCACAATCAACTTGGAAGATTACAGGAAGCACAATGGCACAGCACATAATGGAGTGTTCTCCCTGGTTCAGTGACCTGCCTTCGAGGCTTTGGTGAGCAATGAAAACTCTAGGAGGGATGTTATGTTTCCGCGGTTGCCAGGAGGCTCTCACACACAACCTCAGAAGGGAGGGGGCACAACACCATGGAGTCCAATGGTGTCTGGCCTCCAAGGCATGGCAGCTTTGACTTCAGATAGGTGGTCAAAGTAAGTGAAAGTATCTTCACACGAATTTAATACCCAACACAACACCAACCTGTCCCTCTGCTCAATGCACCACAATCCAATCACTCATCTAACAGTACTCTCTGCCACTCAGGACACATGCCTAATATTCACATGCTGCACTTTACCCACACACACTTACTAATGCTGCCATCATCACTCACACCTCCCACAGCCTTCACAGTCCTCCAGCTATTCAGCTATGACAGGTACATCCCCCAAACAAAGTATCATACAAGCACTAACATCCAGCCATCTTTCTTCAAGGGGAAGGTCATCCAGAACAGCAGGAACACCAGAGAATTGGATGTGGGGATGGGGGTGCTGGGGAGTGGGCTGAGAGGGAAGCCAGCACAACTCCAAGTCCCCTGAGCACCCTGGAGGAAATGGTGCTCAAGATCATGGGCCCTGAAGTGCCACAGCCTATAGCATCTGGTGTCCCAGAGGCTGTTAAGGATAATGGTGAGTGACTACCTTATGTCACTTCTCAACTCCTTCCTCACCCTCATCTTGAGGTGAGTCATTAAGTGGAAGCTTCAGATGGTGTCACCATGTAACTCATTCTTCCTCCCGCCAGCCATTCCAATCGCCAAATCCTCCCCTTCTGCTTGTTTCAGATATACAAGACCTACCACCAGGAGAGATTAGCAGAGCCAGGAGGAGCAGCGAGATGAACCTCACAAAAGTGATGAGACGAGGCACCATCACTGGACCTTATGCTCGCAGTCACCAGCTCAGATACCGGCTCTCAGCAAACTTTAGAGGCTAACATAGAGTCAGAGGCTGCATTTGGTGAGTCACTGGCCATGAATGGGCTGCAGCCAGGACAGGAGAAAAGGGCAGTTTGTGTGCCAGCTCCCCGGAACACAAGTCAAGATGAGTTCTGCTACACAGGACTCAGATGAGGACGGCAGGGTACAGGCAAATGCTGATTAACGTGCGCACAGATTTTTAGGGCATTGGCAGGATTGCCAGATAGCTTTTTGCCACCGTCTAGGAGCTAGGAGCATGGAATAGTCCAGGTCCAACATGACACAGGGCACATGCAGGAGTCCATCTTTTCCAGCACGGAAATTGTGGCAAATGTACGACAGCACTGAAGGATCAACTCAGTACACAGCATCTGGTAGCCATCATCTTAGCTTCCATTGCAACAGAGACAGAATCCTCCTGATGTCTCAGTATTGGCATGGAAGCTCAGGCAAAGGTCATGAGATCCATGGTCACCGCCATTCAGGCTCAGACTGTTCCATCATGGATTTGGATTTCAACAAAAAAGGAGTTTGCAATCTCTCACAATCTCCCCTAGCAGATTACTAAGGTCCCATCCCAGGGGAGTGGCAGTGGCTGCATGATGTAAAAGCCTGCTGTCCTCTCTCAGGATGATAACATTTGTGTTCCCACTACGGCCACTCCATCGTGTCTTTGCTGATGCTTCAAAGCCAGCCAGCCAGCCTAGATTGCAGTCACTCACGCCAAAGTGGTGCAGTCCAAAGTCAGACCCTCCAGGCCCAGAGCTGCTCAAGGGGGTTCAGCATGGCTGCCTGTAATCTCCCCTAGTGAAAGTCAACAGCCTTGCACCAGCCATGCTGCAGCCACTGCGATAACACCCAGTAGGAGCACCAGAAAAGGGCAACCATAGGAGAGGCATAAAAGAAATGCACAGGGTGAATAGTTCAGCGTTTTCTGCATAATCGGATGTGCTGTTCTATAAAGTTGTTTTCAGAAGCTTTTGATGGTGTCTTTCATGGTTCAATGTTAGCTAAGGGGATATTGTGAAATGGATGTGACAGCAGTGAATCGTGGCTCCATGTTGGGATGGGAAATTATTGAACTTGAAGCATAGTCCCTCAATTTGCTATCTTTCCATCTGTTCACTTATTTGGTGTCCAGGATACCTCCTTCCTGCTTCTTGTTTTTCTTCCTCCTCCTTTCATCTTCATAGAACCTCCCCTCTCACCCGTCTCTGCCTCCTCTATTCCATTTCCCAGTCATGTTGCAGACTAAGAGCCAATGCAACAACTGATCCCTGTGCCTGGCTCAGGTAATCCTCTCTCCTCCTTGGGTGCATTCAGCAGCTAGCAAAAGTCATCTCCAAGAATTCAATACAATGCTTCCACCAACTGTGCCCAAATAAAACTTACTGAGAAACACTTGACCTATAATTTGTGGCCCTTTAATTTGCAGAGGCATGCCTGATCTTTGCTGAGTGGTGCACAAATTTGTGGATTGTGATTTGGACCTATGTGGTTCAAATTTCCAATCCTGGTGCCACATTAGCTGGTGTGGCTTTGTGTCCTCGGGTAATGTCCACTGAGGGTATTCTGGTGCACACAAGGTATGTAACTGCGTGCACCATTCTATTGTAACAATGCTGTGCTGGCTGCACAAGAAGTGACCAGCAACACAATCACACCCCTGTGGTGCAGCGGTAGGCCTCTGTATTGCCGCTCATGGTTGTTCCACATAAATCAATTTCTAGCCCAATATCCTAAAGAAAGGAGGA
This sequence comes from Cetorhinus maximus, assembly GCF_964194155.1. Classification (NCBI taxonomy): domain Eukaryota; kingdom Metazoa; phylum Chordata; class Chondrichthyes; order Lamniformes; family Cetorhinidae; genus Cetorhinus; species Cetorhinus maximus. The sequence goes on from NC_135881.1 coordinate 108,988,631, forward strand.
GAGAAACAGAGAGAAAACTAGAAAAACAATGATGAAAGCAAATAAGTTTTAGCATCCCTCACCTATGGCAAGTGGGTTCATGAGCATAATGTGAAAATGAACGTGAATGGCATTAAATTGGAGATTCACCCACAGAGACCACAAAAGTGGTTGGTATGGATTTATAAAAAATTATAAGGCAGGCTCCTGTTCTGAAATGTGAGTCTGAACTGTAGGTGTCAGTGCAATGTTAAGTATTGGGGGCTATTGTAGCCAAGATCAACTTTCTTAACTGCCATCGTCACATATACACTTCCAGCAGGAGTTACTCACCAATAATCAGAAATTGTAGTAGAAAGCGAGTTAATGGGCAGGAATTTGCCTCGTCGGGCGGGCCCGGGAGCAGTCGCGCAACCGACCGCCAACCGCGATTGGGCCCCAACCGCGACTTCACGCTGGCTGTTCAATTAACGGCAAGCGCAGATGTTTGTGCATGCGCACGGGTGTGTGAACTGAAAGCTCTCTGAAGGCACTGAGCAGGGACGTGTTATAAATGAGATTTCAACAGTTTCATTTTAATTCCTGTTGGAAACCTCATCCCGCCCTTGGATGAGGTTTCATAAAAAATCCAAAGGCCGTTTGGCATTTTCGCCCATCTACCAACCAAACAGTTGGACGGGCAGCGAAAAATCAGATTTATTAAATTGATTAAAGGCTTTAATAGGCCTCTTAATTGTCGGCGAGCGTGCTGCTGCCTCTCACACGTGCCCGCCGAGCAAAATATCGCGCACTATTTTACTCTCGTTCAGGTTGGGCGTGCGCCCGCCCAACGAGAGAAAAATTCTGCTCAATATTTCCCTTCATTAATATGGGGACACTGGGGCCAATCCTCACTGGGGTCAGTTGGCTCATGTCTGCATTACTAAGGATCCATACATGCAATGTGTTTATTAACCTTTCATCCTGGGATCAGTGGTTTCAAAAGCAGTGTGCCATGCCCTCTCTCCAATAAATCATTTAATTTCAAAGGATTTGAATGTAAACTAAAATTAAGTTTAGATTCAGTTTTTAATTATATTTTAAACAAAATAGCTGAATTCCAATTTTGTTGAAAATGTAAATCATAGAAACAGAAAATAGAAGCAGGTGTAGGTCATTCGGCCCTTCAAGCCTGCTCCGCCATTCAATATGATCATGACGGATCCTCTATCTCAATACCATACTCCTATTGTCTCCCCATACCACTTGATGCCTTTAGAGTCTAGAAATCTATCTATTTCCTTCTTAAATATATTCAGTGACTTGCCCTCCACGACCTTCTGTGGTAGAGAATTCCATAGGTTCACCACCCTGAGTGAAAAAGCTTCTCCTCATCTCAGAACTAAATGGCCTACCCTGCATCCTGAGACTGTGACCCCTCATTCTAGACCTCCCCCCCCCCCACAGCCAGAGGAAACATCATCCCTGCAAATCAAACCAGAGTATATTTTTTGCTAAACGACACTCACGAGTCTCGATTTCAACATAACAAAATTTAAGATGGATTCTTAAATGTTCAAATTCCTAGTAGAGCTTGCATTCACTTACACCTAAAACAGTTTCCATGTGAAAAGAGATCATTAACATAAATGACAAAATATGTAAAGTGAAACAACATACTATGGATCATTTATAAAATTTAAATTGATTCAAGATAAACAGAATATCATATTAATGGTTACTAATGGTAAAACACACTTTCTTACTAATACTGCAAGACTTTTTTTTTTAACAATGTGATTTAAGTTCATCAGCTTCAAAGATGTTAGCCCTACCATCTCCCTGCCTAATCTTCATGTACAACCTTTTGAAAATGAAAAAAAAGCCTGTGTATTTTTGTGACCAGACAGTCAGTGAATCAAACTGTCAGCAACTGCTGTTTTGCAGTATGATTGAAATCAAACAGCTTGTGCATCTGTCTGGTAAAGTATATTGGCTTGTAGCAGTAAGGGCCAAACCTATTACTGATGTCTGATCACAGCTCACACCGTCAGTCTACTTAATGAAACAAATGAAGCATGTAGTGGGTTTGTAAAATGGGAGACACATTATGGTGACAGGACACCTCTGTACACTTAAGAAACATATTTGTCCACACAGAACATAATAATTTTAATTTTATACATTCTTAAGTTTGGCTGAATTGGTGGAGCTCTCATCGCTGAGTCAGAAGGTTGAGTGTTGGGGGAACGGAATTTCCCCTCCCAATGCTGAGCAAATTGTATCAGGAGGACCAAACTCTTTGTGCTGGGCCACAAATTTAAAATTACCAGGCTCTTCTTGCCACCCACTATTTTCCCCAGCTCTGGAAACATGGCAGGTTGTTACCCAACATGCACTTAAAGTGACATTGGGTTCATTGTTTAAAGGCCTGCTCCAAGTATGATTTTCCCTTAGTTTGCTATTTTCATCGAGACTGTGGATTCCTGAAGGCTATGGAAACCACTCCTGGGAAGTTAGTTTGTGAACCTTGGGGGAAGCCTGCTGTAGGTTCAGGACCTTTTGGTGAGATAAGTTTAAAAACTCTTGCCAATTTCAACTGTCATAATTAGATGCTGTTTAAAAAGTTAAATATGTTATTAATGCAATGATTGATCATAGGGTTATGTCCTTAAAAGGTAAAAGACCATTAAATTGAACAGCATTGTGCAAGGGTTCAGATATATTAGAGTACTTTATCCAGGGAATAAAGTTCTCTTATGCATTCAAAAGTATGGAGAATCAGATATTAATGTATGTAGGGAATGCTGTGGTTTGATTTTTCACATTGGCTTAATGTCCTGACATCTGCTGAGCCTTTGAAGCACTCTTCCAGTATCCACTAGGTATAGGAACTGATGAAGCATATAACATTGGCAAGTCTTTTAAATGCTCATGTAATTTTTAAAAATCAGCCTTTGAAAAAAATTGCCCCTCTTATAAGTTCATAAAACTATATGGCCCCATTATGAATACTTGGTTGAGCTCTAAGACTCACTAATGGATTTAGCTCTACAGGGGTGAGTTAGATAGCTACGAAGGGGACAGCTACTTTTGTTTAACTGACAGTTTTATGAGCTTGTAATACATCTATATTTCTTTGACCCGGTTTTCAATGTCTTTTTGTTTATTTGAACATGTTAAGTGAATTAAACCGTTTTTTCAATGGGAGTCTAAATGCTTGTGTTTGATTGACAGGGTGTTGAGTGAATGGACATGACAGCTGCATGCAGGCATGTAGGAGCCTTGGAGGCCATGGAGAGGGCACAGGTGATATGGGGGGGGGTAAGGGAAATATAAAGAGGTATGAAGGAATGGAAGAGGCATGGGGAGGAGGGAAAAGTGGGTGGGGGTGAGGGCTAGAGAACTGGGCCAATATCCCAGTTAATGCAGTCGGCCTTCTAACTTGCCAACCTCGGCACCTGCCTGCCTCTGTTGCTGCCTTGGGCCTGCCTCTCGGAGACCAAACTTCCAGATCAATGGGCTGATTTTCCAAAATAGGAACATGACATCAGTATATGGCCTGATTCGAGCTTCCTGAACCGAACACAAAAATTCAGCCCCAAGAGACAAATAAATATTCTGGATTGACCCTCCAATTCAGTGGTAAGTGGTGTTGGAGATGATGACTTAGTCAGCCTATTTAGGTGGTTCATGCAAATGTCCCATGCCACTATTCAAAGAAAAGCAGTGAGAATTTTGCTGTCCTGGTCAACTTTTTTCCTCCAACGAATACCATCAAAAAAAATGATTAATTAATCTCATTGCATTTTATAAACTCTTGTATGCAAAATGCTGTCAGGTTTACCTGCATAGCATATACACTGCAAGGTGATTCATTCAGTGTGAAATGCTCTGAAGTATTTCTGAGATAAACATGAGTCTTTTTCCTCTTTTCTATCTTTTTAATCTGAAGTTCCAAGCATTAAGTTGGAACAATCCTGGGGGCATTGAACATGCAGCATATTTCTGACTGGAAACGATGTCAACAGTATTTATCTCATTGCAATCGCATGGATATTTAAGGAATTACTACAGTGAAGCTACTTCTAATGGTGTTTGAATTGTCTTTAAAGTTTACACAACTTTGTTCTTTAACTAGAAAAGTGTAGTATCATAATTAGGTAACATTATTGGACCATTTTACTCTCAGAACAAACCAATATATTCCCAGATATTTTGCTCTAATTATATGAGGCTCTTTGCTGTAACAGTCTCTTTGAGATACCTTGTTATCACTGGGATAGTAAGCCATCGATTCCTACCTGTCCTTGATCCTGACACACAAACATAATAAACAGATCCAGTAGTGCAGCTTTATTACTAGCAGACAATAGTTGTGTGTATAAATAATTCTTTAAAAAGATATGAAAAGTTAATCAAAGGACATATATCACAACACAAATTATCACCTGTCTGACCAGCATATTGCGTAGATACCAACCTGCGATTACACAAGCTTTGTTGATATTGAAAGAAGCATTTATTATTAATAAAGTAGGGACTGATAAAATGTTATTTTTTAAATAATAAAAAGCAGTCTTACACATGATAGACAGCATAATGAAATTATTGTGCTGTTGACCTTTCACCCAAGTGGGACACAAGGTTGCATTTGTAAATTGTAAGCTGTAAATCCACTGATTCAGCATTCATATCTGCACAGAATACTAATTATTAACTCCTTGTGGTCTCTAAATATTTCCTAACCACAACAATATGGCTGTCTGTCAATCTTCTGCAGTTCCTCCTTGGTCTGGCAATGCTTTCTCTTAAACTCAAATATATTCTTGTCCAAATAATTCTCTTCTCAGTTTGTGTGGCCATTATAAATATTGTCAGCTGGGATCACTGCAACAGTGCCATTACATACTTGATGTAATTCAACAAAAATGACACCAGGGCAACTGACAGTTTGCTATTTTGTGTCAGTGAATTTCCAGTGTGCCAAAAAGAATGTTCTTTTTGATTGACGTGGAAAGGACACAGTCAAATTGATCAACTGGGAAGATGGAAAAAAGGCCTGATACTGAAGATGGTGCTCACTCCTAAAGGTAAAGTTCCACTAACAAATGGGAGAACTGAATAATTGACTAAAATGGTAAGTTTGAATCTGCCCCAATGCAGAAAAGAGGGGAATAGAATAGTAGAAATAAAAAAGGGAATAATAAATTCTATTCACAAAGATAACTGAATAATTTACAATTAATCTTCATCCTTTACTGTTCTTTCTGATCCTTGAACATTGTGAACGATATCAATCGCTTTATTTGGGTTGTTGTATTTTGTGATTTTCAACAGATGTTTCCTTTTTGAAATTAAACTTAATCACCCCGGGTAGGAACATGATGCAAACACGGCGTGGGCCATTCAGGTCCTACTTAATACCAAACATTGCCCACAGTCCATTATATCTAATCATAGTTAATATATCTATAAATTACAGCTCTGATATTAGCAATGAACATTTAGCACTTTTATTTGACATTCTTTAGTCCAATATTTTAATGCATGCATTAACCTGGTCATATATTTGACCTTCTTTAGTCCAATATTTTAACGCATGCATTAACCCGGTCATATATAATTGGCTAATACCACTAAAATAGCAGGCAGAAATATCATGCAAACATGTTTATTGTCTTATGTGTTCAAATTTTACTCTAAATCAACATTTTTAGGCACATATTTAAGCTTATATTTCAATATATTGCCTCGACTTCCATCCAATAATGTAAGGAATTTAACAAACTACCAAATCAAAACTGTAAAGGATTATTTTTGAACCTATGGCAATATGTCATCTGTAAAATAATAAGTTATGACATATTAGCCAGTGCAGGCATGATGGGCCGAATGGCCTCCTTCTGCGCTGTAACAATTCTGTGATATTTTTGTTTTTATATATTCTTTCATGGGATATGGGTGTTCCTGGCAAGGCCAGTATTTGTTGCCCATTCCTAATTGCTTTTGAACTAAATGGCTTGCTAGGCCATTTCAGAGTCAACCACATTGCTGTGGGTCACGAGTCACATATAGGACAGACCAATAAGAATGGCAGACTTTGTTCCCCAAAGGGCATTAATGAACCAGATGGGCTTTTACAACAATCGATGATAGTTTCGTGATCACCATTACTGAGACTAGCTTTCAATTCCAAATTTTATCAATTGAATTTAAATTCAACCAGCTGCCATGGTGGGATTTGAATCTGTGCTCCCAGAGGATTAGCCTGGTCCTGTGGATTACTAGCCCAGTGACATTACCACTACACAACCATCTCCCCTAAAACATATGCTGATGACATATGTTAGGAAATGCCACGTAGGTTAGCATATTCTATCACTCATTCTGCTGGAGTAGTTGATGATTTTTGACATTTTGAATACTAACACATTGCTCATCTAAGATTTTTATAAAGGCAAAGATTTGAGTTATGAGGCATAGCTTTATGAGTTCATGTTCCTGGCAAGGAAACTTGCCTACTAAGGACGGGTTTCAGGAATTCAGGTGTGCGCCTTCCTCTCCTTTAAAAAAGAATGGAAAATCATGGGAAAGGAATGCCTGGTTAAATTCTCAACGTGCTTGCGAGGCTCTGCACCAAAAACACAAATTCATCAAATTATCCCTGCGGTCACTTCCAAATTGATGTCCACATCAGACCTGCTCCTATCTGCCTCACTAAATTGAAACGAAAGACTGTGGCTTATTTCACTTGCTGATGTATGCTGATGCCATGCAGCACTGCCTGTCCACCACTCAGTTTACATGATGCATATCCTTGATTTCAAGACCACATAGGCTCCTTCTTCATGCGAGTGATAGAATTTAATTACACTTAAGCAACATTCTAAGTCTAACTGAAATTAAAGTCTGCCTAAATTAGTGGCCAGAACTGCTCAAACTAACAGAATATATGAAAATTCAAATGCATAAACTTGGAACTTCTAACTTGGTGGAATTCTGCTAACATGTGAATAATGGAGTGCAGAAGAGATTTCCTGGTCTGCCTAGGATCAGTTATTCTTTCCTAGTTATGTAGTGACTGCAAATTGAGCTGTTAACACTACTAATTAGTTAATGTTAACAAAACAAAGAAATATTAGCTATTACTTTTGGTTAGATTTCTAAAATACTGTTGTAACTACAGTAGCTTCTAATTCCAGTTTTCAGGTGCAGCTGAGGAGTGATCGCTTAATTGTGCTACCAAGTCATTTCAAAATAAAAATTCCATCCAACACATAAGATTTACTTCCATAATGTAGAGTTAAAAATAAGCAAAAGAGGAAACAGCACAAATTAAAATTTTCAAAATGTACTTTTTCTACAACTTGCATTTTGGAAACGCCTTAATTTTAAAACTATCCCCCATGTTTTCAAATTCCTCCATGCCATACCCTTTCCCATGTCTATAACCTCCTCCAGTCCTATAATCCTCCTAGATATCTGTGCTCCTCCAATTCTGGCCTCGTGCATGTCCTGATTTTAATCACTCCACCATTGGCAGACTTTCCTTCAGCTGCCTGGACCCTAAGCTTTGGAATTTCCTCCCTAAGCCCTTCTGTCTTTCTATCGCTCTCATCTCTTTTGACACATTCCTTAAAACCTTCATCATTTACCAAGTTTTAGTCACCTATACTAATATCTCATGTAGCTCAGTGTCAAATTTTGTGTGATGACAATCCTGTGAAGTGCCTTGGAATGGCTTATTATGTTAAAGGCACTATATAAATACAAATTGTTCTTGCCCTTGTTTTAGTGATTTTATTATAGAATAATATCCCAAGAACTTAATAGACATAACCAAAAGCAAACACCGAGCCAAAGGAGGTATTAAGAGGAGTGATCAAAGGCTTAGTCAAAGTGGTGTGTTTTAAGGAGGGTCATAGAACATAAGACATAGGAGCAGAAATTAGGCCATTCGGCCCATCGAGTCTGCTCCGCCATTAAATCATGGCTGATAAGTTTCTCAACCCCATTCTCCCACCTTTTCCCCGTAACCTTTGATCCCCTTATCAATCAAGAACCTATCTATCTCGGTCTTAAATACACTCAATGACCTGGCCTCCACAGCCTTCTATGGCAATGAATTCCATAGATTCACCACTCTCTGGCTAAAGAAGTTTATTAATGGAAAGGGAAGTGTGGAAGCGGAAGGGAAGGAATTCCAAAATGTGAGGCCCAGACACTTGAAGGCATGGCCGCCAATGGTGGAGCGAAGAGAAGAATGGAGTTACAGAAAAGGAGTGCAGGATTTGAGGAGGGGACAGTCATTGCAAGGCTGGAGGATGTTACAGAGATAGGATGTGAAACTATAAAAGGGTTTAAATATGAGAATGAGAATTTTTAATCAGACATTCGGGGACTGGAGCAAGAACAAGCATAATGAGTGAGCTGGACTTGGTGTGGGATATACTACAGGCAGCAAAGATTAAAGACCTTAGATGATAGGAGGCCAGCCAGGAGATGATTGGAGTAGTCAAGGCTGGAAGGGACAAAAACTTGGGTGAGGCTTTCAACAACAGATAGCCTGAGTCAGGGGTGGAGAAAGATGATGTTAAGGAGGTGATGTAGGATTGGTAGTTCATCTTGGGCTGACTTAGATGCTGATGCAAGAAACGTTCTGGTTCAACCTGAAACAATGGTCCAGGATGGGAATGCAATCAATGGCAGGGACATGGAGTATGTAACATGAGCCAAAGACAATGGCTGCTATTTTCCCAATATTCAATCTGTGAAAATTGTGACTTAACCAAAGTTGGAATCCAGGCAAGCAATCTGATGGGATGAACACATGACAATGGGCTTGAGGTGGTGCAGTATTGAGAGAGGTGGTAATAAACCAGAAGTATTAAGTGACAGGATATTTGTTTTGCTATATTTTCAAAATTCAAATGAAAAGCTAAAAAAATCAATCCTTTTTCAGATTAGCTGCTCTGTTATAAAAGGGTTTAAATATGAGAATGAGAATTTTAATGAGGCATTCAGGAACAGGAGCAAGAACAAGCTGGAGTAGTGTATGCAGTTCTGGTCACCACATTATAGGAAGGATGTGATTGCACTGGAGGGGATGCAGAGGAGATTCACCAGGATGTTGCCTGGGATGAAACATTTAAGTTATGAAGAGAGGTTGGATAGACTTGAGTTGTTTTCGTTGGAGCAGAGATGATCGAGGTGTACAAGATTATGAGGGGCATGGACAGGGTGGATAGGGGGCAGCTGTTCCCCTTAGTTGAAGGGTCAGTCACAAGGGGACATAAGTTCAAGGTGAGGGGCAGGAGGTTTAGGGGGATGTGAGGAAAAACGTTTTTACCCGGAGGGTGGTGACGGTCTGGAATGCACTGCCTGGGAGGGTGGTGGAGGCGGGTTGCCTCACATCCTTTAAAAAGTACCTGTATGAGCACTTGGCACGTCATAACATTCAAGGCTATGGGCCAAGTGCTGGTAAATGGGACTAGGTAGGTAGGTCAGGCGTTTCTCACGTGTCGGTGCAGACTCGATGGGCCGAAGGGCCTCTTCTGCGCTGTGTAATTCTGTGATTCTGAGTAATTTGTTTATTGAGTACTCCATGCAGTTGTAAAATGATTCATTCCAAGTTAAAATAGAACTACCCTCAGTTAAACAGTTCATCTATTCCTGTTGTATGCAATACTTCATTCGGTGGATTATACTTTTCTCTAATGAGTAAGAACTATTATGCAGCAGGTTTTGTGCTTGAATGTTGGCTGGAAGGAAGTCATAAAATAACGATTCTTTACCCTGATATTTTTCTGTCCTCTGTAAGCTCAACAGTGTCATGTGCCAAAATAAACTAAAACGTTCAAAAAAAAATGACGGCCAACTTTTGACCTATATTTATTTGAGATGGGTCTCAATCCATTGGAGATAAGCACTATCCAAAGCAGCCACCCAAACTGACCACATCAGATTACTTTGGAAGTACCAAAATTTAACTTGATAAGAACTTACGGGGAGAAGGCGGGAGAATGGGGTTGAGAAACTTATCAGCCATGATTGAATGGCGGAGCAGACTCGATGGGCCGAATGGCCTAATTTCTGCTCCTATGCCTTATGTTCTTATGGTCTAAGAACCATTCCAGACATATGGATAGGGAAAAAAAGATATATTTTTTTTTAAATCAAGCATCAGCATATGTCTCAGGCTGAAATGACAAATAACTGAGAAGTTCCAGAGGAAGCCTTTTGGAGCAGCTGAAGAATGTGTGGAACTGAAGTTTGTCTCATGGGTGTGTCACTGATCCCAGCCTATATTCTGGGGTTTACATCTGTGACAAAATTCACAGAGATGTGCAAGATATTTCCTTGTATTTAGCATCATCCATCACACCTGTAAGTAGACTTCATATCACCTATGATGCAGAAAGCAACTTCACTATCCAATGTTTGAGTGATAATGTGACCCATTCATAGCAGCCCTTTATGTATACTGGATATTGTGATCTCTCATATGCTGCCCCGTCTTTATGGCAGGTAGACTGAAAAGCATTCTAGTGAGATGGAACACAATTATAAATCAACAAACAGGTTTACTTTACATTAAATACTTGCATGAATAGAATACTGTTTTCCATAAGATTTTTCTATTTATTTATACCTTACAATTAATAGAAAAATACAACCCTGTGACGGTTCCAGATTTAAATCACTGTCAGGTTAGCTGCTCCTAAGTTAATTGATCATGTGTTCCTCCCTTCCAAGCTGTACATATTTCTACCTCAGCCTGGATTTTCTTTCTGACTTGGAGAGACTAATACTGACCCAAGAGGACAGAGAGAAAAATAGTTCTCTAGCTACTCCCTGAACTCTACTGAGAAATAGCCCTCTTAGCTACCATGTAACTACCTTGAATAAAATGGCATGCTTTTGATGTGGAATCTCTTGGCACATTTATACTTTGTTTAGCAATAAACATTTATCATAATACTAATAAATACTTAGCACCAAAGCTTATGGGGTCCATTATCCGAGAGTCAGTATCAATACAGAAAAGAACTGTAAATAATCAGGTTGCACAGCATTTTTGAAAAAATAACATTCAATGTTCCAGGCCTTGAGATCCTTCCTAGTCTTGTAGAAGTCTCAAGGCCTAAAACATTGACTGCCATTTTTCCACAGATGCTACCTAAGCATTAACATTTTTCAATTTTAATTTTTAGATTTGTGACATCGGCAGAATTTTATTTTTTGTTTACAGAAGTACAATGTTTGATGGCTGTTCCATCTGGGCACTCACCTAGGAACCATTCTAACTCACCTTCCAAATGGCTTTAAAGGTTAAAGAATGCTTATGTTTGGAGGGTAACCCATTGTCAATTACGTCTAACCTCTATAACAGTATTACAACATAATTCCAGGCCATATAGATAAAGACCAGAAATGCTATTGAGATGTTTGCACCTGGGTATATGCCGGTGCCACATATGTTGCTGGTTGAATGTAACCTCAGATGAGGGGAAGTGTTTTGCTGCAGCTGAAAAATGGGTGGCCATGTATGGCATTAGAAAAGGAAGTTTTTTTTTCATTCTTCACTTCTACTAATTTTGGTGGTGCCATCTCTTAAATTTTTAATTCATCTCCACCCCCACTCCCAAACTGAGGCATTTTACAGATCTGGATGCCAATGGCTCAGGTGTGGTTGAATCCAGCATTGCTAGGACACAATTGGTAGAACATATGTGGTATGAAATATTTCCCTTATTGGTTTGGTGCATCATTTGTCCATCCCCAATTCCACTAAAATTTCCAATGAGCAAGAAAACGGATGAAGAATTGGCTTAATTAGGTGCCACTGGAAACTCTACCTTACCCACTCCAACCACTTTGCTTTTGATGCCCCAGTCACACAAATGTCACACCATTGTATTTCTGATTTGATAACTCTTGGCTTCCAGGCACACTTCACAGCATTTCCTGTTGAATATGGAAAGCTGAAATCGACCAGGGACTTTGCCAAAATTAGCAGGGATTGATGTATTAATCTTTAAAATCCCAATTCCGATTGGGGGCTATCCAAATTTACATTTTCTGAATTCAAACTTAAAATTCAAAGCCTCACCCTTAACATCCATTTGATTGGGGCTTAGTTTCCAGTATTCAGCCCTAGCTTTAGAAGAATAACCAAAATACTTGTGAAATTAGCAATGCTTGGTAATGCTATGACCACCTACTGAGTTAAAGCACAGCGATCTGGATCAAAGTAAGGGTGGTTATGTCATATTTGAGAAACTTTTTGTTTAGCACATACTGTGTGGGATTTTTGTTCTGGATTGATGACAGCAACAGATAAAGACAGATCAGAATCATGTTAAACTCTTGGCAAGCTATAGTCTGTTTTTCAGGGTATCAGTATAATTAAAAATTGATCAGCCTGTCACTGTATGGCAGCGGGAATTTTTGTTCACGGAATTGTGATTGGTTAATGCTTGCCATGTGAATGATGAACGCACAAATTTGAAGCATTGTATAAGGAGGAAAATACTAAAATATAAAAGTGACAGCCACTTCAACTTCCTGTTACTGGTAAGAACAAAATTCGCTCATCCCGCACTCGGAAAAAGGAGTTGTGCTTGAAAGGAGCATGGATCAGAGGTAAAGCTAAAAGCCCAAAGAACCAATTCTTGAACCTGTGCTGAACTGGCCGAATGAGATTCACGGATTTACCCTTAGATACCATGGCACTACGGATACTGGTGTTAAACTGGCATCTCGATAATGCAGTGTGACCCATGTCACACTGCCAGGCACGCTGCATTAAGAAGTGATCTCTCAGTGTTAAAATAATTGGGAAGTATATTACATCTTGCACCTAGATCGAATAGTGTAAGACTACCTACTAAAGGTGTTCTGAGTTCACGGGTAAAATTTCCCTGCGTTCTCCCGCTGTTTACGCCATTTTGCCAGGATTTCCGCCAAAGTTACAGCAAGCCATCGGGAGAGTCTCTGGAAATGTTATCCCTTTGTCTTCAGCGCATCTACGGTTTGTTTGGAGATCGGGTTCCTCAATTACACACCGTCACATCAATATTCTACTAAACCCACATTGCATGAAGGTGAGAGATGCATAATGACACCTTTAAATATAAATTGCCGTATCATTTTCGCCTGATGTAAGCGAACTCAACACATTCTGTTGTGCAAATGTTTCATAATCCATTTGCTAGGTGGTTTACAACACAGAGAAACATAGCTTCACCGATCAAGTGGGTACTCCCAATTCTGATGCTTTGAGAACAAATCCCACTCATGATCATCATTAATTCTATTTGATGTATGTGCCTTTTTGCTGGCACTTGGTCGGGCTGCTGGATGGAGCACTCGCTTAGAATGGAGCGTTCCCGTCTCAGTTTTGCAGACTTTCTGCTGCCTTGTCACAGAATGGGATCGTCACTCGCTCGTGGGGAAATCGGTGGTCACAAAACATCCCACCCCTCCTGTTTGCAATGTCAGCGAGGCGGTGGAAATAAGCATCCGACAGGACAGCTTGTCTATAAACAAGAATATTAAATATATCTGGTCTCGTCCCATAAGAAAATACTCAAATACTTTGCAAAAGTATTCAAAGGGGAAAATTGCAAATCACAGTAACCCTAATATTTAAAGCAATATTGTGTGTAATCAAGTTGAAAGAATTGACAGCCTTTATTATTAGGGCCCTACCTGGTTTCCACACATATACAGATTGAAACTCCTCTTCTGTTTCTGCCTGAACATTCCAGATCCCCAAGACCAGGGTTAACATCACACCAATGCTCTGTGCTGAAGCAGCACACTTCTTTGAACATCTGAATGAAGCGGTGCTTTTCCTACTCAGTCTCATAGCTCCAGAATCACCAGGCTGTTTCAGCGTGACTCCAGTTCGGAAGACAAAGGATATTATAATCCTTGCCTTGATATTAATGTCTATTATTTTTTTCTCTCTCTGTATATATCTTATTCCTCTCGCTGGGAATCCGTCACGTACCGTAGGTGCAGAAAGTCCTTCTCTTGATATCTTACTTGCACGAACGTGGACAAGGCGCCTGGCATCAGAAAAAAAATAATGACCCCGAGCAGCAACCGTTTCCTTCCCTTCCAAATCAGTGACTAGCGGCAGGTTTCAATCAGCTGGGGGAAGCAGCTGTCCACGAGGAGCTCCGGCTGATACAGCGGGTCATGCGGGTCTTGTAGGCGGCAGCAAGTCATTCACACCAGCTGCACAGAGAGAAAGAAACAAATGCTGTAATGCCACTGCCTAGATATACTGTATAATACTGCTGTCTGCACTCATATAACCATGTGGAAAAGCACAAGCATATGCGTGTCTGCACCTGCATCTCACAGCAATGAGAAAGTCAAATGATGAAACCACTGCTAATCAGAGGTGGGTAGGTGCGAGGAGCGGGGGGAGGATCTCAGTCACCATCCCCCGGGAGGTTTGTCATTTTGCGAAAAAAAACTCCCCAGATTCATCGTTTTCAAATGCATTAGATTAAAAAGCATCGATCAAATAATTCCCACCCATCGCCTATTTAAATATTTTAACACCATTGCAAATTAGCACCGAGAGTACTACAAATTCCCTTTTGTTTACCTATCACTTTCCACCTCTAAGAGGGAATTAAGGGCTGAGAAAGCCTGCCACCGAGTCCATATTGTTACCCCAGATAAACAAGTGTAGATTACTTTTCCTCGACTGTCAGAAAACAAGCATCGACAGATTATCGCCCCATAAAGGAGAGTAGGAATTTAAATTGTTTCTGGTTTCATGCATCCCAAATAGAACGTGATAACAAAGCGAAAGCCCGAGTAGCTTTGCAGCCTTTGAAAAGCAGAACCGTCCTGGGCTGTACACTACAGTTAATATCTTTATCAGAATCGGTTGCAGCAGGCCATTATCGTTTTGTGTGTTGCACCATTGTGGATTAAAACGCTTTCAAGGCAACTTGAATTGGATTTGCAGTGATGTTTTTTGTTATATTAGTTTAACCCTTTTAAGATCTGAAGCATTTTCTCTAAATCAAGAAAGCTGTGCCAACCAATTTTTTTTTATAATTGAATATATCGCGTTGTGCAACTGCATAATCAAATAAATATTTTAGCATACGAATTCAATATAAGTTGCTGTCTGGCTAAATGTGTACTGAAACTTTTGCCACAAAAATAATAAGGTGAATAGGTTTGTGTTGCACAAAGAAGCCCGTTTGTTTACATTACGCTTTTAGTTTGATACAGTTGCATAAAATCTAAATGGAAACAATAGCAGACTAGGAGTAATGTGAAGATCAGGAAATAACTTGAGGGCAGCATTTTTCAGCAAAACAATTGCCAACAATTCTCACAATTCACAAACCTACTGCTTGGCAAGGTAATTTGGCAAGCATCTGTTATTTAACTCATGACCTAATAAGAATCTTGCAGGCATCAATGGGCAGTTAATAACAGGAAGAACATAGAAAAAATACAAGTAATAAAGCTGACAGGATGGAAAGAGTGAGGGGTTAGGACAGTGGGAATAGATGTTGGAGGAGACAGCTGATAGTCACTATCAATGGTCACTATTAATGTTGTCACAATTTCAGGGAGATTAAGCCTCTGATGTAGAGATTAGTCAGCTAACTGTTGATGGTCTGTCAATTCCCAAATGTTAAACTGTGTAAATGCCAAATTTATACCACTGCTGATTTTAACTAGCAATCTTCTATTCTGTCAAGCAAAATTTGTATGATTGAATACTTTTTAGACCTGATTATACAGTTCAGTCCTAAGCATAATTTCCATCAGTACTGTACTTTGAGACATAACACTAAAAGAAATCACACTTTGTAAAGGAACATGATACAAACTGTACACCAACAGTGCATTCTTTTGAAAGGTACCACTGATGTTCCTGTCTACTTAGAAACTTCTCTCAAAAGCAGCACATATTTTATGGCTGGATAGCATTTTGCCCTATTGCCTTCTTGCTAAATGATGTATGTGCCAAAACCAGAATATTGGTATTATCTTATGCTACGTAAACTATATGGCATTTGCCCTTTCTCCACCATTGGCAGCAGTGGCTATCAGTCATTAGTAGGTAACCTGCAGAAAACTGTAACTGTTTTGATCATCTTCTTAGTCTGCAATTCATGAGGAAATGCTTCCTCTAAACAACAAAACAAGTTATGTTTACGCAGTGTCTTTAAATGACAAAATCTCCCAAGATATATTGCAGAGCAGTAGCAAGAGGAATGAAAACATTGAGCAAGTATTAATGAAATTCCTGAGGCATTACCAGTATATTTTTAAGGCATACCATTTAGGTTAAATATACTTACATACATGCAGAAAATAATGAAAGTGCAAAGCACACCTCTCAATGTCCAAGAAGAATGAATGATTGACATGTTGGAAATTGAACTGGATATTGGACTATAAACAAGTCCCTTTATATAATTGAATAAAATAAAGGGAGAAGGAGCAAACAATAGATAAGGATCAAGAGTAAGGTATCTTGACATAAAGACATGGAAAACAAAGGTAGCATTGCAGGAAATAAGATAACATTTTATAATCTTCTCAGCCACGCTAATAGTGTTTTCAGACCATACAGTGATTCAATGGATAAATGTATAATTTGATGTAGTACTAGCCCATAGTGACCAGGAAAAAGCCTAGTTGTACTTACAAAAATGGTCTCAGCCAGATCGATAATTTGAGTTCCAATCCATGTCCTATGACTATGAAAGTATAGATTTATGAATATCATTTGATAGTACTGATGAAAAAGATACATGTTGTCGAAGCTTTTCATCTTGCACTCATCAGAACATACACAAGAATGCCAAGTTTCAAAGGGAACAGCAATTTATACTACATGAGAAAAGGGGTGCTGATTGGTTGGCAAGTAAGCTCTGATCGATCGAGATGTTGCCATGGTGAATGCACCAGGGAGCTGTTGTTCCCCATGTTGCTATTGATTCAAAAAAGGTGCAATATATGGACATATTCCTTTTTCCCACAGAGAACACATCCTTACATATGAATATATGTAGTTTCTAGCAAGTGTAAGTGAGCTTAGTTGCAAGCCTGATTTATCTTAAATCTTAATCTTATCTTAAATCATAATCTTAAATTGATTGTTAGTGTAATTCTTAGCACACTTGAGATTGTTCAGCAAGTGATGTCTGATCATGGAATCACTTCTAATGTTAGACATTATGTTCTGATTTTTCCAAGTATGGGCTTGTTGAATACAGTCAGTACTCTGCCTATTGCGAACAGCTGAAAGGACGTGCTGTTTGATACAGTTCGCCAGTTGTTGCGACATATGGTCTACGTACCTGGCATTGCAGTGGTACTGAAATTAATATACCAATTAATATGAAATATGAATTAATATGAAATGCATATGTTGTAATATGGTACATCAAAGCTATCCTGTAGGATAATGGTTATGCCAATCAAATTATTGCTTGCTGTGTATCGCGTATGCTCACAAATGGGCCTAATGCTGCCTCATTTGGACCGGAAAAGTGCGCAATCTATCTCAAATTACCCTGGAAGGGCAAAGTGTCTCAAAC
Source organism: Cetorhinus maximus (assembly GCF_964194155.1). Classification (NCBI taxonomy): domain Eukaryota; kingdom Metazoa; phylum Chordata; class Chondrichthyes; order Lamniformes; family Cetorhinidae; genus Cetorhinus; species Cetorhinus maximus. The sequence goes on from NC_135881.1 coordinate 109,006,189, forward strand.
ATTTGAGCAACAGGTGACGCCAGCTTTTTCACACTGCCACAATGGAGTGGCAAAACAAGTGCTGTTTTCCACAACAGAATGCTGCCATCAAGTGAAAAAGACGTTTTGCCTACCACACAAATGAATAATGTGGTATCTGAATTTCAATGCCGGTGCGATGCCAGGTATGTAGGCTATTTGTCCAAAGGCTAGCAGATCATATCAAACAGCATGTCCCCTCAGCTGCTCGCAATGGTAGAATACCGACCATACTCAACCAACTCATGCATAGAAAACTTAAAACATAATGTCCATCTACAAGATGCGCTGCAGGAACTCACCAAGTCTCCTTAGGCAGCACCTTCCAAACCCACGACTGCTACCAGCTAGAAGGACAAGGACAGCAGACACATGGAATCACCTGGAAGTTCCCCTTCAAGCCACTCACCACCCTGACTTGGAACTATATCGCCATTCCTTCACTATCGCTGGGTCAAAATCCTGGAACTCCCTCCCTAACAGCACTGTAGGTGTATCTACACCACAGGGACTGCAGCAATTCAAGAAGGCAGCTCATCACCATCTTCTCAAAGGCAATTAGGGAGGGTCAATAACTGCTGACCAAGCCAGCGACACTCACAGCCCCTGAAAGAACAAAAAAAAATGTAGGGACATGTCCTCTCCAGGCAAAAGGAATATGTCCAGGCATTGCACCTTCTTTGAATAAACAAAAGTATGGGGGACAATAGCTCCCTGGTGCATTCACCATGGCAATGCCTCAAAAAGTCAGAGCTGACTTGCCAACCAATCAGCACCCCTATCTTCATGCAGTATAAATTATTGTTCCCTTTGAAATTTGGTATTCTTGTTTTTGTCCTGATGAGTTCAAAATGAAAAGCTTCAATAGCATATCTCTTTTTTCAGCAATATTTATGAATGTCAGATGAGGACAGGATTGACCCAATGTTGAATACACAATGGCTAGGTTGATCCATGAAGAATGACTGCTTGAGTAAACCAAGCATGAGATGCTGACAGCTGTGGAATGGTGTGCTGGCATGAGTAGATAAGTATGGAAATAACTTGAGAAAAGGAAGAAAAGATTAGTGTTCTTGTCCTCTTCCTAGTCCACAATTCAGGAGGAAATTGTTATTTAATACAACAACATCAACGACTCACATTTGAAGAGCACCTTTAAATTTCTGAATGGCAAAAAGCACTTTACAGAATAGTAACAAGGGAGATGAAAATATTGAGCCAAGAGGCAGATTTAAGGAGGAATGACTGGAAGCATGGGAGAAAGGATGTTTTTTGAGGGGGATTTTAAAGGACAAGAGGGAAGCACAGAGATTGAGGAGTTTTCAAAAAGGATTCCACAGAACAGATCCACGAGGCTAACTCTCAGAATTCTCTTCCCCAGAGAGCAGTGGAGGCTGAGCCATTGAATTTATTCAAGACAGAAATAGACAGATTTTCAGTAGACAAGGGAGGCAAGGGTTATGAGACAAACAGGAAAGTGGAGCTGAGGCCACAACCAGATCAGCCATGATCATATTGAATGGTGGAGCAGGCTTGAAGGGCCGAATGGCCTACTTCTGCTCCTGAGTCCTATGTTCCTAAAGCTCTGTCATCAAGTGATGGAGGGAGAGTGGGATGCACAGAAGGCTAAAGTCAGATGATCAAATGCCTCACAACAGCGTGTAAGTCCAAAGGAGGTTGCAGAGGTTGGATGGAGCAAAGGTTGGGTTTGAAGATGAGGGCAAAAGATTCAAAACTTCATGCGCTGTGGAATAGGCAATGAATGTACATCAGCCTGGGCAGAATTGATGGATCATTGGTGATGGAAAGAATATAGGCTGTGGAGCTCAGCTCAGGTCAGAATATGGCACCAAGGTAATGTATGAGTTTATTAAACTTAAAAGAGAAGCAAGAAAGGGGGTAGAGTGAATATAAAGGGAATGAAGTTTGCAATCAGCGCCAGAAGCAGTTTCCCAATGTTCAGCTGAAGAAACTGTGGCTCATCTAAGACTGGATATTAGACAAACAGTGTAACAGTACGTAAGCAGTTGAAGGATCAAAAGAAGATGTAGAGAGATAAAGTTAGGTTTTGTCAGCAGAGAAACTGACCCACATCTGCAGCTGATATCATCAAGGGGCTACATTTGATAAAGAAAAGGAGGATAGATCCTTTGGGGACTCTTGTGGTGAAGGTTCAGTTGAAGGAGGAGAAGCTATTGCTAGAAATGTGCTGGCTGCAATCAAAAGGTTAAGAGTGGAATCACACAAGACCAGTGCCATGGAGCTAAAAATAAAGAAGTGTTGTTGGAGGAGAATTAGTATGATCAACCATGCGAGCCATGGTGACAAGATTGAGGAGGATAAGGATAGAAAGCACACCATGGCCAATGCCATAAATAACATTAATACAAAGGCAAAATATTGTGATGCTGGAAATCTGAATTCTGCTCTTTCTTTTATTCATTTACGGAATGTGGGCTTCGCTGGCTTAGCCAGCATTTATTGCCCATCCCTAATTGCCTTGGAGAAGATGGTGATGAGCTGCCTTCTTGAACCACTACAGTCCCTGTGGTGTAGGTACACCCACAGTGCTGTTAGGGAGGGATTATCAGATTTTGACCCAGTGACAGTGAAGGAACAGCAATATATTTCCAAGTCAGGATGGTAAGTGGCTTGGAGGGGAACTTCCAGGTGGTGGTGTTCCCATGTATCTGCACTTGTCCTTCTAGATGGTAGTGGTCATGGGTTTGGAAGGTGCTACCTAAGGAGCCTTGGTCAGTTTCTGCAGTGCATCTTATAGGTGGTACACACTGCTGCCACTGTGCGATGGTGGAGGGAGTGAATGTTTGTGGAAGGGGTGCCAATCAAGCAGGCTTCTTTATCCTGGATGGTGTCAAGCTTCTTGAGTGTTGTTGGAACATTCAAGAAGTGGGGTGAAATCTGGTACCTAGCTAGCAGAGACCAAACAAAATGTTTATATTACTAATAAAATTGGTACTGTGAAAGGAGTTTTATTGTTAGAAGAGGCTGATGATACAATGAGAATTTACATTCAATGACCAGTGCTAGTTATAAGGATTACAGTTTGGTGTGTACGGGGCAGAGGCAATGTAAGATCAAAGCAGCTGTAAGCCTCCAACTGGCTCCACAGGAACCAAAGTGAAAGGAACCTCATTTTGAATTCATATGGTGAAGATGCATTGCCTGGTGTCTAGTTAAACCTATGGGTGCTGTTGCCTTAATGGAGATTAGTTTGGGAATTTGTTAAAAGTTATAATAGTAGTAATTTGTAGCCATGTGTATATATTTAACTTGTGTAAATTAATAACACATTTCATTTAATTTAAAATAAAACCTCTCGAGAACTGGTGGTCTGATTCCTGAATTTAGAGTTGCATCTCAAACATACCACTTAAAAATATAGGTTATGACAGTTGTTTAAAGTTTCCCTCTGGGATTTTTTTAATAACTCAGCTTTACCAAATTGCTGTCTCTTAACACTGCATCTAGAGCCAACAAACAGATTTTTTTTTTAATGGACTATATTACATGAATTGTGCTTTATGTGTGCGGTGGTAACGAGATGAAGTATAAAAGTAGAATGAATCTCATAAAGTTAGCCTGACAGAGAATTCCTTTGCAAGGGTCAATGTAGTGAACAATAACACACCAGTGAAACTATTTTTCTCCTGTGCATATGTTTGAATAAACAGCACTAAATAGAACTACTCAAAAATGGAAACCTGACAGAATAAACAGAATGACTCAGGTTCATTGAGCTAGCTCTTCTTTTACACGCATGAAAGGTCCACATTACTCACTGGCACCTGCACCACTTGTGAGTTATGAGACTGTCACACTTATGAGAGAACCACCATATTCAACAATATGGGGTGGGTTACCTTCTGTTTACTTAGGAAACTGCGTTGCTACATTTATATCATAGGGCAGCTTAAAGAGCTAAAGTGCAATACTTTCACTGACAAGACTCCAGTAGTTATAATGAATAATGATGCACTAATGTGACCTTTTAGATGAACAGTTAAAAGATTAGTATTTGCAAAGGTGAAAGTCAGGCCATTAATCTACTGCTTAAATGTTCAATATATCTAGAGGGTTCCAAATCATACAATTCACAGAAAATTACTTTTATTACTTTCTTGGAAACAAAAAAGACACATTTGATCTTCTAAAATATAATAGGATCAAAAGGAATATTCACTGTAAAGGCCATTCATCTTTTTTACTCCACTGAAGGATCAGTGAATTTCACAGCTACACTGATCAAATCAAGCACATTCCTGATCTCCAATCCACACAACAATAGAGGATCTCAGCTGGGTTGAATAGGGTGCTACAACTGGGTGAGTGACCCTACACAAGGAAAGAGAAAATCACGCAACGTCTCCTTTCTGACTGCTATTTGAAAATGTTGGGCGAGGACAGTCAATAGTAGGCTTGGTTATGATCACCTTAATATTGAATAGCCTGCCGAGATCCCTGTCAAATTAAAGAAATGAGTGATGGGAACCTGTTTGACAAAGTATGGGATTGTTTTTTGTAGGACTATACTTCAGCAAAGAGTCACTGCATTTCCAGCTCAATACTGTGCCTTATACCATGCCTTTTAATTCTATTAGTATCCCAAAATTGGCATTCATGACACGAGCAAATGTTAATTCCTATATAATGTCATTCACTGTTAAATCCATTGTATATATCTGTAGAGTGTATCTCTTCTAAGCAACAGGGCCCTAACTTTGAAAATGTAGCATTACTTCTCCAAAAGTAGGAGAAATAAATATATAGTTTAAACTAAACTATATGTGGATTATCCCTTATATTGAAACACCTTTTCATCAATAGCACTGTTCCTCTTTAAACAGGATTACATACAACAATTGCACACTTAGGCATATTTCCATTGAACTTAAACAAAGAACGTATTTTCCAACAGGAGTAAAAGTGGTCAAGTTGCTATATGCAGTGGCATTTGCAACACATGGCAACCAGAAAAATTATTTCTCCTTTATGATAGATCCAAACTTACCAAGCAGAACAGGTTGTCATTTGCATTACAGTACAGTGTCTCAAATCCAGCTGTCCAAAAACCAGACTGTCGGAAAATTGGACATTTTCAGAATGTGCCATGCATCAATTTTAATTGAGTAAAATAATAACAATTTGGCTAGGCGCTACTTATCCCCTTCGAACTTGCATGCCAGTCTATTCCCACAATCCGAGCAACCCTTCACTCCAACCGACCTGCCTTGACCTGGATCGCCCATGAGCAATAAAACTGTAGCTGCATGACCTAATTGAAAACAGAAACTGAAATGAAAACATAAGAGGGATACATAGAAAGAATACTGACACTCCCAGTTTCTAAGGAAAGAAAAACTGAATCTGAGGTTTGGAAACCAAAACTTCTGGGCAGACTGAAACTGGTTGAGGCTATCTGTAGAGTGTATCTCTTGCAGAGCCATCCAAGCTCAGTGGTTGCTGTTTGGACCTGATGCAGTTTGCCGCTCAAGAGAGAAGATAGTCAAAGTAAATGGCAGTTATATAGAACTGCAGAGTAAAAGCAAAATAACTTCATCATTCACCATGTGGAATGCAGGTGAAGCTTAATCTCAGTCTGAATGTTGAAAGGAAACAGAATATGGAAGATTGCCTCATTTGAAATGAGTGGAATAATGTGCAGTGGTCCTCCTTGAGTCTTATGGCAAAGAAAGAAACCAACAGATTAGCTTGGAAGTATTGACAAGTAACCAGAACAAGAGGCTGAGGCATCCACAGAAAAGAGATGGTAAATTAATGTTTTACCTTTGAGAAGAGCTGGAGCTGAGGAGAATTTAAAAATAGTTTCCAGAGGACTGCTGTATACTTATGGTTGTCCCCTATGGAAGTAAATAACTTTAAAACATTCTAACATGAGAGAATTCTTGTGGGAAGTAAGAAGTAAACCCATATATGGATATAAGCCATAGTGTTAACTTAATCGTATTTGCTTTGTTTAATTTGTTCCATTTACAATGAAGTTTGAATTTTGTTCAAAAAAAGTGAAATCTTATGGCATTGTTCTATTGGTTAAAACAAAGTGTTTAGATTTCACTTTAAATGTTAACAGTCCTTAACTGGATCGTAATAATGTATTGCAATGGCATGTTTAAATATCTTGCCCATGTTTGTATTCATACTTTCTATTAGAGATTGCACTAGATGCTAATATTTTTCATTAGATGTTAAATAAGTGTTCCAATTGGCTGTCTCCTTATGAAAGGTGGGAAGATGGTGTCATTGTGGTGCCCACTTCAAATAGTTTAGCTATTTATATAAGTACTTATCTGTACTTTATAAACTTAAATAAGTGCAATCAAGGGTGGCAGAGAAAAATATATGTTTACAGTAAATAAATATTTGAGAAGATTCCAGTCAAAAACTTCACATTTCACTCACACGTTAATGTAAAGATTTTATTTTTGTAAGATACAGAATAAAGCACCTTAATATTGTTAAATAAAAACTGTTGTGGTAAATTTGCCCAATGGGGTAGATGGGAATGTGGAAATCAAAACGCAAGATCAGCCATGATCTTGTTGAATGGCGGAACAGGCTCAAGGGGCTGAATGGTCTACTCCTGTTCCTATTTCTTATGTTCTTATGACTTATTATTATAAAGACTGTGTCTCGCTGAGCTAGAAAGAATGGGAAGGTTCAATTTCTTGTCTGTGATAAGTTAGTTGATTTAAGGCTGAGTGGTAGAAGTGATACTACAATTAGCTTCCTCATGCCCAGGTCAAGATGGGAGAAAAAGAAGCAGCAAAGGTTCCTGATTCTGATTGTTATTCGGTGACCTGGAAAGTGTGCATGTGTACCCATTGGGGAGGAATGAATGAGCATGAGTATTGTCCTAGTAGTTATATTGACTGTTAACATGCAGGATTGGATGTACTTTCTCTTTAAATAATCACCTGGGTGGAGCACATAGAGGACAATTAGGCTGGGAGAGTCCAATGCCAGTAATAGAGCTGTGCTGATTTTCTGTCTATTTAAATTATTGGACAGAATATCACGCTCCATTATGGATGGCCGATTCGCACCACCCAACGTCCCTTAATGTGCTGCATCTAGGGAGTTGTTTAAAATGCAAAGGCAGAAAAGAACAATCTTTCCTTACAATTCATTTCACATGAAAAATGACCATTTAGACAAAGTATAGGTTATCGATAACTGTAGAACCATGCTTAACAAAAGTCAGCACCAGAAGTTGAGGGAAATACGTTGGAAAGACAATAAAAAATAGTTAAAAATAGTATTCTATATTTTCACCACTATCACTGATAACAACAATGGTATGACAATAATGGGTTATTGCAATCAATATCACAATTTCTCACTGTTTGTAATTAGGGATTTTGTGATTTACAGTGGCTTTGATCCAAATCAGCATTCAACTTCTCAGGCTGGTGCATTGCGATGAAACCAGAATGAGATCAGACGATTTAAAGTACCTGCATGGGCCCCAGTTATGCCTGTCTCTTTATGGGGTATGTGGAACATTCCTTGTTCCAGTCCTACTCCGGCCCACTCCCACAACTCTTTCTCCGGTACATCAATGATTGCTTCGGTGCTGCTTCATGCTCTCATCTGGACCTGGAAAAATTTATTAATTTTGCTTCCAATTTCCACCCCTCCATCATTTTCACATGGTCCAACTCTGACAATTCCCTTCCCTTCCTTGACCTCGCTGTCTCAATTTCTGGTGATAGACTGTCCACCAATATTCATTACAAGCCTACCGACTCCCACAGCTACCTTGACTACAGTTCCTCACACCCTGCTTCCTGTAAGGACTCCATCCCATTCTCTCAGTTCCTTCGCCTCCGTCGCATCTGTTCTGATGATGCCACTTTCAAAAATAGTTCCTCTGACATGTCTTCCTTCTTCCTTAACTGAGGTTTTCCACTCACGGTGGTTGACAGGGCCCTCAACCGTGTCCGGCCTATCTCCCGCGTATCCGCCCTCACACCTTCCTCTCCCTCCCAGAAACATGATAGGGTCCCCCTTGTCCTCACTTATCACCCCACCAGCCTCCGCATTCAAAGGATCATCCTCCGCCATTTCCGTCAACTCCAGCATGATGCCACCACCAAACACATCTTTCCTTCACCCCTCCCCGGCGGCATTCTGCAGGGATCGTTCCCTCCGGGACACCCTGGTCCACTCCTCCATCACCCCCTACACCTCAGCCCTCTCCCACGGCACCTTTCCATGCAATCACAGAAGGTGCAACACCTGCCCCTTTACTTCCCCTCTCCTCACCGTCCAAGGGCCCAAACACTCCTTTCAAGTGAAGCAGAATTTCACTTGCACTTCCCTCAATTTAGTCCACTGTATTCGTTGCTCCCAATGCGGTTTCCTCTACATTGGAGAGACCAAACGCAGACTGGGTAACCGCTTTGCAGAACACCTTCAGTCTGTCCGCAAGCATGACCCGGATCTCCCTGTCGCTTGCCATTTCAACACTCCACCCTGCTCTCATGCCCACATGTCTGTCCTTGGCCTGCTGCATTGTTCCAGTGAAGCTCAACGCAAACTGGAGGAACAGCACCTCATCTTCCGACTAGGTACTTTACAGCCTTCCGGACTGAATATTGAGTTCAACGATTTTAGATCATGAACTCTCTCCTCCATCCCCACCCCCTTTCCGATCCTCCCCTTTTTTTCCCAATAATTTATATAGATTTTTCTTTTCCCACCTATTTCCATTATTTTAAATGTATTTCCATCCATTGTTTTATCTCTACCTTTTAGCCTATTTCGATTCCTTCAATGCGCCCCACCCCCACTAGGGCTATCTGTACCTTGCTTGTCCTGCTTTCTACCCTTAATTAGCACATTCCTTAGATAACATCACCACCTTCAACACCCCTTTTTCCTTTTGTCTATGACATCTTTTGGTTATCTCCACCTATCACTGGCCCTCTATCCGCTCTACCCTTCCCACCCCCTTAAACCAGCTTATATTTCACCTTTTTTCTATATTTATTTAGTTCTGTTGAAGAGTCATATGGACTCAAAACATTAACTGTGTTCCTCTCCGCAGATGCTGCCAGACCTCCTGAGTTTTTCCAGGTATTTTTATTTTTATTTAAAGTAGCTGATTGATGATGGTCACACCTGCGCTTCTAGACCAAGTACGACCAATGAAACTCAGTGAAATGCTGTGTGATATACAAAGCATGTTATAGAGTAAGGGAATTTAAACCTTCTAATCTAAAAGAAACCATCACCAATTTTGCTGGCACACAACATTCACACAACTATATAACTCCCACTCTTTAAATTATACATTTCATAGTGTCAAAATTACAGAATGTTTTATTCATACTTAAATGGATCGCCAAAAGCAAAGTGTATATTGAGTATTAATTGCATTCTGAGGGCAGAATCTTCCCATCTTTGAAATATTTCTGCCATTGGGGACAAATGTGGGTCCTGAACCCGATGGGGGCAGATGCCTGAATGGCACAAGTCTTTCCAGAAGCATCCAATTAAAAAGCTGCCTCTGGGAATGTTCACCAACTAAGGATGGTGGGTGGACCATAGAACCAGTAGGCTCAATGGGAGGGCCCAAAGCAGTGTTTGGCCAACAAGTCCCACTGAGAGAGGTTGCTGCTGTTGAGGTAGGTATGATATATTTTTTAAAAAGGTCAGTGTGCACACAACTGCCTGGCCATCTGTCTGGAGGGGCATGAGCAGCAGCCGCGGCTATGACCCATTGGTCAAAGCGTCTCTTGGAGGAAGGATTTTAAAGGAGGCATCGATGGCACCTTGGGTGCAGCCGGTAGGCCACTTACCTTCCAGACTCCAGCCTCAATGGGGGCTCATCCACCGTCAGGAAAATCCTGCTGGTACCATAGTCATGTCCCAAGTTGACCCCCAGTGGGCTAATTGGCTACCCACCACTGCCAGGCAGGTAACCTCATTTGCCTCTGGCAAGATAACTCGCGGGTGAGAAGATGTCAGATAGCTGACATGACACACAAAATTACAAGTTTCTTTCTAGGGCCGCCTCCTAACCCACCATGTGTTACACAGTATTTTAGCAGCTACTATTGGGACTGCTTACAGCTGTGATACTGTTTCAATTGATTCTATCAGACTCAAGGATAACCCAAGTTACCACAGTACAGCCGATGGGCCCTCTTTTTATTAAAATCATCTTTAGCTATATGCTGCACTGTGGTCTTCTGTATTTTTTCTACTAGAATGGCAATAAAATTATTTTAGCAGAACAGCAAGAGGGTCCTCACCCATGATCAAATTAATTACAATTTACTGGCATATTAACATTCTTGATGGAAGGGTTAAAGAGATCTGTGGCACAATGGGTAACATCACAGCAACCTGGACTCCTTGGGGGGCGGGGGGGTGGGGGGCTGGGGGGGGTGGGTGGGGGAGGCAGGTGCAGTTGGCTCAGTTGGCTGGATGACCAGTGTGGATCAGATTGGTGCCAACATCACAAGGTTCAATCCCCCTTTCTGGCTGGAGTGGATTCAGGACCTGCCTCCTTGCCCACCCCTGGTCAAGACTGCAGTTCAGTGTGATATACAAGACTTGTACCATTTAGGCATCTGCCCCCATTGGGTTCGGGACCCACATTTGTCTCCAATGGCAGAAATATTTCAAAAATGGGAAGATTCTGCCCTCAGAATGCAATTAATACACACTTTGCTTTTGATTGTCCATTTGATTACTAATCAAACATTCTGTAATTTTGACACTATGGAATGTATAATTTAAAGAGTGGGAGATATATTTGTGTGAGTGTTGTGTACCTTAGTGCAGAGAACTGAAGAAGGTGGAAGGATTCCAATGCAATTACAAGAAAATGGTAACACGTAGCTGTTCCCTGAAGGGTTTTCAGAGCTCCCTCTAATGTTGACGCTCTAATCCGCAATGCATAAACTTCAGAAACTATGAGCAGAATTGTCACAGATTTGCACTAAGTGCAATATCGGGTGGGTAAAACAACATTTTACCTGCTGGCTGCAATGGCGGCTTTTCATGCTGTATCATCCCAAACCCACCGATTTAATTATGCATTCCTGGGAAACACACCATTTCCATGGTAGGCGGGCTCTCATTTACCCACCACGCCATCACCCTCCTGCTTCATCATGCTAGGTGCCATATTTAAAGTGCAGCCGCGCGCACACATCTCAGTGCTTCCAGCCCTACTGCTGCAAAGAAGACATGGCCCTGAAAGGCAAAAGCACCGCAGCCCTCAGGTTCAATGATGTGTCTCTCAAGTGCCTTTTGGATGCAATGGAGGCTTGCTGTGATGTCTTCAACCCCTGCTCTGGCCGCAGGATGCAACATCACCAACCTGGCTTGAGAGGCGGTGGCAGGAGTGGTCAGTACCAATGCCCTGCAAAAGAGGACAGCCACCCAGTGCCGCAATAGGATGAATGATTTCTTCCATTCCACAAGGATAAGTCACTCTTCTCATGAATCGCAAATTACACACTCAGAAACACATCACACATCCAAAGGGCCCTCACTCACTGTCAGTTCAAGGGGCATCACCATTCACTCTCTCACACACCTTCACTGTCCTTATCCCATCCATGGGACCACTCACCACCCACACATGTCAGGCATACTTATCATCTAGCTTGGCAGGCATCCTGCTTACACTCTCTCCATCAGATGTGTAAAAAGACAAGTCTAAAGGCACTGTATCTGAATGCACTGAGCATTTGCAATAAGGTAGACAAATTAACAGCGCAAATAAATGTAAATGGGTATGATATGATTGCGATTACAGAGTCATGGCTGCAGGGTGACCAAGGCTGGGAACTGAATATCCAAGGATATTTGATATTTGGGAAGGACAGGATAAAAGGAAAAGGCGGTGGTGTGGCATTGTTAATTGAGGATGAAATCTGTGCAAAAGCAAGAGAGGATATTGGCTCAGAAAATATAGATGTAGAACCAGTCTGTTTGGAGCTAAGAAGCAACAAGTGGCAGAAAACATTAGTGGGAGCTGTCTATAGGCCTTCAAACAGTCGTGGTAAGTTAGGGGATGGTATTAAGCAGGAAATGAGAGATGCATGTAACAAGGGTGCTACAGTAATCATGGGTGACTTTAATCTACATATAGATTGGGTAAACAAAATTAGCAATAATACTTTGGTGGATGAATTCCTGGAGTGTGTACAAGATGTTTTTTCAGACCAGTACGTTGAGGAACCAACTAAGATACAGACTATCCTAGATTTGGTTTAGTGCAATGAGAAGGGGTTAATTAATAATCTTGTCATGCGGGGTCCTTTAGAGAACAGTGACCATAACATGATAGAATTCTTCCTTGATGTAAAAGCAAAATATTGTGGATGCTGGAAATCTGAAACAAAAACAAAAATGGCTGGAAAAACTCAGCAGGTCTGACAGCATCTGTGGAGAGGAATACAGTTAACGTTTCGAGTCCGTATGACTCTTCATCAGAACTAAGGAAAGATAGAAATGAGGTGAAATATAAGCTGGTTGAGGGGGATGGGACAGGTAGAGCTGGATAGGGCCAGTGATAGGTGGAGGCAAAGAAGAGATTGCCAAAGATGTCAAAAACAAAAGGACAAAGGGGTGTTGACGGTGGTGATATTAGCTAAGGAATATGCTAATGGTGACATTAAGGGTAGAAAGCAGGACGAGCAAGTGACAGATGGCCCAAGTGGGGGTGGGGTGGGGGGGGGAAGGGATTGAAATAGGCTAAAAGGTGGAGGTAAAACAGTGGATGGAAATACATTTAAAAATAATGGAAATAGGTTATTTCCATTTCTACCTATTTCCATTACTTTAAAATTTATTTCCATTTGTCTGCTGCCCTTTTCCTTCCAGATAGTAATGGTCTTAGGTTTAGAAGGTGCTGTCTAAGGAGGCTTGGTGAGTTTCTGCAGTGCATCTTGTAGATGATATATATTGCTGTTCATCGGTTGTGGAGGGAGTGAATGTTTGTGCATGGGGTACCAATCAAGAAGGTTGCTTTGTCGTGGATGGTGTCAAACTTCTTGAGTGTTGTTGGAGCTGCACCCATTCAGGCAAGTGGAGTGTATTCCATCACACTCCTGAATTGCACCTTGTAGATGGTGGACAGGCTTTGAGGAGTCAGGGAGTAATTTACTTGCCTCAGGATTCCTAGCCTCTAACCTGCTCTTGTAGCCACAGTATTTATAAAGCTAGTGTAGTTCTGTTTCTGGTCAATGGTAACTCCCAGGATGTTGATTGTGGGGATTTAGTGATGGTAATGCCATTGAATATGAGGGACTTACCTGTGTTCCAGCTAATGGTTGCCTGTGGGAGCTTGGCTGGATTGAGAATTCATTTTGTAACTCTGTGACATTTAAACTTCAGAGTACGGGAAAGCCAGCATGGATTCATCAAGGGAAAATCTTGTTCAACTAATTTGCTGGAGTTTTTTGAGGAGGTAACAGAGAAGGTTGGTAAAGGAAACGCTGTTGATGTGATGTACATGGATTTTCAAAAGGCATTTGATACAGTGCTACACAACAGACTTGTGAGCAAAATTCTAGATCATAGGATAAAAGGAAAAGTAGGCACTTGGATAAGAAATTGGCTGAGTGACAGGAAACAGAGAGCAGTGATAAATAGTTTTTCGGATTGGAGGAAGGTTTGTATTAGAGTTCCTCAGAGGGCAGTATTGGAATCCTTGCTCTTCCTGATGTATATAATGACCTGACTGTGGTGCGCAAGGCATGATTTCAAAATTTGCATATGCTATGAAGATTGGAAATGTTGTCAATTGTGATGGGGATAATCTTGAACTTTAAAAGGATATAGATCTGCCACAGACAAATGGCAGATGAAGGTCAATGCAGAGAAGTGTGAGGTGATTCATTTTGGTAGGAAAGATATGGTGGGACAGTAAAAAACAAAGGGAGACCCTCTAAAGGCAGTGCAGGAAAACAGAAGGACCTCAGTGTGTACGTACATAGGTCATTGAAGATGGAAGGGCACGTTGAGAGAGCAGCTAATAAAGCATATAGTATCTTAGGCTTTATTAATAGGGGCATTGAGTACAAGAGTAAGGTCATGTTGAACTTGTATAAGACACTAGACCTCGTCTGGAGTACTGTGTCCAGTCCTGCATGCCATACTTGAGGAAGGATGTGAAGACATTGAAGAGAGTATAGTGGTGATTCACAAGAATAAAGAACTGTAGCTATGAGGATAGATTGTAGAGGTTGGGACTGTTTTCCTTGGAGAAAAGAAGACTGAGAGGGGACTTTATAGAGGTATTCAAGATCCTTAAGGGTATGGACAGGGTAAATAGTGAGAAGCTATTCCCACTCCAGAGAACATCGGGAACTCGAGGGAACAGATTCAAAATAATCGGCAAAAGGAGTAAATGTGATGTGAGGAAAACATTTTTCACTCAGAGGGTAGTTGGAGTCTGGAACAAACTTCCTGAAAGGGTGGTGGAGCCAGGTTTGACTGAGGCATTAAAAAGGGAATTGGATTGCTACCTGAAAAGAGAGAATGTGCAAGGTTATGGGGATAAGGCAGGGGAATAGGACTAGGTGGAATGCTCTTTCAGAGAGCCAGTGCAGACTCAATGGGCCGAATAGCCTCCTTTTGCACTGTAAAGATACTGTGATACTGTGAAATGATGTCTTGGATGCCACAACAACATATTTATTATCACTTGGAGCCTCATATATCTAGTTTCTCTATTTTTACTGGACTCACAAACAATCGTAAATCAAAGATCACGGTATGTATAATGAATTTTTCATTATTATTTCAAATTAAATAAAAAACATTTGTACTTTTGAACCTAGGTCAATTTGCTTTGCTGTTTTAAATTGAAAATAGTTGCATCAATAAAAGTATCAGACATTTCCTGTAATCTGAGAGAAATGATTGATGTGGGTTTTCTTGTTACACAGAGCAAATTTCTTGGCCTGGAAACATGTAAATTATGTAGACAAAAAATGTATTTTGATGTTTATATCTTGTAGTACTATCAAGCTCAATGTTTGCAGAATATATATATATAAATTATGCTGCATTTCATAGTCAATGGTGCAGTTACGGTGTCCCTGACTGAATCTACGCATGAACCTACTGCAATCCTAGTGGTGAGACTTTGCGGGAGGATTCCCTCCTGGCATCAGCTACAGCGAGGCCCAGTAGCATTGCTTTATGTGGACAAAAATGGTAGGTAGTTGTGTGCATGACTTATAGTCACTGCACAACAGAAGTTGTACAAAGCAGGCTGCTGAAGTAATTGGAAATCAGATTGAATGGACAAGATTAATTTTTCAAACTTAAAACTTCAAACATATTTTTGCAAAATTAAAAACTTTGACTTTAGAAAAGAGAGACATGTTGCCAAAGCTTTTTGCCTTGCACTCATCAGAACAAACGTAAGAATGCCAAATTTCGAATGATCACAATTTATACTGCAGGAGGAAAGGTTGCTGATAGGTTGCCAAGTCAACTCTGATTGGCTAAGGTGTTGCCACGCAGAACAGCAGGCAACTATAGGTTCCCCAAGCTCCTGGGTAATTCAAAAAAGGCTCCAGGCATGAACATATTCCTTTTGTTTGCAGAGATCAGGTCCCTGTGTTTGAATGTATGTTGCTTCTAGCAAGTGTAAATGAGCCAGGTTATGAGCTCGACTTGGTTGTTAGTGCTTAGTGTTGCTGGTGAAGGGAAGGCAACTGAGACATTCCTCCTCAGTAAAGTTGATATAGGGTAACAAAAACAAAAATAGCTGGAAAAACTCAGCAGGTCTGACAGCATCTGCGGAGAGGAATACCGTTAACGTTTCGAGTCCGTATGACTCTTCATCTCATGAAGAATCATACTGACTCGAAAAGTTAACAGCATTCCTCTCCGCAGATGCTATCAGACCTGCTAAGTTTTTCCAGCTATTTTTGTTTTTGTTTCATATTTCCAGCATCTGCAGTATTTTGCTTTTATTTTGAAGCAGGGTAAGTGCTCTCTGAATATCTCCCATGGATATAGCCTCCTACACAGTGCCCTCCTCCTATACTCTTCTGGCTGTGGCATGTTCTTTGTTGTTCTCTTGTCCTCCATCTCTGAAGGCAGCCCTCTGAAACTCGCTGTGACTGCAGCCTAACTATCTATGAGGCAGTCAACAAAAATGCAAAACAAAATGTACCCCTGTACAGACAAAGCAAACTTTCTAGTGTGATAAGATGCACCGAATAAATGTCCAGTTATTAACCAGAACTTGAAATGAGAAACCAGCAATTATCTTGTAAGTACTCACTACAGCATAACACTTCGAAAAACTTTCTATATCGCCCTTCCTACCCAATTCCATATCAATTTCCAAGATTGAACTTATTATAGGCCACCATGTGAAAATTTGACAAATGCCTTTTAAAAGTCTGCATTGTTGGGTTTTCATAGTCTACTCCTTTGATCAGTTCCTCAAAGAAGTCAGGGAGGTTAATCAGGCAGCATCTTTCTTTCTGAATCCATGCTAACTGCTCTTTACTAGGTTTTCCTTGCAGAAATAATATTTAACTTTACAGGTGATGATCAATTCCTTTAATCTACATAGTATTGAACACTAATAGGTTTATAGTTGCCTGTGCCTATTCTGTTGTCCTATTTGAATGTGGGCACTGTATTAGCCTGATTCAAAACTGCTGATATCTCTCCTATGTTTAATAACTCCCTCATAAAAAACTGTCAATGAGACATAAATCTGCTCCCTGATTTCTTTCAACACCCAGGGATAAACTGCTTCTATCTTTGAAGATTTATTTGTTCTGAGTCCTTTTAGCTATCAAGAACTTCCATCTCATTTATATCAATGGCATTAATTTTGGCTTAGTTTCGTCCATTTGGGTATTGCTACAAATTAGGTTGAGTGCTTGGCAAATAAACAAAAGATATGCCAAACATGTTGAAAGGAGCCTGAGCCACTTGAATTTAAAGACATGTAACAAGCCCGGATTTTGTTAGGTGGGTAACAATGTGGTTGTGCTGTTCCAATGTGCAGACATACTTGCACTGGTAGCTCAGGATTTAGGCCGTGTCAAACTTTCTGATTATAAACGCCATCTCTTTTTTCTATAAAGTGCTAGGCACAGGCACAAGCTCCCAGAAACTGCTAGTCAAAAACGTCTCGAGTTTCCAGATTAAATCTGGAAGGCTCTGTCCCAAAAGTGGACAAGGCTAGGTCAATCAAACATTTCAAAACTGAGATTGATAGATTTGTGTTGTGCAAGGGTATTAAGGGATATGGAACATCAGCAGGTAAGCTACAGATCAGCCATGATCTAATTAAATGGTGAGACAGCCTTGAGGGGTTTATGATGCCCCAGTACAGGCATGTGGACATGACAAATTTTTAAAGTGATTCTTTTATGCCATATTTTTAAAGACTGCAAAAGATGACATCCAGGGATCAACAGACTTCTCTTGGGGATTCAAACAAGACTGGCTCCAGAGAGAACAAGAGAGTACATGGTTGACTGATGTGACTTGTTGTAGGTCAGACCAAAAGGTAAATCAACCCTTCATTGTAATATGATGGTCTGCCCTTCAAACTCAAAGGTCTATAGCTGTCTGACACCACAAGTGTGAAAAACTATAGTCTAGAATGCTTATCAAATTGACACACCACCTTACTTGGACAGCTGCGTTTGCTGCCAACACCATGCATGCACAGTTCGACTGTTTTACTCAGTTACATCATTGAGAGGGATGGTGTATGCAGTGGCCAGGACCAAAGATGGTGCTGCTCAAATCATCAAAGCTGGGCAGCTGAATCACACAGTGAGTGGTTAATTAAAATCTCTTCCTTGTTGACTTGCTGGGCTTAAGCTGTAAAGTTGATACCTTCACATTTTCAAATTCAAAGATTCAGGTCACCAACGAGCTGCAAAGATCTTTTTTTTCCTTACCAGTCTAAGTTTTTTAACGTTCTAATCTTTACAGAATGAAAGCACCTAAAGCATTAAGAGAAAAAAAGCGAGGAAATATTGCTTTATTCCAATAAATTGCAAGTGAAGCTTACAGGAAAAAACTGCCAATAATGGATTAAGATGGTCACAGTAAGGCAAACTCATGACCTGTGATTCAGCTCTTTAGTCCTTGTCTACAGAAGAACTTATTTTTACCTTCAAGCTATGTCTCTTGGAGGGGGAATGGGGTGAAGAGGAGGAGGGGTTTGGGGGGTGAGGTGGAATGGATGGGGACCCCTGTGAATAAAGCCCAAAGCTCCCCATGGACGCCCTGTGCATACTGACACACTACCCGGGAACCGCCAAATTTTGAATTTTGTGTACGTGTGCTCTTTCTGGCATCACCATGCCCGTTGAGTCCAGCATGAGTCTTAAGTGAGCATGTGCAGAAGTCTGCACATGCGTAAAGTGATATTGGCGGGCCTGGATGCGGTGGAGTGATGTCACTCAACTTTCGCAAACATGTGGACCAGTGCTCATGTGCAGACCGCTATCTTGTGTTGGGAGGAGACGCAGTGCCCAGAATTTTCCAGCCCCCACCACAGCGGGTTCCCCCATGGGTGGGCCAGTGAGCCATTGAAATCCATTCATATCAGTGGGACTGGAAGTTCCCACCGGCTTGAGGGGCTAGAAAATTCTGGCCAGTGTATGACTCAACACTAGATATGAGGTCACACGGTTAAGGCAGCCATCTTTGCTCTCTGCTTTTAAAACATAACAGCAGATCTCCAGCAGAATTCCGCCAGAGAGTCCACGAAATACCATCAAAAGACATCAGACCACTGCAGTCATCCAAGAAGCAAACTAAGCAGCCAAGGTACCCAACAGCAATACCTCGAAAGAGAAAGAAGGATAATCTTATATCCTGTTCCAACTCCAAGTTCACCTTAGAGACCAACCTCCTGGAAGATCAGCTATATGAACCTTCGCAGCTACCGAGAAATCTCTGCTTATCAAGACCTTCACTCCAGTCAGCGCATCAACTCAACTAAGAAAAATCAGGCCTGCAACAAAATAGAAACTGAGATAAATTTCATTTTTATAACTCCTGTTTATATCTTCACGTGTGTGTGTGTGTGTGTGTGTGTGTGTGTGTATATTTGTGTGTGTGTCTGTGTGTGTGTATATTTGTGCGTGTGTGTGTGTGTGCGATAGCGTCAGTGAGTCAAGTGAGTGACATATCGTGTTTTTGTTAACCTCTGGGGCAAATGTGTAAGAAATAAAATAAACTTCCTCATTTTTAAATAGACAAAACTTGCTGCGAGTTATTAAAATTGAGTAAACCACTCCACACATCTATACACAAACATATTGATCATGGGCAATGAAAAGGAAACGTAAAATTTGCCCGTTACAAATTGGGGGCTGCAAACTAGAATAAAACCTGTTGCTAATGAGTCAAATTTAACTTTAAAGACATATTAAGTAGAAGAGAAAAGTAACATGAAGCCAAAATTGTTGAAACAATGCAAGGGATTACAGTAGTGAACTTTGTGAATTTTAACATTAGGAAGTATCATGGCTAGTTTAGATGCAGAAATGTTTGTAGAACAGGAGGACCTAACTCAGCAAAAAATTAGCATCCTTAAATGTGGAACAACTAAAAGCCATAGCTAAGCAGGTAGAACTTGATATACAAAATAAAGCATAGAGACCTGAGGTAATCAAAATGCTGGCCGAGCATTTGGGCCTCACTCCAGATTTGGAACAGAGAGAAGAAGCAGAATCTGAAGCGGACCAGGTTTGCCTAGCAAAATTCATCTGGAGAGCAGTGACTTTCAGGAAAAAGTGAAAGAAAGGGAAGAGGGGGAGAGAGAGAATGTGCTTTCCAGCTCAAACCGCTTGAGAGAGAGTTGCAGGGACAGGAAGATAGGGAATTGAGACAGATTGCAGCAGCTAGGGAAACATAACGCTACATAATGGTAATTTCAATACCCTTAGCCCAGAGATACTCTTTAATTTCTAGAAGTATTCCCAATTTGTCCCCAAGTTTGAAGAGGAGGATGTGGAAATTTTCTTTACAACCTTTGAAAAACTGGCAACTGAATTACAGTGGCTGCAGAGTTTTGAACCCTCATGATGTAAGGTCAGCTCGTTGAAAAAGCTCGCAAAATTTATTCCATGCTGTCTACTAAAATTTCTGCCATTAATGATCAGACAAAGGCTGCTATTCTCAGTGCCTATGAACTCATGCCGGAGGCATACGGCCAACAATTCTGGAATTCCTGTGAAAAAAGACAACACAGACCTTCCTTGAATTCAAAGGAATTAAATAGGTAGCTTTTGACTGATGGGTCCAAGCACTAAAGATTGACCATCCCTATGAGGGCTTAAAGATAACAATTTTGTTAGAAGTATTTAAAAACGGACTCCCATACAACCTCAAAACTCATATAGAGGGACAAAAGTTTTTCAAAGTCAGAGGTGCAGCTATCATGGCTGATGACTGCAATTTAACTCATAAACTTCTAAATCAAACAAATTTGGATATAATGACTGTCACCAGCAAGGGAAAGCTAAGAAGGAGGTAGATGGAGCAGAAATAGACTCCAGAGGAAAGAAGACTAGGGAAGACAGTTCACATCAATCCCCAAATTTTGAAAGAAAGACCCTGTAAGTTAAACTAGCTGCACCATGCCCGGCTTGCTTCCAGTGTGGCAAACGAGGTGGTGTTAAGGAAAACTGTTGGTTCACTAAGAAACCAACAGGGGGAGCATAGATCAGAACACTTTCCATAGCCTGGAAAGAACCAAGGCCAGACTTAAATGGGATGAGTGTAGGACAACATTCCCACCAAGGCTTCTTGCAAAAAGAGACAATGACTCTTTTTGCATCACAAGAGCTCCAAGGAAGTAAATAATTCTCTTCAGAGATACAAGGTGTTTTCAAACACTGCCTACAGCAGACATTGCTGATTTGCCACCCAAAAGCAGGACAGACACTTCTGTGCTAGTAAAGGGGCTTACTGGCACGTGTTTAAATGTTCCCCTTGTAAAACTTCACCTACAATGTAGGTATGTCACCAGGGAAGCGACAGTTGGGGTGATTTCGAGCTTACCTATAAGGGGGATAGACCTATTGTTGGGAAATTACTTGGTGGATAGCCAGGTTCTCTGCCCAGGGGGTCAAGTACAGTCCACAGGGACTGGAGAAACAGGAAGGAACAAAAAAAATTGTTGTTCAGCTGCGGAAAGCTGAAGGAGACCCGACAGGTGTGGGGTGGGGGAGGGGGGGCACAATAAAGCCAATAGGATAAGGGAGATAGAAGTAAAGTCAGAGAACCTGCCAGAAACCAGGAGAGAGTCTTTTGAGATAAGAAGGGTCAGGATGGAACCCAGAAAGGTTAAAGAGGCTGGACCAGGTTACTAGAGATTTAAGAGATCAAGGAAGGGCCTATGGAATTTAAAAAGAATGAAGGAGCTGGACCAGAGGTCTGAATATAACAGTTTCTTTATAGATTTAAATAAGGACAGAGGAAGTTCCCACATTAATAGACAGACAGTGAGGGAGACACCTCACCCAGGTGAAAAGACAAAAGATAGTGCAGCAGAAGCTGGCTAGTCATATCTGGGCAATTGGGTCCCAAAGGACATGGGGTGAATTGGGACCAACCCATCACCAAAGTAACAGAAAAGTGAAAATCAGCACTTCTTAAGCTAAACCACACTTGTGAAAGCCACAAGAGAAGTCCAAGTGCAGCTAACACAGAATTAACCACAAAGTCCTCAAAGAGTCAGGTTCAGATCTTAAACCCACCTGAACCCAGTTCAATTTTCCAGGCAAATGACAGTAAGGTGCCAGAAAAGAGCACAGAAACCTCACAGGGATCTAAAAATCAAATAACCTGCACCATTACCCTACAAATATGAATCATCAGGGGACTAGACCATAATTTATCTGACTCATGGATTGTGGAAGCAGCCGTGAAGGGGTTAAAAGCTTTGCAGATCTTGCAACCTAACAGTCAGTTAACAATCAGAATAGTTTACATAGCACAAGCCTTCAAACAAGAGGTCATTTATGGGAATTGCGTAATGACCCCCAAACAGTAGTTACACTGTAGGACAGATTTTACAGGAAGAAATAAATGAGGTGTGTAAGAAAGGTACCACAATAATCATGCGTGACTTTAATTTACATGTAGATTAGACAAATATGATTGACAAAGATGGCCTGGAAAATTAGTTTGTTTTTTTAAATTCATTATTGGGCTGTGGGCATCACTGGTGAGGCCTACATTTATTGCCCATTCCTAATTGCCCTAGAGAAGGTGGTAGTGAGCTGCCTTCCTGAACTGCTGCAGTCCATATGGTGTAGGTACACCAATAGTGCTGTTAGGGAGGGGGGTTCCAGGATTTTGACCTAGTGACAATGAAGGAACGGTAACATATTTCCAAGTCTGAATGGTGTGTGGCTTGGAGACGAAGTTCCAGGTGGTGGTGTTTCCATTCATCTGCTGTCCTTGTCCTTCTAGATGGTAGCAGCACAAGGACATAGACTGTATTTGGGACAATTTGTTAAAGCAGTAAGTTCTAGAGCCAATCAGAGAGCAGTCAATTCTAGACCTGCTAATGAGCAATGAGACAGGATTAATCAATAGCCCCATGGTAAAGCAGCAACTGGGTGACAGTGATATTAACATGACATAATTTCACATTCAGTTTGAAGGGAAGAAGTGTGGGCCTAAGATTAGTGTTTTAAATCTGAACAAGGGTATGAAGTGAGGGCTAGCTAAAGTGAACTGCAAAAATCGGATAAAAGGTAAGATAGTAGAATGCAGACTTTTAAGGAGATATTTAATAACTCTCAGCAAATATTTAAATTTAATTTAAAGGGATAAGTCATGGCAGGAGCGCTCAAAGCCGTGGTGTGCTCCTCGTGCTCCATGTGGGAAGCCGGGGACATTTCCAGTGCCTGGGTCCAGCATGTGTGCAAGAAGTGTGTCCAACTGCAGCTCCTGGAAGTTCGGGTTTCAGAGCAGGAACGGCGGCTGAGGACACTGTGGAGCATCCACGAGTCTGAGAGCATCGTGGATAGCACTTTTAGAGAGGTGGTCAAACTGAAGATGAAGGGACTTGAGGAAGGAAGGGAATGGGTGACCACCAGGCAGTCCAAGAGAAACAGGCAGGTAGTTCAGGAGTCCCCTGTAGTCCTGTTCGCAAATCGGTATTCCGTTTTGGAGGCTGGTTCCTTCAGGGAGTGCGGACAGAGCCAAGCTTCTGGCACCACAAGCAGCCTGTCTGTACAGGAGGGGAGGAAGGGAGAAAGGGAGGAAGAGCAATAGCAATAGGGGATTCAATAGCCAGGGGAACAGATAGGCGCTACTGTGGCCGTCAACGGGACTCCAGGATGGTATGTTGCCTCCCTGGTGCCAGGGTCCGGGATGTCACTGAACGGCTGCAGGGCATCCTGAAGGGGGAGGGTGATAAGGCAGAGGTCATGGTACATGTTGGTACCAATAAAATAGGTAGAAAGAGGGATGAGGTCTTGCATCAAGAATTCAGGGAGTTAGGCAGTAGACGAAAAAGCAAGACCTCTCAGGTTGTAATCTCTGGATTATACCCAGTGCCACATGCTAGCGAGCTCAAAAATAGGA
Source organism: Cetorhinus maximus (assembly GCF_964194155.1). NCBI lineage: Eukaryota > Metazoa > Chordata > Chondrichthyes > Lamniformes > Cetorhinidae > Cetorhinus > Cetorhinus maximus. Next base: position 109,029,817 of record NC_135881.1, read on the forward strand.
GAATAGCGCAGATGAATACGTGGCTTAAGAATTGGTGCAGGAGGAAAGTTTTAGATTCCTGGATCACTGGGACCGTTTCTGGAGAAGGTGGGGCCTGTACAAGCGGGACGGTCTACATCTGAACCAGAGTGGGACTAACATCTTAGCGGGCGGGTTTGCTAGTGCTGTTGGGAGGAGTTTAAACTAATTCGGCAGTGGGAGGGGACACAGAATGTTAGCAGAATAGGGACACATCATAATACAGTAAAACAATCAAGTCAGAGGGAGTACAGCTGCAATAAGCTTCAAGGGAGTAAGGCAAGGCTGGATGGCCTCTACTTTAATGCCAGGAGTATTACAGGTAAAACGGACGAGTTAAGGGTGAGGATTGACAGGTGGAATTGTGATATAGTAGCCATCACTGAGACGTGGTTGAGGGAAGGGCAGGATTGGCAGCTCAACATTCTGGGATATAGAATCTTCAGGCGAGACAGGGGAGGGGGTAAAGGAGGAGGAGGCGTTGCACTATTAGTTAAGGAGCCAGTTACTGCAGTAAGGAGAGATGATATCTTGGAGGGGGCATCGAATGAAGCTTTCTGGGTAGAGCTTGGGAATAAAAAAGGGGCAACAACATTATGAGGTGTTTATTATAGACCCCCAGATAGTCAGCGGGAAATTGAGAAGCAAATATGTGCACAATTTGTGGAGGTGGGTAAAAACAATAACAATAGGGTAAGTATATTAGGTGATTTCAACTTTCCCAACATTAATTGGGATATACATAGTGTTAAGGGCTTCCACCACCCTCCCAGGCAGTGCATTACAGACCGTCACCACCCTCTGGGTAAAAATGTTTTTCCTTACATCCCCCTAAACCTCCTGCCCTCACCTTGAACTTATGTCCCCTTGTGACTGACCCTTCAACTAAGGGGAACAGCTGCTCCCTATCCACCCTGTCCATGCCTCTCATAATCTTGTACACCTCAATCAGGTCGCCCCTCAGTCTTCTCTGCTCCAACAAAAACAACCCAAGTCTATCCATCTCTCTTCGTAACTTAAATGTTTCATCCTAGGCAACATCCTGGTGAATCTCCTCTGCACCCCCTCCAGTGCAATCACATCCTTCCTATAATGTGGCGACCAGACTGCACATAGTACTCCAGCTGCGGCCTCAACAAGGTTCTATACAGCTCCAACATGGCCTCCCTACTTTTGTAATCTATGCCTCGATTGATAAAGGTACGTGTCCCATATGCCTTTTTCACCACCCCACTAACATGCCTCTCCGCCTTCAGAGATCTATGGACACACACACCAAGGTCCCTTTGTTCCTCAGGTCTTCCTAGTGTCATGCGGTTCATTGAATACTTCCTTGTCAAATTACTCCTTCCAAAGTGTATCACCTCACACATTTCAGGATTAAATTCCATATGCCACTTATCTGCCCATTTGACCATCCCGTCTATATCTTCCTGTAGCCCAAGACACTCAACCTCACTGTTCACCACCCAGCCAATCTTTGTGTCATCCGCAAACTTACTAATCCTACCCCCCCCATAGTCATCTGTCGTTTATATAAATGACAAATAATAGGGGACCCAGCACAGATCCCTGTGGTACGCCACTGGACACTGGCTTTCAGTCACTAAAGCATCCTTCTGTCATCACCCTCTGCCTCCTACAACGAAGCCAATTTTGAATCCACCTTATCAAATTACCCTGTATCCCATGTGCATTTGCCTTCTTTATAAGTCTCCCATGTGGGACCTTGTCAAAGGCTTTGTTGAAATCCATATAAACTACATCAACTGCACTACCCTCATCTACACACATGGTCACCTCCTCAAAAAATTCAATCAAATTTGTTAGGCATGACCTCCCTCTGACAAAGCCATGCTGACTATCCCTGATCAAACCTTGCCTCTCCAAGTGGAGATAGATACGCTCCTTCAGAACTTTCTCCAATAGTTTCCCTACCATTGACGTGAGACACACTGGCCTGTAGTTCCCTGGCTTATCTCTACAACCCTTCTTAAATAGCGGAACCACGTTAGCTGTTCTCCAGTCCTCTGGCACCTCCCCCGTGGCCAGAAAGAAATTAAAAATTTGGATCAGAGCCCCTGCGATCTCCTCCCTTGCCTCCCTCAGCAGTCTGGGGCACAAATGATCTGGACCTGGAGAGTTGTCCACTTTTAAGCCTGCCAACACCTCCAACACCTTGTCACTCCCTATATCAATTTGCTTAAGAACCTCGCAGTCTCTCTCCCCGAGTTCGATACCTTCATCCTCATTCTCTTGGGTGAAGATGGATGTGCAGTATTCGTTCAACACTTTAGCGATGTTCTCTGGCTCCACCCATAGATTGCCCCCTTGGTCCCGTATGGGCCCTACTCTTTCCCTGGTTATCCTCTTCCCATTTATATACTTATAGAATATCTTGGGATTTGTCCTACTTTTACCAGCCAGAGCTTTCTCATATCCCTTCTTTGCTCTCCTAATTGCTTTCATAAGCTCCACCTTGCACTTTCTGTACTCCTCTAATGCCTCCGCTGATTTGCTTCCCTTGTACCTGCTAAAAGCCTCTCTTTTCCTTCTCATTGTAACCTGAATATCTCTGGTCATCCATGGTTCTCTGGGCTTGTAACTCCTTCCTATCACCCTGGAGGGAACATGTTGAGCCTGTACCCTCCCCATTTCCTTTTTGAACGCCCCCCCACTGCTCCTCTGTAGATTTCCCCACAAGTAACTGTTCCCAGTCTACCTTGGCCAGATCCTGCCTTATTTTACTAAAATCCACTCTCCCCCAATCCAAAACATTTTTTTGCAACTTGTCTATTTCTTTGTCCATAAGAAACTTAAACTGTACCATGTTGTGGTCGCTATCACTAAAATGCTCGCCCACCACCACCTCAGCCACCTGTCCGGCTTCATCCCCCAGAATTAGGTCCAGCACTGCGCCGTCCCTTGTTGAACCCTCTACATATTGACCTAAAAAGTTCTCCTGTACACATTTCAAGAAATTCACTCCATCCAAGCCCTTAACACTATGTATATCCCAATTAATGTTGGGAAAGTTGAAATCAACTAAGATAATTACCCTATTGTTATTGTTTTTACATACCTCTGCAAAATGTGCACATATTTGCTCCTCAATTTCCCACTGACTATCTGGGGGATAAAAATGAAAACCTTACAATGTGTAATTTTGTGCCTGTCTTCACTGTAGAAGACACAGAAAACTTCCCAAGGATGCTTGAAAACTAGGAGATGAACGGGAAGGAGGAGCTCAAAACAATCACCTTAACCAGCCTCAGGGGAAACTATTAGACAAGTCTCCAGGACCAGATGGCCTGCCTCCTCGGGTCTTAAAAGAAGTGGTTGCAGAGATAGGAGATGCGTTGGTTATAATCTTCCAAAATTCATTAGATTCTGGAAAATAGCTGTTTTATTCCCTTATTCAAGAAAGGGGGGGACAAAAACTAGAAAATTTTGGACAAGTTAACCTAAGATCTGTCATGTGGAAATTGCTAGAATCCATTATTGAGGAGGTTATAGCAGGATACTTCCACCAACATTAGAATGTGATCAAGCAGAGTTAGCCTGGCTTTGTGAAAGGAAAATCATGTTTTACTAATGTATTAGAGTTTTTTAAGGAAGTGCAAGAAAAGTAGATAAAGTGGTAAAGTGGAACCTGTAGATGTGGTGTACTTGGATTTCAAAAAGGCATTTGATATGCTGCCACATCAAAGGTTACTTCACAAAAGCGCATGGTGTAGGGGATAACATATTAGCACGGATAAAGGATTGGTTAGCCAACAGGAAATAGAAAGTAGTGATAACTGGGCCTTTTTCGGGTTGGCAGGCTATAACCATGGAGTGCCACAGGGATCAGTGCTGGGGCCTCAACTGTTTACAACTATTTACAATGAAGGGACCAAATGTATGGTAGCTAAATTTTCTGATGACACCAAGATAGGTAGGAAAGTAAGTTGTCATGAGGAGACAGAAGGAGGGATTTTCCATACCTGCCTGCTGCTGGGATCTTCCGGTCCTGCCACAAATCAATGGACTTCTGGCTGGGGTGCCACCTCGCCTGTGGTAGGTCCCGCCCGTGACGGGGCCGGAAAATCCCAGACAGAGAATCTGCAAAGGGATTATAGACACTTTAAGTGAGTGGGCAAAAATTTGGCAGAAGAAGTATGATGTGGGAAATATGTCCACTTTGGCAGAAAGAATAGAAAAGCAGTGCACTAATTAAATTGAGATAAATTGCAGAACTCAGTGGTACTGAGGGATCTGGGTGTCCTGGTAGATGAATCACAAATGTTAATATGCGGGCACAGCAAGCGATTAGGGTGGCAAATGGAATGTTGGTGTTTATTGCAAGGGGAATGGAATATAAAAGTAAGGAAGTTTTACTGCAGGACCTTGGTGAGACCATGGCTGCAGTACTGTTTACAGTTTTGGTCTCATTACTTGAAAAAATTAAAATTGTGTTGGAAGCATTTCAGAGAAGGTTCACTTAACTCATTCCTGGGATAAAGGGCTTATCTTATGAAGAAAGGTTGAACACATTGGGCCTATACCATTGGAGCTTAGAAGAATGGGAGGTGATTTTATTGAAACATATAAGATTCTGAGGGAACTTGATAGGTTGGATACCTGGAGGATGGTGTCTCTTGTGGGGGAGACTATAACCAGGGGACACAGTTTAAGAATAAGAGGTCTCTCTTTTAAGATGGAGATGAGGAGATTTATTTTCTCTCAGAGGGCCGTTAGCATGTGGAACTGTCTTCTCCAGAAAGCAGTGGAGCCTGGGTCATTGAATTTATTCAAGGTTGAGTTAGATAGATGTTTTATAGACAAAAAGTTGAGATCACAATCAGATCTGCTGTGATCTTATCAAATGCCAGAGCATGCTCGAAGGGCCAAATGGCCTACTCCTGCTCCTAAGTCCTATGTTCCTATGTAAACAAAGGACAGCCTGATGAAACCCAACTACACTTTAGGAGAGCCAGCATGGTGTAGTAATCTGATGTGTAATATACCTTTAAGACAAGTATTGTAATATAAGATCACATGACCTTAATACCCAATAGCAGAGTAGCATTGGCTACCACTGTGGGACAGTCTTGAGTTAGACACTGAAGAGTGAAGACAGAGTTTTGAGTTATAAGCAAACAAGTGTAGCTGCTGAGTTTTGGTTGTAAATAAACAGCGTGTGTTTATTCTAACGACCTACTGATGTACTCTGTCTCTGTACCAACTCAGTCACCCCGAAACAAGCGTGCAACCCGGATCCTTTAGCCCCAACAAACCAAGGGCACTGGATCCAACACATGGGTTAGAATATTTCCATTAGCGTGCGGGTGTGGGCCCAACATGCTGACGCATAAAATGACGTCGGGTGTGCGTCCCAACGACATTGATGCGTCATTTCGATATCGCGTTTGGCGGCCGTGCTAGGGGCGGCTGCGCGCCCGACAAACTGTCAATGGCCTATTAAGGCCATTAAGAAAGCAATTTACCTTATTAACAACACTGCCCGTCCAACCTTAAGGTTGGCAGGCAGGCGAAGAGCCCAAGGGACCTTCAAATTTTCCAGGAAACCTCATCCACGGGCGGGATGAGGTTTCCTGAAGGTTTTATAAAATTAATAAATACATTTTGTAAACTTCACAAACATGGGGACATGTTTAAATCATATTTTACTTGATTTTTAAAAAGCTTTTATTATCTACTTAATCTCCCTGAGGCAGCTCCGTGCCTCAGGGAGATTGCTGCGCTCTTGCATGCACATGCGTGTAAGAGCGCAGGCCCCACCTGCCCGCACAGGTAGCGCTGAGCACTACCAGCCTCGCGTTATGCTGGGTGGGCTTTAATTGGCCCGCCCGCGTCAAGTGGTGGCGTGCAGCTGATCGTGGAGGATGATTGGCTCCGTGCCTGCTCCCGCCCAGCCTGCCTACCATAGGTAAGATTCTACCCATGGTTTCTGAACTTCTCTCAAATACTAATTGCATTGAAAAGCTTGTGTCCACTAAAGTCACCATTCCTGCAATCCTGTGCACTGATATTAATAAACCCTCACCAGAAAAAAAACATAATTGAGGATTTTCAGAAAAGAGAATGCAACAGAGAAACTTGCAGTATCAGATAATTGTGTGTGAAAATCCAAGTGCGAATGAAGAAGTGAATGTATACATTTTTCTTTTGCTTTGCAAGAAAAACCATGTAAACAAAATCATAGAATTCATATTTTCTTTATGTAGGTATAACAAATTTTTAAAGCAATTTTTAAAGGCCACATTTTTAAAGACAGCAAAAGATTGTGGCCCGGGGATCAACAGACTTCTCTTGGGAATTGAAATAACCCTATCTCCAGAGAGAAGAAAAGAGTATTGACTGATGTGACTTGTTGGTCAGACCAAAGGTAAATGAAAGCAAAAAACTGCGGATGCTGGAAATCCAAAACAAAAATAAAAATAGCTGGAAAAACTCAGCAGGTCTGACAGCATCTGCGGAGAGGAACACAGTTAACGTTTCGAGTCCATATGACTCTTGAGGGAGGGATCTGTACTGTCGGGACGGTCTCCACCTGAACCGATCTGGGACCAATGTTCTAGCGAAAAGGGTAAATAGGGTGATCAACAGGACTTTAAACTAGAAAGTGGGGTGGGGGGAGGGAAGGGTAAAACTCCAAGAAATATGACTAATGGGAAACAAAGCAGCAGGTTAGCATGTTGGGGGGTGGATTCAACTTCATGGAAAATTATGAAAAAACTGAAAAGAAAGGAGAGCCCAGGAGAGGCTTTTAAAGTCTCCAGAACACAAAATAGGACAGAGTGTTTGGAAAGGGCTAGGAAGCTAACTTCAAGCGCATCAGATTAAGGGATGACAATGAGAAAGGGGACGGGAAATACAGGACTGAAGGTGTTGTATCTGAATGCACGCAGTATACGAAATAAGGTAAATGAGATTGTGGCGCAGATTGAAATTGGCAGGTATGATGTGGTGGGCATTACGGAGACATGGCTGCAAGGGGATCAGGACTGGGAGCTAAACATCCAAGGATATACATCCTATTGAAAAGATAGGCAGGTTGGCAGAGGGGGTGGGGTTGCTTTGTTAGTAAGAAATGAAATTAAATCGATAGCAAGAAATGACGTAGGGTCAGATGATGTAGAATCTGTGTGGGTAGAGTTGAGGAAACGCAAAGGTAAAAAAACCATAATGGGAGTTATGTACAGGCTTTCGAACAGTAGTCAGGATGTGGGGCACAAGATACACCAGGAGATAGAAAAGGTGTGTAAGAAAGGCAAGGTTACAGTGATCATGGGGGATTTCAATATGCAGGTAGACTGGGAAAATCAGGTTGGTAGTGGATCCCAAGAAAAGGAATTTGTGGAATGTCTACCAGATGGCTTTTTGAAGCAGCTTGTGGTGGAGCCCAATGGGAACAGGCAATTCTAGATTTAGTGATGTGTAATGAGGCAAATTTGATAAGGGAGCTTAAGGTGAAGGAACCCTTAGGAGGAAGTGACTGTAATATGATAGAATTTACCCTGCAATTTGAGAGGAAAAAGCTGGAATCAGATGTAGCGGTACTACAGTTGAATAAAGGCAACTACAGAGGCATGAGGGAGGAGCTGGCTAGAATTGACTGGGAGATGAGCCTAGCAGGAAAGACAGTGGAACAGCAATGGCAGGAGTTTCTGGGAGTAATTTGGGAGACACAGCAAAAATTCATCCCTAGGAAGAAGAAGCATACTAAAGGGAGGACGAGGCAATCATGGCTGACAAGGGAAGTCAGGGACAGCTTAAAAGCTAAAGAGAAAGCATACAATGCGGCAAAGAGCAGTGGGAAACCAGGGGATTGGGAAGCCTACAAAGACCAACAGAGGACAACTAAAAAAGAAATAAGGAGGGAGAAGATTAAATATGAGGGTAAACTTGCCAGTAATATAAAAGAAGGTTGCAAGAGTTTTTTTTAGATATATAAAGGGTAAGAGAGAGGCAAAAGTGGACATTGGGCCGTTGGAAAATGACGCTGGAGAAGTAGTAGTGGGGAACAAAGAAATGGCAGAGGAACTGAATAGGTACACAGTCTTCACAGTGGAAGACATGAGTGACATCCCCAAAGTTCAAGAGAGTTGAGGGGCAGAGGTGAGTATGGTGGCCATTACCAAGGAGAAGGTGCTAGGAAAACTGAAAGGTCTGAAGGTGGATAAATCACCTGGACAAGATGGATTACACCCCAGAGTTCTGAAGGAGATCGCTGAAGAGATAGTGGAGGCATTAGTAGTGATCTTTCAGGAATCATTGGAGTCAGGGAGGGTCCCAGAGGACTGGAAAATCGCTAATGTAACCCCCCTGTTTAAGAAGGGAGTGAGGCAAAACATGGGAAATTACAGGCCGATTAGCCTGATCTCGGTCGTTGGTAAGATTTTAGAGTCCATTATTAAGGATGAGATTTCAGAATACTTGGAAGTGCATGGTAAAATCGGGCAAAGTCAGCATGGTTTCATCAAGGGGAGGTCATGCCTGACAAATCTGTTAGAATTCTTTGAGGAGGTAATGAGTAGGTTAGACAAAGGAGAGCCAATGGATGTTATCTACTTGGACTTCCAGAAGGTCTTTGACAAGGTGCCGCACAGGAGGCTGCTCAGTAAGATAAGAGCCCATGGTATTAGAGGCAAGGTACTAGCATGGATAGAAGATTGGCTGTCTGGCAGGAGGCAGAGAGTGGGGATAAGGGGGTCCTTCTCAAGATGGCGGCCGGTGACTAGTGGAGTTCCGCAGGGGTCAGTGTTGGGACCACAACTTTTCACTTTATATATTAATGATCTAGATGAAGGAACTGAGGGCATCCTGGCTAAGTTTGCAGGTGATACAAAGATAGGTGGAGGGACAGGTAGTATTGAGGAGGCGGGGAGGCTGCAGAAGGATTTGGACAGGTTAGGAGAATGGGCAAAGAAGTGGCAGATGGAATACAACGTGGGTAAGTGTGAGGTCATGCACTTTGGTAGGAAGAATAGAGGCATAGACTATTTTCTAAATGGGGAGAGAATTCAGAAGTCTGGAGTGCAAAGGGACTTGGGAGTCCTAGTCCAGGATTCTCTTAAGGTTAACTTGCAGGTTGAGTCGGTAGTTAGGAAGGCAAATGCAATGTTGGCATTTATTTCGAGAGGACTAGAATATAAAAGCAGGGATGTGCTGCTGAGGCTTTATAACGCTCTGGTCAGACCACATTTAGAATATTGTGAGCAATTTTGGGCCCCGTATCTCAGGAAGGATGTGCTGGCCCTGGAGAGGGTCCAGAGGAGGTTCACGAGAATGATCCCAGGAATGAAAGGCTTAACATATGAGGAACGTTTGAGGACTCTGGGTCTATACTCGATGGAGTTTAGAAGGATGAGGGGGGATCTGATTGAAACTTACAGAATACTGAAAGGCCTGGATAGAGTGAATGTGGGGAAGATGTTTCCATTAGTAGGAGAGACTAGGACCCGAGGGCACAGCCTCAGAGTAAAGGGAAGACCTTTTAGAACAGAGATGAGGAGAATCTTCTTTAGCCCGAGAGTGGTGAATCTATAATTCATTGCGACAGAAGGCTGTGGAGGCCAGGTCATCAAGTGTATTTAAGACTGAGATAGATAGGTTCTTGATTGGTAAGGGGATCAAAGGTTACGGGGAGAAGGCGGGAGAATGGGGTTGAGAAACTTATCAGCCATGATTGAATGGCGGAGCAGACTCGATGGGCCGAATGGCCTAATTTCTGCTCCTATGTCTTATGTTCTTATGGTCTTGAAACCCATCGACACCTTACTGTTAAATAATGGTCTGTCCTTCAATCACAAAGGACTATAGCCATCTGAAACAACAGATGTGAAAAGCCACAGTCCAGAATGGCTATTGAATTGACACACCACCTTATTCGGGCAATGACTCGACACTTGATATGAGATCCATGGCTAAGGTTTTTGTTCCTGCTTTTAAAATGTAACAGCAGGCTTCCAGCAGAATTCCATCAGAGTCCATGAAACATCACCAAATGCTATCAGGCTGCTGCAGTCAACTAAGCAACCAAGGTACCCAGCAGTAATACCTTGAAAAAGAAAGAAGGATAACCTTATGTCCTGTTCCAGCTTCAAGTTCACCTAAGAGACCAACCTCCTGGCAGATCAATTACAGGAACCTTTGCAGCTACTGAGAAATCTTTGCTTCTCAAAACCTTCCCTGCGGCCAAAGTATCAGCTCAATTCAGAAACATCAGGCCTGCAACAAAAGAGAGGCTGAGATAAATTTCATCTTATAACTAGTGTTTTTATCTTCACCTGTATCTATTTTTGGATGTGAGTCGTGGGGTTTGGTGAATCAAGTGAGTGGCACATCGTTTTTGTTAACCCCCAGGGCAAATGTGTCAGAAATAAAATAACCTTCCTAATTTTTAAATATACAAGAGCTTGCTACTGGATTAGTGAGAATTGAGTAAACCACTCCAAGGGTAATAAAACAGACACATCTACATACAAACATATTAATCATGGGCAATAAAAAGGAAACACATAAAATTTGGATGCGACAGGTCGAATAGTTTATCCCTATTCCTATGCTCCTGTGAACATTAGCAACCTTTCTCCAGCTCTGCTGAAGCCATTATGGAGCATTTTGTAGGAGTTAGTAAAGTTGGTAAACATTCTTTTGAGAAAGATTATTATAGGTTGATCATTTGCCTGACAAATAATTCACTTCAATATTGCGCTTGGAATTAACTTCAACACGTTTATTATATTTGGAATTTCGATCTACAGTTTCTTTTCATTGCAGATCCTTGCGTAGAAAATCATTGACTTTGGGCAGAAACTTCCCCCCGTTTGGGGGGCGGGGTGGGGGGGTGGGGGGTTGTGCGGGGACGGGTGCAAACCCAATCGGCGCCCCCGACCGGAGCCACTCCGCCATTTTATGTCGGCCAGTTAAAGCTCGTCCAGCGAGACGCACGCCTGGAAGCGCTGAGCACTCCCTGTGCGGGCGGTGGAGGGGGGGGGTTCCCTGAGTCGAGGCCTGTGCCCTTTCATGCACGTGCGCGAAAGAGCGCAGAAATCTCCATAAGGCAGATTAGTTTAAGTTTCAAAAATTTAAATAAAGAAAATAAAAATTTTTAGGACTTGTCCTCTCATGTGACCGTGCTACATGAGTTGGGACATGTCAATGAACATTGATGAAAAAATTTATTAAATTTATAAACCCTTCATGAAACCTCATCATGCCCATGGATGAGGTTCCATGAAAAATGCAAAGGCCACCTGGGCTCTTCACCTGCCCCCAACCTTAAGGTTGGACGGGCAGCTCAGCTTATTACTTTAATTGCTTTTTAAATGGCCTTAATGGACTTTTGACAGTTTGGCGGGCGCACAGCTGACTCAGCTGCGCACCTGCCAAACTGAAAATCTAAATGATGCGTGGTGACGTTGGGACACCCACGTGATGTCACCATGCGTCATTTTACGTGTCGGCGAGTGGGCTCCACCCCTGATTGCCATCACGAAAATTCTTCCCATTGATTTTGGCTGGTTTTAATGTTTTAATACGGAATCAAGGGGGTGGTGACGCGGTTAAAAAGGAACATTAATGCGAAGGGTCTTTTTTCTGACTTTTCAGATGAAGGCATTGAGGAGGTCACCAAAAGAGCTGACCTAGTAATGGTTCCCTGACCTCTCTAGCTGAAATACATTGTGCTGCAATGGGGCAAAGGCAATGGTGCTGATTGGAGGCGCGCCTGCATGCACCCGCTGCTGAACTTCCCCCCCGTTGGGGGGGAGAATCCTGCCCACTGTTCCTGCCTACTAACTGTGATTCACGTATAAACACAACCAGATCATTCTGTACTGCAGCATTCTGTAATCCCTCTGTATTTAAATAATATTTTGTTTTCCTATTCTTCCTGCCAAAGTGGCTTCACATTTTCCCACATTATACTCAATCTGCCAAATATTTGCTTACTCACTTTACCTATCTGTAAATCGTTGCAGACTCTTTGGGTGGAATCATCCATGCCCGCTGGCTTTGGGCATGTTTGGTGGCGTGAACGAACAATACAGCGAGAAGGCCAAAAATCAGTTTCATGAAGTCGTGAAACCAGTTTGCGATTGTCTGCTCCGCCCACTGATGGCAGGCCCCGTTTCCCACCATCGGACGTCGGGAACCTCATTGTAATACATCTACATATCACTATAAGCCCAGGCCACTGGAATCGTTCTCTCCTACCTCTCTCTCGCTGGATTGTCCATCCACGTCGGCATGGTTCCACACTGATGTGTTTCTCAACAGCATACAAAAGGCGTGCATTTGGAAGGCTGCACTTTGAGGGGAAATTGGAGGTGAGTACACAGTAACGTTGCGGAGCGCTTGCCCAGATCACCTGTTGGACTTCTTGATTGAGGCGCGTGGCAGGGAGGCAGGGCAAGGGTTGCCCTGCGGTTGAGGCGCGATTGGGGTGGTCAAGGACTGCCCCGTGGTTGAAGTGTGTTGGTGGGGGTGGGGGGGGGGGGTGGGGGGGGCAAGGGCTACCCTTGTTTAAGGCGTGTTGTGGGAGGTAACAAGGGCTACCCTGCGGTTGAAAGTAGCGCACATCCACGTGCAGGACAGGGGTGGGAGGGCAGTGGTGGGCGAGGGAAACAGCCATGCATTAGGGACTCTGTGTATAAAGTCACCATTCCTCTGCAGCTGAGAAGGTTCAGGCGCAGCCACATTGATATGATTGGAATCGGGCCTCTAGTTTATCTGCCCACTCAAGAAATGCAGAGGCATCAAAGTGTCACCAAGTGCTTTTCACCCCTCAGGCACAGGCTGCAAAGTAAAGAGCATTTTTGTGGACTGCAGAACAGTTGGATGACTGGGCACATTGTACAATTTCTTTCCTAAAGCTGGCAGGGGAGCAGTCACTGGTGGAGGCACACAGTCTCTTGCAATGTCATCATCCCTGCTTGGACCAGTCTCAGCCATGGTTCAAGATAACAGTGCAGCCTTGCAGCGTGGGTTAGGAGAATGCCTGTGCCTGAGCTGAGAGCACAGCATGCAATCTAATGGACAAAGCTGCCGCCAATCAGTCGGGTGGAGGTGGTTGGGGTTTTGGGCAGCCATGCAGTGCACTAATCTCTGGCCATTCAAGTGGTGATCAGCACTCTCCGGGATGCGTTAAGGGGCCTTCAGACTTAACTGAGACAGGTTTTTGGTACACCCATTCTCACCCACACGTCTCTCTCTTTCATCCTGCAAGAGGAGTACATCAGAGGCAGGGAGCCTAGTGACCTAGCCTACAGAGAGTGGAGGCAACTGAGAAGAGAGTGACTGAGGTGCCTGGCTGCGCAGAGAGAAGAGCAGCACCCTGTGGAAGAGGAAGCAGCTGGGGGTCCCGCACACGCCGCTGAAAAGCCACAGTGAGCCGTCGTTGGTTGGTGCCTAGGTAGACCCAGGGTGTAAAGATTCTGCCTTTGATTCCTTCAGATGACTGAGGACTAATGTCGCAGAAGGCTGCGCATGTCCAGGGAACTGGTTGGTCACATCTGCCAGCTACTGCAGCATTTGGCGTCATGGACATATGGAGGGCATCCACTGCCAGTAGCCGTGAAAGTGCTCAATTTTTACGCTAGTGGCTCCTTTCAGGGCTCCACAGGTGACCGTTGTGGGATATCACAAGCCTCCACCCACAAATGCATCCATGCAGTCATGGATGCTATTTCTGCGAGGGCACACAAGTTTGTGCATTTCGCCCGGGACCAGGAACACCAGGATACAAGAGCGATTGGATTTGCCCAGATCTCAGATTTCCCACAGGTGCAGGGTGCCATCAACTGCACTCATGGTGCTCAGATCTCTGTTGCAATATGCGGTCAACTATGTCAGCGGCAAAGGATTCCATTCGCTGAATGTGCAGCTGGTGTGCGAACGCCACAAACGCATCCTGCAGATTTGTGCACGGTTTCTAGGGAGTGCATACAGCTCCTACATTCTCAGTCAGTCACAGATCCCTGAAGTCTTCCAGGGTCCACAGAAGCTGCAGGGTTGGTTCCCCAGTGATAAGGGCTACCCATAGAGGACATGGCTTTTGGCACCCGTGCGGTGGCATCAGACTGCAGCAGAGCGAAGGTATAACAAGGCTCATGCTGCAGCCCGCAATTTGGTGGAGCAGACCATCAGGATGCTGAAAATAATGTTCTGGTGCCTGGACCCCTCTGCTGGAGCCCTGCAATATAGTCCACAGAGGGTGACACACATCGTTGTTGTCTGCTGCACCCTTTACAACCTGGCATTGCAATGGGGAGAAGAACTGGCTGAGAAGGAGATGGAGGAGCTGGTGTTCTCCTCCGATGAGGAGGATGCTAACGGGGATGAGGGTGAGGAGGTCCTCGAAGGCGACGATGATGGGGATGAGGCCCTCACACTGGCCAGACAAGGCAGGCACTCTTGGGAGGCCCTCATAGCTGCTAGATTTGTGGAGGATGACGATGACATGCAGTGAGGAGACACCATAGATCCTCACATTGCATCAATGAATATTTGACTCCAGTCTAGCTTATCACAATGCACATACCCTCTGTGATAATGCTCCTGACATGGAGACGCAGTGAAGCAGGCCCTATTGGTCGCTCGATTGCAGGAGGATGATGATCACATGCAGTGAGGACACTCCTTAGGTCTTCACATAGCATCTAAGAATGTCTGACTCCTGTCTGGCTGAGAGCAGCTCATTTGCAGTCTGTGATCAGGGTCATATCATAGAGACACAGCCATGAAACTTTAAAAGCATCTGATCCTTTGTCTGCCTTCAGCACCTGACCCCTCCAGGAGCACAGCATCAGTGGTCACAGATGCTGAAGAGATCGGGGCTAGCCCCACCTAAAAGGTGCTGAGAGCACACAGAGAGAATTATGGTACTCTCTCATGGCTGCCCACAACATTCTGGAATCCATAACATGCACTGTCAACGTGCAGGCATCATTAGTGTGTCCAGGGAGTATGAGGCCGGACCATCACTTTGCTCTGAAAGCTGCACAAAGCACAGGGAAGAGGCCCTGGATTGAAACACCTGCCTTTATCTTGTGCAGAAAGGTTTCACATCTGAGTGACACAAATACTGCTCATCAAAACAAAGAGCCATAGGCAGGGAGACATTCTTGCAAGTTTATCGACAATAATTAAAAGCATTAACACTGTGCCATGGCTGTGCAACTACATCTTTTTTCTAACCCTGCCACTCCGTCTTGGTGTTCCCCAGATATCTACAGTGGAGGTGGAGGCAGCCTGCTGACTAATATGCCCTGTCTGTGATGACCTTGGCAGGCGTCCTCTAGAGGGCTGAGACCTGGAGAGCCCCGACCTGCTTTCGGGATTCTACTGTGTGGTGGTGGCACCCTCCTCTGCCTGTGGAGCTAGAGCTGCTGGGATCACAGGAAGAGGGGATTTGGATGGGCCGGACACTCCCAGAGTCACCTGGATGGATGGCCCCAGAGGTACACCTGCTGATCCTCCTCCCTGTGGGTGCCAAGGGCCCCTGGCTGTTTCCTTGAGGAGAAGGGGTAGCTGTAGTGAGATCGAGCTGCCCTGCACCCCTGTCACCTACGCACTGTTGGAGGCCAACTATGACATCAGCAATTGAGTTCAGCCTGTGTAGCAGTGCAGGAGCGATGTCCTGGACCAAGGTTTCCATGGCGGTCACCATCCTACCAGTGTTGACCTCAGTGCATTGGCAAGCTGGTGCCAACAAATCAGCCTGAAGGTGGACATCATGCCTTGCACTCTGAAGAGTGCAGCGGACACCCTTTCCTTATGTTCCTGAGCTTGCCTTTGCAACTCAAGCAACTTATGACACGACCGAGTCCAGACTTGGGCTCAGCAAACCTCTGGCCTCCAGCAGTCCTCTGAGTGCCAGACACCTGGGAAGTCCCTGCCACTGCCTACTGCGGATCAGACAGTGTGTTGTGCTCATCAGGTTGTGATACCAAAGTTGTAATACTGTAAAGCTAGGTCCCACCGAAGAGTGTGTCTCTGCGCTGGTGGAGGGTATGGTGAGCGCTGTGACAAGACTTCAAGGAGGGTGCCACCCAATTCCTCCTCAGAAGCTTTTTCGAGACTTGATTACAGACCCTGGGTCGTGGACTCCGTCGGTGGTTTCCCAGATGTGCCTGCAGAAGCAAGGGAAGATAATTAGTACAAGATAGTGGCCTATGAAACTGGACACATCAACCACAGCATGGTTATCAGATGGATGTTGCACTGCTGAATCCTCACTTGGTAGAGTAGCACCGGCTTCACCGTCAGTACAGGGATGGTCCAGATCCTCGCCGGCCAGCTGGATGGCTTTGTTTTCAAAGTCCATGAGGACCTTGATTTCAGGCATTCTTTGCGTTGTTGTGTGCCAGCTTGTCCAGAGATGGAGAGATTGTAAGTAGGAAGCCTGCCATGCCAGATGATAAGTATGCCTGGCATGTGTGGGTGGTGAGTGGTCCCATTGATAGGATGAGGACAATGAAGGTGTGTGCGAGAGGGTGAATGGTGATGCCCTTTGAATCGGCAGTGAGTGAGGACCCTGTGGATGTGTGATGGGTTTGTGAATGTGAGTTGAGAGTGGTGAGAAGAGTGACTTACCCTGGCATATCGGACGAGATCATTCATCTTCTTGCGGCACTGGGTGGCTGTCCTCTTTTGAAGGGTATTGGCGCTGACTACTGTGGCCACCGTCTCCCAAGCTAGATTGGTGAGGTTGCTGCCCATCCTGTGGCCAGAGCAGGGGTAGAAGGCATCATAATGAGCCTCCAATGCGTCCAAAAGGTGCTCGAAGGGCGTGTCATTGAACCTGGGAGCTGCAGCTTTTTGCCTTTCAGGGCCATGTCTTTGCAGCAGTCATGGGCTGGAAGCACTGAGATGTGTGCATGTGGCTGGACTTTAGATATTGTACCCAGCGTGCTGAAGCACAAGCTAAACAGCGTGTTTCCAGAGAATGCATAATTTTGGGATGGGTTTGGGATGATGCAGCATGAAAAGCTGTCATTGCAGCTGACGGGTAAAACGTCGTTTCACCCACCCGCTACCACATTTAGTGCAATTCTGGGACAATTCCGCCCTTTGTATCCTCCTTGCAATTTGGTTTCCCACCTATCTTTTATCATCAGCAAATTTGGCTACAATGCACCTTCATCCAAGTCATTAACACAGATTGTAAATCCCTGTGGGATTCCGCTATTTACAGTTTGCTAACCTGCAAATGATCCATTTATCCTGACTCTGCTTGTTGTTAGTTAGCCAGTCCTCTATTGATGTTGATATATCACCCCCAATACCACAAGCTCTTATCTTGGCCAATATTTTCCTGCTTTCTTTTCCCCTCCTTTCTCAAATAGGGGCATTACATTTTCAGTTTTCTAGAATCCATGTAATTTTGGAAAATTACAAGCAATACAGCCAGGTTCTTTAAGACCCTAGACTGCAGGCCATCAGGTACATGGGACTTGTCAGCCTTTAGTTCCATTAATTTTCCTAGTCCCATTTCTCTAATGATTGTGATTGTGAACATGATAACTCCCTCCCTTTGCCCCCTTGATTTTCCACTATTATCTTTCCAGTGTCTTCGATCTGTCACGAAGAGATATTAATGCATATAATGTTATTGGAATTTTTTTTAAAAATAGATGTTTAGTCTGTATGTGTGTTAATTGGATTAAAGCCAGCTAGTTTGGGTGCTTTGATGTATAGTAGTTTTGAGTAAGGTAAAGGGCGCATTTGCATTTTGTTGAATAAACCATTCAAAGACTGGGGGTGCAATCTTGCAACTAGCTAGGAGACAGCAAGCAATGTTTATGTTACTAATAAAATTGGTACTATGAAAGGGGTTCTAAGGGCCTGGTGATACATTGAGAATTTACATTCAAAGGGAAGGCTGGGTATAAAAAAAAGGAGTTTGTTTGTGCAGGTCAGAGGCATGTAATATCTAAGCAGCTGTTAGCCGACAACTGTCTGCAAAGGAACCAAATTGAAAGGAACCTCATTTTGAATTCATAAGGTGAAAAATGCTTTGCCTGATATCTGTTTAAGTCTATTGGTTATTGTTGCCTTAGTGGAGATTAATTTGGGGCAGAATTTTCTGCCTGTTGGGCGGGCGGGCCCGACCCAATCTCCGGCGGGCGGGGAGCTGATCCCCGCTGGAGAAGCAGGCCGCGCCGCCATTTTACATGGGCGGGCCAATTAAGACCTGCCCAGTGTGACGTCCAGCGGGAAGCACTATGCGCTTCTTGTGCGGACGGGGGGGGTTTCCCCAAAAGCGAGAGTGCGCTCTTTCGCGCATGCGCATGAAAGAGCACACATCTCCCTGAGGCTAAGTGCTGCCTCAGGGAGATCGCTTTTACGTGGAAAAATATGAAAAATAGAAAAAAAAAATCTCTAACATGTCCCCCTCATGTGACAATGTCACATGAGATAGGACATGTTCATAATTTACATAATAACTTTATTAAAATTTTTGAACCCCTGCATGAAACCTCATCCCGCCGGTGGATGAGGTGTCATGTTTTTTCTATTGCCCGCCTTAAGGTTGGATGGGCAAGTCTTTTAATTGTTTAAATGATCCTGTCAGTGGCCTCAATTGGCCATTGACAGGTCAGTGGGCCTGCACCTGATTTTGCTGTGGGCCCACCTTCCTGAAAATTTTAATGGGGCGAGATGACGTTGGGGGTTCTGCCTGACGTCATCCCACGTCATTTTATGCGTCGGTGAGCGGGCCCCACCCCCTGCTCACCGATGGTAAAATTCTGCCCTTGGGAATTTGTTAAAAGTTATGATAGTAGTAATTTGTAGCCATGTGTATGTGTTTAATTTGTTGTAAATTAATAAATGTTTCATTTAGTTTGATATAAAAAAATTCTCGAGAACTGGTGGTCTTATTCATGAATTTAGAACTGCAACTCAAAACATACCAATTGAAAATATAGGTTATGATAGTTGTTTAAAGTTTCCCTCTTGGATTTTAAATAACAGCCTTTACCAAACTGCTGTCTCATAACAGACTCTGAAGACAGATACAAATACTTGTTCAAATTCTCTGCCATTTCCTTGTTGTCCTTTAGTAATTCCGTAGTCTCAGCCTCTGAGGTACCAATGTTTGCTTTAGTTACTGTCTTCCATTTTATATGCTTGTAGAACCTCTTACTGTCTATTTTTATATTTCTTGCTACAATCATAGAATGGTTAAAGCACAGAAGGAGGTCATTCAGCCCGTTATGTCTCTCTGAAGGAGCTATTCATCTAGTGCCACTCCCCCATAGCCCTGCATTGTTTTCCTTTTCGGGTAATAATCCAGTTCCTTTTTGAAAGCCTTAATTGACCCTGCCTCCATCATACTCTCAGGCTGTGCATTCCAGATCCTAACCACTCACTCCACAAAGAAGTTTCTCCTCATGTTGCCATTGCTTCTTGTGCCAGTTGCTTTATTTCTGTGCCCTCTGGTTCTCAATCCTCCTACCAATGGAGCAATTTCTCCCTATCTACTCTGTACAGACCACTTAGGATTTTGAATACCTCTATCAAATCTCCTTTCAACCTTCTCTTCCCCAAGGAGAATGGGTCCAACTTCTCCAATTTTTCTATGACCTCATCTCTGGAGCCATTCTTGCGAATCATTTCTGCACTCTGTATACACACAAGAACACAATAAATAGGAGCAGGAGTAAGCCATTTGGCCTCTTAAGCCTGCTCTGCAATTCAAGAAGTTAATGGCTGATCTGATTGTGGCCTTAAATCCACTTTCCTGTCTGCACCCCATAACCCTTGACTCCCTTTGTAGGGTAATGGCTTAACATCAGGAGCACCTGAGACTGATGTAATTAATGATGTAACTATGATGCAATGCCACATGACTAAGAGACAGATCTGGTAGGAAGCAGAAGTACAACATTGTGGAGAGTACTGAGATGTACATGGATCTGTAAATAAACCAGAATGGTTTTTACAAATAACAGTCTATGGTAGAATTCTTAAGGTAACAGTAAAACCCTAAAGTAACCCCATCTAGACACCAATTCCAAGACAAAACATGGTGGCAGTGGTGGCGGTAGTGGACATAGTGTAGGAACCCAGAAAAATTCCAAGGGAAGACCACTGAACTGAAAGACTGACAAATCCTTGGAAAAAGGACAAGAAGAAAAGAGATTGAAGATTTGCCTGAGAATGGAGCACCATGGGTGCTGCAGATACATACAGACACACAGACCCAGAGTCCAGACAGCAGTGAGCACAGATTACAGTCAAAAAAGCCAAACTTTTGAAGCTGCAACAGATTAGGGTAAGCATTGAGTCTACACTACCACTCCCAAAACCATTCTGAAGCGCTGACGGCTCACAACAGGCTCAACAATGGGACAATTGGAGGAAGAGCTTCTCCAGATGCAGAACAGCATCACGTTTACATAAGAAGGACCAGAAGGATCATGTCAATACTTTATTCTATGCAATACGGGCCATAACAGATGCTCTTATTGCTAGACAGGGTATTAATGAGGCTTCAAGCTCATATTAGCAAGCTCTCCAGCCATTCAATTCGTATCTCAATGTTCAGAAAAATTTGATAATTGAGCAAGAAAAATTTATTAAGAGGAGGCAAAAACCAACTGAATCCATGGACTCATTTATAAATGATGTGTACAGATTTGTGGAGAATTGTGACCAAAGATCCCCAGGGATTAATGTCGTATAGTGGCTGGGGTCTTAGGTGAAAACCCATCAGATGTTTTGTAAGTGAAGGAAGATTTAACTCTCACAAAGGCGGTACGAATAGTGTGATAGACCGAGCTTAGGAAGGAAAACAGAACAGTTGTTTGTGGGGAAAGTGATGTCCCTTGTAAAAAACATGAGTGAAGCCATTTAATGTGTCAGACAAAAAAAAAAGCGCAGTGAAGCAAAAGCTCATGAAATCGGGAAAAAGCTTGCCAACCACCATCTTGAGATGCTCTCAGTGTGGTGGGTAAAGCCTACACAAGCAAGAAGAATGCCCAGCTGGGGAAGCTGAATGCCACAACTGTGGGAAGATAGGACATTTTAAAATTCCTGAAAAAAGAGACATGCCTAAGCTTTTTGTCTTGTACTCATCAGGACACTTGCAAGAATACCAATATAAGGGGAAAATAACAATTTATACTGTATGTGAAGAGAGTGCTGATTGGTTGGCAAGTAGCGTTACCATGGAGAATGCACCACTGATGGTGACTGACAGTTAACTGCCAAGCATTGTTTGAAATTTAAACCAGGCAGCTTGACCCTGATTGGCCAAGACATTGCTCTGAGGAATTAATCATCGAATGGCTGTCACTTATTTTGTTTAGCTGAAATAGGCACAATGTGTGTACATGTTCTTTCTGTCTACAAAGAAGAGGGCCCTGTGTATTAATATATGTAGCTTCCAGTACACACAAATGCACCACATTGCAAGCCTGACTGACAATCTTAAATTGGTTATCAGCATAATTCTTAGCACACTGAGGATTATTTAGTATATGTTGTCCAATGGTGGAATCACATCTAATGTTGGACACTGTGTTTTGAGTTTTGCAAGCACAGGCTGGTTGGGTACGGTCTGTACCTGCCTGTTGTGAACAATGGCTGGGACATGCTGTTTGATATGATCCGCCAGTCTTTGGGACGTACAGCCTACATACCTAGCATCACACTTGGAATAAAATTCATCTACCACATTACTCATTTATGTGATAGGTAGAACGTCTTTTTGGCTTGACGGTAGCAGCCTATTAATGGCGAAAAGCACACGTGTTGCATTAGGTTCATTCATGAGTTTGCATGATATACAGCGTGAAATGACCTGATCAGGGTAGCCATTATCCTGCAGGGTGCCTTTGATGCGCCCTATTTCAGCATCAAGCTTGCATAGCAAAAAATGGCTAGGGGCATATTTACAAGGTTGCCGCTAAGACCAATCTTATGGCGTGTGGAACTGTAAGGATCTCAATGTGTATATTGACCAATGTCGTAGGCTTGCGGTACACCGTAGCAGAGAATCCCCTGGCAGATTTTTCAATTAGTACATCAAGGAAGGGGAGTTCATTTGACTGTTCCATTTCAAAGGTGAATTTGAATGCAGAATGGAGCCCATTAAGACAATGTAAGGAAATTGTTACATGCAGCTGCGTATTTAAATATAGCAAACATATCATCCACATATTGGAAATATTTTAGGGGTAGAAGGATAGGTGTCATTCCATCAAAGACACATTTCACATGGAACCCAACAAAAATGTTTGTGAGAATTGGGCCTAGAGGGGATCCCATGGCAACATCATCTATTTGGGCATACATGGTGTCATTAAAACTGACCTCAACTGCGCAAGTTGCCAAGTTCATAAGTTCAATGAATATTGATTCAAGCAATGGTGGTGAGTCTAGATCGCCACACTATAGTGCTACAGCTCAAATATCTATGGCTTCCTTAAGTGGAATGTTGGTGAGTAGGCTAGCAAAGTTAAATAAGCACATGGACACAGCATTGCTATCGATATGCAAGTCCTGAATGGCCTTCACAAATGTGAAGAAGTCCTTCACCGCGTCTATGTGGAGAACTTGGTCAAAACTGGTTGTAACAATTCACCCAACAATTTGGCCAATTCATGTTGTGCAGAGCTGGTCATAAATAAGATGAGGTGTAGAGGGACATCCCTTTTATGTGTGTCTTGGGCAGCCCATAAATAGGGGCATGTAGCCAACTGTGAGGATGAAGCCTGTCATTTCTATCCTGCAATAACTCATCGTTCTTATAAAAGTCTAGCAATTCTTTTTTTTAAGCTTAGTTTCGAGCATGGCTGTCTGGTCTTGCTGAGCGACAAGTCCAGTGGATACGAATTTGGACCTGTCATTAAGGATGGCATGTATTTTGTTGATATAGTTACACTTGTTAAGGATGACTATTCCCAATCCCTTTGCCAGGTTTACTGATCTGTATGTCTGGGTAGGTCTTAAGGCCACGCATTGCTGTAAGACATTTGCGTTGCATGTGAAAATCAGATAGGTTGTTCGGAATCCTGCAATATGCGGACACTGGATCAGCTAGGCACACTTTCAATGATTTAGCGTCTTCAGTGGACGCTGGTTTGTGGCAGGATAGTTGGGAGTAGAGGCGTAATGCCTCTTCCCATTTGATTTGGGATGACGGCACACCAAAATTGAAACCATGCGCAAGAACAAACTCCTCACTTTCTGAGAGTACATGGTCAGAGAGATTTGTTCCGTGTTTAGTGGAATCATTAATTGCATTGTCAAACCACTTCTGCTTAAATGAGTTTATGGTGCAGATGTGTTTCAAACAGGTAATGTTTACCTCTCCACCAGTCTACCTCAGATTACCCTGGAAGGGCAAGGTGTCTCAAAAATGTGAGCAAAGGCGAAGCTAGCTGTTTCACACTGCTACTATGCAGTGGCAACATGGGTGGCATTTGCCACTAACAGGAAGCTGCTGTCAAACCAAAAAGATGTTCTGTCTATCATATAAATCAGTAATGTGGTAGATGAATTTCAGTCCAAGTGTGAGGTTATGTATGTAGGCCATACATCCCAAAGACTGGCGGATCGTATTAAACAGCATGTCCCAGCCACTGTTCACAACAGGCAGGGTACAGACTGTACCCAACCAGTCCGCGCTGGAAAAACTCAAAACACAGTGTCCAACACTAGATGTGATTCCACCATTGTACAACATTTGCTAAATAATCCTCAATGTCCTAAGAATTACACTGATAACCAATTTAAGATTGTCAGTTGGGCTCACAATGTAGCGCATTTGCGTGTAATGGAAGCTACATATATTAATACCCAGGACCCTATTGTTTGCAGACAGAAAGAACATATACATACATTGCGTCTGTTTCAGCTAAACAAAATAAGTGACAGCTATTCACTGACTCATTCCTCAGGGCCTCTTGACCAATCAGGGTCAAGGTGCCTGGTTTAAATTTCAAACAATGCTTGGCAGTTAACTGTCAGTCACCATCAGTGGTGCATTCTCCATGGCAATGCCACTTTCCAACCAATCAGCACTCTCTTTCACATGCAACATAAATTGTTGTTTTTCCCCTTATATTGCTTTGTTTGCGAATGGCCTGATGAGTGCAAGATGAAAATCTTAGGCATGTCTCTGTTTTCAACAATACCTAAGTTCTGTATTATCAAATTAGATTTTAAAATAGTCTGCAGATCCAAAGTTACTATATCTCATAGGACGAAACAGAGAAAAACAAAGCGAAGTAAAATCTCAGAAGTGGAAGAGCCACAAAAAAAACAAATCACCTCCTCAGGAGAAGTTAATGAAACAGAAAATAATTATTGGAGCATTAAATTAGAAGTTGATGGTCACTCCACAGAATTCAAGTTAGATGCTGGTGCAGGTGTTTCAGTATTATCTGATGGAGTAAAATGGTTTTAAAATATCACATTACAGCCATCCTCCATCCAGTTGTAAGGTCCAGGAGGGAGAACACTAAAGGTAATCGGCCATCACTTGACAAGATTAAGATACAGGAATAAAGAAATTGTGGAACCCTTGTACATTTTAATGATTCAGGAGACAGCATTATTGAACAGAAAAACATGCTTGCAGTAAGGCGGGGTGGCTTGTAATGTGCTGCAGGGCAAGGGCTCGACTGGGGAAGGGGGGAAAGTGGACAGAAGCAAGGAAAGGACCTGCAGGGCAACAGCTCGACTGGGAGAGGGAGAAGGGTGGTGAGGTTGCAGTCAGATACATGATTAGGGGGGTGCGGGGTAGAAGCTTCCTCTGGGCCAGAATGGGGAAGAGTCTCTTTCAGAGGGGCATAACAGAGCTGGGGTCAGAATGGGAGGATGGTGGAATGAAGAAGCTCTTCAGTTTACATTGCTGATCTTGCAAAGACTGTCCTTGTCCCAGTCAAGGGAGGGGGAGGGCATGTTAGTCCTGTGTCAATTATGCCCAGTATGTTGTGCATAGGGCATGGTCATAACATTATGCTGATCAATTCAGAGGGTTTCTGGCATAATACTGGGTTGCAGATGGCACACTCATGGTCAGATGAGGCCTCTGCATCTAATTAATGTGGAAAAGGTGGTTTAGGGGCATTCAAATGTCTCTCAGATGGGGGTTTAGGGGCGGAGGTAGTCTCTCTATTTCCCTGTACAATTGGCCTCAAGATGGGGAAGGGTAAGCTGCACTTGGGGCATAGGCATATCCACCTTAATCGACTCAGGGGGTAACATAGGAGACATAGGAGCCGCAGAGAGGAGACATTCAGGAAGGTGGAGGCTGGATTTATTCCTGCCTGCATAATTGCATACAGGCAGCAAAGAAGGCGGAGAAGATTGTGACAGCGGTGCGAAGCTCGCCAATGGGAAGAGCTTCACCCTCATATGCAAGGTGTGGCAGGGCCCCCTCCTGATGCAGAGGATGACACTCACAGAAATATGGGCAGGATTTCCCTTCGCCAGGCTGGTGTGCCTGGCCAGACCGGGAAGGGCTGCGAAAGCGACCGCCACCCGCGATCAGGCTTCGACTGCGATTTCACACTGGCGGGCCAATTAAGGCCTGCCGAGCAAGAAACACGGCTCTGCACAGGCCGGGAAAGGCCGAGCGGGGTGGGAGCCTGTAGGCCACCGGGCCCAATGGCGACCAGCAGCCGGTTTAAAAGTGGCCCAGATAGACCCTGGAAGGCTGCCACTGAGGACATCCCATGAACCTTGGCGATAGACCCGAGTGTGGCTGGACACAGCAGGCAGGAGGGCAGGTCAGGTGGGCGCTTGGCCCCCCGCTTTTCTGATGAGTGCCTTGCTGTCCTCCTGGAGGAGGTGGCTGCCAGGAGGGACACACTTATCCCCAGGGATGGGGGGAGGAGGAGGCCACTGTACCTCATCAAGAGGGCATGGGAGGAGGTGGCAGCATGGTGAGCAGCCATGATGTGGTGCAGCGCACATGGGTGCAGTGCCAGAAGCGCTTCAGTGACCTGCTGCGCTCAGGAAGGGTGAGTATCGTGTTGGCATGGGTCAGTGTGCAGATGTATTGAGCTCTGGCCGTCCACCCTTGGACTTCAGGGGTGCTACACTCTGAGTGCCAACTCTCAATCACGCCAGAGCTGGCCTGTGGGTGAACCCTGGCTGCTTGGACTGAGTGCCTTACGGCACGAGGGCCATGACTTGGAAGTGCCCTGCCAGGTGCTCCTCAGCTGGGTTTGGCCTGACTGCAATGGCGCTGCAAGTACAGAGTAGATTAATCAATGCTATTCTGTTGTTTCAGGAGAAGGTGGCCCACAACAAAATAGAAAGGTCGCGGACCAGCGGAGCCCCCACTAGCCTCCTAATCCTCTCGAGATACGAGCAAGATGCCTGGAGCTCGAGAGCTAGCACGTCCCACGTGCAACTGGGCGCGGAGAGGCAGGGATGCCAGACGAAGGTAAGAGTGCAGTGCACAGAGGTCACACTTTCAGCTTTTGTAACCATTCTAGTGTAGTCTCTTCATTGATGTGAATCTCAAACCTGGTGTCCCCATTCATCGTTGAAAGATGATGGCACCATGATGCAGATCTCCATTGTCTCACCAGCGTACCTGGCATGCACAGTGACAGCGTGATGATTTTAACTAGTGACATGTCCTTGTTCTCCCTTTTAGGTTTGCCAGCAGGTGTTCGCTCTCTGGACCCAAAGGGCCACCCCTGACACCGGAGTACCACTGGGCGTCATTTGCACCTGCATCACATCTGCTCTCTGAAGTGGGCACCAGCGCAGATACTAGCACCTCAGTGGGCATTAGAGGGGCAGCTAGTATCTCAGTGCACATTGGTGAGGGCACTTCACAATTGCTTGAGTTGCAGGCGGAGGCAGAGAGCGTCCAGGGTGCTGGCAGACGGAGGACTGCTGGGGACCAGACGATGTTCAGTTGAAGGCTGATGGTGAGGCTCTGGAGTCGTCCAATAGGTGGCAGATGCTGGATGTCCAGCGAGATGTACGGGAGGATCTGGCGGAGATCCATGAGGGTCTGCATGCCAAGGTCTCTGCTGTGGAGGAGTCCATGTGGAGCATGAGCACTGTGTTGACCGTCATGGTCGAGTGCACTGCATCCCCCATTGAGAGAGTGGCGACTCTCATGGAGAGGCAGCTCCAGGGACAGAATGAGGGGTTCCTGGAGTTGCACTCGGACCTGCAAGTCCTCACACAGGCACTGTACTCAGGTGGTCAGTGTTACTGTTGGAGATGGATCAGGCACCCTGTATCCCAGTTAGGTGCCCGTCCATCAATGACGTGCAGGGAGGTCCATTGGCGCGCGAGCTGCCTGTCATCTCTGCAGGTTCCTCTCACGGTGCTCCGGATGATGACAGCAGCTCCTCTGCCCTCTGCAGTGACCATGGCATTTGATGAGGCTGTGGCAACTGGGGAGATGCCAGCCATAGCACTGCCTGCTCCCTCCCAGATGGGACCAGCACAAGCTCCACCGGCCAGAGGACAACTGCCAAGGTCATGAAGGCCAACAAGACAGCAGGGTCAGTAGGCTGTCTCCAATGCTGGTGCCAGTGAGGGGGGAGGATCTAGATGTAGCATTTGCAAATGTAAGTTAAAGGCACCATGGGCACAAGAGGGACAGGGGTGATTTTACGTTCATTTTTGTTTACTTTATCATATATAGATCTGATGTTGAATACTATAAACATTTCTGTTAAGATTTTTGAACTGTCAGAGTAACATAAATTGTGTTTTTGTCATCATTGCCTGAGTATGCTTCACCTTTTTATTTCATTGGTGCGGGGAACACCTGTATGTAATGCTGGATATAGGTGGCTCTGAACATTATTGCACAGGCACTGAGTGTTCTTTATGTTAAAATGAAAGGGTCCTTTCAGAAATCCGGAAGGAAGGTGGCAGCCCTGGCATGCATCTGAAGCTGATCTTTGGTAAGCTAGCTGAAGGAGCGTTGGATCGAGGCGTCCCTGGTGTCCTTGCCTCCCTGGAAGTTACTGAGGTCTGGATCTACACCCTCAGCATTCTTATCACCGTGTTCCTCTTCTGACTCACTACTGGACCCATGATCAGTGGCCTGTACGGCTGAGTCAAGATCCTCTTCCTCCAGTGGGTCCTCCCTTGCCAGTGCCAGATTGTGGAGCACACAGCATGCAACCCTAATCAGCGATACCCATTCTGGGGGGTATTGTAATGCTCCCTCTGAAAGCCTGAATGGTCCAGGCATCGGAAGCGCATCTTGAGAAGACCTATGGTCCTCTCTACCACTGCCCTTGTGGAGGCATGACTTGTATTGTAACGCTTCTCTGCTCTCTGTCCTTGGGTGGAGGAGAGGCATCATGAGCCACCTCTTCAACAGATAGCCCTTGTCACCCAGCAGCCATCCATCCAGTCGGGCTGGAGCACTGAAGAGCCTGGGTACCTGGGAATGTCACAGGATGTACGCATCATGGGAGCTGCCAGGGTGCCTTGCACAGATTTACAGAATCTGCATTCTGTGGTCACACACTATCTACACGTTCATGGAGTGGAATCCCTTCTTGTTGATAAAAGTACCTGGCTGACCCGCTGGCACCTTGATGGCCATATGTGTGCAGTCGATGGCACCATGGTCATGGGGGAACCTGACAATTGCTGCAAAACCTCTGGCTCGCTCTGCCTGGCTGGCCTCACCCATATGGTAAAGAGTAAAGGTCAGTGCCCACCTGAACAGAGCTTCTGTCACCAGCTTGACGCAACTGTGGACAGCTGATTGAAAGACTCCACGCAGATCCCTCACTGACCCCTGGAAAGAGCTGGAGGCAAAGAAGTTGAGGGCCACTGTGACCTTCAGAGCCACTGGTATGGGGTGTCCACCCACACAGTCAGAGCTGATCTCAGGCCCAATCATCTGGCAAATTGATGTCATGCTCTCCCTTGAGAGGCGGAGCCTCTTTTGACATTGCACCTTGGGCATAATTGAGGTAGCTGCATCGCTGCCTGTAAACCCTGGCAGCAGGATAGTGGTGTCTTCTGTGGCCCCTTCTGCCTTGGACTACCTGCTGGCCCTGCGCCTCTTGTGCCTGCGACTCTCCTCCCACAGGTTCCTTCCCTGGAAGGTGCATAGTGACATATGGCCTCCTTTCCCTTCTGCCCCTCTCTCCTCAGAGGAGGTGCCTCCATGGGAGACCACAATCCCCATTAGCAGGGTAAGGGAAGGCTGTCTGATACCTGGAAGGGTCCACATGGTTTAAATCCTCCAAGGGCCTTGCAGGTAGCAAAGAGTCCTGAAAAGAAGCCTAAGAATGAAGCCCCAAACAGAGATGAGGCTGCCAAGTGCCAATAAACAACCAGCAGCAAATTATCTCTAAAACTCCTCACTACTCACACCGGCAATGCTGCTGACATTTTTATCCTATCCTTGGATGAGGTTTGTGAAAATGTTGGCTGGCCACCTGTCCGTTTTGCCTGTGCGAGGAGCTGGAATTCACATGGGCAAGAAAAAGTCGCTTTTAATTGGACTGTTAAGGGTCTTAAGTAGCCGCTTAATTAATGGCGGGTGCCATTTCGGCAGCTGCGTGTGCCCGCCGTGTTAAATATTGTGTGAGTGCGCGATGACGTTGGGATGCTTGCCCGACGTCATTGTGCATTATTTTATTCCCAATTGGATTAGGTGTGCCTGTGCTCGCGGGACGAACAATTCTGCCCATCAAAGGCTCTCAAGACTAAGGATGTATCGAAGATGGATGTCTTTTCTGCAGATGAGCGACAATGTCACCAGCACTTCTGTATGTTCAGGGATCGGGTGGCCCACATCTGCCACATTCTGCAGGAGTTGACACCACAGGAATTTGGAGGACATCCATTGCCAGTGACTCTCAAAGTCACCGCCGTTCTTAACTTCTATGCGAGTGATTCTTTCTAGGCCTCCACTGGGGACCTGCATGATCTCACAAGCTTCCATGCACAAGTGCATTCAGGAGGTAACAGACACCCTTTTTATCATGCCGACAATTACATTGAATTCGCTAGGGATCAAGCAAGCCAGGAGGCCAGAGCATTGGGCTTTGCTGCGATTTCCGGATTCTCACAGGTACAGGGTGCCATTGACTGCACTCAGGTGGCTATAAAAGCTCCTTGGCGACAGGCACTCCAATACACCAACAAGAAAGGCTTCCACTCATTCAATATGCAGCTGGTCTGTGACTACAAGAAGCAAATCATGCAGGTTTGCACCAGATACCCAGGAAGCTACCAGGACCCATACATCTTAAGTAGATCGCAGGTCCTGGCCATCTTCGAGGGATCACACAGGATCCAGGGTTGACTCCTCAGTGACAAAGCTACCCGCAAAGCATGTGGCTGATGACACCCATACAGTGGTCACAAATTCCAGCTGTGAGAAGGTACAACATTGCTCATTGCACCACCGGAACATTGGTGGAGCACACCATTGTCATCTTGAAGATGCGATTCCATTGCCTGGACAGATCTGGCAGCACACTCCAATACACTCCCCAGACAGTCTCACAGATTATCGTGGCTTGTTGTGTGCTGCACAATCTGGTGCTGCAAACTGGGGAGGACTTGTCAGATGCCAACATGGAGGAGCTGCATGTCTCCTCTGATGAGGAGGACAATGAAGGGGGTGGGGGGCGATGAGACCAAGGAAGCCACAAGGGAAGCCGAGGCTGCAGGGGAAGAGGCCACAGCACGGGCCAGATGAGGCAGGCGTGCATGTGAAGCCCTCATAGCTACCAGATTCCATGAGGAGGATGATGAGATGCAGTGAGATTCCTCTTGGACCAGTGTCCTCCATCTTGGGCCCACATGCTATCCTCTCATTTCAACCATACACTTCAACCTAAGAGGCTGTACTTACACATTAGGTTCACAATTTCTTTGAAAGATGATGAAGCCTCAGGAGCATGTGTCCTTACAGAGGTGAGGTGCTAATAAGAGGAGGGTGTCCTGGCATTAGACATCAGAAGATTAACCTCTTCAAGCATCTCTCCAGCATCCCAGTCGTTACAGCAACCTAGGAGAGGTAAAAGCTGTTCTAAATCCTCAGTGGACTCATTGCTGCATATCTTTAGTCTGACAAAGCTCCTCAAGGAGATCAATCTCCAACAACAGCACAATGCATTCTGTGTAACCTCGATGGTGATACTGATAGGTCACATTTGGGCCAAGGCAGTCAAAGATGTTCCACGGGTGATAATCCATTTTGAGATCACTCAATCCTCTATATCACCTTGTTCTTCATCACATTGACATTCGGCATTTTTAGTTAGGGATGCTGGCCTGCATTTATCCTCACCTTTCTATGGATGTGGACAACCTGAGGATGACGATGTTCACACACTTGCCTGCCAGATATTAAAATGCCTCCTCTTTAACACAGACGGTTTGCCCTCATGGCCAGCCCTGGCCCTTGCGAACTCTAAAATGCTAAGACACCATGAAGCCCATAAGGTCACACTTCATTGATAATAAAGAGCACACTTCAGAGTTCACTACATCCTCGCTCCTATCCCATCGCTCCTCTCAGCATTGTCTAAAACTACCATATACACTTCCAGAGCATAACCAAAGGCTCCATTTGGATTTGTCATCACTGACCTTAGCGGATGTTTAGGTGAGGGGACGCTGCGCAGAAAGTACGGCACAGTGCTGCATCACCAAGGGCAGAATTGTTCGTTCCATGGGCACGTGTGCGCCCGACCCGATCAGGAGTAAAATAGTGTGCAATGATGATGGGCGAGCGTCCCGATGTAATTGTGCACTCGCACGATATTTTGCTTGGCAGGCGCACGTAGGTGCTGGAGCGGCACCCGCCATTAATTAGGAAAGAACAAAGAAAAGAGAAGTACAGCACAGGAACAGGCCCTTCGACCCTCCAAGCCTGCGCCGATCATATTGCCCGTCAACTAAAACATTTTGCACTTCTGGGGTCCGTATCCCTCTATTCCCATCCTATTCATGTATTTGTCAAGCTGCCTCTTAAACACCACTATCGTACCTGCTTCCACCGCCTCCTCTGGCAGCAAATTCCAGACACTCACTGCCCTCTGCGTAAAAAACTTGCCCCGCACATCTCCTCTATAGTTTTCTCCTCTCACTTTAAATCTATGTCCCGTAGTAATTGACTCTTCCACCCTGGGAAAAAGCTTCTGACTATCTACTCTGTCCATGCCACTCATAATTTTGTAAACTTCTATCAAGTCGCCCCTCAATCTCCGTCACTCTAGTGAGAACAATCCAAGTTTCTCCAACCTCTCCTCATAGCTAATAACCTCCAGGCCAGGCAGCATCCTGGTAAACCTCCTCTGCACCCTCTCCAATGCCTCCATATCCTTCTGGTAATGTGGTGACCAGAATTGCACGCAATATTCCAAGTGTGGCTTAACCAAGGTTCTATACAGCTGCAGCATGACTTCCCAGCTTTTATACTCAATACCCCTGCCAATGAAGGCAAGCATGCCATATGCCTTCCTGACTACCTTATCCACCTGCGTTGCCACTTTCAGTGACCTGTGGACCTGTACACCCTGATCCCTCTGCCCGTCGATGCACTTAAGGGTTCTGCCATTTACTGTATAATTCCTGCCTGTATTCGACCTTCCAAAATGCATTACCTCGCATTTGTCCGGATTAAACTCCATCTGCCATTTCTCCACCCAAGTCTCCAACCGATCTATATCCCGTTGTATCCTTTGACAATCCTCTTCACTATCTGCAACTCCTCCAACCTTCATCTGTTCCCAGCCTTCTAGCCCTAATGAATGCTTCCCTTTTCTTTTTGACTAATCTCACAATATCCTTCGTTATCCAAGGTTCCTGAAACTTGCCATGCTTATCCTTCATCCTAGCAGGAACATGCCGGTCCTGAATTCTTATCAACTGACGTTTGAAAGCCCCCCACATGTCAGTTGTTGATTTACCCTCAAACTTCCGCCTCCAGTCTAGATTCCTCAGTTCCTATCTAATATTGTTATAATTAGCCTTCCCCCAATTAAGCACCTTAATCCGAGGACTCCTGTTATCCTTATCCACCAGTACCTTGAAACTTACTGAATTTATGGTCACTTTTCCCAAAATGCTCCCCTACTGAAACTTCGACCACCTGGCCGGGTTCATTCCCTAATACCAGGTCCAGTATTTCCCCTTCCCTAGTTGGACTATCTACATATTGTCTCAGGAAGCCCTCCTGGATGCACCTTACAAATTCTGCACCATCCAAACCCCTAGCACTAAGTGATTCCCAGTCAATATAGGGAAAGTTAAAATCACCCACCACAACAACCCTATTGCTTTTACATCTTTCCAAAATCTGCCTACATAACTGTTCCTCAATCTCCCGCCGGCAATTGGGAGTCCTATAGTAAACCCCCAACATTGTGACTGCACCCTTCCTATTCCGGAGCTCTACCCATATTGCCTCGCTGCATGAGCCCACCGAGGTGTCCTCCTGTCGTACAGCTGTGATATTCCCCTTAACCAGCAGTGCAACTCCCCCACCTCTTCTACATCCCTCTCTATTCTGCCTGAAACATCTAAATCCTGGAACGTTTATCTGTCAATCCTGTCCATCCTTCAACCAAGTCTCTGTAATAGCAATAACATCATAGTCCCAAGTACTAATCCAAGCTCTAAGCTCATCTGCCTTGCCTGTTATACTTCTCGCATTGAAACAAATGCATTTCAGACCCCCAGTCCCACTGTGTTCAATTATTTCTCCCTGCCTGCTCTTCCTCTTAGTCCTACTGGCCATATTCACTGGTTCCCAGTCATTTATTTCACCTGCTGACCTATTGCTCTGGTTCCCACCCCCCTGCCATACTAGTTTAAACCCTCCCAAGTGACACTTGCAAACCTCACAGCCAGGATATTGGTGCCCCTCCAGTTTAGATGCAACCCGTCCTTCTTGTACAGGTCCCACCTGCCCCGGAAGAGATCCCATTGATCCAGATATCGGAAACCCTCCCTCCTATACCATCCGTTCAGCCACGTGTTTAGCTGCACTATCTTCCTATTTCTAGCCTCACTGGCATGTGGCACAGGGAGTACTCCTGAGATTACAACCCTAGAGGTCCTGTTTTTTAACTTTCTGCCTAACTCCCTGAACTCCCGCTGCAGGACCTCGTCACTCTTCCTGCCTATGTTGTTAGTACCAACGTGTACCACGACCTCTGGCTGTTCTCCCTCCCCCTTCAGAATGTCCCGTACCCAATCAGAGACATCCTGGACCCTGGCACCAGGGAAGCAACATACCATCCTGGTATCTCTTTCATGACCACAGAAGCGCCTATCTGAGCGCCTGACTATAGAGTCCCCTATGACAATTGCTCTTCTGTGCTTTGACCCCCACTGCTGAACAACAGAGACAGCCGTGGTGCCACTGCTCTGGCTACTGCTGTTGTTTTCCCCTGATAGGCCATCCCCCCCAACAGTATCCAAAATGGTATACCTGTTAGCAGCCACTTAAGGCCTTTAACAGTCCGATTGAAAGCAATTTCTCCTTGTCCGTGCGAATCCTTATGTGAATTCTTGTGATGAGTGCCTTGTGGCCGCAATATAGACAGCTGCAAGTTGAGAAACGCTCAAGGTTGTAGGTTCAAGTGCCAGGACAATAATATGGCTGCGAGGGGAAGAGCTCCACCACATTGAGGTCGGAAGGTGCTCACACTTATTGGTGAGCTTAGAAGATGTGCACTCGGTGAGTCAGCAACATGCCAGGCAGATAGGAGCGTACTGTGGGCTCATTGATTGAAAAACCTGCCACATGACAGAGAGTACATGGAGTTCCAGGATATATGACCCTTCTCCATGTGTTAAGACATCTCTCCTTGGACATCACACCTTCACTTTTCAATAATACACATGAGACGCGTGAACACCTCAGCCTCAATCTTACACAGCCAAGAATGAACATGATATGATCCAGTAAAGCATGTGAAGAGGATCCTTCCACCAGCAGACTTTACATTAAGGAAGGGGCATCACTGATATCACTGATCTGAGAATGGACACACACTGTGGTGGTATGGAAGCAGACAACATTGACCAGAGGCGCATGATAGTGACATCTGCGATAAGTGGGGGAAGGGACCATGGTGTCACACCCGATTGAAAACAACACAGTTCATCATTAAAAGGAGGCAAACACAAGAAGATATGTGAAATGGGTGCGATTCTATTTATAATGGTGAATATTATGTTTTGTGGTTAACACCCGTGCCACCATCGTGCTCCTAATATTTCTTAATTTTCCTAACCGTACTGCGACCTCTGGGTGCATCCACAGCGGAAGTGGAGGCAGCCTGTTGACTGCTACATCGTGTTGTCTGTGATGACTTTGGCAGGCTTCCTCTGGAGGACCGAGACTTAGAGGGCCCTGGCCTGCTTTGTGTCTCCCTCTGTGAAGCAGGTGCACCCTCCTCGGCCTGTGGAGCTGGAGGTGATGGGGTCACAGGAAGAGGGATTAGGATCAGCTGGATACTCCAGAGCCACCTGGATGGAAGGCCCCGGGGTGTCCACCTGCTGCTCCTCATCCCTATGGGTGCCCCTGGCTGACTCCTTGAGGAGAAGGGGCAGCTGGAGTGAGATAAAGGTGCCCCACCCCCACCTGCACCTCATGTAGCCATTAATAGATGCCACCAATGCCTACACAGATGATGTGCAGCTCCTGGCACAGTACAGGATCTTTATCCTGGGCCAAGGTCTCAACAGTGGTCGCCATCCTATCAGTGTTGACATCAGTGCTTTGGCGTGCCGACACTATTACCCCAGACAGAACGTACATGGACTCCTCTATAACATGTTGAAATCTGAGAAATGCAGCTGACAACCCTTCCTGATGTTCCTATGATTATCGCTGCAGTTCCACCAACCGATTTAGGACTGAATCCAGAGGCTCATCATCTGACTCAGACTCAGCAGAATCCTGGCCTCCAGCAGTCCTCTGAGTGCATGCTAACTTGGATGTCCCGGCCTCTGTCTGCTGTGGACCAGATCTGGTGCTGGGCTCAATAGAATGTGGCCCCAAAGCAGTTTTAGAACTAAGTCCCACCGAAGTGTGTGTCTGCACTGGTGCAGGTTGTGGGTGAGCGCTGTGAGCGCTTCTATGGTGCTATTCTCTGGTTCCTCATCTGAGACATCCTCGCTGCTTGAGATGAGGGCCTGGCTTCTTGATGTCCTTGGGTGCTTTTCAGAGGTGCCTATGAAATAAAGTAAAGATAATTAGTGCATGGTAGGCGACTGGGAGGCATGACAATGCACTCATAGAATTGTTGTCTGAGGGATGAGCTGGTGCAGTATCCTCACTTGGGTGTGCGCCGTTCACCTCATCCGTCGCCACAGGCACAGTCCCGGTCCTCCCCGGACAGCAAAATGGCACGCTCTTCATAGGGAGTGAGGGCCTTGATTTCAGCTACTCCACTTGGTCTGGGACCTCTTCCTTCTATTGTGTGTGAGCTTGTCCAGCATAAAGACAAATGGAGAAAGTATGAGCAGGAAGCATGCCAAGGCAGATGATAAGAATGCCTGTCTTGTATAGGTGGTGAATGCAGTCGTGCAAGGGATGAGGATGGATATGAGCCCAGATGGAGTTGCAAAGGTGTGTGTGAAAGAGTTAGTGGTGATGTCCCTTGAGCTGACAGTGTGCGAGATCCCAGTGGATTCTGCGAATGCCTGATGGGCTTGTGAGTGTGAGTTGAGAGTGATAAGATGATTGACTTACCCTGGCGGAATGGATTAGATCGTACATTCTCTTTCTGCACTGGATGGCTGACCTCTTCTGTGTGGTGTTAGTGCTGACCGCCGTTGCCACCGCCTGCCAAGCTGGAGTGGTGGCATTGGTGGACCTCGTCCAGCCTTGGCAGTGGTGAAGGACATCCCGACGGGCCTCCACGGCATCCAGCAGGTGGCCCAGCAAGGTGTCACTAAACTTTGGAGCAACATGCTTCTTTCCTTTGGGAACCATGTCTTCTGTGGAGCAATCTTGGGCTTCAGACATTGAGAAGGTTGTGTGTGGGTGTGGATTAAATATGGCGCCCAGAGCGACGATCCGCTGAGGTCATGGCAGGGCAGGCGAATCAGAGGCCGGCTGCCTGCGACCAACATATTTCCTGCTGATGCATAATTAATGAGGAGGGAAGCAGACAATATGGCGCAAAAACACATTATTACGCCCAGCAGAAAAAACGCCGCTTTTCCCGCCCACCACCGCAATTAGTGCACAGAAGATAAAATCCCGCCCAATATGTCTCTTCACAGCAACAAGGTTCTCTCACCCACTCTTAGACAAAGTCTAGGGTGAGACCGAGCACATGTTACAACGAGGAGTCATCTCTCTAGTTACCATGCTAATGAAGTGGTGTTCTGGAGTTGTCATAGTACCAAAGCTCAATGCTTCAATCAGATTCTGTGTGGACTTGACTCAATTAAACAAGTGAGTAGAGCGTGAGGTCCATCCGATGACATTGGTGGATGAAAGTCTTGCCAAATTAGCAAAAAGCTTCACAAAATTGCTTGCTAACAGCAGCTATTGGCAGTTGCCTCTGGACAAAGATTCCAGATTGGTTCCCAAAGGGAAAAAGCATGCTGCTCTAAAGTTTAGTGATGCCTTGCTGGGCCACCTGCTGGATGCCGTCGAGGCCCAAAAGGATGTCCTTTACCACTGCCAAGGCTTTTATTACCCAAATTTGGTCATTACTGTTTTAACAGGTTACCATTCCGAATTGCTTCTGCACCTGAGATATTCCAAAGAATGATGTTTCAGAACCTAGAAGGCATGAAAGGGGTAATATACCATAAGGACAACATTTTTGTACACAGTTCATTGAGGGAAGGACATGACTGCTGCGTGAGAGCAGTCCTCAAAGTCCTACAAGAAGCAGGTTTAACATTAAACAACAAATGTGAATTTGCAAAGCTTATGATAAAATTCTTAGGCCACATTGTGCAGGCTTCAGGAATTACAGCCAACCCACAGAAAGCCAAGGTCATTAGAGAGTTCCCACAATCTAAAAATTTCACAGAATTACAAAGATTCCTCGGGATGGTCAATCAAGTAGGCAACTTCTTACCAAAGTTGGTGGAAATCAATGAGCCTTAAACAGCTGTTGAGACAAGGTCAACAGTGGTGCTGGAAGGTGGACCAGTTAAATGCTTTTCACAAGCTCAAAAATCTCCTAATTTCACCAGAAGTTCTAGTGCACTATGATCCAGAGTTGCCAACAATTGTAGCAGCAGTCACAGCATCTCTAGGCTTTGGCACAGTGTTGTTTCAAGTTCAAAAAGATGGACAAAGAAGGTCAGTTTATTATGCCTCAAGATCTCTTACAGACACAGAGAAGAGGTATGCAACCATTGAGAAAGAAGCGTTATAGCCACATAGGCCTGCAGGAAGTTCACTGATTATGTCACGGGATTAAGATTTAAAATTGAAACCAACCACAAACCTTTTGTTACTCTTCTTAACCTAAGGTAAATTGCAAAAATGTCACCTAGAATTCAATGTTTTAGACTGAGACTCATGAGATATGATTCTGTTACTGAGTACCTACAAGGGAAGCACCAGATGACAGTGGATGCATTGTCAAGAATACCAGTGGAAGGAGTTAAACTGGAAGATGTAAATTTTATTGATGAAGTGGAAGCATGTACTTCGGTCAAAACTAAACACTTACCAGCCACTGAGAAGAGATTACAAGAAATTAAGCAAGCACAATAGCAGAATGACAAGTGCATCAAAATAAGAGTATAGCCAGAACAAATGGCTGGAGTATACTCCTAATAATCCAATACTTCGAAAAGAGAAAACATCTCACAATCATCGATGCTTTCTTAGTTTTTAAAACACTCGTCATTCCTAAAACACTTCAACTCGACATTCTCGAGAAAATCTATCAAAGTGACTTAGGAATAATGAAATACTGAGCAAGAGCCCAGCGATCATTCTGGTGGCCAGGCATCAGTCACTCCATTGAAGAGTTAATCACAAATTGCTTCATGTATTAGTGAATAGCCAACAGCAGAACAAATCACTAGCACTGCCACTTCCCATGTTAGTGCCTGGCAATGGATTTATTTGAGTTCGAAGGCAAAGTTTTCATCATCATCATTGATTACTACTCCAGATAATTGGTAATGAGTAGACTGGATAGTACCACAGCAGAGGCAGTCATTACATCACTAAGAAGAACCTTTGCATCCCCTGGCATCCCGGATGTTGTAGTGTCAGACAACGATCCTCAGTTTGTTAATGAACTGTTCCATAACTTTACACATGAATATGGTTTTATGCAAGTGACCAGTTTGTCTAGATATTCTCAGTTGAACAAAGAAGCAGAAAGAGGAGTTTGAACAATTAAGGAAT
Source organism: Cetorhinus maximus (assembly GCF_964194155.1). NCBI lineage: Eukaryota > Metazoa > Chordata > Chondrichthyes > Lamniformes > Cetorhinidae > Cetorhinus > Cetorhinus maximus. The sequence goes on from NC_135881.1 coordinate 109,069,172, forward strand.
TGATGAAAAAGAAGTAAGATATTAACTTAGCCCGTTTTAACTGTAGAACCTCACCACTAAAAAAAGGTTCTCATCATCAGAATTACTGATGGTAAGACATCTACAAACACAACTTCCAGCTCTACAACAAAAACCACAACCTAACATCACCTCAGGTGATGGTGAGAAAGTTAGGAAGCATAAGGCGCAACAAAGAGACAGTCAAGCTCGTAATTTCAATTTCAGGCACAGAGCACAAGACTTAAAAGTGCTACAGCCTGGGGAGAGAGTGCCGATACAAGATCAACAGATATAAATCATGCTAATAGAAAGAGCTCCACAGGCAAGATCTTATAGAATTAAGATGGACCAGGGAAATATCAAAAGGAATTGAAGAGCCCTGATATCCTTGGGAAGGAAACAAATGGAACCTTGGACAATCTACTTAGATGTGGATGGAGACAAGGAACCAGAAACAAGTAGAAGCTCTACAACTGCTTGGGTGGAAGACACTCCTACCAAATGATGAGAGAGTGCAGTTCATCCTCAACCTTGAATTGAAATCAGGACCAGATCAGGGAGATTGGTCAAGGCACTAACCCTGTGAAGTCTGAGACTTTGCGGGGAGATGTAAGAGTGTGTATATAATTGGGGTAAGAACCTGGAGGAGGATGTAGAGTAAAGGGTTAACATCAGGAGCAGCTGAGACTGATATAACTAATGATGTATCAATGATGCAATGTCACATGACTGAGAGACTGCGATCTGGTGGAAAGCTGAAATACAACCTCATGGAGAGTGCTGAGATGTACCTAGATCTTTAAATAAGCAAGAATATTTTTGTTTTTATGAATAGCAGTCCATGGTAGAATTCTTAGGGTAACAGGCGAACCCTAAAGAAACCCCATCTAGACCCCAAACCCAGGTTGAAACTTCCCTGTCAATCAAAAATCTATCTAACTTAGCTTTGAATAAATTCATTGACTCAGCCTCCAATGCTCTCTTGGGAAGAGAATACCACATGCTAACAACCCTCTGAGAGAAAATAATTCTCCTCATTTCAGTCTTAAAAATGGGAGACCCCTAATCTTTAAACTGTGTTTCCTGGTTCTAGCCTCTTCCACATGGGGGAAACATCCTCTTAGCATCCACCTTGTCAAGTCCCCTCAGGACCTTATATGCTTCAATAAGATCACCTTCTGAACTTCAATGGATGTAGGCTCAATCTGCTCAAAAGCTTTCCTCATAAGATAACCCCTTCATCCTATGAATCAGTTGTGTGCACCTTCTCTAAATTGCTTCCAATGCAATTATACTCTTTCTTAAGTAAGGAGACCAAGACTGTACACAGTTCACCAGATGCCATCTCACTAAGGGCCTGAACAGCTGTAACAATACTTCTATAATTTTATTCTCGATTCCCCTTGCAATAAATGTCAACATTCCATTTAGCTTCCTAATGACTTGCTGCGCCTGCATATTAACTAATGCCCTCACACCCTTGGAATTCCTTAACTCACAAAATTCCCGAGTTAAGAACCCTATTAAAGGTGTACTCCATTGAGCTGGCCTCCGTACTACTTGCTCTGAAAAATCTGTGGGCAAATGTAAACATAATGATGTTTACATTTGCATCATTCATTGGAGGTTGTGTATAAAATCTGGGCTAATATATGACTTAGCTGGAAATACTAAATGGAAGAATCAAATCCATTTACAGTGCCACTACAATACAAAATGGCTCAGCTAAAATGTTCAGGTAGAATTGGGCAGATTTTAATGATTTAGAGTAGGGGGTTGCTGATTTGTAGCAGGATGGGGATGAAGAAACATCAGTGCAAATTGTAAATAGTTCTAAACATTAGAACAGGCTGAAGGGGCTAAATTATCTTTCCTCATTGGCAACTTCTTATTTTCTTAAATTCATGGAAAGACTTCTAATTAATCCATAAAAAATAACACTTCCTGGAATCTGCACATAAGGTTATATGTTTGCTAATGACAAGAACGTTACTGCACTTCTTTGGTTTGATAAAACGTTAGAAATTATCTTCCTTTTTCACTACCATGTGACATACCATTAGTCACCAATATTTGATTTAATTATTCAACAGGAACGCCAACCAAGTTGCAAGATTTATTTTTAAAGCCAGCCTTATTTTTATGGCCATGAAGGAACATAATAATGATAATTTTCACATGCATTATCTTCATATATCTGTCATCCATTGTGAAGATGAACATACTACATTTTAAACCAGATCATTATCTCGAGTGATTGGAATTTAATTTCTGGAAACTGTGGTTGGGTGAGTTTTTTGTAATTAGGCAAATTTGTTGCAAGCTGAGAATAATTAACTTAAAGCAAGGAACAACATAAGACAAATGATTATTAATATATAATATTGGCGAACGTGTCAGCTTGTGCTGTAATTCACGCACTTTATTGATTTTCTTAAGTGCACCTTCCCTCTGAAACATGATACAAAAAAAATCTGTGTTCTAGTGTGAGTAGTATGTCATGAGGGGAGTTCAACCAATATACAAAACCATACTGCAAGATGCAATCTACTTGTCTGGACTATTATGTTTTGCTTAGTTTTGCGAATGACAATAAACAAAAGGCTCTTGATTGACAATACACCATGAAGCCAGAGATCTGTCATTCTCAATGCATGATTATTATATTCTGAAACAAATTGTATAGTGGTCTCAAAAGGTTCTAATGAGCATCACAATAATGCTTTCCCACTTGATGTGTCAGTGACAAGAATTGCCTTTTGTTTGTGATAATCTAATTTGACATGTGACACACTCAAATTCAGGAGACAAAAAAAAACAGCCAAAGAAAAAAATGAAAACGATGTTAGATAAACAAGTCTATTCTAAGGAGAGCATGACAGAACTGTCATGTTAAAAACATCAAATTGATTTATTGCTACCAAGTCTATTGAATTAGGAAAGGGTGGAATCTATAAGTCATCCCTGTAATATTGCTGCAGTTTTCTACGCTGTGTGGCTAAAATCATTTCATAGGACAAATGAAACCCTGGATGTGAACTGCAACTCACATTTACCACTTAACCCTGTTTATATGACAGTTATTTTCAGTCCATGTGTACATGTGTTCTGACAAACGGACTCATGATTAAAATTTTACCCAGAGGGAATCAATCAGTAAGTTATTTCCCAGGTGCAATCAAAATTGGAAATGAAATCCAAAAAGGCTGGAACTTCACTTAGCTGAAAACATTCTGTTTAGGCCTTTGATTTCATACTGAAAAGTACAGACAATGTGAATCTAATATATACAATTTAATGATCCTGTTGGAGGCAATGGCATATTATTCTAGCTCATTAAGAAATTTATTGTTTCTCCAATCATAGGTCAGTAGAATTAATGCAGCTTTAATGTAAGAGGTTGAAAGTTGGCTAGAGGGTGAGACAACAGTCTTGCTTGTGGTATCATTCCCATGGAGAGTACTGCAGCTCATAATGTGATCTGTAGAACATCCACTGCACCAAACTACCTTAGAATGGAAATTAGAGTCTAGAATTAATCAGTGCTCAAATCACTCCTCTTATCATAACTTAAGGATAGTCTCATAAACAACTGATATTTTTTCCACAATCTGATTAGTTTTCTCTTGTTCTTTGTTTATTTTAGATCAATACCTACACAAATTTGATTGCTCTTTTTAATTAGAACACAAATGTCATTCGATGTCAACTGATGGAAAGTGGTATGTAACCATCTAAACACAGATACTGATGCATCAATCTTTGTTGAACAGAAAAATTATAGAAGAATGAATCAAGAAAAAGCTGTTCTGCTCATTGAAACCATTCCTTCCACAGACTATGCACAATCATCCCTATCATGGATTCTACCCCACCCATTCAATTTTCTAAGGAAATGCCCTCTAAAAGGGATGGATGAGTTGAGGGAACACCAAATGAGTTTTGATGGAAAGAAATCTATCTGAAAAGTTTAACTCTGCTTTTCTCCATAGGTGCTGCTTGACCTGATGAGTGATTTCCAACATGTTTTGTTTCTATGTCAAATAGTTCTTTCCAAGAGAAACTGGTGCCCTCTCCTGATTTGGAAATTTCCTGGCAAAACTTTCTGGCCCTTTCAGGGAGTAGACATTATGAATTGTTTTTAGTAGTGTGAGTGTCCAGCTGACAACAACAAAAACTTGCATTTATATAGTATGTTTAATGGAGGAAAACATCCAAAGGACTATATGTGGAGTTAGGTCGCAGATCAACCATGATCTCACTGAATGGTAGAACAGGCTTGAGGGGCTAGATAGCATGCTGGTGTGCCTATGTGCATCACAGGCTAAGAAACACAGGAAACACTGAGAAAATGAAATATGACTAAAAGTTTTATCAAAAGGAGGAGAGAGAGATAAGGCAATGGTTTAGGATAGGAAGTCCAGAGCTTAGACTCCAGATGAATGAGGGCAAGGCTGCCAATGATGGGGCAAGCAGAGTGGGGAATGCAGGGGGCTGAATTTTTCAGGGTATGTGGTGGGGGGGGGGAGGTAGGGTGGTGTATGCAAACTGACCCACCTTAAAAAAAAGCCACCAGCAGCATTAACAAGCTGAGGGCCTGACCTCCGCTACTCAGTGGAAGGAAGTCCTGCACTCGAGATTGGTTGGCAGCTCTTGCAGTCCCAGCTGTGCCAGAAGAGAGTACTGGTCACTGTTGGGACTGCAAGGAGGCATATGAAGGGGCCCTAAGGGTGGGTAGCTAAGTGGGCACCTTACCCACATCCCGTATTATTGGGACAGCATCGGGAGTGGGCAGGAAGGCAGTGGGCTACCCACCTGATTTGTTTAACATGATTCCCCACTGAAAACATGCCCACCAGTGGGGGCTACAATATCACCCCTCCCCCCACCCCCCACCCCACTCCAGGCCAGAGGGAGGACAGCTCTTGGAGGGTTAAAGGATTGGAGGAGCAAGGGACAAACAAAGCCATTGGGAGATTTGAACACAAAGATGAGAATTTTAGAATTGAGGCATTGGTGGACTGGGAACAATTGCAGGTTGGTAATTGGTGAGCATGTCGTAGTGTGGATTCGGTTATGAGCAGCAGAGCTCAAGTTTATGGAAGATGGAAGGTGAGCATTGAACCAGAGAACATTGAAATATATGAGTTTGGAAGCAAAAAAAGCATGGATGAGAGTTTCAGTAACAGATGGGATGATGCGTCTGTGGAGACACGCAATATTATGGAAGTAGGAGTACGCAGTCTTTGTGATGAAAAATTATATGGGACCAACTCTCAGCTTGGAGTCAGCAGGATGCTGAAGTTGCAAACAGTCTACCTCAACCTGAGGCAGTGACCATGGAGAGGGATGGAATTGTTGACAAAGGAATGGAGTTTGTGGCGAGAGCCAAAGGCTATGGCTTTGGTCTTCCCAATGTTTAATTGAGGACATTGAAGGTCACCCAGGGCTGGATATTAAACAAACAGTCTGACAACACATGGCATGTTTCCAGATTATATTGTCGAGGGACAACCTGTAGATGTGATATAGGAGGGAGCTCCAGAGTCAAAGTGCTAGGGCAAGCAAGAAGCCACTCCAGGGGATTGTCTGGCTACAATTGCTCAGGTAAGAGCAAATCTGGTCTCACACTGGCTGGATAATGGGGGAGAGGTGTTGGAGGATGATGGTGTTGCCAACCTTATCAAAGACTGCAGAGAGTTTGAGAGGATAAAGAGAAATATTTCACCATGGTTGCTGGCACAGAGGACATTTGAGACTTTGATTTCTGTGTCAGGAGTGAAATTCTGAGTGAAGAGATTCAAACATGGAGTTTCAGGATACATGGGCACAGATTTGGGAGGCAACAACACATTCAAGGATTGGAGGGGAAAAGGAGTTTAGAGATTTGGAAGTAGTTCACAAGAACAGAGAGGTCAAGGGTAGGTTTTTAAGATGGAGGATGATAATGACAAATTTAAAAGCAAACTATTTATAATATCAGTTTATATGGAGGCCAGGAAGGGAATTTGGTTAGTCAACTTTTTAGTGGTAATGGGGGTGAGTGTGCGGGTGGTAGGTGTCATGAAGAGATATTAACGTATATAATGTTATTAGAAATTATTTTTTTAAATAAAGGTTTAGTCTGTGTGTGTGTATTAATTGGATTAAAGCCAGTTAGTCTTGGTGCTTTGATGTATAGTAGTTTTGAGATGTAAACAGTAAGGTAAAAGGTGCATTTGCATTTTGTTGAATAAACTATTCAAAGACTGGGGGTGAAATCTTGCACCTAGCTAGGAAGCACTAAGCAATGTTTGTATTGCTAATAACATTGGTACAATGAAAGGAGTTCAAATGGCGTGGTGATACAATGAGAATTTACTTCAAAGAGAAAAGCTGGGTATAAAAGTGTGCAGGTCAGAGGCATGTAAGATCTAAGCCTGTAAGCCTACCACTGTGTCTGCGAAGGAACAAACGGAAAGAAATCACATTTTGAATTCATAAGGTGAAAATGCTTTGCCTGGTGTCTATTTAAGCCTATTGGTTATTGTTGCCTTACTGGAGATTAATTTGGGAATTTGTTAAAATTATGATAGTAGTAATTTGTAGCCCTGTGAATGTGTTTAATTTGTTGTAAATTAATAAATGCTTCATTTAGTTTCGTATAAAAACCTCTAGAGAACTGATGGTCTTATTCTGGAATTTAGAGCTGCAACTCGAAACATACCAATTGAACATATAGATTATGACAGTTGTATAAAATTTCCCTCTGGGATTTTAAATAACTCAGTCTTTATCAACTGCTGTGTCATTACATGGTTTTAAGGGAAGTTTGGCTTGATGGGCAAAGCAAAGGGAGGAATGCAATAGGAGAAGCTGAAGAGATGTTTCCAATCTTAGTAACCAAGTTGTCATGAATTTCTTGCACTTGTTAGAGGTGAGGGTGGAGAGGGCAAGATTGAGCAGTTGTAGGAGATGGTTAGTAGTGGACAAAGAAACCTGAGGCAGAATTTTACATCCCACGGGCAGATGTGCACCCAACCCGATCTGATGTAAAATCGCACAAGAAGGCATTGGGCAAGCGTCCCAGTGTCATCCGCACTCGTGCGATATTTCACTTGGCAGGTGCATGTAAAAGTCGGAAGCTCGCCTGCTGACAATAAAGAAGGAAATTAAGCTCATTAATGGTGCAATGGTCTCCGATTTTTTGTGGCCCGTCCAAACTTACGGTTAGCAGATGCGTGAATCAGCCAGGCGGACTTTGGATTTTTCATCAAACCACATCCAAGTGCGGGATGAGGTTTCTGTTATTAAATAAAATAAAAATAAAAATCTGTGGACAGCATTTTTATCATCTACATGTTCAGGTGACTAATTGTGATGTTTGGACATTTTTTTCCTGATTTTCAAAACTTTATTTCATGGTTTTTGGGTCTGCAGCTCTCTGGGGCAGCTTTTTGCCTTCAGGAAGCTTTCTCTCAGCATTCGTCCACGCCGCAAAAACATCATTGCCCGCCCTCCTCATACCGCCACCTCGACAGTGCTGAGCTTTTCAGCGCACACTACATGTTGGCTGGCCAGCGTGAAATCGCGGTCAGGGGCCAATTGCGATTGGTGATCCATTTCCTGACTGCTCCTGGGCCCACCAATCGCACTCACCTGCCGAGCTGAAAATTCAGGCCCGGGATTATCTTTGCATTGCAGCATGATACTGGAGGAATGCGCACTTTTAGCAGAGGACAGCAGGTTCTGAAAGTGCTTGATGTGGTAATAAATAAGTAAACCAATTTGCACCCCTTGGACTTAAAAGAGTGAAAATGGGAATTTTACCAAGGGAATGACTAAGATAGGAAACAGTAAGGGTTTTACAGGTGAAGCAGTGATTGAGACAGAGTAGGGAACCTTTTTTTTAACCCTTTGATGAAGGATTCCGTACCCTGAGCTTCAACATGTGCTCATCTGGTTGCCTGACCTGCAAGCTAGTAATTCTTGGTTTTATTTCAGATTTCCAGCATCTACAGTAACTTGCTTGTGGTTCAAGCAAAATAAAATGGTGTACTTGTTTACAAAGGATAAGGGAACAGTACAGTGGAGCCTCACATTAATCAGTTAACACCTGTGCTTAATAAAAGATAACATTGAAAACCGTAACATTTAAAAGTCACCTTCTTTATAATGTAAAATTAATTATAAAATATTCTTTCAATAACAAAACCAAGCAATAAAACATTAAATTTGGCGCTAAAAAGTGATAAACAATTGTAGTTCAACTTTATTAATCCACATGATGTGCTCTGTTGGAGACTGGAAGCATCAATTGTTGTAGGAGTTGAGTCAGTAATCACTTACTGTTCCATTGACAGTGCCAACCAATGATGCCCAAAATTCATATGATTCAATGAGCTAACAAAGATTTCTGTGGCCCCATCAATGGACGGAGATCTCACATTTTACCTTGTTGAGATTTGGATGAGCAATACATCAACAGTACTCATGCAGCATCATCTGAAGCAAATCCTGAAAGGTTGCCTTCTACGGTCATGAATCTCCTGGGTTATAATCTTTTCTTGTTGATGCTGCTCTATTTGCAAAGTATTTAGCATTGACTGATTTGATGCAACTTGCCTGTTGTAGAGTTCATAGGAGGATTGTTTAATCTCCTGCTTTCTCAGCACGGGAAATCCAGCAGCTCCCTCTGGTTTTGTGTGTTTGTTATTTTCTGTTGATCTACAACTATACCCGTTCCATTTGCTTATTTTAGTTGAGTTGTGTGAAAACTCCTCTGCTTTAGATATGTCATTGGAATTAACAACCTAAGTTTAACTCTCAAATAAAAAATGACCCTTGCTGCTTTTGGCTTGAGGTTAATTTTATACTCCTTGTATTCTGCCAGTGTTTCTCATAATAGCGTGGTAGCACATAAAATCCTGATCATTTCACACACTGAATCCTTGTCAGTGAGCCAGCCAATATTAATGATGCTTCAGATTCTGTCTTTTGTAAGATTGTGGGGACACTGGTGCAACAGCAAACCAAATATGAAATTATAATTTTGGTCCCTTTATTCATGGGTTTAAAATAGGATCTGGCACCATAGCGAGAGACATTGCAATTATGCCTGTATACAATAACTAACTACTGTTGCCTGCATTATCAGGGGATGGTAATTGGAGGCTAGGTACTGACAAGTGGCTCCATATTGTAGTGATTAATGTCCATGGTAGAGCTTTGGGAGCAAGTCACTCCTCAGGAATAGGTAAAACGTTTTAGTCAAGGAGAGATGGGAGATTAAGACCTGAGTTGTTGTTTATTAATGTAATATAAAAACATATTCATATACAAGGTTGAAAGTAAATGATGCTACTTTGACAATTAGTTGAGCTCCAAAGTGCTGTTTACCAAAATGATAGTATAGTGTAGCTTTGGGTGCATGGTATTAATCCCCTTACAAATCACTGTTGCGCTAAACTCTTCAAACCTAGACTAAGCTCTCCTTGAATCCAAATTTACAGTGGATCTAAAGAATTAAAGATTAAATTGTAAACAGGCCAATCTAATCTTGAAATAAACCTCCTGAATTTGTAGTTTTGGGCTGAATTCTCCAGTTGGCGAGCGGGGGTGGGGTGGGCCCCACCCCACCCCTGCTTGCCGAGGCATAAAATGACGTGGGGTGATGTCGGGCTCGCGTCCCAACATCACCACACGTCATTTAGATTTTCAGTTTGGCAGGCATGCAGCCCAGTCGGCTGCGCACCCGCTGAACTGTCAAAGGCCTATTAAGGCCATTTAAAACCTAATTAGCTCAATGAAATGAGTTGCCCATCCAACCTTATGGTGGCGGGCAGGTGAAGGGTCCAGGCGGCCTTCGCATTTTTCATGAAACTTCATCCACGGGCGGGATGAGGTTTCATGAAGTGTTTGAAAATTCAATAAAAATTTTCAAAAAATTCATTGACGTGTCCCAGCTCATGTGACACTGTCACATGAGGGGACATGTTTTAAAAGTTTTCAATTTACTTATTTTTATGTTTAAAATTTAAACAAATCTCCTTGAGGCACCTTTGTGCCTCAGGGAGATTTCTGCGCTCTTTCGCACGCATGCACGAAAGAGCGCAGGCCCTGATTCAGGGAATCTCACCCCCCCTCCGCTGCCTGCACAGGAAGTGTTCAGCACTTCCGGGCAAGAGTCACGCTGGGTGGGCCTTAATTGGCCCGCCCACGTAAAATGGTGGCATGGACCCGATCGGGGGCGCCGATCGGGTTCGCGCTCGTTCCCGTCCGACCCTGCACAACATGGGGGAAAATTCAGCCCTTTGTGTTTCTTCCCTTTGTTGTGCACATGGTGAGTTCTTGATCTTAGCTGGTTTGCTGGGGATGGTAGGTCAAGGAGCAAAATAGGGAAAGGTGAAGAGGACATGATTTCTCTCCTTTCCACCTCCACCCCAAAGCATACACTGTATTTGTCCTTTGTTGCTATTATTACTTTGTACAGTTCTGTTCTTCATATTATAAAAGGATTTAGAGGGATTGGAGAATGTTCAAAGATGATGTACAAGGCTGATACCAGAACCGAGCAGTTATAGTAATCAGCAAAGTCTGTACAGGTTGTGGCGAAGGCTGAAGTGTAACCTGTTAGAGATCTTAAAGGTTTTGAAAGAATTTGATAGGGTAGACATAGAGAAAGTGTTTGCACTTTTGGGGACACCAAAACCAAGGGCCATAAGTATAAGGCAATCACAAATAAACTCAATTCAATTGAGTAAAAAATTCCCTAAATGTAGTAAGGTGTGAAACTCATTACATCAAGGAGTGGTTTAAGTGATGTGAGAAAATCATGCCTTATAATTACACTTTGTAATAGAATTAAAGCAAGTATTCAAATTCTGTAGCTTTAACACATGTCTGCATAAGTTTTAACACAATTCAAAATCTAAGTGAGCCTTTGTAAACCTTGGCTTATATACTTACCTCCAACTGCCTGAAGCCAAACCAGTCCGGTCAGAATTAGTATAGCTTGTTAAGGGCCCAAATCTTCTAGTCTCCAGATCGTCAGAGACAACAAATAAGACTGAAGATGCTCATCAGGACCCTGTGGAAGTCCTGATTCACAGACCTCTGTGGGAATTTCCCACTAAATTTCAACATCCAATGGGCAATTCCCCTGATCCCTGGGGGCCTCCATGAAAATCTCCAACGCTGAGCTAGAGTTGGAGACTTTGGACAATTACCAAGAGAATGCAGACAGATTAAAACCTAGTCTAAATCTGGGTGACTACACAACTGACTCCCCAGTCACTCCCCTACCCATCCCCACACACACTGCCCAGCCAGCCCCCTGGCCCCATGACTACCCCGCAACCACACGACGACTCGCTGGCTACCTGACTACCCCCAGAACAAGACCCAATTACTTCCCGAGCCCACAACTAGCCCCCGACCCGACTATCCCCCCGACCAGACCCAAATCCGATGATCATTGCTGCTGCTCGGAAGATCTAGGTCAAGGTGCCTGAATGTGAGACAATCTTCTTACTTATTTCCTAATCTATTGCATTCCTATCATCAGATTCTCAGGGCCAATTAAAAATCAATTACATGCCCTGGTACCTGGTTAATTGACAAATGGTTTGTAAAGGAAGGGACTGATTAACTATTTAGAGTATAAGAAAGAAGGTCAAAACCATTTGCGGTGCAGTGGGAAGAAAACAGATCCAAAAAGAGGGACCACTTTTACCCAGGATTCGAGAGGTACAAGCTGCCCCAACAGGATACAGAAGTCCAAAGAAACTATAGGAGTTTAAGAAGTCAAAAAGGGAAGTCTACGAAAAGAATCCAGTCTGGGTTTTTGCGTGCTCCATTGTCCATTGCTGAAACAGGGAAGTATAACCTGTTAAGCTGTATTAATTACTGCCTAGTTTACTAAGCCACATTTTATGCTTAATAAAGCTTTCCACTTTGCCACATTTTGACAGTCTTGCCTTCAACTTATTTATCACATTCATTATTGCATTGTTGCATTTAAGACAAAGCTGGATATGCAAACAAGGAAGAAAGGAATAGAATGATACGTCGATAGAGTTAGATTAAAATGGGTGGGACGAGGCTCTTGGAAGCATAAACCAATCGGGTTGAATGGCCTGTTTCTGTGAAATAAATTCTATGTAATTCTCCATCCCTTAACATCAGCTCTAAATGGGAGAAATTAACACAATGTGGGAATCCAATATTTCATGAGTACATCACATTAATTGAAAGAATTAATGAATAAAAAAACACCTGCAATTATTTAGCACCTTATCACATCCTCAAACTATCTCAAAGTACTTCATAATCAATTAATTACTTTTGAAGCGCAGAAACTATCATTATGTAGGAAAACACAGAAACTAATTGTGCACAACAAATTCTCACAAGCAGAAAATATGTGAATGACCAGTTAACTTGGGTGATAGCTAAGGGAGAAATTATGGCCTGGACACTGGATGACCTCCCTACTCCTCTTTGAATAACACCATACATCCACCTGAATAAGCAGCCAGGTATTTCATGATTCTTCCAAAAGATTGCACTTTGAATAACGCAACACTCTCCCAGCTGACATTATATAATGAATTTTTAATTGTTGTTTAATGTACAGTTGATAAATATATAAAGGCAATTTAAAGGGAAACTAGATATGAACATGAGGGAGAAAGGAATGGAAGGATATGTTGACAGGGTTCAATGAAGTGAGGGGGAAAGTGCTTGGCTAAACCATAAACCTCTTATGATAAAAGGTCTGTTTCTTGTTGTAAGTACAGTGTAATATAAATCTTAACTGGTGATTTACAAGCAGCTAGTAAGTTTTTAAAAAATGCCTCTGTAAAATAACTTCTGATAGAAATCACTATACCCAGGAGCAAGTTTAGAAGCATGAAAATAAGTTAATGCATGCCCAATTAACATCAGCTCAGAAAATTATTACTTCTTAAATGCACAACTGACTGCTAGGGAATAGAGATAGTTTAAGTAAGTTATATTTGTAATTTTGGGTGTTAGGAATGAGTTTAGTGTTAAGAAAGGTCAAATTGAGTTTTAGTTTCACTTTAAAAGGTGCCTGCATTTCTAATGAGAATTTTACAACTGTTGTAGCTAAATTAACAAACAAGAGTAGAGAAATTGAGCTGTTGCCTAGCAACAGGGGTCCACTGACATACACTCAGAAGAAAATAGAAACAGCAGTTTGATTTGGAAGCTGTTTGAGTTCAGTTGGTTTTGAAAACAGCTGCCAGGAGAGACTGGAGCAAAGGGGACAGATAGCCAGTCCCAAGCTAAAGAAAAGTCCCAAAATCCAGGGAAGTGGAACCGGAGACAGTCCCAAGCAGACCTTCTAAGTCAAAGGAAGGACAGGAGCCTGGAAAAGGTCCTGTTAAGTGAAGTTAAGAGTGAGGGGCAGAGAAAGGCTCAAACTTCAAGCTTAAAGGGAGTAGATTTAAAGCAAGAGGCCAGAAGATCCAAAGAGACGACTGGAAGTCTGCAACTCTTTGCTTTGGGCATATGAAGCAGTGGTGTACTGTTGACAGCTGAGTCAGTGAGAGAGAGTGTGTGAAAGGCAGCTTGAATGCATATGGTGACCCAGGGGAGAAGAACATTGGAAGGAGAGTTCAAAAGCTTGGAGGTGAAACCTTACGAAAGACATCTGAGAAAAAGCATCGGTTTGGGAGAAATTCCAGAGCGAGTCCTTCAAGAGTGAAGATTGGAAACCCTTGTGTGAAGGACGGATTTCAGTGAGACTGGTTGACTCATGGTGTGACAAGCATTTGGGGAGAGTTGATAAGAGATCCATAGCATCTGGTTGAGGTGGCATATGTCACTTGGTTTGAGAGTGTGGGATGTCTGACCACAGGGTGCCTATTGGATATATAGACTGTGTACTTACTGTGAACATTAGAGTATGAGATAGTTTTTGTAACTTGTGATATCCTTACAAATCTGTATATATCTGTAAAGGTATAATTGTGGGTAAAGAAGTATTATAATATAATTCATCTTTTCTTGTTTAATAAATGTTTTATACTTTTGTTAAACCTTCATTGGCTGACTCCAGTGACTTTGTTCAGTAGCCCCTCTCCATGTACCTAAACAAACAAATAAAAGTTAGGATCTATCAAGCTGGGTTCCACTCTGGGATCAGGTTGTCCAGTGGTAACCTCAGCTGGGGATTATAACATGACATGCATACTAACACCCTCATACAAAAAATCAATTAATGATGTCTGCTTCTGATTTATTTTAAAATAGTGACTCAACATTTATTAACTCCTTAGTCAAGGGAACAAATTGCAAACAGAAAATACATCAGTTTGCATATAGCAACATCTCCAACAACTCAAATTTTTATAGTACCTTTCATAGGGTGGTGGGGCTGGAGAAGGTTCCAGACACGGAGGTTCAAGGCCATTGATATTGTTGAACATAAAGATGAGAATTTTAGAATTGAGGCATTACCTGACCAGGAGCCAATGTAGGTCAACAAGCACAGGGGAGATGGGTGAACAGGACCTGGTGTGAGTTCGGATATGGGAAGCAGAGCTTTGGATGAAGTTTAAGGAGAGTGGAAAAGAAAGTCACAAGGGCCAATAGACTTTGTATCCATCCTAACAATTTCCATTTATTCCATGGGCTTCAACTTTGCTGGCAAGTTTATCATTTGGCACTTTGTGAAATGCCTTTTGGAAGTCCATATACTTTGCATCAACTGCATTACCCTCATCAACCGTCTCTATTACCTCATTAAAAAAACACAATCAAGTTAGTTAAACATAATTCATTTTTAACAAATCCATGCTGACTTTCCTAATGAATCCTTCCTTGTCCAGGTGACTGGACAAGAAAAGAAAGTAAGAGATAAAGGACTTGCATTTATATAGCACTTCTCACATTCTCAGGACATTCCAAAGTGCTTTACAAACATACAAACATATAAATATATGAACTAGGAGCAGGAGTAGGTCAGTTGGCCCCTCGAGCCTGCTCTGCCATTCAATAAGATCATGGCTGATCTGATTGTAACATCAATTCCACATTCCCGCCTACATCCAATAACCTTTCACCAATGGAGCAGTCACAATTGTAATGTAGGAAATGTGCCAGCCAATTCACACACAGCAAGCTTCTATAAACAGCAAAGTGGTAACAGCCAGATCACTTATTTTAAAGTATACTACCCGACTTATTGACCTACTAGACTATTAGAGTTAGAAATAGTAAGATGTTAGTGGGCCCAACTAAAAGGTAATGCAATAAGGTCTAAATTAAGTTTACAGTACATGTATGTAAAAGTATGTAGCATAGTACATAGGTTGGTGAGCTGCAAGCACAAGTAGAAATGTGGGACTATGATGTTATGGCAATAAGGGCAACCTGGCTCCTGAGAGAGGATTGGATACAAAGGCTGGGACTTCGGTTTGTGAGCTGGGCGTGCAGAGTCTGGAAATTTCCCACCTCGCCACACCCACCTTGGAAAAATGTACCGGACTACTGGGATCTTCATTCCGGGGTGTTGTGGGGTGGGCTTTGGGGAGATGAGGAGAGTGGGTGCATGCCTGCCACCTCCAAACAGTTTGGAGACAGAGCAGGCTGTTTTTTTTTCAAAATTTAAATAACTTGACAGCTTGACAGTTTCACAGAACTCATCTGCCTTTTATGAGCATTCACATCTACACTTAAAAATAATAAGTCACACACTGCGGGATTTGGACATCAGTCCAGTGAAAATGGGGTCTGCTTGAACTCAGCACTGCAATCAAATGGCCTTGCTGGTTTCCTCCATGTGTGAGTCACATTCTGCCACCTTTCCCTATCAGCGAAAATAGGATCTATTGGAAATGGTGGCAGGACTTCCGAAACCAGGGTCCCAATGTCATTTTGGATAAAATCGAGTCTCCAGAACTCCACAAGGATCTAGGCTGAAGTGTTCAGGAAAGATGGGAAAGAAAATAAAAGAGAAGGGTTGGCAGTATTGAGTGAGGAGAATATCATTGGCCAGAATTTTGACATCGGCATGCAGGGACGGGCCTGACACGCTGACGTGCAAAATGACATGCAATGGTGTCGAATGTGTGTCCCGACATCATCGCGCATCGTTTAGATCTTTAGTTCGGCAGGCGCGCGCTGGAGGCGGCTGAGCGCCCACCGAACTGTCAAAGGCCTATTAAAGCAATTAGGAGACTAATTCAGATAATTAACAGGGTTGCCCGTCCAACCTTAAGGTTGGTGGGCGCGAAGAGCCCTTTGCGTTTTTCAGGAAACCTCATCCACAGGTGGGATGAGGTTTCCTGAAGGTTTAATAAAATCTATAAATATTTTTTGAACAATTCATAAACATGTCCCAGCTCACTGTCACATGAGGGGACATGTCTAAATAATTTTTATCTTTCTTTATTTAAAAATTTCAATATGAACTTAATCTCCCTGAGGCAGCTCCATGCCTTAGGGGGATTTCTGCGCTCTTTTGCGCGCATGCGTGAAAGAGCGCAGGCCCCGACTCTTCCTCCTCCTCCCGCTCACACAGATTGCGCTCAGTGCTACCAGCCGTGCGTCACGCTGGACGGGCCTTAATTGGCCCGCCCGTGTAAAATGGCGGCACGCACCCAATCGCAGGCAGCAATCGGCTCCGCTCCTACCTACGCCCGCTCCCGATTGGCCTGCCCAACAGGAAGAAAATTCTCCCCATAATGCTGGAGAGAGGGGATGTCCAGGAGGGTTCAAGGACTGAAACTATTTGGTTAGAATTAAGAAACAATAGAAAAACCATTTCTTTACTGGGTGTATTCTATAGGACACCAACTAATGGAAAAGATATAGAGGAGCAAATTTACAAGGAAATACAGAGTGCAAGAACTATGGGGTAGTGATAATGGGGACTTTAATTATCCTAATATAGGCTGGGAGAGTTATAGGGCAGAATTTTCCGGTTGGCGTATGGGGGCGGGCCCGATACGTTGACACGTGAAATGACAGGCGATGACATTGGGCGTGCATCCCGATGTCATTGCGCGCCATCACGATATTTCGTTCGGCAGGCACGCGGCAAGTCGGCTGGGTGCCCGCCGAAATGTTAAGGGCCTATTAAGGCCATTAAGAAATTAATTAAAGTATTTAAGAATGCTGCCGGTCCATCCTTAAGGTTGGCAGGCAGGCGAAAAGCCCAAGTGGCCTTCACGTTTTTCAGGAAACCTTATCCATGGGCGGGATGAGGTTTCCTGAGGCTTTTATAAAACAAATAAATAAATTTTCCCATCTTTACAAACATGTCCCAACTCATCACATGAGGGAACATGCTTGAATAAATTTTTAACTCGATTCTTTAATTTTTTTCAAATCCATTCAATCTCCCTGAGGCAGCGCTGTGCCTCAGGGAGATTGCTGCGCTCTTTCGTGTGCATGCGCGAAAGAGTAATGCTGGTCGCGTATTATGCTGGGCAGGCCTTAATTGGCCCACCCGCGTAAAATAGTGGTGTGCAGCTGATTGCAGGCGGCATTCGGCTCCGTGTCCACCCCTGCGCGCTCCCGTCCAGTCCACCTGCCATCAGAAAAACCCAACCCATAGTTTCTAGGGAAGGGAGGGGAGAAAGTTTCTGGAATATATTTAGCAGAATTTTCTTCATTGGTATGTTTCTACTGGAAAGAACATAATAAGGCATTGCTGGATCTGGTTCTGGGAAATGAGCTGGGTGAAGCGGGTTAGTTCTCTCTCAGGGACTTTTTACAGAACTTTGATCATAGTATCATAAGATTTAGAAAAGGACAATGAGCAATCTAAAGTAAAAGTATTAAATTGGAGGGGGGCCAATTTCACTGGGGTGAGAACAGATCTAGTCCAAGTAAATTGAAATTAAAGGTTGGCAGGTAAACAGTAATGGAACAATGGACTGCCTTTAAAGATGGTTTGGGTACAGTCGAAGTACATTCCCATAAAGGAGAAGGATAGAGTAACCGAAGCCATAGCTCCCTGGATGATGAGAGAAATAGAGAGTAAGATGAAGGTGAAAAAAATCAGTAAAAACAAATATCAGGTTGATAATACAAGTACAGGCATAGTATAGAAAGTTCAAAGAAATGAAAAAGGAAATCAGAGAGGCAAAGAGAGACAATAAGAAAATACTGACAAACAATATAAAAGGGAATCTAAAAAGCTTTATAAGCATACAAATAGTAAAAAGGTAGTAAGGTGAGGGTTGGGATCAATTAAGGACCATAAAAGGGGAGACTGAGGGCATAGCTGAGGTACTGAATGGGTACTTTGCATCTGTCTTTACCAAGGAAGATGTTACCAACATCATAGTGAAAGAGGAGTTGGCTGAGATACTGGATGATCTAAAAATTGATAAAGAGGAGGTATTAGAAAGGTTGGCTGTAGTTAAAGTTGATAAGTGATAATGGCTGGATTGAATGCATCCAAGGATGCTGAGGGAAGTAAGGGTGGAAATTTCAGAGGTACTGGCCATAATCTTCCAATTCTGCTTAGATACCTTGTTCAAAAAAGGGTGAGGATTAACCCAGAAACTACAGCCCAGTCAGTTTAACATCACTGATGGGAAAGCTTTTAGAAACAATAATTTGGAACAAATTAACAGTCATCTGAACAAGTAAGGATTAATTAGGAAAAGTCAGCATGGATTTGTTAAAAGTGAATTATGTTTAATGTTTAACTAACTAGGCTGAGGTTTTTGATGAGGTAACAGAGATGGTTGATGAGGGTAATGCAGATAATGCAAAGTATATGGACTTCCAAAAGGCATTTGATAAAATGCCATATGATAGACCTGCCAACAAAGTTGAAGCTCATGGAATAAAAATGAAAGTGTTAGGATGGATACAAAGTTGATTGAGTGATAGGAAACCAAGAGTGACTGTGAATAGATTGTTTCAGGTATATAGCAGGGATCCCCAGGGACCTGTTCTGGAACCACTGTTTTTCTTGATATCTACTGATGACCTAGACTTCAGTATGCAGGGAACAATTTCAAAAATTGCAAATGACACAAAACTTGGAAGCATTGTGAACTGTGAGGAGGACAGAGGTAAACTTCAAAAGGAGATAGGCTGGTGAAGTGGGCAAAAATGTGGCAAATGAAATTTAATGCAGAGAGGTGTGAAGAGGTATATTTTGCTCAGAAGAATGAGGTGAGGCAAAATTAAATAAATGGTACAATTCTAAAGGGGGTGCAGGAACAGAAGACCTGGAGATATATGCACACAAATTGTTGAAGGTGGCAAGGCAGGTTGAGAAAGTGGTTTAAAAGGCATCCAGGATCCTGGAATTTATAAATAGAGGCTTAGAGTATAAAAGTAAAGCAGTTGTGATGAACCTTTACAAAACGCTGGTTCAGCCTCAAGTTAAATATTGTGTCCAATTCTGAGCACTACACTTCAGGAAGAATAAGAAGGCTTTAGAGGGCTTGCAGAAATGATTTACACAAACGGATTCAGGGATGAGGGACTTCAGTCATGTTCTCAGAGAGGAGAAGGTTAAGAGGAGATTTGATAGGGTGTTCAAAATCAATGAATGATTGAGGCAGAGTACATAGTGAGAAACTGTTCCCATTGGCGGGAGAGTCAAGAAACAACAATTACAGATTTAAGGTGAGTAGTAAAAGAACCAATGGTGACATGAAGAAAAACTTATTTATGTAATGAGTGGTTAGGATCTGGAATGCACTGCCTGAGAGTACAGTGGAGGCAGATCATTTGGAGCTTTCAAAAGGAAATTAGATATGTCCCTGAAGAGAGAAAATTTGTAAGGCCACAAGGACAAGGCTGGAGAGTGGAACTACCTAAGTTGCTCTTGCAGAGAGCTGGCACAGAAATGTTGTGCCAGATAGCCTTCTTCCATTCTATAATACTCTATGATTCTATAGGTATTGGTTGAAGGAAAAATATTCACCAAGACATTGGGAAGAAGTCCCCTGCTGTTCTTCAAATAGTGTGGTGGATTGTTACGCCCACCTGAGAGAGCAGACAAAGATGGGAGGCTGATCAGGAGAACATTGGGATAGTCAAATCTAGAGCTGACAAAGGCATGGATGAGGGTTTTAGCATAGATATGCATGAGAAAGAAGGGAGATGGGACAGAGAAGGAGGAGATTTGTGTGGAGTATGAGCACAGGCATAGACCAGTTGGACTGAATGGCCCTGTTTCTATGCTATGATTGTGCTGTTATTCTATGTAATCTTACTTGTTATATTCCTTCTCACCCAGATAGATTTTAAGTGTGTTTTCTAACTTTGTATTACCATGGTTACAATGCGGCCTACAAGCTCTTAACCCACAGTTTATGACACTATCATAAATAACTGTAGTAATTATCCTAGATATTTGTTGTAGACTTTTTACTCCTTCATGTTATTGTACAGTTGGAAATTCTAGCTAACCTTTTGCAACCTGAACAAATATTGTTTTATCTACATTAGTCAGGATAATTATGGAATTTATCGACCAAATGATAATGTGCGAGTTAACAGATTTTTTCCTTTTTATTTACAACTGCTGGTAACTGAAGACATCAAATGAAAACATATTGCCAGTAATTGTTTTAAGCACTTTGCGGGGCACTTTTAACCCCCAAAAAGTTGTATTTGGATCAAGTGAGAAGTTAAAATTTGAAAAATTTCAAAAATCACCTCAACCCTCTTTGAACTTCCCCATTTCTGGTTTTAACAGTGGGAGATTTGGCAGCAGGCGACCAATCATCTCTCAGGAGACAGGTCTATCGATAAACTCCTTTTAAAATGGCTGTGTACCTCCATTTTAACAAGCTTTTTATTTTTACCTAACTATGCAGGTAAAAGGAAGCAAGAAGCACTGGTTGTGGCATAGGATCAACAAGACTGTTTAATCCAGGCCTAACAAGCTAACCTGTAAAATTTTTGGCATTCTGTCCCCTTCCAAACCCAGCAATTTCAGCCTCCAGATCACCATCTCACAAACCTCATCCACCATCTCAGTCCCTCATTATGGTTTACCCCTCCATGATCTCTCTCTACCCACTACTAGACCCTCCCAACCATGATCATGCCCAGGGAGCGATTTTCCGTATGCAGAAAACCTTCAGGCTGTCAATCAGGCTAACTGCTAGGTGGAAAACCTGGAGAAAAATAGTAAAATACATCCCATAGATAAAGACTGCATTATACTCAGGAAATCAGTACTTGCAGGTTTGCAGTTCATAACTGCTATCATACCCCAATTTCGAATGCACAAGCGGTTAAATATTAAGGCCCTGAACTCACCATAAGTTAGTAGCACTTGCTTCATTCTTATTAACAACGTTATGGTTGGATCAAAAAAGGTACAAATTAGTAAAGGTAATATAACTTCTATTATTTTATACGAAACAATGTCAGTGAGTTTTTCCAATTTCCTACATTAGCCATTCTGTAAGGTCTTTCTGAATGAAATTGAAAGGCACATGCATCCTGTCAGGCTGAGCTGAGATTCTAGAAGCCAAAAAGAAAAGAGTGCAAACTCACTGTGAAATACAATTCCTTAAAATTACAGGGGTGATTTTCCTTGTGCACTACCAACTCAGAGCTTCACAGGTAGAATACACACAGAATATTATTAGGGGGAAATTAAATATCCATATTAAAAAAGGAGAACACAGTAAGAAATTGCTGAACGTACTTAAAATCCCCAGGCAGCCATTGATGCCAAACCAATTGACAGTTGAGGATAAGCAGATGGACATTTCACACAAAGAGGCTTTGTGTTTCTGTGTGATTCACACAGAAGTCAAGAGATGAGCTAATGTCCAGTAACAGGCAGGACAATTCAAGTAGTGCAATGATGCGGTGAAGCCTTGAGAGCTAGACTGGAGATAAAGCATGACATAAAGTTAGATTAAGTGTACTCCACTCTCAGATAGGGAAGGGGCAGATGGTTTTAGCTTGGATATGGGAGGACATACAATAGACAAAGAGGGGGCTTTGATGAAACACAAACAGTCTTGAGTTGTGAGAACCAAGGTCTTTGCATACGTTTTGATTGGATAATATAATTATGTATATATCCTTGAGAATAATTGGTTAGCAAAATCACATGTTTATGTACTCAATAGGATAGTTTTAACATGGGACCTGTGTGTCGGTTGCCGATTGGATGAATTCAAATGTACTCAAATGTATTGTGATAAGAAAAAGTACAAAAGTAATGAAATGTAATCAATCTGGGAGCTGGGTCTTCATTCTTAGGAATGATTGCAGCTCCCTTGCATATGCTTGAATAAAATCGGTTAAAGGAAGCCTGAGCTGCTGTGGTCGCTGTGTGATCGGGGATTGTAATTTCTCCTCTTCAACTGGCCTATGTGGTAGTTGCTGGATTGGAGGGAGTACCTTCTTCAATATCATGGGTGCACTTCCTATGAATTGCATCTATTTGGCGGGATTTTCCACACCCACCTGTCGCTGTGATTTTCCGGTCCTGTCGCAAGTCAATGGACTTCTGACTGGGATGCCGCCTCGCCCGTGATGTGTCCTGCCCACGACAGGGCGGGAAAATCCTGGCCATTGCACCTAAGTTCCAATCTGGCAATGCATAAGTAAAAAGACTGGTTCTCAGGTCTCTAGTCAGAGAGAACCAAAAACCAATTATTGCAGAAGGATAGGTGCTCATTTCGGAAAAGGTTTTAAAGATATATCAGTACCAGCAAGCTTATCCCAATGAGTAACCGAGCCGTATGGGCCAAGAGTTTAGAGCAAGGCCACAGGGATTAAGTCAATAATGGTTCACATGCCTGGAGAGGGAAAAATGGTGAGAGGTTAGGGTGGGGCATAATGCACATTCGAAGAGATGAAGTTTTTAGGAGGATTTTAAAAGCAGAATGGGTGGTGCAGAGACAGGGAAATCTAGGGTTCCAAAGGGCACAATATAGGGCTTGCATGAGGATTCATGCAGGAATCTGAAGATAAAGGAAATATTGTTTGGTAGTACAGAACTTGAGAATTGCTGAAAAAATAGACAGGCCAAAGCTTTTCATCTTGCACTCATCAGGACACTTTGCAAGAATACCAATATAAGGGGAAAACAACAATTTATACTGTATGTAAAGAGAGTGCTGTTGGTTGGCAAGTGGACTCTGATTGGTAGAGGTGTTGCCATGGAGAATGCACCAGTGATGGCAACTGACAGTTAACTGCCAAGCATGGTTTGAAATTTAAACCAGGCTGCTTGAGCCTGATTGGTCAAGGC
This sequence comes from Cetorhinus maximus, assembly GCF_964194155.1. Taxonomy (NCBI): domain Eukaryota; kingdom Metazoa; phylum Chordata; class Chondrichthyes; order Lamniformes; family Cetorhinidae; genus Cetorhinus; species Cetorhinus maximus. The sequence continues at coordinate 109,092,381 of NC_135881.1, forward strand.
GTTGCCTTGAGGAATGAGTCAGAAAATGGCTGTCACTTATTTTGTTTAGCTGAAACAAGTGTAATGTGTGTACATGTTCTTTCTGTCTGCAAAGAACAGGGCCCTGTGAATTAATATATGTAGTTTCTAGTACATATAAATGTGCCATACTGTGAGCCCAACTGACAATCTTGAATTGGTTGTCAGCGTAATTCTTAGTACACTGAGGATTATTTAGCAAATGTTGTCCAATTGCAGAATCACATCTAATGTTGGACACTGTGTTTTGAATTTTGCAAGCACAGGCTGGTTGGGTATGATCTGTTCCTTGCCTGGTGTAAACAGCAGATGGGATATGCTGTTTGATATGATCCGCCAGACCTTGGGACATATGGCTTACATACCTAGCAACACACTGGGCACTGAAATTCATATACCACATTATTCATTTGTGTGATAGGCAGAACATATTTTTGGCTTGACGGTAGCATCCTGTTAGTGGCGAATACTACTCGTGTTGCTACAGCGTAATAGCAGTGTGAAATAGCTAGCTTCACCCATTGCTCAAATTTTTGAGATACCTTGCCCTTCCAGGGTAATCTGAGATAGACTGGGCACTTTCCAGGGCCGAAAGTGACAGCCTTAGGCTCGTTCATGAGTTTTCATGATATACAACACAAAATGATCTGATCAGGGTAGCCATTATCCTGTAGGATGCCTTTGATGTGCCCTATTTGAGAACCAAGCTTGCATGGTGAGCAAATGGCTTGGGCCCTACTTACAAGGTTGCTGATAAGACCAATCTTATAGCGTGTGGGATTGTGAGAATCCCAACACATATATTGACCAGTGAAAGTACACTTGCGGTAGACTGTGGTATAGAACTCTCTAGCAGATTTCTCAACTGGTACGTCAAGGAAGGGTGTTCATTTGACTTCTCCATTTCAAAGGTGAATTTGATCGCAAGATGGAGCCCATTTAAGACATGTAAGGAAATTATTACATGCAGCTGCAGATTTAAATATAGCAAACATAACATTCACATATCGGAAATATGCAGGGGGTAGGAAGTTAGATGTCATTCCATCAAAGACACATTTCTCATGGAACTCAACAAAAATGTTTGAGAGAGCTGGGCCTAGAGGAGATCCCATGGTAACACCATCTATTTGAGCATAAGTGGTGTCAAGGAATTATCATTCTTTTCCTAATATTACTGAGGGATATCTTAAAGCAGGTTTATGTGTGTGTGTATATGCTTCTGTGTATGTGGCTAATTTAATTAAGCTAGACACAGTTAGACTGCAAGGTTTAAATTATAAAAGAAGTAAAGTGTAAAGCAGGCATTTGAAATGGAGATGAGTAGAGATAGGGTGAGGTCAGCATATGCGGTGTGAATGAAATTTGTATTTTAGATAAATGGAGAAATGTTTGATTTGCAAAGGGACATGGAAAATGTTTACAACTGGCAAGATAAATAAGGCAAAGTGATTATCTTGATTTTTCCCAAAAGTACTGGCCATAATGAAAACATGAAAGATTTTTATATCCTGGGAAACTGAACTTCTAAAGAAACAATGGGATTTACAAATCAAACGGGAGAAAATACATTTAAAGAAGGATGGAATGCTGTGTGAGGGGTGGCCATTTGAGATCTTGGAAGGTGACTGTGTGAAACAGACTTGGGGGAAAAGCCTCTGGCCACTCTGCAGAGGTTTGCTGTTCCAGTAACCAAAGTTGTGTTAAAAGCCATTGGAATTCCATTGTCCAGTGGGTGCTTGTGGTAATATTGCTGGGTGATTTTATAAATTTGGAATCTATTTGGACTTTTGCCTTAAAGGGGGTGTATAGTTGGGAGTCTGGGTAAGTAGAAATTTTGAGAACTGTTATAACTGTGTAACTGTGTGTGTTTAAGATTTTTTTCTTCTTTTGTTAAGAAATGTTTTAATTAAACCTTTAAAATTGCTAAGGGTGGTAGTGGACTCATTACTTCTGACTTCAGTGCATAAGCCTTCTCGTAATAAATACAAATTGCAAAATCGTATTCATAGTGTGGCCATGTTTCCCTTATGGATTTGGTCAGCCTGGCAAATACCACCTGCCATTTCATAACAATGGTGTCATTAAAACTGAACTCAAATGCGCAAGTTGCTGAGTTCATAAATCCAATCAAAAGTGATTCACTCAGTGGTGGGGGGTCTAGATTACCATGATATAGTGTGGCAGGGCAAATATCTATGACTCCTTTAAGTGGAACATTGGTAAATAGGCTAGCAACAACAAATGAGCAAGGGACACAGCATTGCTATCGATATACAAGTCCTGTATGGCCTTTGCAAATGTGAATGACTCCTTCACCGTGTATTTGGAAAACTCAGTCAGAATTGGCTGTAGCAAGTCACCCAACCATTTGGCCAATTCATGTTGTGCAAATCATATACAACAATTCATCTTGTTTATGAATTTCAGTGCCAGTGTGATGCTAGGTATGTAGGCCATACATCCCAAAGACTGGCAGATCGCATCAAACAGCATGTCCCAGCCACTGTTCACAATGGTCAAGGTACAGATTATACCTAACCAACCCATGCTTGCAAAACTCAAAACATGGTGTCCAACATTAGATATGATTTCACAATTGGACAACATTTGCTAAATAATCCTCAGTGTGCTAAGAATTATGTTGACAACCAAGTTAAGATTGTCAGTCGGACTCGCAGTGTGGCACATTTGCATTAACTAGAAGCTACATATATTAATACCCAGGGCCCTGTTATTTGCAGAAAGAAAGAACATGTACACACATTGTGACTGGTTCAGCTAAACAAAATAAGTGATAGCCATTTGCTGACTCATTCCTCAGGGCAATGCATTGATCAATTAGGATCAAGCTGCATGGTTCAAATTTCAACCAATGTTTGGCAGTAAACTGTCAGTCACCATCACTGGTGCATTCCCCATGGCAACACCTCTACCAATCAGAGTCCACTTGCCAACCAATCAGCACTCTCTTCACATACAATATAAATTGTTGTTTCCCCTTATAGGAACATAGGAACAGGAGAAGGTCAGTCAGTCCATCGAGACTGCTCCGCCATTCAATACAATCATGGCTGATCGAACACTTCATTGCCTTTTACCCACACTAATCCCATAACCCTTTATGTTATTGTTAATCAGAAATCTGTCCATCCCTACCTTAAACATACTCAATGACTGAGCTTCCACGGCCCTCTGGGGTAGAAAATTCCAAAGATTCACAACCCTCTGAGTAAAGAAATTTCTCCTTATCTCAGTCTTAAGTGGCTTCTGCCTTATTTTGAAATTGTGTCCCCTGGTTCTAGGCTCCTCAACCATGGGAGACATTTTACCTGCATCTACCTGTCTATTTCTTTAACTATTTTGTAGGTTTCAATGAGATCATCTCGCATTCTTCAAAACTCTAGAGAATACAGGCCCAGCTTCATCAATCTCTCTTCATAAGACAGTCCCACTATTCCCGGAACAAGTCTGGTGAACCTTTGTAGCACTCCCTCTATGGCAATGATATCCTTTCTGTGGTAAGGGGACCAAAACTGCACACATTACTCCAGGTGCGGTTTAACCAAGCTTCTATACAATTGAAGCAAGACTTCACTACTCCTGTACTCAAATCCTCTTGTGATAAAGGCTAACATTCCATTAGCCTTCCTAATTGCTTGCTGCGCCTGCATGTTACCTTTCAGCGACTTATGGACAAGGACACCCAGGTCCCTTTGTACATCTGTACTTTCTAATCTCATACCTGCTAAGAAATACTCTGCACATCTGTTCCTTCTACCAAAGTGGATAACCTCACTTTTTGCCACATTATATTCCATCTGGCATTTTCTTGCCCACTTACTGGGCAGTATTTTCCATGACCGCTGGCATTGGGCACGAATGGTGGCATGAGCGGACAATATGGCGCAATCGGTTTCACAACGCTGTGAAACCAGTTCACAATCATCCGCTCAGCCTGCCGATGCCGGGCCAATTTCCTGCCATTGGATGTTGGGAACCTCATTGTCAAACATCAGTATATCATTATCAGGCCGGCCAGCCAAAATCATTCCCCTGGCTGGATCATCCATCCATGTCGGTGGGAAAGCATGCAGATGTGTTTCAAAACAGCACATAGATGACGTGCACTTTGAGGGTAATTTGAAGGTGAATACACAGTAACATTGTGCAGCGCTCACCAGGGATGCCTGTTAGACTTCAAGCTTGAGGGGCGTAGGGGGTCAGAGTTAAGGGCAGGTCTGCTGTTGAGGCGAATTGCGAGGGGTGGGAGGGGCAACCGCAGCCCTGCCGTTTAGGTGGCTTGTACTTGGGGGTGGGCAAGTGCAGCCCTACTGTTGAGGCGACTTGTGAGGGGGAGGGGAGGCAAGTGCAGCCCTACCATTGTGAGGAGGGGTGGGGGGGGGGGGCAAGCTTAGCCCTGCCATTGAGGCGATGTGAAATGGGAGGGGGCCAAGGGCCTGCTTTTGAAAATAGCACACAAGCATTCGTGATGGGGGTAGGGTGGGCGAGTGAAGTGGCCACGCATTAGGGAAACCTATATAAAGTGACCATTCCTCTGGAACTTGGACAGTTTAGGTGCAGCCACATTCATATGATTGGAGTTGGGCTACTAGTTTATCCGCCCATTCAAGCAATGCAGAGGCATCAAAGTGCCACCAAGTACTCTAAAGCTTTTCACCACCACCCCCCAACACCCCATCCTCCACCCCCCCCAACACCCCATCCCCCACCACCCAGCACAGACTGCAAAGTCATGAGCATTTTAGTGGACTGCATAACAGGACGACTGCACACGTTGGACAATCTCTTCTCTAAAGCTGGCCATGGAGCAGTCACTACTGGAGGCGCTCACAGCACCTTGCAATGTCATCATCCCAGTTTGGACCAGTGTCCCCTATAGTTCAAGCTAACAGTGCAGCTTTGCAGTGTGGGTTAGGAGAATGTCTGCGCCTGACCTGAGAGCACAGCATGCAGTCCAATGGGCAAATCTGCCACCAATCAGTCGGGTGGATGGGGGTGAAAGTGGTGGGGTTTCAGGCAGCCATGCAGCGCACTAATCCAAGTGGTTACCAGCGCTCTCCAGGAAGCATTAAAGAGTCGTCACACTTAACCAGGACAGGTTCTTAGTACGCCCATGCTAACCATGTGTCTCTCTCTTTCATCCTGCAGGATGAGTACATCAGGATAATGGAGCTGTATGCCTGATGGCCTACAAAGCACGAAGACGAAAGAGGAGAGGGTGACTGAGGGTCCTGGCTGTGCAGAGTCAGGAGCAGCAACCTCAGGAAGAAAGGGCGGCTGGGGCTCACACACACACCTACCAAAAGCCACAGTGGGCTGCTGCTGGTCAGCACCCAGCTAGACCCAGGGTCTATAGGTGCTGCCTTTCATCCCTGCAGATGACCGAGAACCAGTGTTGCTGGAGACTATGCATGTCTAGGGAACTGGTTGGTCACATCTGGCAGCTACAGGATTTGGGCGCCATGAGGACATGGAGGGCACCCACTGCTAGTGGCTGTGAAAGTGATGGCGGCACTCAATTGCTATGCCTGTGGTTCCTTTCAGGAATCCACAGTTGACCTCTGTGGGAGCTCACAAGCCTCCTCTCACAAATGCATCCATGAGGTCACGGATGCCACCTTTGCGAGAACAGACAACTTTGTGCATTTCACCCAGGAACAAGCGAGCCAGGATGCAAGAGCAATTGGATTTGCCCAGATCTCGGGTTTCCCACAGGTGCAGGGTGTGATCGACTGCACCCATGTGGTGCTCAGATCTCCATCACAACACAACCACAAGGGGTTCCATTCACTGAATGTGCAGTTGGTGTGCAACCATCAGAAACGCATCCTGCAGGTGTGCACACAATTTCCAGGGAGTGTGCACCATGCCTACATTATCAGTTGGTCACAGATCCCTGGAGTCTTTCAGGGTCCACAGAAGCTGCAGGGATGGCTCCTTAGGGACAAGGGCTATGCGCAGAGGCCGTGGCTGATGACAACCATGACCTGAACTCAGACTGAAGCAGAGGAATGGTATAATGAGGCTCTAGCTGCAGGTCGCAACTTGGTGGAGCAGACCATTGGGACGCTGAAGATGAGGTTCCGGTGCCTGGGCCGGTCTGGTGGAGCCCTGCAATATAGTTGCAGAGGGTGTCATACATTGTCATCATCTGCTGTGCCCTTTACATTGGGAAGATGAGCTGACTGAGGAGGTGATGGAGGAGTTGGAGGTCTCCTCCGATGAGGAGGACGCCAACAGGAATAAGGGTGAGGAGGTCCTTGGAGGCGATGGGGATGGGGATGAGGCCCTCGCACTGGCTAGAAGAGGCAGGCGTGCTCGGGAGGCCCTCATAGCTACTAGATTTGTGGAGGATGATGATGACATGCAGTGAGGAGACCCCATAGATCCTCACATTGCATCTGTGAACGTTTGACTCCAGACTGGCTTATGGCAGCGTGATTACCCTCTGTGATAATGCTCCTGTCATGGAGACACAGTGGAGGCTCTTGTAGTCGCTCTATTGCAGGAGGATGATGATGACATGCAGTGAGGACACTCCATAGATCTTCACATGGCCTCTGAGAATGTCTGACTCCTGTCTGGCCGAGCGCAGCTCTCTTGCACTCTGTGATCTGGGTCATATCATAGAGATGCAACCATTAAACTTTAGAAGCATCTGATCTTTTGTCCACCTTCAGCACCTAAGCCCTCAGGAGCACAGCATCAGTGGTCACAAATGCTGAAGAGTTGGGGGCCAGCCCACCTTAAAGATGCTGAGAGCACACTGGGAGAATGAGAGAACTCTGTGGTGCCTGTCCACTACCTTCTGGCAGCAATGACAAGCACCGCCAAGGTGCAGGCATCAGTAATGTTACCAGGGAGTGTGAAGGCTCAGGACTGAGACACCTGCCTTTATCTTGTGCTGAAAAGTTTCACATCTGAGTGACAAGAACACTGCTCATCAGAACATGGAGCCATTGGTAGGGAGACACTCTTGGGAGTTTATTGACAATAGTGAAAAGCACGCACAAGTGATTAACACCCATGCCCAGGTTGTGCAACTAATTCTCCTTAACTTTCTTAACCCTACCGCTATGTCTTGGAGCTCCCCAGTCATCCACAGCGGAGGTGGAGGCAGCCTGCTGACTGCGACTCCGTGTCTGTGATGACCTTGGTGGGTGTCCTCTGGAGGGTCGAAACTTAGATGGCCCTGGCCTGCTTTCGGGGTCCTGCTGTGTGGCAGTGGCACCCTCCTTGGCCTGTGGAGCTGGAGCTGCTGAGGTCACAGGAAGAAGGGACAGTCTCAGTGTCACCTGGATGGGTGGGCCTGGAGTGTGCACCTGCTGATCCTCCTCCCTGTGGGTGCCCAGGGGCACCAGGCTGACTCCTTGAGCAGTAGGGGTAGCTGGAGTGAGATTGGGCTGTCCGGCACCCCTCTCATGTACACACTGTTGGAGGCCAACTATGGCATCAGTGATATCAGTTGAGCCCGTGTAGCACTGCAGGGGCAAAGTCCTGGACCAAGGTTTCCATGGCAGCTGCCATCCTACCAATGCTGACCTTGGTATGTTGGCATGCTAGCGCTATCACCTCAGACTGAAGGCAGATGGACTCCTCCATCGTGCCTTGCAATCTGAGGAGTGCAGCGGACATCCTTTCCTGATGTTCCTGAGCTTGCCTTTGTAGCTCCAGCAACTGTGACATGACTGAATACAGAGGCTCATCATCTGACTCGGACTCAGCAAATTTCTGGCCTACGGCATTCCTCCAAATGCCAGACACCAAGGAGGTCCCTGCCGCTGCTTGCTGTGGATCAGACAGTGATGTGCTCACCAGGTTGTGATCCCGAGGCTCTTCTTAAGGTAGGTCTCAATGAATTGTGTGTCTCTCCGCTGGCAGAGAGTGTGGGTGAGCGATGTGGCAGGACTTCAAGGAGGGTGCCTTCAGATTCCTCTTCAGAGGTTTCTTCAGGGCTTGATTGGAGGCCCTGGGTCATGGACTCCATCGGCTGTTTCCCAGGTGTGCTTGCGGAAGCAAAGGGAGATAAGTACATAAGAACATAAGAAATAGGAACAGGAGTAGACCATTTGGCCTCTCGAGCCTGCTCCACCATTCAATAAGATCACGGCTGGTCTTCTTGTGTTTCGATTTCCACTTTCCCAGCTAACCCCGATAACCTTTGATTCCCTTGCCGAACAAGAATTTATCTATCTCTGCCTTAAAAGTATTCAATGACCCTGCCTCCACCACCTTCTGAGGCAGAGGGTTCCAAAGTCACATAACCCTCTGAGAGAAAAAAATTCTCCTCAACTCTGTCCTAAAAGCGCGTCCCCTACTTTTAAAACAGTGCCCCCTCGTTCTGGACTCACCCACAAGAGGAAACATCCACCTTGTCAAGGCCGTTCAGGATCTTGTACACTTCAATCAAATCACCTCTCAACTCTTCTAAGCTCCAGTGGAAACATGTGCAGTCTGTCTAACCTTTCCTCATAAGACAACCCACTCATTCCTTCTTTGAACTGCCTCCAATGCATTTACATCCTTTCTTAAATAAGGAGACCAAAACTGCACACGGTATTCGAGGTGTGGTTTCACCAATGCCCTGTATCACTGAAGCATAACATCCTTACTTTTATGTTCAATCCCTCTCGTAATAAAGAATAGCGTTCCATTAGCCTTCTTAATTACTTGCTGTATCTGCATACTAACTTTTTGTGACTCAACACCTAGATCCCTCTGCACCTCAGAATTATGCAGCCATTTTCCATTTAAGTAATACTCTGCCTTTTTGTTCTTCCTGCCAAAGTGAACATCTTCACATCTTCCCACATTAAACTCCATTTTCCAGATCTTTTCCCACTCGCTCAATCTATCTATATCTATCTGCAACCTCCTCATTTCCTCTTCACAACATACTTTCCTACTTATCTTTGTGTCATCTGCAAATTTAGTTACCATGTCTTTACTCCCCTCATCTAAGTCATTGGTGTAACTTGTAAAAAGTTGTAAAAAGTTGAGGCCCCAGCACAGACCCCTGTGGGACTCTACTCATCACATCCTGCCAATTTGAAAAAGGCCCATTTATGCATACTCTCAGCTTTCTGCCAGCCAGCCAATCTTCTATCCATGCTAATACGTTACCCCTTACTAGGCGCTTTTATTTTCAGTATGGAAATTTTCTGCATGGCAGTGGCCTGTGAAACAGGTCACATTACTCACAGCATGGTTGTCTGATGTATGTTGCACTACTGAATCCTCACTTGGTCGAGCACTGCCAACCTCACTGTCAGCACAGGACCTCACTGGCTAGCTGGATGGCTCTGTTTTCAAAGGCTGTGAGGGCCTTAATTTCAGGTATTCTGACACCAGTCAGTGACTTCTCCCTCTTGTTGTGTGCCAGCTTGTCCTGCACGAATAGAGATGGAGAAAGTGTAAGCAGGACACCTGCCAGGCCAGATGATAAGTATGCCTAGCCTATGTGGGTGGTGAGTGGTCCCATTGATGGGATGAGGACAATGACGGTGAGTGTGAGAGAGTGAATGGTGATGTCCCTTGAACTGGGAGTGAGTGAGATCACTGTGGATGTGTGATGGGTTTTTGAGTGTGTGAGTTGAAAGTGATGAGAAGAGTGACTTACCCTGGCGGAACAGAGGAGATCATTCATCCTCTTGTGGCACTGGGTGGCTGTGCTCTTTTGAAGGGTGTTGGTGCTGACCACTGCTGTCACCGCCTCCCAAGCTGGGTTCGTGCTGTTGCTGCCCATCCTGTGGCCAGAGCAGGGGTAGAGAACATCACGGCAGACCTCCACAATATCCAAAAGGCACTCGAGAGATGTGTTGCTGACCCTGGGGGCTGCAGTCTTCCTCAGTTTTAGGGTCATGTCTTCCATGCAGCAGTGGTGATCTAGAAGCACTGAGATGTGTGCTTGCAGTTGGACTTTAAATATGGCGCCCAGCGTGATGCAACGGCGGGGTGATGGTGAATGGGCAAATGAGAACCCGCCCAGCATGGAAACGGCACGTTTCCTGGGAGTGCATAAATAATGTGGTGGGTTTGGGATGATACAGCGTGAAAACCTGCCATCGTGGCCAGCGGGTAAAACGTCATTTTACCCGTCCACTACCGCACTTAGTGCAAATCTGGAAAAATTCCGCCCACTAAGTCTGTGCAAGTCCTCCTGTCGCTGCATTACATCTTCCTCACAACACCCATTCCCACCTAGCTTTGTATCATCCACGAACTTGGAAATATTACATTTGGTCCCCCCATCCAAATTATTGATATGTATTGTGAACAGCTGGGGCCCAAGTACTGATTCTTGTGATACCTCACTAGCCACAGCCTGCCAACACAAGAATGATCTGTTTATTCCCATTCTCTGTTTTCTGCCTGTTAGCCAATCCTTAATCCATGCCAGTATATTATCTCCTAGCCCATGTGCTTTTAATTATGCTAATCAACCTCCTGTGGGGGACTTTATCAAAAGCCTTCTGAAAATCCAAGTATACCATATCCATCGACTTTCCTTTATCGATTTTGTTATAACTTCCTCAAAAAACTCCAAGAAGTTCATTAAATGTGATTTCCCATTCGCAAATCCATGCTGACTATGCCCAATCAGATCCTGCTTATCCAAGTATCATTTATCACACACTTTATAATAGATCCTAGCAATTTCCCCACAACTGATTTAAGGCTAACAGGTCTGTAGTTCTCTGCTTTCTCTCTCCCTCAGTTTTTAAATAGTGGGGTGCTATATGCTACCTTCCAATTTTCAGGAACCATTCCAGAATCGTAGAGTTTTGGAAAATGATCACCAATGCATCCACTACCTCTATAGCAACCTCCTTCAACACCCTGGGATGCAGAATATCAGGTCCCGGGGACTTATCAAATTTCAGTCCCATTAATTTCTCTAATATCAGCTTCTTACTAATACTAATTTCCTTCAACTCCTCGTTCTTCCTAGTCCCTTGGATCTATAAATTTGGGAGATTTCCTGTATCTTCCTCAGTGAAACATGCACAAAATAATCATTTAGCTTCTCTGCCATTTCTCCATTCCCCATTATGTATTCTCCTGACTCTGCCTGTAATAGACTCACATTTAGCCAAATGATCTTAGCCAAATGTTTCCTTTTTACATACCTATGGAAGCTTTTACAGTCCGGTTTTATATTTTTTGCTAGATTGCATTCATATTCTATTCTCCCTTTCTTTACCAGTTTCTTGATCTTCCATTGCTGTATTCTGAAAACCTCCAAATCTTTAGGTTTACTACTACTTCTGGCAACTTTATGAGCCTTTTTAAATCTTATACAATCCTTAATTTCCTTTGTCAGCCAGGGTTGACTGACTTATTTGGGGGTTTTTGCACCTTGAAGGTGCTGTAAGCTATATAATAGTTCTTTGAAGACTATACATTGCCCATGTACAATCATACTTTTTAATGTGTTTTCCCAATCCACCTCAGCCAATTTGTCCCTCATGCCTTCATAATTTCCTTTACTCAACTTTAACAACTTTGCCTCAGAGTGAACTACCTCACTTTCAAACATAATGTAAAAATCTATCATATTGTGATCTCTCATCCCTAAAGGCTCTTTTACAACACGATCATTAATTATCCATTTTTCATTGCATAATACTAGATCTAAAATAGCCGATCATCTAGTCGGCTCCTCAACATACTGCTCTAGGAAACCATCCCTAACACACTCCAGAAACTGGTCTTCCACAGCATTAGTGCTCAGTTGGTTTACCCAGTCTTTTTGCAGAATGAAGTCACCCATTATTTACTGTATTGCCCATGCTACATTCTTCTCTCATCGCCTGATTAATACCATGCCCCACATTACCACTACTGTTTGGTGGCCTATAAACAACGCCAACCAATGTCTGCTGCCCTTTGCTGTTTCTTAGCTCCACCCAAACCAATTCCACATATTGTTCTTCTGATCTGAGATCCTCCCTTACTAATGCAATGATGGCATTCCTTATTATCAGCGCAGCTCCACCTCATTTCCCTTCTTGTCTGTCCTTCCTGTTAGGGGAAAATTAAAAATGCTAAAAGAGGACACTAAGAATTTACTGAAAAATCCTAAAATCTCCAAGCAGCCATGGATGCTAAACCTATTGACAGCGGAGGGTAAGCAGATGGACACTGCACACAAAGGGGCTTTGAGTTTTGTGTGATTTACACAGTTTCAAGAGATGAGCTAATGTCCAGGCACAAGCACAACCATTCAAGTGGTGCAATGGTGCGTTGAAGCCTTGAGAGCTGGACTGGAGATAAAACATAACATAAAGTTAGATTAGGTATACTCCTCTCTCAGATAGGGATGGGGCAGGTGGTTTAGCTTAGGTATGGGAGGACATACGAAGACAAGAGAGGGCTTTGATGAAACACAAACAGTTCTGAGTTATGAGAATCGAGGTCTTTGCGTAGGTGTTTTAATTTTGATTGGATAATATAATTATTTATACACCCTTCAGAATAATTGGTTAGCAGAATCACATGTTTATGTACTCAATAGATAAGTTTTAACATGGTACCTGTGTGTCAGTTACCGATTGGATATATTCAAATGTACTCAAGTGTATTGTGATAAGAGAAAGTACAAAAGTACTGAAATGTAATCAATCAGGGAGCTGCTGGGTCTTCCTTCTTTGGAATGATTGCAGCTCCCTTGCATATGCTTGAATAAAACCAGTAAAGGAAGCCTGAGTCTCTGTGGTCTCTGTGTGATTGGAGAGTGTAACTTCTCCTCTTCAACTGGCCTAGGTGGTAGTTGCGGGATCGGAGGGTGTGCCCTTCTTCACTTCCTAAATGTCAAATATCCTTGCATATCCCAGTCTTGGTCACCATGCAGCCATGTTTCTGTACTGGCAATTATATCACACTTATTTACCCCTGTTTGTGCCTTTAGATCATCTACCTTATTGCGAATGCTGTGTGCATTCAGATAGAGTGCACTTAACTTTGTCTTTTTGACATCATTCCGCATTCAAAGCATACTCAATGCTCTGTTTTGTTTCTCCTACCTTCTAGCCTCCCTACTACTTCCTGTAACCAGCTTTACTTTCTTCCAATTTAGGCCACCCCTCAGGTTCCCACACTCCCCCGTCAAGCTAGTTTAAACCCACCACAACAGCACTAGCAAATCTCCCTGCGAGTATATCAGTCCCAGTCCTGCTAAGATGTAACCCGTCCAGCTTGTACAGGTTCCACCTGCCCCAGAACCGATCCCAATACTTCAGAAATCTGATGCCCTCCCTCCTACACCAGTTCTCCAGTCACGTGTTTAGTCAATACATGGCACATGGCACTGGGAGTAATCCTGAGATTATTGATCTTAAGGTCCTGCTTTTTAATTCCCTCCATAACGCCCTGAAATCAGCTTTTAGGACCTCATTCCTCTTCCTACCTATGTCATTGGTACCAATGTGGACCACAGCTTCTGGCTGATCCCCCTCCTCTCGAAGGATGTCCTGCAGCCACTCCGTGACATCTTTGACTCTGGCACCAGGGAAGCAACACGCCATCATGGAGTCACATTCACTGCCACAGAAACGCCTGTCTGGTCCCCTGACAATGTTACTTTTGCCCTTCCATTCTTCTTCCTCCCCCACTGTACAGCTGAGGCACCTGTAGTGCCACAGTCTTGGCTCTGGCTGCACTCCTCTGAGGAATCATTGCCCTCATCAGCATCCAAAGCAGGATAGACTCAGGGGACTCCTGCACTGCCTGCTTAGACTGCCTAGCGGTCACCCATTCCCTCTCTGGTTGTACACGTCTGACATGCAGTGTGACCACCTCCCTATACATGTAGTTCTCTGCCTCGTGGATGCACAATAGTGATTCCAGCCACCACTCAAGTTCTGAAACCTGGAGCTCAAGCTTGTGCAGCTGGTGACACTTCCTACAGGTGTGTTTGTCAGGGTGCATCCACGACTTCACATATACACTCCATTTGGCTGCGTTGGCCTGCCATTCCATAACTCTAAAAACTATTTATTACACTTAGAGTAAGCAGAACTAGTAGAATAAATTACTATTAACTTAACTTCACAATTACGCTAACCTTATCTTACTTTGGCTTGCTTTATTTCACTTTGACTTGATTTTAACTGTACTTTCCTATTGCTAGTGTTCCTTACTGAAGTCCAAGTAGCTACTTCTTTATTACTGATACATTTTTCTAGTTATATGCTATTTAAACACACTCCCTAATCGCAGCTTCTCACCAACCAATGAACTTACAGTTTTCCTATCATGTCACTCCTGGATTTCTTTTTCAAACTCAGCCCACTGCCCAAGTCGAGGTGTACCTTGCAGGTTTGGCTGTCGCCATTCCTGGAAGGTGAGTGAAGGCCCTGAGCTTCACTCTCTATTTATTTGCTGCCAGAGTAGAGGTGTCCCTCGTAGGTCTGGCTGTCTCCGCTCCTGGAAGGTGAGTCTTATATTGGTATTCTTACGAATTGTCCTGATGAGTGCAGGACAAAAAGCTTCGACATGTCTCTTTTTTCAGCATTACTGAAGGAGGAAATCATTGGGTGAGTGAAGCCTTGGAGAAATTCCAAAGTGAGGATGAAAATTTCAGAGTAAACCTACAATGTTACATGTTCTAGATGTGTTTGGAATGGAAGATTAATGGAAGTGTTGGAGCTTGCATGATTGAGAAGATAGACATGTGGAATTTTGAATAAGTTGTCATTTATGAACAGTGAATGGGCAGTTGAGGGAGGTTGGCTATGAGAGAATTAGAAAAGTTGTGCCTTAAAGTGATGAGTGCATGGTGATGCTGGGTTCAGGTAATTATTATTTAGAGCTTCAGGTACACTATTTTGTGGCCTCTGGAGGCTTCAGAGCTTGAGTTGAACTATATACCAAGGTTTCATATCTTTGGATTGAGCATGAGTTGACAACCAGGTGGGTGATGGACTCAAGGCCAGAGATACATAGCTGCTGATGGCAGCCAAAGGAGATTCTAATACAGACTGAGCAATTAACTGCCCCTAATCTTTTTATTAAGTGCACTTTCATTCTTGGATAGTGTCCAGCTTGCCTTTTATGCACTTTTACGCATTAATTTGTTTTGAAATCACTTTAGTTGCTTTTCTATCATTGCGGTGATTTTTTTTTCTTTCTTCTGCTGTTGCAAATAGAATTTATTATGCATTAAGGGCATTGAGTTTCTATCTGTGCAGCTTCTCTTCCTGAAGTTTATTTTAAAATTGAAGACTTCCCATTTTAATTTGGCTAAGACTAAGTGGATCTTACATTAGTTCATCAGGCACATGCAGGTTTTAAGTGCGGTTTTCATGATGACTGGAAATACAGCAATATGGACATCAGCCATTTTAGATACACACCTTCCTCAGTTTTACTGAAATGTCTGTGAAATTCTTACAATGTATTTTGCCTTTTACTTTGACCATCGTTGATTAATAACAATTTTGAAGGAAAGTTTTTTCCAACATTAGCCAAGCAGAGTGAGTTTAGAATGCAACGTATTTTTTCTGTCTCTTGCGAACCACCTTGTCTAAATGAATACACTTCACAACAGTCCTGATTTTCTGAAAATGATTGAGCTGACCCTGGCACTGACTCACCTGTGCTTATAGCATAAGTCGTGGGCTATGCTGAATTCTCCAACGGGAGTCTTCTAACCTAATGTGAATTAGCTACTTGTAAAGGATTTCATGCTAAAATGTTGCAGGATCTTTCGTTAGCTAAAAGCTTTTTTAATCACTTGTGACTTGATATTAGTTTAATGGCTTTTAAGCATTATACCGTTTCATTATGTTACTGTAATTTCTTACTTTTATGGGACAGAAATTGGATCTCATTACATCCATTTTCCTGGCATAACTGGGAGCAACAAGGCTCAATTTTTGGGATCAACACTCTGCTCCAGGAACACCCTAAACTGGATCAGTCATTTTTCCGGTGTCTTTTGTGGTTAAGGGGGCTAAATCTGTTTTCAGGCCCCTTACAGAAATTGATCTGTGATGAGCAAGAAAGGCATTTTTATAAAATGTTGCTGTGGAGGCAATAGGAGCAAGAACACTCTTCCAACTCCACAGCATTTGTGAATGCTCTTCTACTGTTGCTGCAACCACATCCCTCAACCGAACATCCATAACTTACTTTTGGGCTACTTTAATAAGGCAAGCTGTCTCAAAATTAATGCAAACAAAATGGACAAACTGCGTGTGGAAATGTGATACTGCTCCCCAAGATTAAGCAATTGAGCTCCAAGGCCTCAATTTAATTTTGGGTGGCCTTTGGCTTCTGGTCGAGACACCTACTCAATGCAGGCTGTTAGTTATTGGCACTAAAATAGGCTGTGTGAAATTTCTACCCCATATATCATTTTATGTGTGAATAAATGCAATCAAGTAGGAACATAGTAATAGGAATTGGCCATTCAGCCTTTCAGTTTCTTACCTCCCAACCAAATACTGATCCATATCACAAGGTTACCTCCAATTCCACGCTCTCATTTTTGATAATAATCTCTTTGTACAGAACCTTATTGAATGTCTTACATACAGACAACATTCAATACACAGGGCCCTGTTCTTTGCAGACAGAAAGAACATGTATACACACTGTGCCTGATTCAGATAAACAAAACAAGTGACATTTGCTGACTCATTCCTCAGGACAATGCCTTGACCAATCAGGGTCAAGCCACCTGGCATGATGAACAAATGGCTGGGGCCCTATTTATGAGGTTGCTGATAAGCCAATCTTATAGTGCGTGGATTTGTAAGAATCCCAGCTTGTGTATTGACCAGTGAAGGTAGGCTTGCAGTAGACCGTGGTAGAGAATCCTCTGGCAAATTTCTCAACTAATATGTTAAGGAAAGGGAGTTCATTTTAACTGCTCCATTTCAAAGGTGAATTTGAGTGCAGGATGGAGTCTATTAAGACATGCAAGGAAATTATTACATGATGCTACGGATTTAAATATAGCAAATGTATCATTCAAATTTTGGAAATATGCAAGGGGTAATAGGTTAGATGTCATTCCATTGGAGGCATGTTTCGCATGGAACCCAACAAAGATGTTTGCGAGAACTGGGCCTGGAGGGGATCCCATAGCAACACCATCTATTTGGGAATACATGCTGTAGTCATAGCTGAACTCAACTGCGCGAGTTGCTGAGTTCATAAGCTCAATGAATACTGATTCTAGATCGCCATGATATAATTTTGCAGCGCAAATATCTGTCTTCCTTAAGTGGAACATTGCCTATTTACCGATCTTCCGAGATTGCAACAGATTTAATTGATATGCTGACACTGATATGAGTAGCAACACTTTTAACATTGGTGGGAAGAGACTACTACAAATTGTATTCCACCCTAAATCCATCTGAAGAACAGGTGACTGGACTCATCCCCCATGCTGGATCGCCGGCCACATTGGCGGGAAAACACACTGACATATTTCACAACAGCACATAAGCAACATGTATCTGGTGAGCTGCACTTCGCTCAGGAATTTGAGGTTTGTTTGCCTACTTTGCTTCGGGCAGCACGCACAGTCATTAGCGCCAGGCTTTTCAGCCAGCACTACATCACTTTTAGGGGGGCTCACGGGCAGGTCTCTACCTACCAGACCAGCATAAGGTGGGGGTGGCTTTGTATAGCTGCAGGGCGAGGGCTTGCTTGGGGAAGAGGGAGAAGTAGCCTCAGTCAAGGGGAGAGACTGCAGGGTGAGGGCTGTACTGGGGAAGAGGGGTATCCCAGGATTTATGTAGGTGCACAAGTTGATCTGTGCAAGTGGCCTCAAGAGGGTGAGGGCTGAGGAGGCAGTCTCCAGAGCAGATGAGGTCAAATAGAGGTGTGAGGCTGTTTGTGAAAGAATGAATGGTGATGTCTCTTGAGCTGGCAGTGAGTGAGATGCTAGTGCATGTGTGATGGACTTGAGTGTGTGAGTTTAGAGCGATGAGATGGTTGCCTTACCCTGGCGGCACAAATGAGATCATTCATCCTCAATCTGCACTGGCTGGCCAACCTCTTTTGCCACCATTGCCATGGCCTACCAAGCTGGAGTGGTAATTTTGCTGCCCTTCCTGCGGCCAGAGCAGGGGTAGAGGACATCACGGCGGACCTCCACAGGGTCCAAAAAGTGCTCAAGGGACACATCACTAAACCTGGGGCCTGCAGTCTTTTTGCCTTTTGGGGCCTTGTCTTACTTCCAGCACTGGGCTGGAAGCACTGAGAGGTGTGTGCACGGCTGTATTTTAAATGTGGCGCCTAGCATGATGAAGCGGCAAGGTGACAGTGTGGGAGGCAAACTGGAGTTCACCCGCCATCGAAATGGCTTGTTTCCTGGGAATGCATAATTAATGCGGCAGGATTGGGATGATACAGCGTGAGAAGCCACCTTTGCAGCTGGTGGGTAAAACGTCATTTTACCCACCCACTATTGCACTTAGTGCAAATCTGGGATGATTCCGTCCTTACACTCAAGAAAGCGATAGATGTACAGAAATGCCAATGAGATGCATTATGCTGAGACACATTCCAGGCCGAAAGAGCAGAACAATCGCAGATTAATGGCAGATGCAAATACTGCGGAGGATACCATACAAAGGAAAAGAAGGATTATCCAGCGTTGGGAAAGCAGTGTTTTAACTGCAGGAAGCTGAATCATTTTACACATGTTTGGCTAGGAAGAAGCAATAGAAGCCTATACAGATGGCCACTGGAGCGATATCAGCAGAAGAGTCTGATGAAGCACTAGATACCATATCATAGGTTGGTTCTGCCAAGCCTATAAGTGATATAAGATTTGTGACGGCTAGAATGATGACAGCAGGAGAACATCAAGTGATCAAGAAGTGTCACATAGACACTGGTGTGTCATGCAACATCATGACCTTTACAGGCCTATGTGAAGTGGCTCAACATGGCCATCCGAAAAAGAAGCCCTTGAAAGTCAGGTTGAGGCTATGTGGTGGCACAATACTCAGACCAAGAGGACAAATTGGTCTGAGAGCCCAATGCAGTGGCAAGGATGAGATATGGAGTTTCTCATAATAGACAGTGCGCTCATCTCAGCTGAAGCAAGTCTATATCTTGGATTGGTAACCCTAAACATGCCAACAGTGATTTACAAAATGTCACAGCACACAAAACCACTGAATGATGAACAGATCCTAGAGAGGTACAAAGATGTGTTTACAGGATTTGGATATCTACCTGGGAAATATAATTTTGAACGAGATGAGTGTGTAAGAACAATTCAGCATCTGCCGCGAAGAGTTCCAGCTGCCCTCAAGTTAAGCCTAAAAAACAAGACAGAAGAGCTGGAAAAGAGGGGAGTAATCAAGAAAATGACAACTCCTACAGGCTGGATTAGCATCATGGTAGCAATGAAATGACCTGAAAAGCTGAGAGTATGCACAGACCCAAAGGATCTAAATAAAGCATTGAAGAGACCTCACTACCCCATGCCAAGCATTGAAGGAATTTTACATAACTTGCCAAGGCAAAGATCTTCACTACCCTGGATGGCAAGTGAAGCTGGATGATAGCAGTAGCTTTCTAACTACATTCTGGTCACTGTTGGGGAGATACAGTTGGTTACATTTCCACAGCTCTGGACGAGTATCAACGCAGACAGCATGAAGTAGTCAGTGATTTTACCGAAGTGGAAGCCATAGTGGATGATCTGCTTGTCTATGGCTGGGTAGAAACAATGGAATGAGCAATAGCTGACCATAATCAGAATTTAACACAACTGCCAGAGAGAGCTCACCAGATGAACCTGAAGCTGAACAAGAAAAAATTGCAATTGAAGATGCCTGAAGCCAAGTACATAGGCATGTATTGACAGGACTAGGTTTTCACCTCGGTCCTGACAAGGTGAGAGCTATAGCAACGATGCAGCGACCAATAGATGTGAGAGCAGTACAATGATTTATTGGATTCATGAACTATTTAGCAAAGTTTTCGCCTGATTTGTCATTGGAGTGTGAACCATTACGCAAGCTCACTGCCAACGATGTGCAGTGATATTGGGGCACAGAGCAAGAAACAGCATTCATTGAAATCAATAACTGATGACGACAACACCAGTGCTGAAGTACTATGATGTCAATGATGAAGTCACCTTGCAATGAGACAGATCTTGGAAAAACCCTAATGTAGCAAGGGTAACCAGTCACATTTGCATCCAGGGCATTAACACAAACTGAACGACGTTATGCTAAAATTGAGAAAGTGCCTGGCTATTGTTTTTGCTTGAGAGCATTTTCATCAATACCTGCTTAGGAGAGACAAAGTAACAGTGGAGTCTGATCACAAGCCACTTAAAAACATTTTTCTCAAATTGCTACTATCTGCTCCAAAGCATTGGCAAAGAATGTTACTTTGTTTACAGGGATATCATCTGGACATACAAGTAAGGAAAACAGATGTACATTGCTGACATGCTGTCAAGAGCAGCACTCCCCTTAAGAAAGTTGAGGATGCTACAACAGAGTGTGAAATTTTCCAGATTCAACATAAAGCAGCAGCTTTGACATGCTCTGGTGGTCATCAGCTTGGCAGAGACATTTGGCAGAATCATCCCAAATTTGCATTGTGTGGTAGCAGCTGGGTAAACGATGTTATACCAGAGGGCCGCAATGGCAACCTCTCATGCAGTATCATCCTAACCCTGCCACATTCCCTGGATACACGCCATTTCGATGGCAGGTGGGTTCTCATTTGCCCGCCACACCATCACCTCGCTGTTTCATCATGCCAGGCACCATATTTAAAGTGCAGCCATGCACAAACCTCTCAGTGCTTCCAGCCCACAACTGCTGTACAGGAAACATGGTCCCAAAAGGCAAAAAGACTCTAGTCCCCAGTTTTAATGGCGCATTCCTTGAGCGCCTTCTGGATGCAGTGGAGGCCCGCTGTGATGTCCTCTACCCCTGCTCTGGCCACATGATCGGCAGCAAAATCACTAATCCAGCATGGGAGGCGGTGGCAGCGGTGGTCAGCGCCAACACCCTACAAAAGACGACAGTCACCCAGTACCGCAAGGGGGTCTCCTTTATTCCGTCAGGGTAAGTCACATTTCTCATCACTCTCAACTCACACATTCACAAGCCCATCACACATCCACAGGGATCTCACGCCTTAAAGGACAACACAACTAACTCTCACACACGCTTTCACATCTTTCTCAGACTCATATCCTCTCGAGCTCGTGCCCTCATCCCATCCATGTCGCCACTCTCAACAAAAACATTCCATGCAGTATCATATGTCCTGCTCAGAGAGTCTCCATCTGTTTTCATGCAGGAGAGGCCTGCTCACATCAGCAAGGAGAGGTCCCAGACTGCGGGTGGAGTGGTCCACATTGGACTCCTTACTCATTTTGACGAGCATGCTATTGCGTTGACTGGTGAGGATGTGGACAGTGCCTGCGGTGAAGGTGAGGTCGGCGGTGAACACCTCATGAGGATCCTGCATCACATCATCGCTCTCTCAACACAAATGTGCTTTTGACTGTGCTGACATGCACTAATTATCTCTACTTTGGTTCACAGGGAACTCTGACAAGCGACCAACACCCTCATCCAGGCCAGTCCCTCATCTCCATCTATGTCCTCATCTCCAGCCAAGAGAACCCCTCCTCCATTGAAGAGTTGGAAAAATGCTGACTGGAAGACCTGTTACAGCGCTTACTCACACCCTCCACCAGCACAGAGATACACACCTTGGTGGGACCTAGATCTAGAGCAGGCTCGGGTCCACAATATGATGGTCATCACACGGACACGTAGCAGGAGGAGGCAGGTTCGGCCAAGCTCCCTGGCACTTGGAGGACTGCTGGGAAAAAGGCATTTGTGAGATCCGAGTCAGATGACGAACTTCTGGATTTGGCCTTTCAACTCATCCTGGAGTATCAGCAGAAGGCAGGAGAACATCATGCAGAATTGGAAGCCTTCAGAGTAGCATGAGAGTTGGAGGAGTGCATCTGCCTGCTCTCTGATGAAGCGATGCCCACATACGCGCATATGGAGGTCTCCATGGGGAGGGTGGCAGATGACATGGAGATCCTGATCCAGCAGAAGGCGGAGATGTGTGTAGACTTGCAATCCATCATGGTAGCCATTGGTGAGTTCCTGCAATGCTGATGCGAGAGGGAAACAGGGCGCCTCGACGTCTCCCCAGATGCTCCTTCCCCTCAACGAGTCAGGCTGGGGCCCCTGGGCATATGAAGGGTAGAGGAGCGGCAGCTGGACACCCCTGGGTTATCCACTCAGCAATCTCAGAGGCTGTCCTCTCCCTCCACGTGCACTTTGTCTGTGACCCCCCCTCAACCTTGTCCTCTGTCACCACAGAGGGAGCAGCTGGCCCACAGGATGACAGCCAGTGCAAGCCAAGGCCCCCAAGGCCTGAGCTTTCCAGAGGACCCACACCAAAGGCATCAGAGGCAACAAGGCCAACCATTGCATAGGCTGTCTCCACCTCTGCTGCGGATGTCAGGGCAGCAACTAGAAGTTAAGGCGTTCAAAAGCTAAGAAATTCTGATCACATGGGTGAACATATTTGTCATTTTACAATATGGAAATATATGCACTTTCACTGAATAACGTGTAATGGTGTCTTTCAGCTTCATTGACAGGCTTTGCGAGTCCTCCCAATGCATCCCACACCCCACTAGCAGTTCAGCTCCACACAGCCAGCGTGATTCTGGAGGGAGAGATGTATAAGTGTGTGTGTGTGATAGGGTCTTTCGGAGCCTTGTGCAAGCACTCTCCCACGCATGTGGATCCTTCCTGTATCACACTCATCTCAACGTCCTGAGCATTTTCAATGCTGCTTGCTGAGGTTTGTTTTCAGTTGATCATCTGAGCTGACCTGCATCTCTGCCCAACCACTGATTACACTTGCATGCAGCACCTGATCTCACCCACCATAACTCTCGTTTCACTTTCGATTTAGGCAGCATGGTAGTAATACAGTTTTTCTTTCACTTCCCCATCCTTTCCCCTCCCCCAGTCACCTAATTCCTTTTCCCCATCACTATCGTTCGACAGAATTTCTTAACTTTTGAATGCCTTAAACTTCTAGTTGTTGCCTTGACATCCTTAGCAGGAGTGGAGACAGCCTGTGTAATGGTTGGCCCTGTTCCCTCTGATGCCTTTGGTGTGGGTCCCCTGGAAAGCTGAGGCCTTGGGGTCCCTGACATCACCTTCCACCTTCCCTCGTTGACCTACCAGCCACAACCCTTTACTTTCAGGGATGTCCTGGTGAACGTGCACTTTCCCTTCCTGCCCAAAGATCCCTCCCCCATCCACATTAAACTCCCCGACCTCCTCCTCCTCCTCACCCCCCAGGGTCCGTGTCTACCTCCGGGTCCCCACCAACCACCCTCGCCGTTCCTTCTACCGATACCATCGAACCCTCACCCTCCAACCCTACCGCCTCACTCTGCCCTCGGTAATTTTCAACATTCTTTTGTACCACGTCAACCCTCAGTTCGCTCCCCAGGAGGCAGTCATGGACTCATCAGAGCCCTCCCTTGCATGTTCACTTGAACACCCCCTCCCGCCCTTGGAACCCCTTCCCTCCCGGAATCCCTTCCCCTTCCTTGGAACTCCTTCCCCTCGGAACTCCTGCCTTCCCGGACTTTCCCACCTTAATCCTTCCCACCACCCCCCGGACTCACCCTCCCCACTTAGTCCCTCCCCCTTCTCAACTCCTTCCTCCAGCCTTACTCCTTCCCCATTCCTTTCTCCTTCAGACACCCTTACTACTTCCTCCGTCCTTACTCCTTCCTCCACCCTTACTTCTTCTTCCCCTTGGACTCCCTCCCCTAGCTGCACTTGTTCCTTCACCCGGACACCTTCCCCTCTCCGCACTCCTTCCCCCCTCTGAACTCCTTCTCTTACATCTTCCACCCCCCCCGCCCCCCCTTTGCATCTACTTCCCCAGTTGCCATCTCTCCAACGTTGGTCCCCAACCTCACCCCCTCAACAGCTTCATTCCCACCCTCCCAACCTCACCCCAATTGCTTTGTTTACCTCTTCCCAACCTCACAACCACCCCCCCCCCACCCCCCTCCCCACCTCCCATCCCCGACACCTCTTCCACTCCCAGTCAATCCTAGACCTTCCTGTCCTACCCCCCCGGTACATCTTCCTCTCCCAAACACAGTTGGACCTTCCTCTCCACCCCCGTGACCATCATCCATTGTGAGCAGACCCTCAACGGTGACTTTCCACCTGCTGTGAGCTGCTTCGCGGCGGAGCCATGTCCCTAAGAATCCAGCCAGCATGTGATGGGCATTCCTTCAGGGTCCCGTTGCTGTTGGGCTCCAGCATCTGCTGTTCCTTGGATGTTCGCAATGTGAGCAAGGCCTGACTTCTGCATGTCACACTTGTCAAGACGTGTTCTGCACCAGCGTGTTTTCCCGCTGACATGGGTGGACAATCCAGCATTGGGGGATGGTTCCGGAGGGCTGGCCTTAAAATAAAATGCAGATGTACTACAACGAGGCTCTCAATGTCCAATGGTGGGAAACATGGCCCGCCATCAATGGGCTGAGCGGATGATCGCAAACTGGTTTCACGGCGTTGTGAAACTGATTTTTGGCCTTCTCGCCATGTTGTCCGCTCATGCCACTGAACACGTCCGATGCCAACGGGCACAAAAATTCCACCCATTGAATCTGACAGGCAAGCATCTTGCTCAAATCAAGCAAGCTACCCAATAAGATGTAACTCTCCAAGTGTTGCAAGAAGTAGTGATGAAAGGATGGCCTAAGAGCATCAAGGACATACCTGTGGTCACAAGAACATATTGGGCATATCGAGATGATTTGAAAGCACAAGATGGCACCTTGTACAAAGGAAATAGAATCATCATCCCTAAGGAGATGAGAGGAGAGACGCTGAAGCGTATCCATGCAAGCCATGAAGGAATAGAATCGAGTCAGAGAAAGGCAAGAGATGTGCTCTACTGGCCAAACATGATCAATGAAATTAAAGACCACATTGGCCAGTGTGGTGCGTGTAATGGGTACCAAGCTAAACAAGCGAGACACATTGATGATGCTTGACATCCAGACTGTCCATGGATGAAGCTGGGAGTAGACCTCTTCACTACATCAGGAACTGATTATCTTGTTGCTGTAGAATACCATACTGGCTACTGGGAGGTAGACCAGCTGACTTCAATGTCAAGCATAGTAGAATGCTTGAAAGCATCTTTCACACGTTACAGCATTCCAGACATTGTATAGAGTGACAATGACCCTCAGTTCACGAGTGATGAATTCAGCCGCTTCACAAAGGATTGGGTAATTCAACATTACACATCACCTCTGCACTAACCCCAGTCAAACGGAAAGGCTGAGGCGGCAGTGAAAATCGCCAAATGAATCATCAAGAGATCGAGTAAATCTAGCACAGATGTATAAAAAGCAATCCTTGAGTAGAGAAACACACCGACTGAAGGCATGGAAAGCAGTCCAGTCCAAAGACTAATGTCACACCGCACTCGAACTACTCTTCCAATAGCAAAAAAACGTTACTGACACCAGAAGTGGTAACAGGTGTGAGTGAAAACTCAATGTGAAATATCAGAAAGCCAAATTTAATTTTGGCAAGATTGCCAAACCATTACCAGAGTTCAGCATTGGAGAGCCAGTCAGGGTACAAACCTTCAGTGCTCTCAACAGTAGTCAGCCCACGTGGCAACTTGATACATATATGGAGCAGTTGTCACTTCGATCGTACCTGGTGGAAGTGAGCAACCAAAGATACCGATGCAACCATAGGCATATATGAACAACTAGAGAAGCTGTTCCTTCACTGCAGGCAGCCAATTAGGAAGATGGGATCTCACCAGCTGCACAGCGTACAGAACAGCCATCATTCCCTGGTTCAGGTAGTCCTCTCTCCTATTTGAATATATTCAGAAACTGTCAAAAGTCACCTCTAAGAACCCAGCACAGTACTTCCACTAACTATGCCGAAGCAAAAGTTACTCATAGGGCAGCATCTTCCGGTTGGCGAGCGAGGGTGGGGCCTGCTCGCCGACACGTAAAATGACACGGGGATACGTCGGGCGTACGTCCCGACCTCACCCCATGTCATTTAGATTTGCAGTTCGGCGGGCGTGCAGCTAACCCGCCAAACTGTCAACGGCCTATTAAGGCCATTAAAAAACTAATTAAGATGATTAATGGACCTGCCCGACTAACCTTAAGGTTGGTGGCCAGGCCGGGAGCCCAGGCGGGCTTCAGAAAAACATGAAACCTCATCCATGGGCGGGATGAGGTTTCATGAGGATATTTACATTTTTATGAAATATTTCAATAAAGGTTATGGACATGTCCCAACTCATGTAACAGTCTCACATGAGGGGACGTGGTAGGGAAATTTTTTTATCACCTTTATTTGAAGTTTTCAATTGGAGCTGATCTCCCTGAGGCAGCACTTAGCCTCAGGGAGATCTGTGCGCTCTTTCACACGCATGCGCGTGAAAGAGCGCACTCCCAGCTGAGGGAATCACACCCCCCCACCCCCACCCCCCGCCCGCACAGGGAGTGCACAGCACTTCCTGGCGGACGTCATGCTGGGTGGGCCTTAATTGGCTGGCCCACGTAAAATGGCGGCACCCCCCCTGACCGGGGGTACCGATCGGAAGGCCGCCCGCCCGTGCCCACTCCTGTGCTTCCCCCCCAATGGGGGGGAAAATGTTGCCCATAAACATGTCACCTGTAACTTGTGAAGCAACATTTGAATTTGCATAGGTTCAAGTACCACCTTGTCAGGATCTTTGGTGAGTGATGGATAAATTGGTGGCCTGGGCCTGTGTTGTCCAAAGTTGGAACCTTGCCATCACATCAGCCATCTGGGCTGTGTGATATAAGGATTGCGATATCAAGGTTTTCCATTGCCCATTAGGAGACATACCTACATGTGTCAGCCTCCTCCAGCAACACCCTGTAGGCTGTGCAGAAATCTGCCAGGCGCTCATCACAGCCCTGGGAAGTGGTGGTAGGCCTCCATAGCGCCACTCAAGGTGAACAAATTTCAGCCCTACATGACTGGACCATCCAGTGAATTGGCAAAGAATTTCTGTTTGAGCCACCTGCAGGCCATTGTAGGCAACAAGACAATAGGGGAAAGCTCCCCAAGCTGATCCAATTTAGATATGCAAATATTATTCAGTGTATTTGAAAGGAATATTATAATGCACATTTGAAGGTCTGGAAAATAATAAACTTACTCTAATGAGAACATGCGCTAATTGTTAGTTCTCTTCTGGGCCAATTAACATTTATTCAGATAGAATTCAGTTAAAATAATTATGTCAAAGAAAGAGCTCAACATAGAATAAATAAAAAGTGGTTTTCAGCGAACACTAGGATGTAAAAATGTAGGTTATCTCATATTTCAGACACACATTTTCTCCTGGGAGTTAAAGGAACCATTTCACGACAGGCCTCTGAAATAGAGTTTGGGGAAAGGGAGTTTGTGTTTCTCAGAGGGGACAAAACCTATTAACTGCACAGCTGGTTTTGTCTGTTGCTAATATACTTTTAAGGAAACTGCCGATGGTTGTTCATTTCAAATCTGCAGAATTGAACAGAAGATTCCTACTGAAGAATGTATGCTTCTGGCCAGTCTATGCAGTCCCAAATTATCAAGCAGTACTATGCATCTAAAATGGCATTAAAACTAAACACTGAACCTCAAGCAGTAATTTAAATGGTCTAATTTAAATGTATTCAGAGGATCTGAATTTTCTTCATTTCTGTTCAAAAGTAGAAACACGTGCAACAGGAGCATTACCATGTAAACTGACCACAAAAGGTAAGTGATTATTATATCATATTGTTTGTTTTATATTTGCACATAGAACGCTGTTGTCAAGGAAGCTTATTGCTCTTGGTAAGTGAGACTGCGTGTAGAGTTGTACTGCACGCAACTATATATTGGAAAAAATTGCAAATGCTGTAAATACATAGCAGTCCATCTGCATTTGGAAAGGGAAACAGCAGTTTAATGTTGTGCACGTTGGTGTCTGTTACTGTCATATAAGGTTTCGTATCCAGCTTCTTGTGGTTGTTGTTTGTTGTACTGTTGTAGCCTGCAGTGTGGTCATTCCAGGATTTTCCAAAGAGATGGCATGCCACAATCAACAGTAATGCTCATGCATAACTATTAAAAGAGAGATAATGTTGTACCTGAAGCATTCACTCAAATAGTTTCATAACAATCAAGGTGTCATAAACAACATGATGTAGAAAGCGAGATTAGGAGGCTATTTTCATTTCCCTCACAAATCAGGTGGATATTGGCTGCAACCTGTACTGTACCTGTCTGAAGAATTCAGAGCAGATCTCCATGATATTGTAATGGTAGAGATTCATTTACACGAATTCAGTGAGGTGGCAGAGCAAACCATACTCCCTATAGGAAGTCTGCTGATCTGGGGACAGAAATTTAGAAGGGTGGCTAATTGTGAAGAGCTTGCAGCAGTACCTTAAGGAGAGAGGTCAAAGCAAGGATGCACAAGTCTTGATGAGAAGGCACAATTTTTGCAGCATCTTCAGTAGCAAGGCCGTTAATTGTGGATGTCTTTATGTTTCAAAACACAAACCACCGCCAAACAAAATGTGTGCCAAATCTGCTTCCAGTTTTCCACGGCTGTGGTAAAGATTCCTTTAATATACTTGCAACATGGTTACCTCCCAATTTCAACAATGAATGATTTGTTGGTTTAAAAAGGAACTGGCTTGCAGTTCCACAAACCTAGTATCGCCACTGGGATGTACCCTTTTTCTTGAACACTGACTTTTCCTTCCCCCAAGCGTAGGCACTCAAGGAGCAATTTTAACACTAAAAAACCTATCAGGAGACCAATAATATTAGGTAAAATGCTAGCTTTACACCCCCTGTATGACTTATGACTCCTTCACCCCATTAAGAGGCTGCAATTAGACCATCCATCCAATAATCCCTGCTTAAAGGTTTGCTGGTTCCCATTAGATTCATTGGCCTGCTTTTGACCATTCCTGCCCTGCCTGTTTCCATATACTTGCCCTCCTATGACTCTCCCCAGCCACTTGATCATGCCATTTTGCTATCTGATGTCACTGAAACTTTGGAAATGAAACTACAACTGCATTATCTTCCACTTTCTTGTTCTCCTTCTTTCCTCTCCAATCCCCCTATACCTATTTGTACTTCCCTGGTCCTCTTACAATCCTGTCCCACAAACATCCTTCTTCCTCCTCCCCATCTCTCTTCTCTGATTACTTTCCTTCACTCCACCGACCTCTGCATTTCCATCTGCCACCACTCACATCCTCTCCCCTTTTTCCTCCCTTGCTTTATACCATCCTTTGTCACCCTTTCCCCCGTTTCCCTTTTCTCCCTCTTTTCTGTTGTTTTGGTTCAATAACCCCAACACCCTTTAAGCTTGAAATGCGATCTTCAATTCTGGGGCAAGAACTTGGCCGCAGGTTCAGGTTCGGGTCCCAAATCCTTGCAGCATGTTCCAGACATGCTCACCAGGATTTTTAAAGGGCTAGGCCAATTAATGGCAGCAAGTAGGCTTGCCATGCAATTAAGGATGGCAACGCGCTCCCAAGGCTGGAAGGCTAATGGGAGGCTCTCCAGTACTGTCCCATCGGCAGCTCCACCAGCCAACATGGGGCTACAGAATCATAATGGAGAGAGAGAAAGAGAGGACAGCTCAATATGGAGGCACCTTCTGAAGAAGAGGCCAGTTTTTATTTTAATTTAAAACGGCTACAGCTGCTGGCCATGATCGTGGAGGGACAGACCCTCCACAGGGCGGCCAATGGCCGCAGGTGTGGCCCATCAGCCATTATGGGCTGGTAGGGGTCCTGTCCCTCATGTGATCCAATGCCTCCCTCCCCCACTCCCCACCCTGAGCCCACCACACCGGCCTGAAGATGATTCAGGCCTATGTGGGCCGCCCACATAGTTAACTGAAAATCTCAGCACAGCAATGAGGTCTAAATTGTTATTAATTGTTCTGAAGTGGCTGCCTTCCAGAAAGTGGCGGGCAGCCAATCTGACCCCAAACTGCCCTCATTGAAAATGACTCGGGGTTGACATAGTTACAGGAAACCAGCTTGGAGGCCAGCAGCACAAAACTGCGCACCTGCCCACTTCTGATCTCAGCCCCGGCCCACTTAAAAATCCAGCCCCTCTTCTTGACATTTATTGTGCATTGCCTGTGAAGAATAAAAAATAAATATGACATGGAAAGAGTAAAATTTTTTAAAAACTTTTTTTTAATGGCATAATATTTGTATAAACAATATAAACTTTGAGTGGAAAATATTTGAATAACATTGTTATTCATTGTTATTGATAACAATCTACTGCCACCACTGTCTTTACTTCTTATAATCACATCTGATCAATTCGAAAATAAAATCTTTAATTTCTAATTTACTAATAAGGTAGTGCCAGCTTCACAAAGGTCTGCTAATCCTCTTAAAGACTGGCTCTAAATAATCAATTTGTCCTTGACGATGAATCAATTTTACTTTAAAGCTTAGTAACTCCTCTTAAATGATTCTTTTCCTCCATTTCAAGCAATAGATAATCAATCATCCAACAAATTTACAACAGACTCACTCAAATAACATGGCCAATGCTAGGAGTTTTTGGTTGATTCTATTTGTATTTGAATTTGACCAGAATGTCAGTTTCTTATAGGGAATACTGCAGGCAGCTTCAGTCTATCTTTAGATTTTTGTTCATATATCTCTGTCTATTACTGTGATGGAGATCAGGGAGGGTTGTTACATTTCAATGTCATTCCTGTGCATGCTTAACAATAGGTTGAATACTTTTGTTGTAGGAATTGATTTTCATCTGTCACAATGGAAATTTGAGTTCCTTACTAGTGAATAGTATGTTGCTTCTTCTATTTATTCCTTCATAATTTTATTTGAGCCCAGAACTGTAGTGCTAATGGATTTGGAGTAAGCATTTTCCCATGATGAAAATATTCATATAAACATTGAAATGTATTTAAGATGCATATAAGGATATTCTGATAACCTGGAAATGCCAGGATAATATTAAGCAAGCTTTACCTTTTACTCTGGAGATGGTTGGGGTATGTGGAAGAAGAGCATGGGTGCAAAATAGGAACGAGGTGGAGCATGGGTTCAACTTCCATATTTTCAGGACTCCATACAATTAAAGGACATATTCAGGATTCTGGGTCTTGTGGAAAAAGGTTGTGGCTGTAAGACCTCTACAAATTTGAAATTGTCAAAAGAATTTTAAGGACCTTACTAGGTCAGCAAAGGATATTTTCAGGTGAATAACAAGGTAGATAACTGAATCACCGAGAAGTGCATGGTGTGGTGCCTGGAATAATAGTCAAGCATTATTCTTTGAGGTATTCACAATTCATCATATTCATTACTGCAGAAGCAAAGTCATTTGACAGCACTTTTGTCAAGTGTCTTACATCCTTTAATGTACAGCATACCTAACACATTAAAATCTCAGATCTTAGCTCCTTGCTCTCTTTATATCTAATATTACTATCATCCATTTCAACTGATTACAACTGCACAATCTGGAGATTGCAGTTGTCCATTAGCATTATGCAGGAAAAGGCTGTGCACAAAATTAGGGAACAGCAGGACATTGACACAGAATGTGCCAATATCTAACAGCACAATAGAGAGCAATGGTATCAATTGACTTTAATATGTGGCCTGGGAGTTGTGGGTGGGAATGTAAGAGTTTCTGTGCCCTTGAGAGAATATAAACCTTTTCTTCTTTGATTTCTATGTATTTTACAATATTTTCACCATTTCTGCATTTCTCATAAGATAGCCACAAAGTAGTGGTTAAGGTAGATTGCTGTGCAAGCAAATAAAAATTAACAGTACTTTTCTAATTCCAAAGGCTGCAAACCAGGACACATCAAGGAGAATTTCTGAAGAACGAGGGCAGAGTTTTGCTGCAGCATTTGGGACCCTGGTGTTGAAAGCAAATAAGACTCCTGAACCCACACTTGTCAGGCCTTATTTTCCTGGGGCCATCTCCAAGCTTACCGTCCAATTATGGATGGCCAGCGGTCTCTTGATGCTGCTGGTCCAATCAGCTACAGAGCCTTGACAGCCCTACCAACAGAAGTAGGCATTGCTGAAACAAGTAGGAGAACACAAAGACACCTCCAAGTTGAGGACACACGGAGAGGTAAAAATAATTAAACCCTTTGGAGGAGCCAAGCAGGCAGGCCCTTCCAATCAGAGAGGAATCCCCTTCAAAGGCAACCCCTGGAGCCACAAGTGCGGCCATTGTTGCTAGCAGCCCCCTCTTTGTGGATGGAGCCTCTGGCTCCGATGGCCCCCACTAAATTATCTCAGGGAGGGCACCTCCATTTGGATGTGGCATGTGGGCTGCTCTGCCAGCAGCAAAATCTCACTAAGCACTCTAAATAGCACCTAATTGGTGCCTTAAATATGCAGATCTGCATTCCTACCCACCCCTGGGAAATTTTCCCCAGGGGTGGGAATGCCTCAGGGAGCTGTCCCAATGCCACCCTGGGGCCATGAAAATTCTGCCTCAAGACTCTGTAGCCCCTTCTATCACTGGCACTGGCTTGGGGAAGCACTCCTGTTCCTCCTAGCCCAGAAGCATTGCACAGAAAAGTGTCTTTTTAAAACTTACCCTGGCCTCTTCTGGTCACTCGATGGTTCCCATCATGATTCCGCGATTGGGTTTGGACCTGTATGGGATACCCAAATCAAAAAGTCAAAATGCTGTTGCATTGTCAAAAGTGCCATCTGGTCAGGATTTTCACTGTATATTAGGTCCACACCTGCCAGGACAGATATGACTTTGGCATTGGTGAATTAAGTTAAGCAAAGCTGGTGGTGGGATGGGGCGGAACACTTCAAGAACATTTATAGGCATAAAAAGTCAAACTTTTATTACTTTCGTTTTGAAAAAAATAATTTAATATAGGTTAGAAAGTTGCTTTTTGTCAATTGACATATTTGTTAAATGAGTATTAGAGAGAATTGCCCTTACTATTAGTTGTTTGTTACTTCACCTGAAATATAGGTTTGGCTGATATGGCACTCTTTTCTCTGTTTAAGATATCCTGCATTTAGATGTAGTACATAAACAGGAGCTCTTGAATACCAGTAAATGGTTTTTATGTCAAAATTGTTGAAGGAGGTTAAAAAATTGTCAGCAAGCAGAGACCATAAATACTTTTAAGGTGGAACTGGATAGTTGGTTGAAAAAGAGTAACATTAAAAGGAATGGGAATAAAGGAATTGGATTGGAATAGATGTTTCATGGAGAAAATTGCCAACAGTCTTTGTTGATCAAATGGCCTTTTTCTCTAGTGAATTATTCTGATTTGATGAAACAGTATTCTGAGAGCTTGAATTACAACATATTTATATTTACAACTGCTCTCCATGATCAGCCTTTGGTAGTTAAGCTATTGAGGAATATCATTGTCTTTTCGAACAGCTACATCAGTTAAACAAAGCAGACAAATATATGAATCTGCAGAAATAATCATTTATCAATACGAACCTTTCTGAAATTTAACTGATTTTTACATTCCTCAGAAGAACTGTGAGAAATAATTCACATTATTTTCTGTTTTGTACTATCTGTCATTAAAAATAGGTCTAAAAAATTACATATAACTATTGGAGGTGACTCCAGCTGCATTGAAAGGAATTATTTCAACCACTCTGAATATATGTGAAGCCTCAACACACTTCTTGCTAATGATATTATGCTGCCTCAGTAGCTTTCTCTAGAAGCTGATGAAAGAATGCTTTCCTAACTGAACATTGGTCTTTGTTATGGTTTTCTTCCCTTAAGGTCTGCACATGATCTTATTTAAACCTGTGCCACATACCATTTTCAAAGATATGTTAAAATTTGTGGCTTGCTGAAAAATACCTTTTGAACAAATGTATTTTAAAAGCCTACCCCAAGGAATTTAATAGTATCCTCCCTTATGGTTATGTGCTGCCAGCCATTGAGTCAAAATAGTGCTTTTCCTGCCTTGATTAAGGTCTTTGACAGATGGGCCAGATTATCCCCTCTGTAAACACAAACTACACAGAGCCCAATCTGAATTTGGCACAAACCAAATTTATCATCTTTGATTAAATAACAATGTACGCTTGCCAGGGATATATAAATATTCTCATTTCAGAGATGTTAAGGGAGGTTCACAAAATTCAAAGCTGTTTATCAAAGATTGTTTCAGAGTTGTAATGATCAATAAAGGTGTGGGTTCCTAAGTGAGATCCAGGACTATGAAGCTAGTCATTGCTTCGAAGATGGATGATTTTTTTTTAAGCCCAGAGAGCCATAGAGCCATTTATTTTGTAATCTATGAGGGAATGAGATGCTGAAGCTGCCATTCTTTTATATCTAGCGCATGTATTTTCTCTAGGGATCTCATAACTGAAAAGCCAACCCATTCCACCAGTGCTTAAAGTGAAATTTATCTGCATCAGCAGATAAACCCTAAAGCTGCCTTTGATATAAGGTATCCTCTTTAAGGATGCAACACAGGGATTAGGTAAGATTATGGGCTTTAATTTTAATCAATAAAGCTTGGCACTGATATTCCCAGGAATGGCCCTCATTGCCAGCAACTTGAATAAAATGTATTTATGCATCGCTCCTAAAGACAAATAAAGCAAATGCTGATTGCAAAGTCCTTGCATAGTCTGCCAGCTGCTGATCAGGCTATTGCCTCCTAGGGTGCACAGACACAGCTGTCAAAAGCCAAAGCAGAATATACACTGTATTCTGGTGATGTGTTATGGTGTGAGTGACTGGTGATGTCTCAACAAAGGTTAACAAGGTAATATAACCGTAATGTCATCAGCATAATTTCTGAATATCAATGATTTTTCAATTCTTTTTTCTTAAAAATCTGGTACACATTTAAAGACCTTAAAAACCAACCATCAAAGATGACTGTTTGAAATGTTTCATTATACCCTTGGAATTTTTATACTAATTAACATCTGAATGGTTGATGAAAGTGCCTGAAAAATTTATTGGATACAAGATTCAGCTCAATAACGCCAATAGCATGGGCATTGCGTGTGCATGCTGGAAGTATGCAGAATAGGCAGATTGTAATGTTATTCAGCGATCTGCCATTTTGCACCTCACCCCTCAAGTTAATGCCTTATCTTAACTACACATGTGTATTGAACAACATGAAGAACTCCCACCAGTGCTATTTAAAAGAATCAGCAAAACTTATTATTTACTTTCTACTGGTTCCGTTTGAGTTTGTGGAAGTGCTGGATATTTGGAGCAGTTGCTTACAGTTGGTGCAGTCTGCAAGGAGTAGTATACATGGGAACGCATTGCTTGTGACTGAAATGGCTTTGAGAACATCACTTGCTCCCAGTGACGGGGCTATAATAAGACTTAGGCTACAGCATGAGAAGAAGATAGCCTGCTTGCAGAAGCTTAAGAGGATGGGGAGCAGGGCCCTAAGCAGAAGTCATAACCAACTGGGGTCTTCCAGAAGCACTTCTCTTAATTCCATCTAAGCCTGGAATAGTGTATTCAGTGCCTGTGTCACAGAACTCTGCCACCTTTTTTTTTCATTCATTCATGGGATGTGGGCGTCGCTGGCTAGGCCAGCATTTATTGCCCTAATTGCCCTTGTTCAGAGGGCATTTGAGAGTCAACACATTGCTGCGGGTCTGGAGTCACATGTAGGCCAGACCAGGTAAGGACGGCAGATTTCCTTCCCTAAAGGGCATCAGTAAACCAGATGGGTTTTTTAGATAATCAGTTCATGGTCATCATTAGACTTTTAATTCCAGGTTTTTATTGAATTCATATTCCACCATCTGCCGTGGCAGGATTCGGGGTCCCCAGAGCATTATCCTGGGTCTCTGGATTACTAGTCCAGTGACAATATCACTACACCATTGCCTCCTCTTGGAACTAGACCTGCAGCCTCAGAAGAGAGTGTGGATGATGCTACCAGTCGCTATGATAGTGACTGTGGCTCTCAATTTCTTCACAGCCAGAACTTTCCAGGCTGGAATGGACAACATATCCAGCATCTCCTAGTGGCTCTCCATTGCTGTATCAGAGAGGTGGCTGAATCTCTGGGCTGAATTTTACACCAGTGGGATTTTATGGTCATGCCACAGTCAATGGAGTTTAGAATGGCTCGCCGCATTTTACTGCCCCGTTCTTGCTGCGGCGGGGTCGTAAAATTCCAGCCCCTGTAAGCCAGGAGAAAGAACTTCATTGTCTTCTCTCTGAACAGAGAGAATGAAGCAAACGGAGTACACATGTGCCTTTGCCAGGATAATGTGCAATATGATGTACGGTGCCATTGACTACAAATGTGGCTTTATGGGTACTGTATCTCAATGTACTGCAAATGCAAAGGTTACCATTCACTCAATGTTCTGTTGGTGTGTGATCACACTTAGCACATCATGCTAGTTAATGTCTACTAGCCTGGCAGCAGACATGAAGTGCTCATCTTGCGCCACACTGGGGTTCCATCGGCCTTTCAGCCACCACACCAAACCAGAGGGTAGCTACTGGATGGCATGGGTTAACCCCTCTAAACCTGGCTAGTGACTCACTTCCACAACCAAGCATTTTGTGGCCAACATGCATATACTGAGAGTCATGCTGTCAAGGGAAACATCATCAAACGAACAATTGGGGTACTGAAGCAATGGTTTTGCAGCTTCAATGGCACTGGCGAAGCCCTCCTACTTGCCGAAGTGGATATCTCAAGTTATAGTGGTCTGCTGCATTCTCCATAACTGGTCCTTTCCCACCAGAATTCAGTCAGGACTTCATGAGGAGGAGGAACTGGAGGAGGTGGAGGAAGGTTAGAAGCAGCCAACACATCCACATTCGAGATGGGTTGTCCATGATTGCACATCCTTTGAATAAAAATAAAACCCCAGATCCCACGCTCTGAAGAAGAGTCATAGGGACTCGAAACATTAACTCTGTCTTTCTCTCCACGGATACTGTTAGACCTGCTGAGTTTTTCCAGCATTTTCTGTTTTTGTTTCAGATTTCCAGTATCCGCAGTATTTTGCTTTTAACCCAGATCCCCATTGTTCAACGGTTCCACTCCACCTGTTACGGATCCAGACTCCTGTTGGCCACAGTGCTGAAATAAAAGCCACCACAAAACAACCATTCCACACCAATTTTGTCCAACAAAACATCCAATACTCCATACAGTATTCAGCTAATCACCATTATCCATTCCCTCAGTGCTAATCTTGCGGACATCCTTGCATGGATGGTGCTCCTACATAGTGGCTGCGGAATGCGGGTGGAAGATTTTTGACTTTCAGTTGGGGAGACTGTAGGTGGCCTTTCAGAATGTCCTAGAGCAACTCTGGGCCTTGAGGGCCTGGCTTCAGACTGCATCACCTAGATGTGGGTTACAGCAGTCTGGGCTGACTAGCTGACAGGCAATAGTGGGGGCACTGGTGGAGTGGCAGTGGCAGTGGCAGGGCGATGAATGTGGTCATCCTGAGAGAGAGGATGGAGCCACTGTCACTGTCCCATGGTGGAGACTCAACAATCCTCATAATCTGTTGGAGGACAGATTGTTGGACCATTGTGAGAGCCTGCAAGCCCCTTTGAGTACTGGCATTTGCACCCAACTTGGCGCATTCTGAGCCTGCCTGGTACCGAGCTGGGCTTGTATGGCAATAAGCAGAGGTTTCATGACTTCAGTCTGAGTTTCCACTGCTGTACTCAGACTTTGGGTGTTTTCTACCTGTGCTGCAATGGAAGCTAAACCATCAGCCATCTGATATTGTATCATGGTTGGGTATGCAAGTGCTCTCATGGAGTTGTCCACCACTTACACAGTGGTAAGAATGGACTTCAAGCTCTGCATGAAACCCTGTGCAATGATGGAATCATATTTTTTAATGCTCCTTGCAATGATGGTATACTTTTGCCAATGCACCAAGAATTCTGTATGTATGCACATTAGCCTTTTTCTATACAGTGCTCTAGTGAAATCCTCTGCAGCAAACTCATATGTGATCTTCCTTCTGGAGGGTTGGCACCCATGTGATTCTGCCCCCCTAGTTTGGTTGCAGCCCAGTGCTGCTTGGTAACTCACCAGATCCCTATTATGGTCACATTGTCCTGCAAAATAGAGGGCAGTGTGTCAGTGAATGGCGCAATGTTTAGCTGATATGTCTGCCACTATCAAATTGCTGGTATTGTAAGCAAGGTATGAATGTGTGGTTTTTGGAAATGCTATATATGTAGGGTGAGGTGAGGAAATGAATGTGAGGGAATTTGTGATTGATAGAGATTTTTGGGAGGTGAGTGAATGGAATTTGGTTAATGGAGCAGTGTGGGGCTAGAGGTGCAGTTGGTAGGATATGACATGAAAATGTATTCACTAACCTTGACCACTCATGTGAGGTCATTAAACTTGTTTCAGTATTGTATCCAGATCCTTGGGACTAGCTTGCAGGCATTGAGCACAATGGCTATTTGATCCCATTACAGTATCTGCCTTTTGGGCCTGCTGGCTCTTTTAGAGACAAGGACCTCTCTGCTCCAATGTACCTCCTGTACCAAGGCCTCCAGCACAGCATCTGAGAACCATGGGGCAGCTCCGGCCTGTTGTGCCAATTTTTCTAGGTTCTTCCTGATTTTCAACTTTTCTTTCACCAGTTTCAGTCCCTGCTGCAACCATAACACACCTCGCCATTAAGAAGTGCAATCTGGCATTAAGTATTGTAGGTTAGCTGTGGTGCTAGTCTTGCATGAACTTGGGCCACTGCTGAAGCATGTAGCCACTCAACAGCGCATTCAGTGCTAGGAAACTGTACACCACAATCATTACAATTTGCAGGCAGCATGAAGCATGATGTGGAATAGTCATGCATCATGATCCCTGTGCCTGATTTCAGGGGCCCTGCAATTTTGTCCCCATTTTGTTTAATATGATGGCTGTGGACCCGTTCCTCAGTACCAGTTATTTGTTTCTCTGTAAGATATAAACTATTGATATGTTGCTTGAAACCAAAATCATGTTTGGATTAATTCTTGTAAGTGGAGGAGAATACCTTATGTTTTAAGGAGGTAATAACAACATGATTACTGTTGCAATGTCTTGTATGAGGATTTTCAGCACATAAGATTGCTCCCTAAATTTGGGGTGCCTGAAATTGGAGGCATTCTCATGGCAAGAAGCATTTGCAGGATTTTATTTTTGTTTTATTGTTTAAAATAGGTTGAGAATATGGTTCACCCAAACAGAATGCCCCAGCTTGTCTTGTTATGCATTGCCTTGGAATTTTGACTTTAGGGTTGATTTTTTAAATGCACACTCTTCCACCTTGACTACTAGGAGTGCATATGAGGGAATTGCAAGTGTGCTTTCCACAGTTTTCAGTCCATTAAAGCTAAAATGGAATATTGTCTGGGGTCAATAGGTGAAAATTGTGGGTAACTCAATGGTAACTTTCCAATATATGCCACAAATGAGTAAAGTTCTATGCCAAGATTATCCAAGTATGCATTTGAAAAATCAATTCTAAAATTGATACTGTGGAATCTGGAAATCTGAAATAAAAACAGAGAACTCTGGAAATACTCAACTAGTTTGGCAGCAAATGTTGAGCGAGAAACATGGGCCCAGAACTTCCCATCTCCAGATGGTTGTATCCCAGAGGTACCCCTGAAGATGCACTAGCAGCTCCCTTGGATATTCCAAACTAGAATCTAGGGTGACTACCCTGGAATTGCTTGGGAAGTTTCGATTTCCGATAGGCAATTCCCCTGCATCTGTAACCCTCTGAAAAAGTCTCCATTCTGATTTAAAGTTGAAGCCTTCGGATGGTTCTGACTCCTGAATAGTACCTGAATAGTAACCCAGCAAAATCTAGAACGTTTAAAACCTGTTCTAACTGTTGGGTAACTAACTACTCACCCCCTGACTATCCCCCCACCCGACCAACCTACTCATCACCAACCCAACTACTCCCCAGGCCCAACTACCCCCAGGCCGCCTGGCTACACCCCCAACCTGACTACCCCCCGACCCCTCAAATTCCTCCTGACCTCCTGACTACCACCCAAACCCAATTTACCCCCATGATCACCCTGACCCACATTACTCCCTCACCCACCCACCTGCCACCCTATCCCTTCATCCACTTACCTGCCATCCCACCCTTTCACCCATTTACCTGTCACCCTACCACCTTAATTGCCAACCTACCCCTCACCCACTCACCTATCACCCTACTCCCTCACTCACTCACCTGTCACCCTACCTCTTACCCACTTGCCTGCCACCCTATCCCCTCACCTGCCACCCTACCCACTCACCTGCCAGCCTACCCCTTCCCCCCTACCCATTTACCTTATACATTTACTTTCTGTCCGTAGCTTCTCAAAGAAGTTTTGGGACTTCTAAACTTTCTACTTAGCAGAATACGACAGCAAATGCGTAAAAAAGGGGGTTTGCCTTGTATGATGGTTCTCTCCCCTGCCAAGAATGCCTCACCGCGTGAGTTTGGAAGGATCCTCCAATGGAAGACAGGCTGGAAATATCATAGAAAGATAGGGAGGTAACCTTTTTGTTGATCTGAGTTGAAAATAGGGATTCTGACCCTGTGGGCCATGATTATTGAGTTTTTAAGCAATATTAGGACAAAAGTTCTTAATTTTTGGCACATGTCCCTTTTGATAAATGTTCCAGCCTCCTAACTCCCAACCAAGATGTTATCTTTGCTATGAGAATCTGTCCCCTTTCAGGAAGATGCCAAACTATTCAATTCAAGTGCAAGCATCTTATGGACTTTATCTGCATATTGGTTTGATTGGCAGGTATTTTTGAGTTTGAGAGATTCCTGTTTCAATTCTCTTTACCATAATCACATTTTGAGTTGCATTTCTTAGCCAATCTTGTTCCATCCGAAGTTGTTGAGAGAGAGAGTGAAGTAGGCCTGAGAGACTTCATGGATGTTCAGAAAGTAGTGATGATGTTAAAGTTTAGGGATTTATATCATGTCCAATTTACTTCTCAGTTTAACATAGCCAATGTAACTGTTATTTTCTATCTCCTTAGCAGGGATAGTTAAGCCTATGACTATTTCAAATCTACAACACCTCAGGTGTGTTATTGTTTCTGTTCACTTATCCATTTACTATCTGTTTAATAGGTTATAACTTAAGCCTTGTTCCAGTGAAATATTTATTCTGCTACCTTCCACGGTGCATTGTATATCTAACCACTCACTGTGTGAAAAGGTTTTTCCTCATGTTGCCATTGCTTCTTTTGCCAATTACCTGAAATCTGTGCCTAAAAAATAAAAACAAAAAACTGCGGATGCTGGAAATCCAAAACAAAAACAGAATTACCTGGAAAAACTCAGCAGGTCTGGCAGCATTGGCGGAGAAGAAAAGAGTTGACGTTTCGAGTCCTCATGACCCTTCAACAGAACTGAGTAATATTAGGAGAGGGGTGAAAGACCCAAACTTCCCTGTCGCTTGCCATTTTAACACTCCACCCTGCTCTCTTGCCCACATGTCTGTCCTTGGCTTGCTGCACTGTTCCAGTGAAGCCCAACGCAAACTGGAGGAACAGCACCTCATCTTCCGACTAGGCACTTTACAGCCTTCCGGACTGAATATTGAATTCAACAACTTTAGATCTTGAACTCCCTCCTCCATCCCCACCCCCGTTCCGTTTCTTCCCCCTCCCTTTTGTTTTTTCCAATAATTTATATAGATTTTTCTTTTCCCACCTATTTCCATTATTTTTAAATCTATACCTTTAATGCCCTGCTAGTCTTTCTACCCCACCCCCGCTAGAGCTGTACCTTGAGTGTCCTGCCATCCATTCTTAATTAGCACATTCATTTAGATAATATCACCACCTTCAACACCGCTTTGTTCCTTTGTCTGTGACGTCTTTTGATTATCTGCTCCTATCACTGCTTGCTTGTCCCTACAACCACGCCCACCCAACTTCTCTCCCCCCCCCCCCCACCCCCCCCACACCCCCCCCCCCCCCCCCCCCCCCACCCCCCCACCTTAAACCAGCTTATATTTCACCCCTCTCCTAATATTACTCAGTTCTGTTGAAGGGTGATGAGGACTCGAAATGTCAACTCTTTTCTTCTCTGCCGACGCTGCCAGACCCGCTGAGTTTTTCCAGGTAATTCTGTTTTTGTTTTGAAATCTGTGCCTTCTTGTTCTTGATCCTTCTGCCAACAGGAACAGTTTCTCTCTATATCTACACTGTCCAAGCCCCTTATGATTTTGAATACCTCTGTCAAATTCCCTCTTAATTTTCTCTTCTCCAAAGAAAACAGTACCAACTTCCCCAGTGTAATGATACTGCATCTTAATATATTTAAAAGTATATTGCAAGATTGACAGAGATGAAATGGTAAAATATCAATCTACTGGCCACTAGGTAGTTTCCTTGTTCATTACTGCTAGTCACCCATCAGAGGCACAGTAGTTAGATACTGAAGAGAAAAATCAAAAGAAAAATTGGAATTGCTTTTGCTGCTCTTGGAAGATTAAGCAGGAAATGGAAATCTAAAAATATTTCCGTGAGAGCAAAGGTAAGAGCTTATGAAGCGAGGGACATCCCCATCTACAGATCTCAGTTTTGGAACGTGAGAAAAGTCAGCAACAGAGATGACAGCAGAGGTCAGCACAAAGTTCAGCTCAATGGAGCACTGCTAGACAGATTGCCCACTTAACTCAACAAATTTGGTGAGGGAAAGAATTTTAAAGATTGATGTCTTTCTAAAATCTAGTCAAGTTTGCATTGAGCATTTTTTACTTAACTTTAATTTGAAGTTTCTTATCAGTGATAAACAAGCTGCCTGCTAGTGAAAGCGGCACAGTTAGTTAATTGGATGGTTAGTTAGAACTGGTTCCTCAGCCAGCAGGGTCTGCACAGATCTCTGGAATTTCAGCTAGTATAAATACAGGAGATTTTGTTAACACACAAACTAAATAGTACAAAGTCCAGGTTAAGGGCATCTCCTCAGGCTAGAGAGGAACTAGGTGTAGGATGGCAAGGATCTGGTTGTCGTGGCCCACTTGGGTACCAATGGCATAGATAGGGCTAAGAAAGAGGTTCTGCTGAGGGAGTATGAGAAGTTAGGGTCAAAATTAACGAGCAGAACCATGAAGGTAATAATCTCTGGATTACTGCCTGAACCATGAACAAATTAGCATAGGATAAATAAGATCAGAGAGTTGAATGTGTGGCTCAAAGATTGGTGTGGGAGAAATGGGTTTTGATTCATGGGCCACTGGCAGCAGTACTGGGGAAGGTGGGAGTTGTATCATTTGGACTGCCTTCACTTGAATCCTGCTGAAACCAGTGTCCTATGAATTGTACAATTAGGGCTGTAGAGAGAGGGAGTGGGGTGGGGGGAGGGTTCATGTGAGCGGAACTTTAGAAAGTTAACAAGAAAGGACAAGGGAATAGTGCAGGGTAGCGATACAGGGAATCATAACCAGAATGAGACAACAAGGAACAGAGCATACAATGTAAAAGTACACCAGCAAATAGGGTTAAAGTAAGTAAAAAGACATAATTAAATACTCTTTATCTGAATTCATGCAGAATTTGTAACATGGTGGATGAACTGATAGCATGAATTGGAATAAATGGATATGATATTATAGCCATTACAGAGGCATGGTTGCAAGGAGACCAAGGCTGGGAGCTGAATATTCAGGGAATTTGACATTTCAGAAGGATATGAAGGAAGGGAAAGGAGATGGGGTAGCTCTGCTAATACAGGTTGAGATCAGTACAGTAGTGAGAAATGATCTTGGCTGAGAAGATCAAAACATAGGGCTGGATTTTACCATCGGCGAGCGGGGGCAGGACCCGCTCACCAACAGGTAAAA
This sequence comes from Cetorhinus maximus, assembly GCF_964194155.1. NCBI lineage: Eukaryota > Metazoa > Chordata > Chondrichthyes > Lamniformes > Cetorhinidae > Cetorhinus > Cetorhinus maximus. The sequence goes on from NC_135881.1 coordinate 109,136,375, forward strand.
TTACGCACGGTGACGTCGGGCAGAATTCCTGATGTCACCGCGCCCCATTAAAATTTTCAGGAAGGCAGGGGTGCAGCAAAATCAGCTGTGTGCTCGCCGACCTGTCAATGACCAATTTGAGGCCATTGACAGAGCAATTAAAGTAATTAGGCCGGGACCCTCGGCGGAAGCTAGCAAAACCATGAAACCTCATCCAAAGGCGGGATGAGGTTTCATGTAGGGTTTTAAACATTTTAAGAAAGTTTTTTTTGGAAATTATGAACATGTCCCAACTCATGTAACATTGTCACATGAGGGGACATGTAAGGGATTTTTTTTTTCTCTATTTTTAATATTTTTGAAAATAGAGGCGATCTCCCTGAGGCAGCACTGAGCCTCAGGCAGATGAGTGCGCTCTTTCATGCGCATGCGCGAAAGAGCGCACTCTCGATTTTAGGCATTCCCCCGTGCCTGCACAGGGAGTGCATAGCGCTTCCCTGCGGACGTCACGCTGGGCGGGCCTTAATCGGCCCGCCCACATAAAATGGCCGGGGGCACCAATCGGAAGCACGCCCACCCATCAACTTCCCCCCCCCCCGACAGGGGGATAATTCAGCCCATAGAGTCAGTTTGGATGGAAATAAGAAAAAACAAGGGAAAGAAGTCACTGGTGGGACTAATTTGTATGCCTGCTAACAATAGCTACGCTGTAGAACAGAGTACAGGTCAAGAAATGATGGGGCTTGTGAGAAAGGTACTGTAATTATCATGGGCTATTATAATCCTAATATGGATTGAACAATTCAAATTGACAAAGGTAGCTTTGGTGATGAGTTCATAGGATGTATTTGGGAGAATTTCTTAGAACAATATGTTCTGAACCAACTAAGGAACAGCCTATTTTAGACCTGGTAATATGTAATGAGGCAAGATTAATTAATGATTTCATGATAAAGGATTATCTAGGGAAGCGTGACCATTGCTTGCTAGAATTTCACATTCAGTTCCAGGGTGACAAACCTGGGTCTGAAACTAGTACCTTCAATTTAAATAAAGGTAATTACAATGGTATGAATACAGAATTTGCCACCGTGGGCATGGAAATAGGTTAAAAGGTAAAACGGTAGAGAAGCAGTAGCAGACATTTAAGGAGATATTTCATAACTCTCAAGAAAGGTATATTCCACTGAGAAAGAAAGATTCTATGAGAAGGATGCACTATCCATGGCTAACTAGGGAAGTTAAGGATGATATCAAAATGAGAGAAAAGGCATATAATGTTGCGAAGTTTAGTGGTAGGCCTGAAGTTTGGCAAAATTTTAGAAACCAGCAAAGGATGGCTGGTTAAAAAGAGGGAGAAATTAGAAATATGAGGAAATATGAAAACAGATAGTAAGAGCTTCTACAAGTAAATAAAAAGGAAGAGAGTAGCTAAAGTGACCATTGGTCTCTTAGAGGATGAGACTGGGGAATTAACAATGAGAAACAAAAGAAATGGAAGAAGCTTTGAATAAATATTTTTACCTGTTTTCATGGCAGAAGACACAAAAAGCATCTCAATAATAGAAAAAAAATCAAGGAGAAAAGGTATGAAGAAAACTAATGGGACCAAAAGCTGACAAGTCCCCTGGACCTGATGGCCTGCATCCTACGGTCTTATGGAAGTAACTGCAGAGATAGTGGATGCATTACCCAGTGGATTGAAAAACCGCAGCTGTAACACCTCTATTCAAGAAAGCAGGAAACTGACCAGTTAGCCTAACGTTTTAATTGGGAAAATCCTGGAATCTATTCTTAAGAAAGTAGTAGCTGGACACTTAGAAAATCATAACACAGTCAAGCAGGGTCAATAATATTTTATGAAAGAAAATTATGTTAGAGAAATGTATTAGCATTATTTGAAGTTGTAACAAGCAAGGTGGATCAAGGGGAACCAGAAAATATAGTGTATTTTTATTTCCACAAAGCATTTTATAAGGTGTCACATAAAAAATTATTACATAAGATAAGAGCTCATGGTGTTGAGGGTAATATTTTAACATGGACAGAAGATTCGCTAACTAAGAGGAAACAGAGAATCAGGATAAACAGGTCATTTTCAGGTTAGCAAACTGTAACTAGCGGAGTGTCACAGGGATTAAGGCTGAGGGCTCAACTATTTACGATCTATATTAATGATTTGGATGAAAGGATCGAATGCAATGTAGCAAAATTTGCTGGCAATACAAAGGTAGGTAGGAAAGCAAGTTGTGAGGAGGACACAAAGGTGTGGGGGGGTGGATTTTCTGGCCCCGCCCACTGCCAGGATCATCCAGTAACGCTGAAAGTTAATGGACTTCTGGCTGGGCCGTCAAATCTCCTGCGGCAGGTCCCGCCATGACAGGGCCGAAAATGCTATGCAAAGATTCTGCAATTAGCTGCTAGACTGGGTCTGCAGCAGGTGGTGAGGGAACCAACAAGAGGGAAAAACATGCTAGACCTCATCCTCACCAACCTGCCTGCCACAGATGCATCTGTCCATGACAGTATTGGTAGGAATGACGACCGCACAGTTGTTGTGGAAATGAGGTCCCGCCTTCACATTGAGGATACCCTCCATCATGTTGTGTGGCACTACCACCATGCTAAATGGTATAAATTTTGAACAGATCTAGCAACTCAAGACTGGGCATCCATGAGGTACTGTGGGCCATTAGAAGCAGCAGAATTGTACTTGAACACAATCTGTAACCTCGTGGCCCGGCATATCCCCCAGTCTACTATTACCATCAAGCCAGGGGATCAACCCTGAAGAGTGTAGGAGGGTATGCTAGGAGCAGCACCAGGCATACCTAAAAATGAGTCAACCTGGTGAAGCTACAACACAGGACGACATGCATGCCAAACAGCATAAGCAGCAAGTGATAGACAGAGCTAAGCGATCCCACAACCAGCAGCGGATCAGATCTAGGCTTTGCAGTCCTGCCACGACCTGTCATGAATCGTGGTGGGCAATTAAACAACTCACTGGAGGAGCAGGTACCACAAATATCCTCATGCTCAATGATGGAGGAGCCTAGCACATCAGTGCAAAAGATAAGGCTGAAGAACTTACTACAATCTTCAGCCAGAAGTGCTGAGTGGATGATCCATCTCGGCCTCCTCTAGAGGTCCCCAGCATCACAGATGCTAGTCTTCAGCTAATTTGATTCACTCCACGTGATATCAAGAAACAACTGAAGGCACTGGAGGCTATGGGCCCTGACAAAAAGAGGGAAAAATTAGAATTTGAGAGCAAACTATGGGGAAATGTGAAAACAAAATGTAAGAACTTCTACAATAGGACTGAAGACTTGTGCTCCAGAACTTGATGTGCTCCTAGCCAAGCTGTTCCAGTACAGCTAGAACACTGGCATCTACCGGCTATGTGAAAATTGCCCAGTTATGTCCTGTACACAAAAAGCAGGACAAATCCAACCCAGCCAATTACCATCAGTTTACTCTCCATCATCAGTAAAGTAATGGAAGGGGTCATCAACAGTGCTATCAAGCGGCGCTTGCTTAGCAATAACATGCTCGCTGATGCCCAGTTTGGTTTCACAGGGCTACTCAGTTCCTGACCACATTACAGCCTTGGTTTAAACATGGACAAAAGAGCTGAACTCCCAAGGTGAGCTGAGAGTGACTACCTTTGACATCAAGGCCGCATTTGGCCAAGTGTAGCATCAAGGAGCCCTAGCAAAACTGGAGTCAATGGGAATCAGGGGGAAAGCTCTCCGCTGGTTGGAGTCAAACCTAGGACAAAGGAAGATGGTTGTGGTTGTTGGAGGTCAGTCATCGCAGCTCCAGGACATCACAGCAGGAGTTCCTCAGGGTAGTGTCCTTGGTCCAACCATCTTCAGCTGCTACATCAATGACCTTCTTTCCATCATAAGGTCAGAGGTGAGGATGTTCACTGATGATTGCACAATGTTCGGCGCCATTTGTGACTCCTCAGATACTGAAGCAGTCCATGACCAAATGTAGCAAGACCGGGACAATATTCAGGCTTGGGCTGACAAGTGGTAAGTAACATTCACGCCATACAAGTGTCAGGCAATGACCATCTCCAACAAGAGAGAATCTCCCCTTGATGTTCAATGGCATTAACCATCACTGAATCCCCTACTATCAACATCCTGGGGGTTACCATTGACCAGAAACTGAACTGGACTAGTCATATTAATACTGTGGCTACAAGAGCAGGTCAGAGGCTAGGAATTGTGCGACGAGTAACTCACCTCCTGACACCCTCCAAAGCCTGTCCAACATCTACAAGGCACAGCTCAGGAGTGTAATGGAATACTCTCCGCTTGTCTGGATGAGTGCAGCTCCCACAAAACTCAAGAAGCTTGACACCATCTAGGACAAAACAGCCTGCTTGATTGGCACCACACGCACAAACATTCACTCCCTCCACCCCTGACGCACAGTAGCAGCAGTGGATACCATGTACAAGATGCACTGCAATAATTCACCAAGGCTCCTTTGACAGCACCTTCTAAGCCCATGACAACTACCATCTAGAAGGCAAGGGCAACAGATAGATGGGAACACCACCACATGAAAGTTCCCCTCCAAGTCACTCACCATCCTGACTTGGAAGTATGTTGCCGTTCCTTCACTGTCGCTGGGCCAAAATCCTGGAACTCCCTTCCTAAGAGCACTGTGGGTGTACCAACACCACATGAACTGCAGCAGTTCAAGAAGGCAGCTCACCACCACCTTCTCAAGGACAACTAGGGATGGGCAATAAATGCTGGCCCAGCCGGCGAAGCCCACATCCTAGATAGGTAAAGTGAGTGGGTAAAAATTTAACAGATGGAACATAACATGGGAAAATGTGAGGTTGTCCACTTTGGCAGGAAGAATTGAAAAGCAGAATATTATTTAAATGGAGAGAGATTGTATAATGCTGTTGTACAAAGGGTTCTGGGTGTCTCTACATGAATCATAAAAAGTCAAGTACAGCAAATAATTAGGAAGGCAAATTGAATGTTAGCCTTTCAGTACAAGGAGGATGGAGTATAGATGTAGGGAAGTCTTGCTACAATTGTACAGGGCATTAGTGAGACTGCACTTAGAGTACTGCATACAACTATGCTCTCCTTACTTAAGGAGAGATATACTTGCATTGGAGGCAATTCAGAGAAGGTTCACTAAGTTGATTCCTGTGATGAAGGGGTTGTCTTATGAGGGAAGGCTAAGAAGTTTGAGCCTGTGCTAATTGGAGTTTAGAAGAATGATAGATGGTCTTATTCTAACATTTAAAGTTCTGAGGAGGCTTGACAGGGGCTTGAGGTGATATTTCCCCTTGTGGAGGAATCTCGAACTAGGGGACACCGTTTCAAAATAAGGGGTCTCCTATTTAAGATGGAGTTTAGGAGGCATTTTTTCTCTCAGAAGCTGGTTAATCTTTGGATTTCCCCGCACCAGAAAGCAGTGAGACTGGACCATTGAATATGTTCAAGGCTGAATTGGACAGATTTTTGATCTATGGGGGAGTCAAGGGTTATGGTGGGGATGGGCAGGAAAGCAGAGTTAAGGCCGAAACCAGATTAGCCATGATCTTATTGAATGGCACTAGTAGGCTCAAGGGGTGGAATAGACTATTCCTGCTCCTATTTCTGATGTTCTTATCAGCTGGTTGGGAAGAATGCTGTGAGTTCCAAGAATTAAATAGTAAGAACATGGCTTGGACAAAAAAACGGTGCTTATACAGGAATTCTGAAATAGCTCATTCTCATGTTTTGTTCATGGTTTAGGAATGGAAACAATTGGAATATCTTTAATGACTGCATACAGAGGTACATGGAAAGAAAAATCGAAGGAAAACTAAGGAAGAGCTGGGTGGACAATGTTAAGAGTCACTTGTCATACGATGGGATACAGATCACTGAAGTAGCCAGGCCAGTTTAGAACTGACAATGGTGGAGTGTACTGCCATATGCAGTTTGAATGGTGGTGGACAATTAAACAACTAACCCGGGGCAGGAGGATCCACAAGTACTCCTATCCTCAATGATGGGGGAGTCCAGCAGATCACTGCAAAAGACAAGCTGAAGCATTTGCAACTATCTTTAACCATATGTAGCGAGTGGACTATCCACTTTGGCTTCTTCCTATCCTCAGAATCAAAGATTTCAATCTTCAGCCAATTCAATTCACTCCAAATGATTCAAGAAAGGGCTGAAGGCACTGGATACTGCAAAGGCTATGTGCCGTAACAACATCCCAGTAATGGTTCTGAAGACTTGTGCTCCAGAATTAGCTATGCCCCTAACCAAGCTGTTCCAGTACAGCTACAACACTGTCATCTACCCGGCAATGTGGAAAATTGCCCAGGTATGTCCTGTCCACAAAATACATTACAAATCCAAACTGGCCAATTACCACCTCATCGGTCTACTCCTGATCATCAGTAAAGTGATGGAAAGTCTCATCAACAGTGCTATCAAGCAGCACTTACGCGGCAATAACCTGCTCACTGATGCTTAATTTGGATTTTGCCAGGGCCACTAGTTTCTGACCTCATTACAGCGTTGATCAAAGCATGGACGAAAGAGCTGAGTTCAAGATGTGAGGTGAAAGTGACTGATCTTGATAGCATTTGATCAAGTGTGACATTGAGGAAACCTAGCAAAATTGAAGTCAAGGGGAATCAAGGGAAAACTCTTCATTGATTGGGGTCATCTAGTACAAAGGAAGATGGTGTATTGGTTGGATGGTGTGTGTGTTCACTGCAGGGTTGTGGGCTAGGTCTAACCATCTTCAGCTGCTTCATCAGTGACCTTCCCTCCATCATAAGGTCAGAAGTGGGGATGTTCGCTGATTGTGCAATGTTCAGCACCATTCGTGACTCCTCAGATACTGAAGCAGTCCATGCCAATATGCAGCAAGACCTGGACAACATTCCTGTTTGGACTGATAAATGGCAAGTAACATTCACACCACACAAATGCAAGGGAATGACCATCTCCAATAAAAGAGAATCTATCCATCTCCCCATGACATTCAATGACATTAGCATCATTGAATCCCCCACCTGCCCATTGACCAGAAACTTAACTGAACCAGTCATATAAATACTCCCGCTATCAGAGCAAATCAGAGGCTGGGAGTTTTACAAGGAGTAACTCATTTCTGACTCCCCAAAGCCTGTCCATTATCAAAAAGGCACAAGTCAGTAGTGTGATGGAATACTCTCCACTTGCCTACATGAGTGCATTCCAACACATTCAAGAAGCTTGATAGGTACCCCATTCACCGACTTAAATATTCACTCCCTCCATCACCGATACACCGTGGCAGCAATGTGTACCATCTATAGGATGCACTGCAGTAACCCGCCCAGGCTCCTTCAACAGCATCTTTCAAACCTGCGACCACTACCACCTAGAAGGATAAAGGCAGCAAATGCATGGGAACACCACTACATGCAAGCTCCCCTTAAGCCACACACCATTCTGACTTGGAACTATATTGCCATTCCTTCAAAACCCTGGAACTCCCTAACAGCACTGTGGCTGTACCTACAACAAGAAGGCATCTCACCACCACCTCCTCAAGGGAAATTAGGGATGGGCAACAAATGCTGGCCAAGTCAACGATGCTCACATCCCATGAAAGGATTTTTTGAAAATTAATTCAGCTCTATTGTCACTGCTGAGTTGAGGAATGGGAGTTGATTTGTAATAGTAGCAGTAGTTGTTAGGTATTACATTCTGAATCTAAATTCAATAGTACCTGTAGCCTGCTTTAAAACATACTATAACAACAGAAAACCTCTCCTAAACAATTATTCTCATTTTGCCTTGTGGTATTCCTTCCTGGACAATGTAACTCATTGTGATATATGGTTCCCTGAGAGCAGTATCAACCTGGTATCACTTGGCTGTGTTTCACATGTTAGGCTAAAAAGGAGTATTAGCAGGCTATTCTGCTACTGGGACAATCATAATTAGCTTCTACCTTTTCTTTGATCAACATTAACACAATGGTGGAATCCTGGCTGTTTTTCAGCACACTAATCCAAAAGCTGAGGTTTCCAATATAAAACTGTCTAATTTACAAAAACAATCAAAATCTTATGTAGATAATCTGACATAACAATATTAAATTAGAATTACAAAAAATATTATCATTTTAAGGACATAGGTCCTTAAAAATAGTGGCGAAATAGTACTGAAGCAACATGAAGAAGAGGTAAGTGAAGCTGATCAATAAGAGTATGATTTATGTGACTGATGACTCCAGTTGATAGGTCAATTTGCTAAAGGTTCTGTAACCACACAAATCTATTCAGAAATCAAGTGTTCTTTTGTGATATTAAATGAAGCCCTCAAGCCTTACCTGACCCTGAGACCTCTTCAGTTTTACGCACAAATTGACCCTCCTCAAAACAAAATGGTTCCAAAAATAAATGCATCCTTGCCATTTTAAGTGGCTTCTGCCAAGTTTCTCTGACACCTGCTGCGATGTAATTTGTACGGTTACTGTTGCCTGCTGTCACCTCAGCAAGATATTAGGTCACATAGAGTTCAAATGAAAGCCTTCAACATTTATGGCAAAGCTAGTAAAATCCTTTTCTGCACTCTAACTACTCAATATATCACTATCTGTATGTATAACACTATATAGCTGTCTGGGTAAACTAACACCTTGCTATACCACTTTCTGTATACTAAAGGGCTAGCTTTCTGAATGTATAATCTGAGTGTGGATTCTTTTGTGGGAAGAAATCATGGTGCATGCCCCACAAGTTTTCAATAAATTTAAAGGATGGGATACTGTGAGCCATATCTATATGATTTTTCAATATGTCCTTTCCAACAGGCAAAGCTCAGCGATGGGATTGTAAGATCAGCAACATAGCCCACTCTGTATGAACCCTGTGCTGTGATCTTTTCTATTCACTACCCCTTGCAATAATGTTTCCCATAAAACAACCCCTCAGCGTAACTGTATATGAATCACTCTCTGCACACTGACTCCTTCCTCAATATTACATTTTATGCAGTAGTTAGTTATTTTAATTTCCAGTGTATGTTAACCCCCCTCCTATAATATTCTATATACATTTACTTCTTGGTATAACTCACTTTAATACACAGTGTGCAAACCCTTTCTATGATAAGTTATTAAATGAATGTAAGTAATATCACATTGAAACATTTCAAAGCGTTCCACCCAGTAAATTACTTTTAAAGTGCTAACTGTTGTTACAAAGGAAAATTCTGTTAAATTCCTCATTATGACACGGTCTTTATATTACATCTTCACTTTGATTATCTATATCCCATCTCTAGAATAAAATATTTTATGTGTCATCCTAAATACAGTGGCAATCCACATTGGTATTCCAATTGTAAGATTGGCAGAGGTGCTTTTCTCCAGATGAGATATTGGTGATGGTAATTATGGTGAAACTATCACTGTTTGCTATCATTACTCCACTAAAACTCACAGCAACTTCAGGAATTCACACATGTGCAAAATAATATGGAAATCCAGAAGTTGCTGTCAGTGATTCTTTGCTCCTACAGATGATGCACAGTTTAGACATCTCCAGACTGCAATCAATGGAAATCAATTGAATTGATGAGAACATCCACTTTTATGCTGTTAATCACCTTGTTGAATGAGGAGCAAAAGGGATTTTAGTGGCTTGCTTACTTCATAATTACAGCTAAATGCATTCACCTACCCTGAAAAGCTAATTCTATATTTGTAGAATGTAAAATATCTCAACAATGGCAAAAAATTCCACGTATTTTATTTTTCTTCTTTTCAAGAAGTTTATCTCTATTGTAGCTTCTATCTTAATCCAATCATAATCATTTGTTTCCCTATCTAAAAAATTAAATTAAAAATGAAGGACATTAGGTGTTGTTAACTTCCTGGTTTCCTATGTGAGAATACTTCAACTTGATTGGTTGCCTACTGCTGCTGATGCACGCCAAGACTTCCTCGTGACTTGGTACCAGATTTAAACTGCCATCAGGAAAGGGGAAAACCACACCATGCAGATCACTAGATCTTTGTGGGCTGTTTTCTTGGCAGTCAGCAGTGAGTGCTTTTGCTTCATCACTGACAGCAAAATCCATGCTATTAAGCTGGCATCCCTCAATTAACATCACTAAAAAGTGTATTTTAACTGCCCATTCATTTCATTAATGTTTGTATTTTGTGGCTGAATGTTAAATTCTTATCATGTTTGCTTACATAACAATAGTCACTGTTCTTCAAAGTAAATAATTTGACGTCAAACACTTTGAAATATCTTGAGAGATATAATAAAGTGCTTCAGAAGTGCGAGCTCTTTTTCTTTTATGTACTGCCTTCTCCCTATAATAATCTGATGATACAATGTCCATGAATCCCTATTAAATAGCCCCACTAATAAAGCTTTGATAACTTTTGACGGTAACCTTATAAAGGGCACAATGGCTAGGGTTCTTCTCCCAGGGGCAGTGTTCTGGTGGGGCTTCTGTTCACTCCTCTAGCACCACCTTAATTCTACGTAGGTAATAGTATTGGGCATCAATAAGTTACGATGCCAATACAGGCCAATTACATGAAAAGAAAGGAATCCCCAAACGACGTCAACAGAAGAAACTGATTGAAAAGATTTCACTTTCTAAAACTTTTATTGTAACAGACAATTCCAAAATCAACATAGAATTAAGCATGCATCAACAAACAAATACTATTTCAATAGAAATATTGGAGTTTACTTTAAACATAGATAACCCTCACAACTGCCTCAGCATCACTCCCCACACAAATGTGGCACCATGTGCAGTCTCAAAGGACTGAATCATCCTAGCTTTGCACTAAGTGCGGTAGCTGGCATGAAAAAAGTTGTTTTGCCTGTGGCTGCAATGGGGGGGTTTTTGCCCTGTTTTTTTCCCTTTCCCGCCTCACAAATTATGCAGTCACGAGAAACACACCGGATCACTGGGGGGCGGCCTCCGATTGGCCTGTCACGTTGTTACCTCGCTGCTTCCTCAGGCCGGGTGCCATATTTAAAATGCAGCCAGGCGCATACTTCTCAATACTTGCAGCCCAGGATTGGACCAGTTGAGACATGGCCCCAAAAACCAGGAAGATTGCAGCCCTGTGATTCGGTGACGCATCCCTGGGACATCATCTGGATGCCATGCATGCCCGCCACAAAGTCCTCTACCCCTGCTCTGGCTGCAGGAGACCCATCAGTCTGACCACTCTGACTTGAGAGGCTGTGGCAGAGGTGGTCAGTGCCAACGCTGCACACAAGAGGTCGGCCATCAAGTGCAGAAAACGGATGTATGATCTCATCTGTGCTGCCAGGGTAAGTCAACCATCTCATCAATTTCATCTCACCCACTCACAAACCCATCATACATTCACTCACTGTGAATTCAAGGGACATCATCATTTACTCTCTAACACACACCCTCATATCCCCACCTGGCCTTATCTCCTCTGGAGACTGCCTCCTCATCCTGTCCATGGCTCCACTCAGCACGCACGCATGCTTGGCATCCTTCTCATTTGGCTCACACTCTCTCCGTCTGTCTTTATGCAGGACTAGGTCACATACAATTGCCGGGAGGTGAGCCAGACCAGGGGATGGAGTGCTGGACATCAAGATCCTCACTCCATTCGAGAGTTGTGCGTTAGAGCTGGCCGAAGAAGATGTCGACCGTTCCTGCGGCGACTGTGAGGTTGGTGGCAAACACCCACATTAGGATCCTGCACCACATTATCCCTCTCTCAATGCTACTCTTGAGTCCACTGTTATGTGTTCAATGTGACTGCCAAGCACTAATAATCTCCACTTTCCCTCCTAAGCAAATCTGACATGTCGCCCCCAGGCAACCTTGACCCTGACCCCAGCACTGAGAGCACCTTGGATGAGGACCCTGAGCACATCACCAGTGAAGCCCTGTCACCGCACTCAGCCACAACCTCCACTAGCATAGCGACACACACCTCAGTGGGACCTAGATGTAGAGCAGCCTCAGGATCACAATCTGGTGAGCACACCACACAACCTGCTCCACAGCAGGCAGAAGCAGGGACATCTTTGGTCGCCAACAGTTGGAGGACTGCTGGGGGCAAGGAATCTACTGAGTCCAAGTTGGATGATGAGCCTCTGGACTCCATCTTTAATCAGTTGGTGGAGCAGAAAAGGCAATTACAAGAACGTCAGGAAGGGATGTCTGGTGGACTCCTCAGGTTGCAAGAGATGATGGAGGAGTCTGTCTGCCTTCAGTCCAAGGCGATAGCACCAGCATATGAATGCATCGAGGTCAACACTGGCAGAATGATGGCTGCCATGGAGACCTTGGTCCAGTACATCAGTCCTGCACTGCTGCGTGGGCTGAGCTCCATTGCAGGTGCCATAGTTGGCCTCCAGGAGTTTCAATGCAAGAGAGGTGCAGGGCAGCTCAATCTCACTCCAGCTTCCCCTTCTCCTCAAGGAGTCAGCCAGAGGCCCTCGGTCACACATAGGAAGGAGGACCAGTAGCTTCGCACCACGGGGTCACCCACCCTGGTGACTCTGGGAGTGTCCGGCTGATCGAAATCCCTTCTTCCTGTGAGTCCTGCAGCTCCAGCTCTACAGGCCAAGGGGGGTGCAGCTGGCACACAGCAGGACACCCAAAGCAAGCCAGGACCCTCCAGGTCTCGGCCCTCCAGACGACTCCCGCCAAGGAGGCTGCATCCACCTCTGCTGTGAATGTCAGAGTAGCACCAAGACATAGTGGCAGGGTTAGGAAGGTTAAGAAGATGTAACTCTTTTAGGAGTCAACCAATTAAACTATAAGAAGATGTAACTCTTTCGAGTTATCAACAGTCACAGATTGTAACTCTTTCGAGCACATTCACAGTTCTTGGTTTCCGGGAGTGGGACATGAACCCACAACTTTCTGGTTCAAAGGTGAGGGTGCTATGAACTGAGCCACAGCTTGCACAGTCTGGGCATGGATGTTAATCACTTGTACATAATTTCAATATCGTAAGTAAACTCCCAATAATGTCTCCTTGCCTATGGCTCCTTGCTTTGATGAGCAGTGTTTGTGTCATTCAGATGTGAAACCTTGGTTCCAGCACATGATAAAGGAAGGTGCCTCTTCCCTCATTGTTGCCAGGATGTGGTGGGCAGAACAAAAACAAAAACAGAATTACCTGGAAAAACTCAGCAGGTCTGGCAGCATCAGTGGAAAAGAAAAGAGTTGACGTTTCGAGTCCAATGACCCTTCAACAGAACTGAGTGTAGTTAGGAGAGGGGTGAAATATAAGCTGGTTTAAGGTGGGGAGTGGGGTGGGGGGAGAGAAGTTGAGGGTGGGGTGGTTGTAGGGACAAGCAAGCAGTGATAGGAGCAGAGAATCAAAAGACGTCACAGACAAAAGGATCAAAGAGGTGTTGAAGGTGGTGATATTAGCTAAGAGAATGTGCTAATTAAGGATGGATGGCAGGACACTCAAGGTACAGCTCTAGTGGGGGTGGGGTGGAACGATTGACAAGGTATTAGTTGTAGATTTAAAAATAATGGAAATAGGTGGGACAAGAAAAATTTATATAAATTATTGAAAAAAACAAAAGGGAGGGGGAAGAAACGGGGTGGGGATGGGGGGAGGGAGTTTAAGATCTAAAGTTGTTGAATTCAATATTCAGCCCGGAAGGCTGTAAAGGCTGTAACCAAATGCAAACTGGGCGACCGCTTTGCAGAACACCTGCGGTCTGTCCGCAAGAAAGACCCAAACCTCCCTGTCGCTTGCCATTTTAACACTCCATCCTGTTCTCTTGCCCACATGTCTGTCCTTGGCTTGCTGCATTGTTCCAGTGAAGCCCAACGCAAACTGGAGGAACAGCACCTCATCTTCCAACTAGGCACTTTACAGCCTTCCGGGCTGAATATTGAATTCAACAACTTTAGATCTTAAACTCCCTCCCCCCATCCCCACCCCGTTTCTTCCCCCTCCCTTTTGTTTTTTTCAATAATTTATATAGATTTTTCTTGTCCCACCTATTTCCATTATTTTTAAATCTACAACTAATACCTTGTCAATCTTTCCACCCCACCCCCACTAGAGCTGTACCTTGAGTGTCCTGCCATCCATTCTTAATTAGCACATTCTCTTAGATAATATCACCACCTTCAACACCTCTTTGATCCTTTTGTCTGTGACATCTTTTGATTCTCTGCTCCTATCACTGCTTGCTTGTCCCTACAACCACCCCACCCTCAACTTCTCTCCCCCGACCCCAACCCCCACCTTAAACCAGCTTATATTTCACCCCTCTCCTAACTACACTCAGTTCTGTTGAAGGGTCATTGGACTCGAAACGTCAACTCTTTTCTTCTCCACTGATGCTGCCAGACCTGCTGAGTTTTTCCAGGTAATTCTGTTTTTGTTTTTGTTTTGGATTTCCAGCATCCGCAGTAGTTTTTTGTTTTTATCTCTGTGGTGGGCAGGTGTCACCGAGTTCCATCATTCTCTCTGTGTGCTCTCAGCACCTTTGAGTTTGGGCTGGCCCCCATCTCTTCAGCACCTGTGACTGAAGGGGTCAGGTGCTGAAGGCTGACAAAGGATCAGATGCATTTAAAGTTTCACAGCTGTGTCATCATGATATGACCTTGATCACAGAGTGCAAGCTGAGCTGCCCTCAGCCAGACAGGAGTCTGACATTCACAGAGGCTATGTGAAGATCTATGGAGTATCCTCACTGCATGTTGTCATCATCCTCCTGGAATCTAGCGACTATTAGGGCCTCTGCTGCATCTCCATGAAATGAGCCTAAGCGCTGAGGGTATGTGCATGGCCATCAGCCACACAGGAGTCAAATGTTCACAGATGCAAGGTGAGGATGTCAGGACTGCATCTCGTCAACAACCTGCAGGAATCTTGCAGCTAAGTGGGCCTCCAGAGCGCGCTTGCCTCGTCTGCCCAATGTGATGGCCTCATCGCCAGCATCCTCAACTTCGAGGAACTCATCACTGTCATCCTCTTGAATGTCCTTCTCACCAGCCAGGTCCTCTCCCCATTACAGCGCCAGGTTGTGTAGCGCACAGCAAGCTACCATGAGGTGCGACGCCCTCGGTGGACTGTATTGCAGTGCTCCACCAGACCAGTCGAGGCACTGGAACCTCATTTTCAAAATGCCTATCATTTGCTCCACCAAAGTCTGGGTCATGGCATGAGCCACATTATACTGTTGCTCTGCTGCAGTCTGAGGCTGCCACATGGGTGTCATCAGCCATGTCCTCTGTGGGCAGCCCCTTGTCCCAGAAGAGCCAACCCTGTAGCTTCTGTGGACCCTGGAAGATGTCAGGGATCTGAGGCTTGCTAAGGATGTTAGCATTGTGGATGCTCTCTGGGAATCATGAGCAGATCTGTAGGATGTGTTTATGGTGGTTGCACGCCACTAAACATTCAGGCAGTAGAAGCCCTTGCTGGTGAAATAGTTGACTGCTTGTTGCCATGGAGATCTAATCACCACATGAGTGCGGTCGATAGCACCCTGCTGTGCAAAACCCGAGATTGGCGCAAATCCCAGCGCTCTTGCTTCCTGGCTTTCCAGATCCCGGTCGAAATTCTGTGCCTTCGCAAAGCTGATGTCTGTGACCTCTTGGATACACTTGTGCGTAGAGGTTTGAAAGTTCCTGCACAGGTCACCTGTGGAGCCCTGGAAGGCCACTGGCGTAAAAATTGAACGCTGTGGTCACTTGCATGCCAGTGGCAGTGGATGCCCTCCATGTCCCCATGGCGCCAAATCCTGCAGCTGGCATATGTGACCGACCGGTTCCCTAGACATGTGCAATCTTCGGTGACACTGGTTCTCAGTTACCTATAGGAATGACTGGTCTAATGAAGTGCCTATGACTGACTGCTCTCTATGGATCTTCAGCTGTGTGTGCAATAGGTCCTGCCGCCGCTTCATCTTGAGGGAGGTGCTCCTCCTTTTGCCAATCCAGTTGCTTCAGCCACTCTCTTCTTCTTCTTCTCTGCTCCCTGAAAGCCATGAGGCATATCGCTAACTCACTAGGCTTCATGATCCTGATATTCTCGTCCTGCAGGATCAAAGAGAGAGGCGTGTGGATTAGCATGGGTGTACTAAGAACTTAACTTGGTTAAGTCTGACGACCCCTTCACTCATGCAGGGAAGTGCTGGCTACCACTTGGATGGCCAGTGTGTAGCGCGCTTCATGGCTGTCCGAAACCCCACCCACCTCCATCCCATTCCACTTGACCGACTGCCGGCAGCTTCAGGCACTGGACTGCATGCTGTGCTCTCAGCTCAGGTACAGGCATTCTCCTAACCTGCACTGCAAGGCTTAACTCGAACCATGAGGGATACTGGTTCAATCCCTAATAAAGACATTGCA
Organism: Cetorhinus maximus; assembly: GCF_964194155.1. Classification (NCBI taxonomy): domain Eukaryota; kingdom Metazoa; phylum Chordata; class Chondrichthyes; order Lamniformes; family Cetorhinidae; genus Cetorhinus; species Cetorhinus maximus. The sequence goes on from NC_135881.1 coordinate 109,152,748, forward strand.
AAAGGCTGTGAGTGCCTCCAACAGTGACTGCGCCATGGCAACCTTTCACAAGGAGATTGTACAGCTTGCCCAGTCAGCCAATTGTTCTTCTGCCCCCTAAAACACATTAATTTGCAGTCTGCGTCAAAGGGGTGAAAGGTTCTGGAGAATTTGTTGGCACTGTCATGCTTTTGCTTGAGTGGGCAGAAAAGCATCAGAAGCCCAACTTCAAGCATGTCAATGGAGCTGCTGCTGAATGGTCTGAGCTGCAGAAGAACACTCACTTTTGACAAGCTTTCCAAGTGCGTGGCTGCTTTCCTCATCCTGCCACCCCCCCCCCCCCCACCCCAACAACTCTCCCACCCTGGCATGTGCTTTTGTACTTCCTTCATTCTGTGCTGCCTTGCCCCCCCCCAACCCCCATCTTCCCCCCTTGCCTGTGACCTGCACTAGACTGCTTGCCCTGGTACTGCACTGAAAACCAGCCAGGAAAAAGTGATTTGCCTGTGTCCCCCAGGATGCATGGCACCTCTTCCTTAATGTCCTGCGGGCAATGCTCGCGAATGCTGCGCGAGGTTGTGTGCACTCACCTCCGAGTTCCCCTCGAAGTTCAAGTCGCCAAGTGCATGCGTGTTAAAGGCAGTCGTGAAGCATGCCGTTCTGAAGCCGTGGGCAGTAAATTTGACATGGGGGGATGATTCTGGCAAGCAGGGCTTATAATGAGATGCTAAAGTATTGAAATTAGGTGCCCAATGTGTGGCGGCTGATGCAGATGATCGCAAATTGGTTTCACGACGGCGTAAAACTGACTTTTGGCCTTCTTGTCATATTGTCTGCTCATGCCTACCATGATCCTCGCAGCCAATGGGACTGGACCATTCCCACCAACGTCTTCTAAACTCTGCCTCCATATGATCTCGCACTCTTCCTCCTTACTAATCTGGCCCTCAAGTTGCTTTCACCAGCAGCTTTTTTCTATCTGAGGTTCCCTCATATGATTAACATTGAAAAGACTCACTTCTACAAACTCTTTCTCCCTGGAATCATGACTGTCCTGATGGCATATCTTTCCAGATTCCTTTTCAACTGACCAACAACAACAGCCCAGTTCACAATCTGGTCACCTCTGGCTCAAAACTCAGCTTTTGAGCACCTGAGCTATTCACAATGCTTTTAGATTTCTGTCCCTTTCAGCTTGCTCACATGTTGCTTTACCAAGATCTTCAGGAGTTCTTTTACTACCAAAAAGAAAACTGCTGTTTTTATAGAGAGCTCTTCCTGCTTCTCCTGAACACACCAGGAGTTCTGTGTCTGTGTTCTTGTGCAGGACAATGGAGTGAAACATAATACATCCCCACCTCTACCAAGTATCTTCTGTTTGCTTTTTCTTTGTTGCCTGGCTTGCATCCCCATAGCAATGACAAGTCACCTGCTCACTTCTCAGGAATGACCTTACAGCCAGGAAATCCAACTACACCTCCTTTTTTCAGAATTACCTGTTTCACTTTGGGTTAAGGGGATATTTCAAAAATGCAAGCTTTTTGCAAAGCTCAGAGTTGGTCACAAAGTATATTATGCACGACAGGCTATCCAGAGGAATCTTGGGGCCATAGGACATGTCCAGTTGCAAACTTTTAGTGGTGCTACAATGAGATCATTGCTACCTGTTCAAGAAGAATAGCCACGCAGATAGGCAAAAACACTCTGAAGATCTGCACAGTACCTTCTTTGTGCCTGCAGAAGCCTTCAGAACAAGATATATGGGGGCCAAAATTGAGGGAGATGAAGCTGTTACAAGGCCCATGAATGGATTTCAGTTCTGTTACAGCTGCTTCCAGGGCCTGCTACCACCTTTCACATGATGGCCCAGGGAATGAGCAGTAAAATTAGTGTATGGGAAGAAATGAAGGCACTGCTTTTCTCTACCATCTGTTGCCCTGACAGAGACTGCGAAGGGAAAATGCAGGTTGAGGTGATTTATTACAAACCTAATTTTCCATTATTCTCTGCTGCAAGAAGAACAAAACAACATTAGAAATATGAGCAACAGTTAACCATATGGCCCCTCGAACCTGCTCCTCTATTCTATATGATCATGGTTGATCTTCCACCTCAAATTCACTTTCCTGTCCACTCCACATATCCCTTGATTCCCTGCGAGTTCAAAAATCTGTCTATTTCAACCTTAAATATACTCAACAAAGGAGCATCCACTGGAGATGATTTGGCAAAAACCATTGATCAGCACACTGCCAAGATTGCAATGTCTTTTGATAATGATTTAATGACTGTGAGATTAGATACAAACCAGGTAACTTGATGGTCACACCAGATAGACTTAGCAGATTGCCTAACCCAGCGAAAACAAAAGACATATCCTTAGATCTACAAGTTAACTTTATTGACTTCGAATTGGAAGATGTTTTCCAAATTGATCTGGTACATTTTGCACAAATGCTAGCAGCTAGAAGAAGAAAAGGTCCTACACTACAGAAACTTGGAAAACCACAATTGAAGGATGGCCTGATTTAATTCGCCATGTCCACAAATACGTGAGACCATTTTGGCCTTATCGGGACAAGCTAGGCATCTCCCGGTGAGTCATATTTAAAGACAGGCAGGGCATCATGCAGGAATCTTTGCGACTTGATATTCTTCACCAAATTCATCGCTCACAAATGGGCACAGAGCTGTCGAGAAGACTCACAAGAGGTATATAGGCTGGATATAAACAATGACATTGAAGTCATTGTTAAGAAGTGTGAAGCATGTCAAGAACAAAAACTAAGTCAGCTCAAAGCACCATTGATTCCACATGAAGTTCCTACCCATCTTTGGTCCAAAATTGCATCCAACCTCTTTCATGTCCATGGCACTGACTTTATCGTCATCGTTAACTACTTTACTAAGAACCCCATTATTTGACAATTGCACAATTCATCAATCACAGAAGAAGAAAAGGTTCTACACTACAGAAACTGTAGAAAACCACAATTGAAGGATGGCCTGATTCAATTCACCATGTCCACAAATATGTGAGACCATTTTGGCCTTATTGGGACAAGCTAGGCATCTGTCGTGCACACTCTAAGTACTATTTTCAGTTTTTTGGTGTGCCTAGAGAGATCATTACTGATAATAGTCCACAATTTATTGGTAAATTATTTCAGGATATGTGTGAGAAATAGAATATCATTCACACTACTTCTCTTCATTAAGCTGGATCTAACAGCCTAGCTATATGAATGAGTCGCACATGAAATTCCAAATTCTCAAATATAGACAAACCAAGCAATATCTACACATTGCAATGTTAGGTCTAAAGTGACACCTTTAAGTGCAACTATTCCATCATCGGCAGAGCTCATGTTTGGCAGACCAGTGTGTACCAATTTACCTACTCTTACCCATTCTATTCTCTCATAAACTCAACAACAACTTTCAAAACTACAAGAGAAGGTGACCAATGTGCACGATAAAAGTGCGGGTACAGAATTACCAAGTTTACAGTTGGGAACACAAGTTCACATCCAGGATCCTACAGAAGGTACTTGGTAACCAGCTAAGGTGACAAGGATTTGTTCAGAACCAAGATCCTATGAAATCATTACACACAAAGGCACAACAGTAAGGTGTAACTGAGGACAAATCAGATGTATTCCGGCTCATCCTATTGCATCTAGGGCAAATCCCAAATGCAGCCAATAACAGCATCCAAGAATGACAATCCCACAGATCACTGTGAGCAATGAAACAAACCTCTAGACAAGGTTAACATTACAAAATTTGAGTGTGCTAGCAGATTACCTCTATGCCTTAGAGACTCATAGATTCATCAGTTCTATACACTCATGTAATGGTAACTAAACGTGAATTTGTATTGTAAATAGTTATACTTCTTTGGAAGGGGGGAAAGTATCTTTAAAAAGAAAGGGGGATATTGTAATATGCCTTTAAGGGAAGGGAAATTTGTCATGTGATCCAGTCTTAGTTTCATTGTTGCTTTGAGCAGAGCACAAAGAAACACCTCTGATGCCTTCAAGCATTATACCTATGTATAACTGTTTTCATGTACCTAGTCTTAATAAATAAAACCACAATGTGTTTACTCAATCCCTTATGAACAATTGCTATCTTGTGTCTTGTACAGTAAATAAGCCCAAGGTACTATATCATTATAATAACATACCAGAAATTAGATCTAAACTGTTTTTCTCTTTTTGTTCTGTTAGTGTGTCCACCCTATCATGAATGATTTATGGACTCTGATAAATTCAATCGCAGCAGAATGGTAATGTCTTTGGGCTAGTAATCCAGAGGGCGAGACTAATGCTTTGGGTGCATGGGTTCAAATCCCACCGCAGCAGCTGGTGGAATTTGAATCCAATTAATAAAATCGGGAATTAAAAGCTAGTTTCAGTAATAGTGACCATGAAATTGTTGTTGCTTGTCATTAAAAACCATCAGGTTCACTAATGCCCTTTAGGGAAGGAAACCTGCTGTCCTTACCTGTCTGGCCTACATGTGAAACCAGACCCACAGCAATGTGGTTGACTCATAATTGCCCTCTTCAATGGCCTAGCTAGCTACTCACTCCAAGGGCAATTAGGGATAGGCAACAAATGCTGGCCTTGCCAGCAATGTCCACATCCCAGGACAACATTTTTTTTAAATCAATGTTCACTTTTTTGTCCATACGGAATTTCATTTTGGGTACATTGCTCGTTCATTAAAAAGTTACATATAAATGAATAATATAAAAAGATAGAAGATTACCCAATCACAGAGACTAAATTTAATTAAAATATGTATTGAAAACTATTCCAATACATTAAAATAATCAGCCAGTATGTTCCACCCTCAGTGTATATCCTTATCCATAAATCAAACTTCTGTAAAAAATTCTTTTAGAGAAGGGCACAAACGAGTTCATGAACTGATTTGTCCCACAGCTAAGGAATTGTAGCCTTTTCCCTGAATGCAACTGGCAGTAAAACTGAGACAAGTGTTCATGACACTCTTAACTTTCTTCAAGAGCAGATTCTGTCAAGAAAGCTCTGCTTTTAAGATACCCTTCCTGCCAGGTTTAATAATATCTGTACCCTTAAGGTACTAGTATGAGGAGAGACAACCAAAAAGGGTAGTACTCTCAACTACTGCCTTTTAGAAGTTTTATTATCTTGGGATCTACTCAAAAGGATTTTAATTTTCTGAGGTAGTGTGTCCTTTGGCCACCACATCTTTACATTGTTCCCTTGAATTCAACTTATCATCAACTTTGATACCTAGATACTTGTAGTTAGTAACTATTTCAATGTTCACACCATGAATCTTCACAGGAACGATATCATTAACTGTTTTTCCTAAAGTCCATAACTAGTTCTTTCATTGACATTTATGTTCAGTTTATGAGAATTGTTATCACAACATTTTATGAACTTTCCCACTGAGTTTCTATAGTTTCCTTCGTTATTCCTTATGAGACCCACAAGTTCTGTATCATCAGCATATTTCAGGATCATTATGTTGTCATACTCTGATCAACAATTACTCAAGTACAGGATGAAAGCCAAGGTGACAGTACACAGCCCTGAGGAGATCTAGCATTTGTTAACATGAGTTCTGAGTAAATCCTGGAAGCTAACACCCATTGGGTCCTGTTGTGAAGGAAATCACAGATCCAAAGTAGGAGAATAGGATTGACACCAAGGCTTTTCAATTTTACAATATGCTTGAATGGCCGCATGGTATTAAAAACTGGAAAAAAAATCAACAAAGGTAGCAGGAGCATTAGACAGTTGTCTAATCTATGCGTGTGCTGTTGGATCAAAAGGACCAAGGTCAGAACAGCATCGTCCATTGACTCATGAGGTTGTTGGGCAAACTGTAACTGATACTTCATGATTATTGCACGAGCAATTGATCGGTAATCATTCAGCTCAGCAGGCAGTGACTTTTTAGCAACTGGTCCGATGATAGCTGATTTCCTACAGCAAGAAACAGTATGCATGTCAAATGATTTTTGAAAGATCAGGGAGAAAGGAACTGCCAACTGATGAGCAAATTCCTTAAGAATTTTTCCACTGATCTGACCTGGGCTGCATGCTTCCTGTGGCTTGAATTGTTTCTCCGCTTCCCATATGTTGATAGTAACACAAGATCCTACTAATTCATGAAGTGAAGCTTGCTGCAGGATCACATGTTCCTCAAATTCATCATTTTCAAAACGGCTAAGAAATCCATTAATTCATTCGCAATGTCACGAAGATTATCTGTAAACAAAAAAGGGTCATTTTTCTTTTTTGAAGTGAAGCCTGATATTTTATGTATACACTTCCAAGCATCTCTAGGGTTATTTGCCCAAAAACAGTTATGCAGCCTGTCTCGATACGCATTTTTCACATTCTGAATGTCCTTTCTCACCTTCATTTTTTAGTTCATCAAGTTTGTATTGGTCCCCTACACTAAGTTTACTTTGTCTTTCCTCCATTATTGCTTTTAAATCCTTTGTAATCCAGGATTTCCCATTTGAATAGATCTTAATCATTTTAGTTTGGACATGAAGCTGTTCAGAGAAGATGACATATTCATTTATGATATCTGTGCTCTTTCTAATGTCTTCATCCTCTGTAGTAACTGAGGGTATAACCCTTCCTGCTGTCTATCAGGGCTCACGAGATGATTTGTGGAGGCTCTGAACAATGAGCCTTAAGCGCAGGCAATCTGGGGGGGTGGGGCTTCCTGACGAGAGTCCTGATCGAGCATGTAGCACCTGAAAAGTTCTCTGTAATAAAGTTTAGCTGTTTCTTGTTGAAACCAGTCCACTCTGTCGAGTCAATATATTTGGCGACGAGGATAAAATAGCTCCGACTCTGCACCTCGCCCTGATATCGTGAGTACATCGAATCTTAAGCAAAAAGAGAAAAAGACTGCTCACCGGTCATGCCACTCTTCAGCAGAATTGATCCTTATGATATGACTATGGAAGACTGGAGCCAGTATATAGAGCTCCTCGAATTTTATTTTGTAGCGAAAGAAATTACCACGGAGGAAAAGCAGAAAACCATCCTTTTGAGTATATGTGGCAGTAATACATACAACCTCATTCGCAACCTAATGGCCCCAAGCGCTCCCAGTTCTAAGTCCTATAATGAATTAGTGGACCTCGTGAAAACGCACTTCCAGCCAAAGCTACCATAATAATGCAGCGGTTTAAATTTAATTCCAGAGTTAGGGCCATGGGAGTGAACCTAAAGCAGTTGACAGAACACTGCGCAGGACACATTAAGTGATATGCTGCGGGACTGATTAGTTTGTGGAGTTAAAGACAATGCCATACAGCACCATTTACTCGCATACAACATGGCCTCGTTCTTCATGTAGGGTGGGAACCTTCTGTCGAGTGTGGCAGGAAAACCAGACTCACAGCATCGAAGCAAGATGCAATTTCCACTCTTAGAAACGTTAAAAGGCCTAGTAGAAAGACTTCAGCAGCGACTTCAAGATCAAGTTGTTATAGGTGTGGAAGTGAACACAGAGTGGACACCTGTAAATTCAAGGAGGCAGAATGTCATTACTGTCATAAGAAAGGTCACATAGTAAGGCAATGCTGGGTAATGTCGAAGCAGCCTGCAAAACAGCAAACCAACATGAGTGAATTAAAGAATATAACAGAGACTGAAGCTGCCGACACTGACATTTACTCCCTGCATAACATAACCATTGTGAAAACTGAACCCACCACTGTCACAATCCAAGTTCATGAGAAGCCATTAATAATTGAGGTGGATACAGTTGCCTCAACTACAGTGGTGGGAGAGCACACTTACAAGTACCTTCCTGAAGGTAGACAGCCAATAAATCTGGAGAGGAAAATTGCTAGATTAAGAACATACATGGGAGAATGGCTGCAAAAGATCAAGCTTGACTGGTCTGAGATAATGCACCTGAAAACAGGAGTAGTTCCTGAACTGCTGAGGAAATATGACATGGTATTTCAGGATGAATTAGCAAGTTAAAAGGTGTGCAGTCCAAGATATATATGGACCCTCAGGCAACATCATGTTTCTTTAAGGCCAGATCTGTGCCTTATGCGTTGAAGGAGAAGGTGAATGCAGAACTGTACCGGTTTGAAAAGCTGGGCATCATCCAACCTGTCCAATTCTCGGCATGGGCAACACCCATAGTTCCAGTAGTTAAGCCTAACCAAACCATACGCATTTGTGGGGCCTATAAATTAACTGTAAATAAAGCAGAAAAACTAGACAAGTACCCCAATCTAAGGAAAGATGAGTTATATGCAAAGCTGGCTGGAGACAAGTCCTATACAAAATTGCATATCAGCCACGCCTACCAACAATTAGAACTGGATAGCACATCGAGAGAATATGTGACTATTGACACACACAAGGGTCTTTATCAATAAACCCGCTTACCTTTTGGAGTATCTTCTGCTTGTGCTATCTTCCAGATGACAGTTGGGGGTCGTTTGCAAGGACTTCACCGAGTGGAGGAGGTGCTAAGAAGGTTCATGGAAGCCGGTGTATGGTTAAAGAAGGAAAAATACACATTTGAAGCGCCAGAAGTTACTTAATTGGGTCACAGGCTGGAAGCCATGGGTTTACATCCGGTAGAAGAGAAAGTTCAGGCAATAAAAGATGCACCGTCACCATCCAATGTAACCGAACTCAAGTCCTTCCTGAGTGTGATCAACTATTAAAGCCGTTTCTTGCCTAACTTGCCAACTGTGTCAGCACCATTACAATTGTTGTTAAAAAGGAATCACCATTGGTCGTGGAATCACAGCAGGAAGAAGCCTTTGTGAAAGTAAAGAAACTGTTAATTTGTTGTGTTTATTGGTACACAATGACCCATCGAAAGAGTTGGTATTAACATGTGATGCAGAGTCTCCTGTGGCACTGGACGTTGGACATCTGGAGGTAGTTGGAGCGCTGCCTGAACACTCTAGACGCTGGGTAGTGCCGTCTTCGGTAGGCCCTCCCACCTTGGCCTCCCTGCTGGCCCTACACCAACTTAGCCTGTGCCTCTCCTCTTAAAGGTCTGTCCCTGGGCCGCTGACCACGCTGACCTGGCCTCCTCTCCCTCCTGCCCCTCTCTGCCTCTTCAGAGGAGGTTCCACCGGTGGAATACACTATCCCCATTAGATGGGATGCAGAGGATCAGTGCTTTGAAAATGAAGGAGCACTGTGCTGCAATACTCAGGGGAACCTTCCAGAAAAGAAAAGGACCTGAGATGCTCAAAGGCAGGCTTGACAATCAAACACATTGCAAAGAAACTCTGTACTCACACAGCAATGAACTGGCAATGACAAAGGAAGTGCTGTTGCTCTGGGGCCATTTTATCCCACCCTTGGAAGAGGAAACAATAAAGATGTGATTTCTGCCCACCTGTTTTGCCCGTGCGACAAGCTAAAATTCGCATGGACAACATAAAATAGTGGTCAATAGGCTTTTTAATGACCTTAATTGACCCTTTAATTGTCGGTGGGTGCTGCTCCAACTCCCGTGTGCGCATGCCAACCTCAATATTGCTTGCATGAGCGATGACACACGCCCGACATCATTCGCGTAATTTTACATGTGTTTGGGTTGGGCCACCCCTGCCCAATCAATGTAAAACTCTGGCCTTTGCTTTGCAAGGGTGGTCAAATTCACCTGTATCTGAAGATTTGAGACCATTCCATGCCAGAAACACAGAGTTAAGCTGTCAAGATGGAATTTTGCTGTGGGGATCAAGAGTGTTGTCCCATCACAAGGTAGAAAACCACTCTTGACAGAGCTTCACCTTGCTCATCCAGGTATATCAAAGATGAAAATGCTTGCACAAAGCTATGTCTGGCGGCCAGGCATTGACAATGACATTGAAAGTATGGTCAAGGACTGTCTCCACTATCAGCAACAACAGAAGTTGCCTGTTCAGTTCCCCTACATCCGTGGGAGTGGCCTGGCCAACCCTGGGTTAGACTACATATCTATTATGAGGACCATTCTTAGGTGCCGTGTTTTTGTTGATTGTAGATGCATATTCAAAATGGATGGATGTATACGAAGTCAAATCGCCAACTTCGAGAGCAACTATTGAAAATCTCCGTCACTGTTTTAGTATATATGGCCTACGTGAAATTGTCGTTTCTGATAACGGTATAGCCTTTACCCGTACAGAGTTTCAGAAATTCATGGATCTGAATAGAATCCGCCATATAAAGACTGCCCCTTGGCATCCCTCATCAAATGGTTTAGCTGAGAGAAATGTACAAACTTTCAAGTCTGATATGAAAATGTTATCAAAAGGTACTCTAGAATCTCGACTTTCCCGCTTTCTTCTCAGTTATCGTACAACGCCACATTTGACTATGGGTTCAACACTGTCTGAATTATTGTTGAAACCTACATACACAGTTAAGTCTGGTGTTTCCAAATTTAGAGGGGAAGGTAGAGTGGAATCAGAGTAATCAAAATTTCAACCAAGACATACACAAAGCTCAGTATAGGTGACACAGTATTTGTGCGAAAATTCGGAAGTGGACCTTGTTGGGCTCCTGGAACCATTATCTCAGGAACTGGTCCATTATCTTTTCAAGTACAAGTGGAAGATAGAATCATCCATAAGCACATAGATCATATTCGTGCTAGAGAGACATTCCAGCAACCAATTATTCCGCCTGTGATTAATGTCTAACCGCCAATTCCTGAGCAGATCGAACGACCTAGAATAGACATGCCCAATGTCTCTGTAGAGTCTCTAAATTGCCACTTTCTGATGAAGTGTCTCATGCTTCAGTTCCAGATCCTGTTGATCCTGTTGAAGAACCTCAAGTGGTAGAGCTATGCTGCTCTAGCCATATAAAGAGAGCACCTCAGAGACTTGATCTTTAATCACCTGAAGTTGTATATATGAAAATGTTGTTGGATATTCAAATGTTTCCCTGTAAATAGAAATTGTAAAAAACTCAAGAGGGAGGAAATGTAGTAACTGAGCATATAGCCCCTCCTGCTGTCTATCAAGGGTCACGTGATGTTCTGTGGAGGCTCTGTCAATGAGCCCTAAGCGCAGGAAATCCGAGGGGTGGGGCTTCCTGATAAGAGTCCTGATCGAGCATGTAGCACCTCTGTAATAAAGTTTAGCTGTTTCTTGTTGAAACCTGTCCGCACCGTTGAGTCATTACATTCTCCATAAACTATTCCACATCATGTTATCACAGCAAATTTGAGGACCTTGAATGGCCGCATTATCAAAAACTTTAACCAATTTCCTGCCAGGTTTTACTGTTTTCAGTTTTTATTGATATTGAGCGAGGATTTGCACAACACTATGATCTAAATCACCAATCCCTGGTCAAAGCAAAGACTTGTGAGAGTCTTAATTTTATTTATTTACCATGATTCCTTGCATGGACCTTACTCATAGATGCACTATTACTGTTAAACTTCCTGTCCCTTCCTGTCCCATTCTGCTTTACCCAAAATTGCTGCATTGCTCTGTTGCCTTGATTTTCTCTTTAGGTTTCTAACTCTCCCTTCATCTGACCCCTCCTCTCTGCTCCTGATGTTTAGTTTCAAACCCTATTTAAGCTACAGTGTTGACCCCAGTCAGTTTAAATGGAGCCTACCCAAGGGAACCACTCTCTCTTTTCCCAATACTACTGCCAGTGCCCCATGAGTTGAAATCTCTTCTTCCCATACCACTTGAGCCACATGTTTAATTCTCTAACCTGCTTGACCCTCTATCAATGTGTGCATGTTTCGGGTAGTAATCCAGAGATTATTACCCTTGAGGTTCAGTTTATTAATTTGGAATCCAGTTCCTCAAACTCCCTCTGCAGAACCTCATTCTTAGTTTTACTTATGTTGTTAGTTCTTACATGGACTATGATAACTGGATCCTTCCCCTCCCACTCCAATTTATTTTCCAGTTTCACATGGAGCAGGCAACACAATTTTCAGAACTCTTGGCTGCAGAGAACAGTATCTATTTGCCTGACTACAATGTCCCCTAAGACTACCACGTTCCTTTTCACTACCCCACTTGAATGGGTTGCTGCACCATGATGCTATGGCCATTCACCCAGCATTTCTAGTTCTCATCCACACAGGAGGTACTTTGCAGCCTTTGGACAAAGACAAGGGCTGAGGCTCTTTCATTACAGCATTCTGGATCCCAACACCTGTCTGAATCGCAGTCATAACCTTCTGCCCCTGATCACTGACACACTATAAAGTACTATTGTAACTAAGGGGCGTTACTGCCTCCCAGAATATAATGCCCAGATAACTCTCCACCTCCCTTATGTCTGGCAATGTCTGCAGCTTGGACTCTGGTCCAACAAGTCTGATCTGAAGTCCCTCAAGCTGCAGACACTCACTGCAGGTATGGTTGTCTGGGATTGCAATGCTGTCTAGAAACCCTCACATGTTGCAGCTACAGCACACCACCTTTCCTGTCATTTCTAGCTACACTGTTTACTTATCTAATTATTTAAAATTATTGTCCAATTGATTATTTTAGTTCTATAGATTAATGAGTTTATCGACTTTATTGATTTAATAAAGTAATAGTAAGTTATAGATAGTTAGCTCTGAGTTTCATACGCCACCCTAATGAAAAGAGCAAAAATAAAGCTGCAATAGTTATCAACCAATCATGGAGCTGCTGTATTGTGGCATCACTCCTTGATGGTTTTGCTGATTTTGAAGCTCTGGTTTCTGACTCGTCCCGCAAGTCTGCTCCTCTCACTTTCCTTCAGGCCTGCTTCTGGGCCTGGCTTCATCTCCTATGCTCTCCTGCAGGTCTGTTCCTGGGTCTGGCTTTATCTCCCACTGCTCCACTCACTCTGGTATCAGACACGATCACAGAGGAGAATCTTGTCCAAAGTCTTTTCTACTAATTATTTTTACTCTTTTTTAACGATATATTGTAAATACCAGTAAGTCAATTTATAACATTTATTATACTATGGTATTCCCTGATCTCTACAGCTTTTCAGAGGAATGATTTCACTGAGTTTGAATCTTGTCTCATGTCATAAAGGTGACCTCTTGAAAACACAAGCAATATCAATTTTATCCATAGGTCCATCCATCTATCTAATGATACACTGTAAAACAAGGATAAAATTATAGGAAAACAAAAACAAATTTATCGATATGTTTTGCCAGAGTGGGTATAGATCACAGCTGTCACATCAACTCACGACAGTCAGGATCCAGCTGACTTTGTTCAAGCAGATTAACATAACACTCACTGCAAGATGACCACATGAACAATAACAGGGCCCATCGTTGGATTGTGATTCAATATCTATTCTCAGCACAATCTCCCTTTGGACCCTTGGCATTCGGGTTGGCCAGCTGGTAAAGTTCAAGCTGTGACTTAATCTCCAGAATCTCTGAATCTGTCAGGCAGGCCTGCTCTTGCTTTGAAAGTAAATGAGATATTCTTTCTTGCTAAAGATACACCTTTGCTTTCACAGGATGGCTTTATTATTGATAAGAAGGCAACTACTTAAGGGGCATTTTTTTTAAGTGTGAGAGTAAAGGAACAAATCCAAGTAACAGCCTCAGGCTTCTTAGTACAGTGAATCAGCCTAATTATATACTTCTGTAATGTAGGACATGAGGGGAATATTGAAGAATTCCATTGTGTATACCAACATGCTAATGCTTGACAATAGCTGGTATGTGCGCTCATCACAAATTGAACAATACACCAGTATGCTGAGAACAAAAGGCTGTTGCACCTCACATGCAATAAGTATATATATTATGGTACCAGAAATTGACAAATAACAATACTTCTTTTGTTTTCTAAGTTATTATCTTATTTCTCCTCTTTTCTAAAGTCTTCTCATGCCAAACATCTTTCTCTAACAAAAGGACAAACTGCAGGCTTGTTCCCAAGCCTCTGCCAATGCACCACTCAATTACAGGCTGATCAAAGTTCATAAGAATTCGTCAATGGACTAAGGTTCCAATTTTTTCCTCCCTTCACTGATGTGTCACTTCAGTATCTTGTTCTCCTAACCAGTTTTAGAATAGTTGATATTCAAAAGTCATTGAGTATATGAAAATACAATTTATTTGGCATTTGCTGTTTGATTCTGCCATGGTAAATCATGGTAAACCCCAGGGAAAAATCCCATAAACCACACTTCATTTGTTTTTTAAGTCAAAATTATATTTTAATTATTTCTCTCGTCAGCTTTCAGTATCTTTGTAATGCACACTCTTAAAGTTGATAGTTTAGGTAGAACATCTGCACCAGAACATGTGCAATGGACTGATTGGTCTCCTTCTGTGTTACAATTTTATGATTCTATGCTTTACAATGCTATGATTTTTTTTTAACTTGTAATAATTTTGGATACGATTTGCAGGTAAACCACTCCTAGAATGTATTATACTTCTTGGTATATTTATAGTCCCATTTGATATTTTCACCACAGATCAATTTCCAACATCAGTGTGAAATTAATTAAACTGTTCACAGTCACAGCACAGTGAAACAGGTGACCAAGAATTCCAATCTCAGACCTAGGACAGAAAGTTGCTGAAGAAAGACAACAGCAATGCAGGGTAAATTGAAGTCTTGGTCACTCTGAGCCATTCTTAAGAGCATTGGTATAGGACCGTAGTCACACGCAGGCTAATCAGTTAAGGCACACAGGTTTCCTTCTCTAAGGACATTAATAAACTAGCTGAATTTTGATAAGAAGCTGACTGCTTCATGGTCACTTTCACTGAAACCAGATTTTACACTCTGCCACTGGCAGGTTTTCAGGTGGGAGGAATGGGGGAGAGGGCCTGTAAAATTCCCCGGATGGCCCTCCTACCATGCTCCCACTCACCTGACCTTTCCACAATTTTTTTACGGTGTTACGGGTGAGGCCCAGGCCAGCCTACCTGCTCTTGTCCCAATTGAGGCCATTACATGGGCAATTAATGGCCACTTAAGGACCATTTCCTTCCCGGCCTCATTTTTGAGGCTGGTGGGAGGACTTCAGGAGTAGAGGGAAAGCCCAAAAAGTCATCCTGCTCAGGCCTCCGGCAGAAAGAGGGTTATGGGGGTTGTGGGGGGGAAATGCAGGGGAGCTCCTTCAAAGGCCTCCTTTCCAGATCAGGCATCCCTCCCCACTGGCCTCTCAATCAAGACACATACTCTCCTCTCTCCACCACCCTCAGGCCTCACCTCCCTTCCCCAGCATGAGACTACCTGCACTTATCTAGTCCTGGACTCTGGGGCTACGAATTTGGAGACTAGTTGTAGTCCCAGTCCTGGCCACTGCAATTCTGGTGCTGCTGGGTCTACTGAGGTGGGGTTTTCTCCCAAGAGAGGGACGGAAGTCCTGTCTCCAGCCAATTAACACTCTTTGGTGCATTAAATTGCTGCAGGGCTGCCAGTATTGGCCAGAATGCATTCCTGCTGACTCTTCAGGTGTTGGGGTGGAAAACCTTGCCATGCAAAAAAATCTTGCCCCAGGTTTTAAAACTGAATTCAAATTCTCAAACTGTCATGGTGGGAATCGAACTCACATTCTCTGAATTATTAGTCCAGGCCTCTGGATGATTTGTCCAGTAACATAGCTTCTACCCTTGCCCTTACATGTCAGGATCTATGTTCAGTGCTGTTTTTCCATTGTTAGCTCTTTATGAGTTTTTTTGAAACTGTCAGTCAGTTGTTGATAATATTTCAGCCTAACATGCATACAGACTAGGCTTACTTTCCATACCACTTGAGCCACCTCTTTCCCTTCTCTTGCATCTACTGGTCACCATCTTGAAAAGTAAATGCATAATTAGTCTATGATTAGAGACAAATAATTCCTCAGAAGTATACTATTCTACCTCTTTAAATGTAAAGTTAAGTAAAATTAAATATTTTTTATCAGGATATGTAATGGCTTGACGTAGTGGACAGGTTTCTACTTGAAACAGATAACTTTATTACAGAGGTCTTTTAGAAATGACATGCTTGAAACAGGTCCACGACTAGAAAGCTCCGACCCCGGATTACCAGAGTTTAGGGCTCATTCGTCAAGAACAATCACATGAGCCGCCCTCCCCACCCCACCCCTCCCCATCCAATAGGCAGTCGGATAAGCTTCAATCACTACATTTCCTCCTCCTTTAGTTTCTTTACACTCCCTATTTACAAAGAACATTTTAATCCACAATATATACTTATATACAGGTCAAGTGATTAAAGATTAAGTCTCTGAGGTGGTTTTCTTATTCGTTTAGAGCAGCATAGCTTTACCACTTGAGTTCTCCCACTGGATCAACATGATCAGGTACTGCAGCATCAGGTACATCATTAGAAAGTGGCAGTTCAGAGTTAGGCAACTCTCCAGAGACATCGGATATGTCTATTCTAGGTCAAGCTGGCACCTCAGGGATTAATGGTTTGACGTTAACCACAGGCAAAATAACTGGTTGTTGGAATGTCTCTCTACTCCTAAGATGATCCAGATGTTTTTGAATAATTCAGTCTTCCACTCCCACTTGGAATGACAACGGACCAATTCCTGAGACAATTGTATCAGGAACCTAACAAGGTCCACTTCCAAAATTCCACACGAAAACTATCGTCTATAGTAAATCTTTGAGCTTTGCTATGAATATCATGATTTAATTTTTAATTACTCTGATTCCTCTCTACATTCCCCTCTAAGTTTGGAAACTTAGCTTAGACTTAACTTTGTACTTAAGCGGTGTTTCATCAATAATTTGTAGTTGAATGAGGAGTAATACAATAATTGAGAAGAAAACGGGAAAGTCGAGTTTCTGGAGAACCTTTAGATGACCTCTTCATTCCTGATTTGAAAGTTTGCACTGCTCTTTCAGCTAACGCATTTGATTAGGGATGATATGGTGCTGTTTTAATATGTTTGATTCCATTTAAACTCATGAATCTCTGAAATTCTGTACTGGTAAAGACTATACCATTATCAGAAACAATGACTTCTTCAATGACCATGTAAAACATTGGCGCAGCTTTTCAATAGCTGCACTCAATGTCAGTGATCTAACTTCGTACATATCCATCCATTTAGAATGCGCATCTACGACCAATAAAAACATGGTATCTAAGAATGGTCCTACATAACCAATATGTAGTCTAACCCAGGGTCGATCAGATCACTCTCATGGATGCAATGGAGCTGAATTGGGCAACTTCTGCTGTTGCTGACACTGGAGACAGTGCTTGACCATGCTTTCAATGTCACTGTCTATGCCTGTCCACCAGACATAGCTTCATGCAAGCATTTTCATCTTCGATACGCCTGGATGCGCACTGTGAAGCTCTGTCAAGAGTGGTTCACTTCCTTGCGAAGGGACAACGACTCTTGATCCCCACAACAAGATTCCATCTTGACAACTTAACTCTGTTTTATGGGCATGGAATGGTCTCATCTCTTCGGATACTGGTGAATTTGACCACCCAACGTTGGATTCTTGCTGAGGCTATTGGCAGAATGGCTTTATCCTCACTGAAATAAACCCATTAATGGTTTATTGTCTGACACAATTGTGAAATGTTGTCCATGCTGATACTGGTGGAATTTCTTCACTCCAAATATTACTGATAAACCTTCCTTTTATAGTTGTGAATAACCCTCCTTGGCTGCAGAGAGGGTTCTGGAGACATAGCGATTGGCCTTTTGGAACAATCTTCCATCCTGTGTGATAACACAACTCCCACACCATAAGGAGATTCATCACAGTTTAATATTAATTCTTTTGATGGGTCATAATGTACTAGTAGACATGCTGAATGTAATAGCTTCTTAACTTTCAAAATAGCTTCATCTTGTTGCGAATTCCATGACCAATGATGATTCTTTTTCGATAACAAGTGTAATGGTGCTAACGCTGTTGACAAATTTGGCAAGAAGCGGCTATAATAATTAATCATGCCCAAAAAAGACTTGGGCCAGGATTTTACTTATAGCGGGCGGGCTGGGCGGGAGCGGGTGCGGACCCGATTGCCACCCGCAATCGGCTGCGCACCGCCATTTTACGTGGGTGGTCCAATTAAGACCCGCCCAGTGTAATGCGCGGCCGGTAAGCACTACCTGTGCAGGTGTGGGTGGAGGGAGAGTTGGGGCCTGCGCTCTTTCGCGCATGCGTATGAAAAAGCACAGCAGTGTCCCTGAGGCACGGAGCTGTCTCGGGGAGATTGAATAGAGAATGAAACATTTCAATAAATAATGTAAAAATTGATTTAAACATGCCCCCTCATGTGACGGTGTCACATGAGTTGGGACATGTTTATGAATGTGGGATAATTTATTTATTTATTTTATAAAAGCTTCAGGAAACCTCATCCCACCCATGAATGAGGTTTCCTGAAAAACGTGGAGGGCACTTGGGCTTTTCACCTGCCCACCAACCTTAAGGTTCTGAAGTACTTTAATTATTCCTTTAATGGCCTTAATAGGCCCTAAACATTTTGGCGGGCACGCAGCCAACTCTGGTGTGTGCCCGCTGAACGAAATATCGTGATGATGCATGATGACTTCGGGACGCACGCTCGAAGTCATTTTGCGCGTCATTTTACGTGTTGGTGTGTCGGGCCTACCCCCGCACGCTGACTGGAAGATTCAGCCCTTGAGTTCAGTTACACTGGAAGGAGAGGATGCCTCTTTGATTGCCCTAACTTTTTCCTCTACTGGATGCAACCCCATGGCATCCACTTGGTGACCCAGGTAAGTGACTTCTGACACTTGGAATGTATATTTCTCTTTCTTTAATCATACACCAGCTTCCAAGAATCTTCTTAAACTCTCTTCCAGGTTGGCCAAATGTTTGGCTTCCATTGACCCTATGATCAGAACATCATCTAGGTATACTACTACTCGGGGACATCCTTGCAAAAGACTCTCCATTGTCCTTTGGAAGATTGCACATGCAGACATTACTCCAAAGGGTAGACAAGTATATTGACAGAATCACAGAATCACAGTGCAGAAGAGGCCCTTCGGCCCATCGAGTTTGAACCGGATATTGATACAGGCCCTTGTGCATATTGATGGTCACATACCTTCTAGACATGCTATCTGGCTCTAGCTGTTGGTATGCATTGCTCATGTCCAGTTTGGTATAGGATTTGCCTCCAGCTAGCTTTGCATACAAATCGTCTATCTTCGGGATAGGATATTTATCTAGTTTAGCTGCCTTGTTCATGGGCAATTTGTAATCCCCACAAGTACCAAGGATCTGGCTGGATGATGCCTAGCTCTTCTAAGGGGCACAATTCTGCATCCACCTTCTCCTTTAGGGCATAAGGCACAGGTCTGGCCTTAAAGAAACAGGGTGTCGCCTGCGAATCTACATATATTTTTGCTTGAAAGCTTTTTAACTTTCCCAATTCGTCACGAAATGCACTGCCATACTTCCTTAATAGTTCAGTAACTCCTCCTTGTTCTCACTTGAAATTTTGCAGACCAGTTAAGCTTAGTTTTTTGTAACCAGTCTCGGTCCTTCACCTGTCGCTGTGGTCACTGGAAGCTAGGTGGTCTGTTGCCTATAGGACATAGGTACCTTTACCTGTATGGACTCTCCAGTGTATGTCTTCATTTGAGCTATGGTTTGCTCCAGATTCAGTGGCTTCTTTTAGGTATTTAAATGTGTGCTCTCCCACCACCGTGGTTGAGGCTCCCATATCTACCTCCATTACTCGTGGCTTCCCATTCACTTGAATGGTGATGGTTATTGGCTCAGTTTTTACTGCTTTGACATTGTATAGAGAATAGATTCGGTCTCGGCAGCTTCAAATTCTGTTATATTATTCAATTCAATCATCTTGGTCTGCTATCTTATGCTGTCTCAATTTCACCCTGCATTGCTTTATTACATGCCCTTTTTTGTGGCTGTAATGGCATTCTGTCTCCTTTAACGTGCAGGTGTCTGGTACGTGGTTACCCCCACATCTGTAACAGGTTAATTTCGGAGTCGCTGCTGAAATGCTTCCTCTAGGCCTTTCTGTTTTTCTAGCAGCAGAGACTGTCTCTCACTTTGCTGCTGTCTCTCTGGTTTCTGTGCCATGCCCAGCGTTAGGTTCCTGCCCCAACTGAAGAATGGCGCCATGTTGCACATTCTGTAAAGCCTGCAAGTCCTTCACAGCATTTTCCATGGATAGTGCAATTTTCACAGTGCGCTTCAAATCGATGTTAACTTCTACGAGTAGATGGTGCTGAATGGCATCATCATGAAAGCCACAAACTAACTGGTCCTGCAACATCTCATTGAGTGTGTCTCTGAAGTCGCAGTGCTCAGACAACTACTTCAACTTCGCTACGTAAGTCGCGATGGACTCTCCTGGGGCCCTTACTCTGGAGTTAAACTTAAACCTCTGCATTATTATCAATGGCTTCAGCTAAAAATGTGTCTTCTGGAGGTCTAACAATTCATTAAAAGATTTAAAATTGGGCATATTCAGGGCCAGTTAGACTGCAGATGAGGATATAAGTCTTGCTATTATAGACACTCAAAGGAATTGCTACCTGCTTCCCCTCCTTGGTAATTTCATTCGCCATGAAATAAAAACCAAGCCGCTCAACATACTGGCTCCAGTCTCCCATAAATGCGTCATAAGGGTTGATTCTGCCGAAGACTGGCATGACTGGTGAGTATATTCTTTTTTATTCCTTAAGAACTGATGTACTCACATTCATAAGGCAAGGTGCAATGTCGGAGCTATTTTACCCTCGTCACCAAATGTAATGACTTGACGTACTGGACAGGTTTCTACTTGAAACAGATAACTTTATTACAGAGCTCTTTTAAAAGCTACATGATTGAACCAAGTCCACGGCTAGAAATGTTAGGCAGAGGCCCTATGTGCCAATGAGTCCTAATGAATGAGTGATGGGGATGTGGTGCATCGAATGGCATGAGAGGTTGGTGGTGTAGTAGGTAGGAGATGTCATATGAAGATGTATTCACTGATGTTGACCACCCACATATGGGTGGGTTAGGTGGCGAGTTCCAGGATTTTGACCCAGTAATGATGAAGGAACAGGGATATATTTCTAAGTCAGATCGAGTGTGACTTGGAGGGGAACTCTCAGGTGGTGGTTTTCCTATGTGCTTGCTGTCCTTGTTCTTCTGTGCGGCAAAGGTTGTGGTTTAGAAGTGCTGACATAGAAGCCGAGGCAAGTTGTTGCAGAGCATCTTGAGGGTGTTACATGCTGCAACCACAGTATATACAGCAAAAGATGCACTTGAATCCAACAAACTATACTAAAGTTCTGAGATATAGAGCAGCAACTGGAAGAGGGAGCTGGAAAAATCATGGTTTTGTGGATTTTAACTTTGATGAATGTATTTTCAACAGAGTAAAGAGTCCCTGAGTTGGCAATTCAAAGGGGTATTATTATTGTTTGGTAATTATTTTAGGTGTGCTCAGTCTCTCAAACAATTAGAAAGTAAAAAGAGCCTGTTCCAAAGATTGCTTCCATGCCATAATATTGGTCTCCTGGGAAAGTCTACACTGCATCATGAATTGCTGTAATGTGACATTCATTTTTATACATTTATTAAACATAAAAATTGTAGAGGAAGACTATATCACCAAAAGACTATGCTGAGTCACTAACCATTGCACAATTCTGTTTACAAGTCTGGTAATTTAATATTCAGGTCACTTTCATATACCTTCAAACTGATTTTAATTAACAATGATTGACAATCATTAAGTTGCCAAGTTGTGGCAGTGCTGAAACTGGTAAAACCCTGATCATTCAATCATTCATTTTATCAGAACGTTTGTAAATATTCAAAGCAGAGGAGTCGTAAGGCTAGACATTAAATTAGTCCTAAAACAATGAGGTAATTGAAATTTATGGACGAAGTTTGTTATCGGTAACTAGTTGCTTTCTGCTGGCCGGTAGTTGTTGGGACTGAAGAAGAACGCAGAACTGATTGCAGAAACATTAAAACAATTTCTACTAATTGCTGTGGTATAAAGGATACTCAAGAACAGCTTATAAAGTTGTAAAATGTCATGGGGTTTAAATGCTATCACGGGCTGGAGATTAAAATTCCAGTTTAGGAATACCATTTAAACTTTGAGGGGTAGAAATTGGTTAGCCCCACTTTTTTAGGCACAGAAGTCATGCTTCTCGATCTGGCTGTGTTCATTTAGATTGAGGTGGGCAACACACAAACTTTGTGCACCAACATCATCTGAAAGATTATGGGGCTGGCCTGACAGCGTTACTGTCTGCTTCTGAACTCTGCCAGCAACCCCTGCGCGCAGAGGAGACCCTGGCAGTATATTTTGCAGACCGTGTATGTAATAAATGAAATGTAATATCTCCAAATTTGCAGATGACACAAAGCTGAGTAGGAGGGTGAGCTGTGAGGAGGATGCAGAGATGCTTCAGTGTGATTTGGACAAGCTGAGTGAGTGGGCAAGTGCATGGCAGATGCAGTATAATGTGGATAAATGTGAGGTTATCCACTTTGGTAGCAAAAACAGGAAGGCAGATTATTATCTGAATGGCTATAAATTGAGAGAGGGGAATGTGCAACAAGACCTGGGTGTTCTCGTACACCAGTTGCTGAAGGCAAGCATGTAGGTGCAGCAGGCGGTAAAGAGGGCAAATGGTATGTTGGCCTTCATAGCGAGAGGATTCGAGTACAGGAACAGTGATGTCTTGCTGCAATTATACAGGGCCTTGGTGAGACCACACCTGGAATATTGTGTGCAGTTTTGGTCTCCTTATCTGAGGGAGGATGTTCTTGCTATAGAGGGTGTGCAGCGAAGGTTTACCAGACTGATTCCTGGGATGGCGGGACTGACATATGAGGAGAGATTGAGTCGGTTAGGATGATATTCGCTGGAGTTCAGAAGAATGAGAGGGGATCTCATAGAAACCTATAAAATTCTAACAGGACTAGAAAGGATAGATGCAGGAAGGATGTTCCCAATGGTGGGGGAGTCCAGAACTAGGGGTCACATTCTGAGGATACGGGGTAGACCATTTAGGACTGAGATGAGGAGAAATTTCTTCACCCAGAGAGTGGTGAGCCTATGGAATTCGTGACCACAGAAAGTAGTTGAAGCCAAAACATTGTATGTTTTCAAGAAGGAGTTAGATATAGCCCTTGGGGCGAAAGGGATCAAAGGATATGGGGAGAAAGCAGGAGCAGGCTATTGAGTTGGATGATCAGCCATGATAATAATGAATGGCGAAGCAGGCTTGAAGGGCCGAATGGCCTACTCCTGTTCCTAGTTTCTATGTGGTACAGCCAGCTTGTTCTTTTTAAAGGCAGACAGGATCTTAAAGGAAAGCTGTATAGTTTTTTCTGAAATATAAATTATGGCAGCACAGATAGAGGGATCCATAGTGACAAATGCAGCACTGGAGGCATCAGTGCTGCAGGTGGGCAGGAGGAAAGAAACCATGGTCCTATGGGAGGAGGGTGGGGGGGGGGTGGTGGCAGGCAATCCTCAAACACCTCAGGAGGGGTTGTACGCAGGTGGCCAAGGAGGACAACTCCCAGATGCTGGACCCAGGAACCTGGTGGCAGCGCTACATGAAGCCTCATGACCATATGTGGGTGGTCAACATCAGTGAATGCATCTTCATATGACATCTCCTACCTACTACACCACCAGCCTCTCATGCCATTCAATGCACCACATCCCCATCACTCATCCATTAGGACTCACTGGCACATAGGGCCCCTGCCTAACATTTAGATTCTCCACTTCATTCTCACTCACCCACCACTGCTCGGGTTGGCCTAACACCCACCTCTCATTGCCTCCACATACCTATTCAGCAATGGCAGGCACTTCGCTCAAGGAGAGTTCTACACAAACATTCTGCCCTGTCTCTTGCAGACATGGTAGCACACAATAGAAGGGAGCAGAACTAGCATGGTACAAGGAGACTTGCACCTCCTGAGATCTATGGAGGAGCTGGTTTTCTGCCTCATGGGACTGGCTGCAATGCAGTTCATAGCATCTGTTGTCACGTGAACATTGAGGATGACTGCATTTTCCTACCTTATGCCCCTTCTCAGCTCCCAGCACACCTTCAACTTGCCATCTGTCATGATGAGCAAGTTGCAAATGGTGTGGCCATGGACCTCTTGCTTCCCTCTTGCCATCCCCATTTCCCCACACCAAACTTCCCCTTCTGAATTCCCTTTTCAGGCACCCATGAATTGCTGCCCAGCCAGCCACAGGAGTCCCTGGACACGGAAAGAGGGCAACATTACAATGCTAATGAAGGGGACCCATTACTCGACCTGATAGTCATAGAATCACAGGGCAGAATTTTTCATCCCGTGGTGGGCGCATGCCCGACCCGAATGGGAGTGAAGTAGCACGTGCACCCTTGCGATATTTCAGTCAGCAGGCATGTGCGAAAGGCGGCAGTGTGTCCACTGACAATCAAGAGGCCTATTAAGGCCCTTAAACAAGTAATTAATTTGTATTTTTCACTGCCTGCTCAACCATTCGTTTGGCAGGCAGGCGAATAGGCCAGGTGGCTTTGCATTTTTTACAAAACCTCATATACGGGCAGGATGAGGTTTGCAATGGTTACAAAAACAATTTTAAAATTTTAACATCATTTTTAACATGTCCCTCTTCATGTGACTGAGTCATATGTGGGGACATGTTTATATCATTTGTAAACCGTTTATTTTTCACTTTAAAATTCCTCAGCTCCCTGAGGCAGCTCTGTACCTTCAGGGAGCTTTCAGTGTGCGCACTCCAATGCATGTGCAGGCTTCAGCGCTCCCTCTCCTCCCACCCAACCCCAGCAGCGCTGAGGCTCTCAGCACGTGTTTCACGCTGGCTGGTCGTTAACTGGCCCACCCGCTGCACCCACCCGACGAGGGGAAAATCCTGCCCATAGAATTGGTACAGCACAGAAGGAAGCCATTTGGCCCTTTGAGTCCATGCAGACCTTCTACATATGTTTGTTCCACTCCCCTGCTCTTTATCTGTAGCCATGCAAACATTTCCTCTTCAGGAGCTTATTCAATTCTCTTTGAAAGCCATGTTTGAATCTGCCTCCACCATACTCTTAGGTAGTGCATTCCAGATCCTAATCAGTTGCTCAGTTAAAAAGAAGTTTTTCCTCATGTCATCTTGGTTCTTGTGCCAATTACCTTAAATCGATGCCTCTGGTTCTTGATCCTTCTGCCAATCAGAAGAATTTATCTCTATCTACTAGGTCTACAGCCCTCATGATTTTGAACACCCTCATCAGATCTCCTCTCAACCTTCTCTTCTTTAAGAACAATCCCAACTTTTCTAATCTTTATTAGGAACTCAAGTCCCTCACCTCTGGAACCATTCACAAAAATCTTTTCTACACTCCTCTTTACAGATACCTGCACTGCACATTCCATAGAGGCTAGAGTTGAGCGAAGGATATAATAGCTCATCCGGACATAGATGGCCCACAGCCAGGCCAAAGGTAAAGGGTGGTTTAGTTGCCAGTTCACCAGAGGGTGAGGTGACAGACAAATTTTGCTACAGGAGACTCAGATGCGACATACAGGAGCATGCTGAATTGACATGCCCACTGCTATATTGTTATATTTTTCTAATATGATTTAAGAACTATATGTTCAAGTATATGCACACATAAGTATCCAGAGTGCCACATCACTCACTACTGCACTCCAGTCAGGATACTGAGCAACAATGTATCAATCCACAGCACATGGTGAGATCTGAGAAATACATTCAATGAAGCTCCGGCATTTGAGTCTAAAAACATGATTATTTCGAACTTCTGGGAACCACAAGACATAGCAGGTGTGTCTGAGTAAAACCCAAGTGCTCTAAATGAAATAAATGCTGAACTAAATTGAGAAAAATCAGCCTGAATTAGCACCAGAGTAAAAAAACTCTGAATTGTGCAAAAATGAAATGGCTGCCGTCATAGCAATGAATGCATAGCTCCAGCCCAGGGTGAATTGAAAGGCTGATGATGTTTTAGAGGCATTTGGGAAGTTTAAACAAAAGTGCAGATTGACATTTAGTAGTTTTCTAAAAGACACTAGTAAAGAGGAGAGAACAAAACAAAAACAGAATTACCTGGAAAAACTCAGCAGGTCTGGCAGCATCGGCGGAGAAGAGTTGACGTTTCGAGTCCTTATGACCCTTCAGCAGCACTGAGTAATATTAGGAAAGGGGTGAAATATAAGCTGGTTTAAGGTGGGGGTGGGGTGGGGGGAGAGGTGTTGAAGGTGGTGATATTATCTAAACCAATGTGCTAATTAAGAATGGATGCCAGGACACTCAAGGTACAGCTCTAGTGGGGATGGGGTGGAAAGACTAACAGGGCAGAAAAGGTATAGATTTAAAAATAATGGAAATAGGTGGGAAAAGAAAAATCTAAAAAATTATTGGAAAAAACAAAAGGAAGGGGGAAGAAACGGAAAAGGGGTGGGGATGGAGGAGGGAGTTCAAGATCTAAAGTTGTTGAATTCAATATTCAGTCCGGAAGGCTGTAAAGTGCCTAGTCGGAAGATGAGGTGCTGTTCCTTCAGTTTGCATTGGGCTTCACTGGAACAATGCAGCAAACCAAGGACAGACATGTGGGCAAGAGAGCAGGGTGGAGTGTTAAAATGGCAAGTGACAGGGAGGTTTGGGTCTTTCTTGTGGACAGACCGCAGGTGTTCTGCAAAGCGGTCGCCCAGTTTACGTTTGGTCTCTCCAATATAGAGGAGGCCGCATTGGGAGCAACGAATGCAGTAGACTATTAAATTAGGGGAAATGCAAGTGAAATGCTGCTTCACTTGAAAGGAGTGTTTGGGCCCTTGGACGGTGAGGAGAGAGGAAGTGACGGGGCAGGTGTTGCATCTTTTGCGTGGGCGTGGGGAGGTGCCATAGGTGGGTGTTGAGGAGTAGGGGGTGATGGAGGAGTGGACCAGGGTGTCCCGGAGGGAACGATCCCTACGAAATGCCGCCGGGGGTGAAGGGAAGATGTGTTTGGTGGTGGCATCATGCTGGAATTGGCGGAAATGGCAGAGGATGATCCTTTGAATGCGGAGGCTGGTGGGGTGATAAGTGAGGACAAGGGGGTCCCTATCATGTTTCTGAGAGGGAGGAGAAGGCGTGAGGGCGGATGCGCGGGAGATGGTCCGGACACGGTTGAGGGCCCTGTCAACGACCGTGGGTGGAAAACCTCGGTTAAGGGAGAAGGAGGACATGTCAGAGGAACTGTTTTTGAAGGTAACATCATCAGAACAGATGCGACAGAGGCGAAGGAACTGAAAGAATGGGATGGAGTCCTTACAGGAAGCGGGGTGTGAGGAGCTGTAGTCGAGGTAGCTGTGGGAGTCGGTAGGCTTGTAATGGATATTGGTGGATAGTCTATCACCAGAAATTGAGACAGAGAGGTCAAGGAAGGGAAGGGAAGTGTCAGAGATGGACCATGTGAAAATGATGGAGGGGTGAAGATTGGAAGCAAAATTAATAAATTTTTCCAGGTCCCGACGAGAGCATGAAGCAGCACCGAAGTAATCATTGATGTACCGGAGAAAGAGTTGTGGGAGGGGGCCAGAGTAGGACTGGAAGAAGGAATGTTCCACATACCCCATAAAGAGACAGGCAGAGCTGGGGCCCATGCGGGTACCCAGAGCCACACCTTTTATTTGGAGGAAGTGAGAGGAGTTAAAGGAGAAATTGTTCAGTGTGAGAACAAGTTCAGCCAGACGGAGGAGAGTAGTGGTGGATGGGGATTGTTCGGGCCTCTGTTCGAGGAAGAAGCTAAGGGCCCTCAGACCATCCTGGTGGGGGATAGAGGTGTAGAGGGATTGGACGTCCATGGTGAAGAGGAAATGGTTGGGGCCAGGGAACTGAAAATTGTTGATGTGATGTAAGGTGTCAGAGGAATCACGGTGGGAAGGGACTGGACAAGGGGAGAGAGAAGGGAGTCAAGATAACGAGAAATGAGTTCCGTGGGGCAGGAACAGACTGACACGATCGGTCTGCCGGGACATTTCTGTTTGTGGATTTTGGGTAGGAGGTAGAAGCGGGCCATCCGAAGTTGGGCGACTATCAGGTTGGAAGCTGTGGGAGGAAGATCTCCAGAGGAGATGAGGTCAGTGACAGTCCAGGAAACAATGGCTGGATGTTCGGTGGTGGGGTCGTGGTCCAGGGAGAGGTAGGAGGAATTGTCTGTGAGTTGACGCTCAGCCTCCGCGAGGTAGAGGTCAATGTGCCAGACAACAACAGCACCACCCTTGTCAGCGGGTTTGATGACAATGCTGGGGTTGGACCTGAGAGAACGGAGTGCAGTAAATTCAGAGAGAGACAGATTAGAATGGGTGAGAGGAGCAGAGAAATTGAGACGACTAATGTCACGCCGACAGTTCTCAATGAAAAGATCAAGAGAAGGTAAGAATCCAGAGGGAGGGGTCCAGGTGGAGGGAGAATATTGGAGGTGGGTAAAAGGATCCGTTGAACGGGGAGGGGACGCCTGCCCAAAGAAGTGAGCACGGAGACGAAGACGGCGGAAGAACAGTACAGCATCGTGCCGAGCCCGAAATTCATTGAGATGAGGGCGTAAGGGTATGAAACTAAGTCCTTTGCTGAGCACTGAACGTTCAGCATCGGAGAGGGGAAGGTCAGGGGGTATAGTGAATACACGGCCGGGGCTGGGATTGGAAGATGGGGTGGGGACGGAGGGACAGGCAGGGGTGGAGGGTCCTAGATGTGTGTTGGTGTCGATAAGTTGTTGGAGCTTGCGTTCCTTAGCACTTGAGAGAAAGAGAAAAAGTTTCTTGTTGAGGCGTCGGATGAGACAAAGAATAAAATGAAACTGGGGGCACCCGCAGCTTTGAAAAAGGGTGCGGCGGTGCTGCTGGAGGGAGAGGTCGAATGTGTTCATATGGCGGCGCATGGCACTGAGTGTGGATCTCAGAATGCGACAACCAAACACATCTTCCCTTCACACCCCCTGGCGGCATTCCGTAGGGATCGTTCCCTCCGGGACACCCTGGTCCACTCCTCCATCACCCCCTACTCCTCAACCCCCACCTATGGCACCTCCCCATGCCCACGCAAAAGATGCAACACATGCCCCTTCACTTCCTCTCTCCTCACCGTCCAAGGGCCCAAACACTCCTTTCAAGTGAAGCAGCATTTCACTTGCATTTCCCCTAACTTAGTCTACTGAATTCGTTGCTCCCAATGCGATCTCCTCTACATTGGAGAGACCAAACGTAAACTGGGCGACCGCTTTGCAGAACATCTGCGGTTTGTCCACAAGAAAGACCCAAACCTCCCTGTCACTTGCCATTTTAACACTCCACCCTGCTCTCTTGCCCACATGCCTGTCCTTGGCTTACTGCATTGTTCCAGTGAAGCCCAATGCAAACTGAAGGAACAGCACCTCATCTTCCGATTAGGCACTTTACAGCCTTCCGGATTGAATATTGAATTCAACAACTTTAGATCTTGAACTCCCTCCTCCATCCCCACCCCCTTTCCGTTTCTTCCCCCTTCCTTTTGTTTTCTCCAATAATTTATATAGATTTTTCTTTTCCCACCTATTTCCATTATTTTTAAATCTATACCTTTTCTGCCCTGTTAGTCTTTCCACCCCATCCCCACTAGAGCTGTACCTTGAGTGTCCTGGCATCCATTCTTAATTAGCACATTGGTTTAGATAATATCACCACCTTCAACACCTCTTTGTTCTTTTGTCTGTGACATATTTTGATCATCTGCTCCTATCACTGCTTGCTTGTCCCTACAACCACACCACCACCCCCCCACTTCTCTCCCCCCACCCCCCCCACCTTAAACCAGCTTATATTTCACCCCTCTCCTAATATTACTCAGTTCTGTTGAAGGGTCATGAGGACTCGAAACGTCACCTCTTTTCTTCTCCGCCAATGCTGCCAGACCTGCTGAGTTTTTCCAGGTAATTCTGTTTTTGTTTTGGATTTCCAGCATCTGCAGTCTTTTGTTTTTATTAGTAAAGAGGAGAGGGTCAGCTCCATCTTTTTGTGGGCAGGAGAGAAAGATTTGGATTTGTTTAATGGCTCAGAGATCTACTGTGAGGTCGACAGCAAAAAGCCAGACAATATTTTTATGAAATCCAGCACACATGATCAGCCAAAGCCAAAACATCAGATCCGCTGATATGAATTTCAAAGCCTGAGGCAGGAACCAAGTAAGAATATTGACAATGTCTTAACGAGGTTGAGGAATGAAGCCAGCAAGTGTAAATTCAAAGAAATAAATGAACAGCTGGTAGATTAGCTCATCTGGGGCTCTGCACACTCTGAAGTACAAAAATCTCAAATCGGACGGGACAAGCCCACAATATCACAGGCTGTTGACACTACCAGAGCACATGAAGCCACGAGTCGACAGATGAAGACACTGACCAGCCAAATGGCTAGCCTTCAGTTAAGTCAAGGAAAGGTAGTAGGGTTGATGCAGTGAAACAGAAACAAAAGAATGTACACCAGATAGAGAGGAAGATGTACAAGAGCTGTGGATGACTACATGAGTTCACAGACAGAAGGAAAGGAAATGTCTCACATACAGATCAAACTGCCCAGCAGATGGAAACACCAATCACTGGGAAAAGATGTGCCAAATAAAGAAAGAAGATGGTAAAGGAGTTACCAGAGGCACAGCAACAGGGTGAATGAGAAAGAAAAGAAATTAAAACATCCATCCTCTAGAAGATGATGATGATTTTAAGGATACAACAGACATTGGAACCAAAAACTGCATGAAGTGCCTGGATGTGACAGCTCCCAGAGAAAAGAAATTCACATAAAAAATCTGCATAAAGCACCGGCAAGTCTGGAAAGATTATTCTTGAGGCTTCAGAGTTATGATTTCACGCTGAAATACAATCCAGGGAGAGAAATTGTGCTGGTAGATGGCCTATCTCGTCTGTTGCCACAAGATAAAAGGTCTAGATGTAAAGATCCATCATCTAGTGAACATAACATCACCAAAACTGAGTCAGATTAATGATGAGACCAGTAAAGACTATGGACGGGTTTATCCCAGATTTGCAATTAACTGTGCTAGCAGGATTTAAAAAAGATATTTTACCTGCCAGCTGCAATGGCGGATTTTCGCGTTGTATCGTCCCCTTCCCGCCTCATAAATTATGCTGTGACAGGAAACATAGTCAAGGAAAGATAGTAGTGAAAGAAAGATAGTGCAGTGAAACAGAACAGATGCAAATCACTGGTGGGTGGCCTCAAATTTGCCCACCATGCCGTTACCTCGCCGCTTCCTCACACCGGGCGCCATATTCAAACTGCAGCCGTGTGCACACTTCTCAATGCTTGCAGTCCAGGACTTCTCCAATAAAGACATGGCCCCAAAAGCCAGGAACAGTGCAGCCCCCTGATTCAGTGACATATCCCTGGGACACCTTCTGGACATTGTGGAGGCCTGCTGCGATGTCCTCTACCCCCGCACTGGCCACAGGAGGCCCAACAGTGTCACCACTGCAGCTTGGGGGTTGGTGGCAGAGGTGGTCAGTGCCAATGCTGCACACAAGAGGTTGGCTATCCAGTGCAGAAAAAGGATGAATGATCTCATCCATGCCACCAGAGCAAATGAACCATCTCATCAATTTCAACTCACCCATTCACAAGACCACATATTCATTGGCATCTCACTCACTTCCAGCTCAAGGGACATCATCACTCACTCTCTCACACAGACCCTCACAATTCCATCTAGTCTCATCTCCTGTGGAGACTGCATCCTCAGCCCTCACCATCTTGAGGCCACATGCACAGATCAACACGTGCACCCACACAAACCCTGGGATACCCCCTTCCCCAGTGCAGCCCTCGCCCTCTTCACTTGCCTGAGGCCACTTCTCCCCCTTACCCAAGCAAGCCCTATCCCTGCAGCCATCGAAAAGCCACCCCTGCCTTACGGTTGGTCTGGTAGGTAGACAACTGCCTGTGAGTCCCCCTTAAAGTGATGTGGTGCTGCCTGCGAAGCCTGGCACTGATGACCAGAGTGCTGCCAGAAGCAAGGTAGGCAAACAAACCTCGAAGTCCTGAGCCAAGTGCAGCCCGCAGGGTGCACATCACTTATTTACAGTTGCGAAACACGTCGCCCCCAGATGATCCAGCCAGGGGGATGATTCCAACAAGCAGGTAATGAGATGCTAAAGTATTGAAATTAGGTTCCCAACATGCAGCGGCGGGAAATGTGGCCTGCCATTGACAGGTGGAGTGGACGATTGCAAGCTGGTTTCACAATGGCGTAAAACTGATTTTGTGCCTTCTCGCCATGTTGTCTGCTCATGCCTGTCATGACACCCTCAGCCAATGGGGCTGGACGATCCCACTCTAAGAGTTACAAATGCTCTCTGAGCAAATATGGCAGTGTTGGACAATCAGAGATGACAGCTCACTAGAAGATGGCTTTCTGCTGGCCAGATCCAGAATAATTGTGCCCAAAACAATGCAGAAAGAACTTCTCCAAAAGATACATGAAGGCCACATGGAAATGGAGAAATGCAAGCTCAGACCCAGATTAGCTGTGTACTGGATAGTCATTTATAAAGACATCAAAAGAATGGTGTCTACATTCAGTGTACTCCTCAAGTATAGAAATACACAACAACGAGAGGAAATGATAGCTAACGCAGTACCACCCAGACCATGGCATATTGTGGGAGCCAATTTATTCACATACCATCATGAATTGCATCTAATAGTAGCAGACTGTTACTCTAAGTTAAATTTTATCAGAAAGGTATAGATTTGAAAGTTAGAACAATCATCTCAGCAGTATGAGTTCTGTTTGCTGAGCATGGGATTACTGAAAGATTGATAAGTGACAATGGAACCCAATTCACCTCCAGGGGGTTGAAGGAATTTGCTAACAGTGTGGGTTCAACATCATCATCTCATCCCACATTACCCAAGGTTTTATGGAAAGATATTCAGACGGTCAAGAGAACACTCATGAAATGTCAAGAGACAAACGAAGACTTAAAGCTTGCTTTATTTTCGTTCTGAGCTATAGCTCTTGAGGCTGACATTAAATTGCCTGTAGAGTTACTCAATGGCAGAAAGTACAAGACAACTTTGCCAAGCAAGATAAACCCTTCAAATGACAAGGAGGAAGCAAAACAACAACTCACTGATGCACAGGTGAGAAGGAGGTCAACACTTTGACAAGCATGCCAAATCCTTGCCTGAGTTATTGAAAG
Source organism: Cetorhinus maximus (assembly GCF_964194155.1). Taxonomy (NCBI): domain Eukaryota; kingdom Metazoa; phylum Chordata; class Chondrichthyes; order Lamniformes; family Cetorhinidae; genus Cetorhinus; species Cetorhinus maximus. The sequence continues at coordinate 109,185,942 of NC_135881.1, forward strand.
GACAAACTGTACGTGTATGGGATCCAATCCTGAAAACCTGGACCCAGAAAAAATTGTTGGTAAGGCTGAGATTCCAAGTTCATACATCATAGAGACTGAAACTGGTAAGCAAACGAGAAAGAACAGAGTCCATATTCAACATACACCTGAGCTGGAAAAGCAATAAAGGTCATCAACAACACCAGCAATATCACTAACCAGTACGACATCAACATCAGCAACAAACGGTATAACATCAACAATGTCACCAGCAAGTGACATAATATCAGCAACATCAAATACAATTCCCACAACACGCTTAGCATTGCCATTACAGCATTCTCTTCATCATAGGCAGCAATGACTACCAAATCCATAAGCGATGCAATGAATAATGTTTTTTGAGAAAAGAAATCAAGCCATAAAAGACTGTTAAGGTGTTCAATTTAATTATAAAAGCCATTTGTTAATCTTCTTCTGTTTAGATATATAAAAATGATTAGAACAGTTATATTGGTATTTAGAGACCACATTTTTTAAAGAAAGAGTGGTGTTATATTGTTATATTATTCCACGGTAATTTAGGAACTATGGCCTGAATTTTCATCCTTGAGGCGGATAGAGGGAGTTTGGAAAATTCCCGGCTTGGCCCTCCCAGCTCAGGTGAAAATGGCCATAAAGGCGGGATCTTCATTGCCGGGGGAACACGTGCGGGTTGGATTAGGACCTGCCGACCTGGGAAGAAGTGCGGAGGCAGGCACCAAATTGCTGGGTGTCAAGGCAGGTTGTTTAAAAGGCCCATCTCAATGTTGTGGGATTTCATCCCAGTTAAAATAAAAATACAAAGGCCCTACAGCCCTCACCCCTCGCACACTCCCCCTGGCCCATCCATGCCACCGCATACCCTCAATGCCCCCCAACTGCCCCCCTATGGCCCCTCATACCCCCAATGCCAAGTTATGCCCCTCCACCCACCCTCATGTCCCTTGTGCCAAGCTATGACACTTGCATGCCCATTCACCCACTAAACATGTATAAGAAGCAATGAATCCTATGGTGACAAGGTTGTGTAAAAAAAATGTTTAAAAAGTCATTCATTCATTCAATACTTTCCACCATGTTAAAAAATGTCATTTCACTGCAGGGCAATGGAAGTGTCAATCATCTAGACCCTTTAAAGCATCACTAACAGAAACCACAAGCCCTTAGGGCAGAATATTCTGCTCGTTGGTGGGCACATGCCCGGTCCGAATGAATATAAAATGACGTGCGATGATGTTGAGCCAGCGTCCCGATGCCATCGCATGCTCGCGCGATATTTCAATCGGCAGGCGCACACAGGAGTCGGCAGCACGCCTGCCGACAATTAACAGGCCTATTAAGGTAAATGTACCAATGAACCCTGTAGTAACAACAAAAAGCTACTGCGGATGCTGGAAATCCAAAACAAAAACAGAATTACCTGAAAAAACTCAGCAGGTCTGGCAGCATCGGTGGAGAAGAAAAGAGTTGATGTTTCGAGTCCACATGACCCTTCAACAGAACTGAAGTATAGTTAGGAGAGGGGTGAGATATAAGCTGGTTTAAGGTGGGGGGCGGGGGAAGAGAAGTTGAGTTGAGGGTGGGGTGGTTGTAGGATACCCATGTTAACCCTATAGTAACAGTGGTTTAAAAACTTTTTTAAAATGTCATTCATTAATTCATTACTTTCAATTATGTTTTAAAAATGTCATTTCATTGCAAGGCAATAATAGTGTCAATCATCAGACCCTTTAACCTATGAATAACATAAACCATAAGTACTTGATGTAATTTTTCGCTGGCGAAATGGCCAAGCAGCCTTTGCATTTTTTAGGAAACCTCATCCATGGGCGGGATGAGTTTTCCAAAAACAATTAAAAATAAAATAAAAATTTTGACTTTTCATTAATAACATGTCCCTTCTCATGTGACAGAGTCTGGGATGCTGCTGTTTCAGTAAGAGTAATTAATGTCTGGGCTCTCAGGCAAGCCTCATCCTTTGGCTGAGAGCCCAGACATCCATTACTCTTGCCGAAACAGCTGCGCCCCAGAGAAAACATTGCTTGATTGACAGCTCTGGTTCTCTGATCTTTATGGTCAATTTCACAGTGTTTATTAACACAAGGTTAAGTGTTTTCAAGTACTTATGGTTTATGTTTTTCATAGGTTAAAGGGTCTGATGATTGACACTATTATTGCCTTGCAATGAAATGACATTTTTAAAATATAATTGAAAGTAATGAATGAATGAATGACATTTTTAAGAAGTTTTTAAACCACTGTTACTATAGGGTTCATTGGTTCTGTACAGTGTACAGTGGGTCAATGGGCATGGAAGTGCCATGGCTTGGCATGGGGGGCATGAAGGGCCATGGGGGGAGTGGGTGAAAGGGCAGAGAATGGAATTGGGGGCATGAGAGGCCATAAGGGATGGGTGAAGTTCCATAGGAGGCATGAGGGGCCATGGCGGATGGGTGGTGGGACATAGCTTAGCACTGGGGGTATGAGGGGGAAAAGGGGGGGTGGGGGGGTTGCAGGGCCTTACCTTGGCATGGGGAAACAAGGAGGACCTTTGTAACCCAACTTTCCTAAAGTTCCCTCATACAGACTAGATGATTGCTAGATGAGGGGCCATGAAACATGACTCTTTAAAAACTTGGCCGAATTCCATGAAAATTGCGAAGGAGTAGAACATGCCTATCCCTGTAATGGAGCCCTCCAAGTCGGGATTGTCAGGTATTAGGAAATAGAGACAGTTTAATTAAGTTATATTGGCATTTGTAGGTGTTAAGAATGAGTTTTAGCTTTAACGTTTAAGTTTGATTTGTATTTCTGTATTTGTGCGTTAAGAAAGGTCAAATTGAGTTTTAGTTTGACTTTAAAAGGTGCTTGCATTTCTAATGAGAGCTTTACGACTGTAAACTAAGCTAAGCAAACAAGAGTAGAAAAAAGCAATCCTGTTGCTTAGCAACAAGAGTCCAGCGAGGTAGGTTCCTCCCACAGAAACACACACAAGAAGGAAAATAGCAGTTTGTTTTGGAAACTGTTTTGAGTTCAGTTGGTTTTGAAGGTAGCTGCCAAGAGAGGCTGGAGCAAAGGGGACAGATAGACAGTCCCAAGCTAAAGAAAAGACCCCCAGATCCAGGGGAGTAGAACAGGAGAAAGTCCCAAGAAGACCTTCTAGTCAAAGGAAGGGCAGGAACCTAGAAAAAGTCCTGTTAAGTGAAGTTAAAAATGAGGGCCAGAGGGAAAGGCTCCAAGCTTCAGATTTAAAGAGACTAAAGCTGCTGAAGGCATATTTAAAGGGACAACAGCTTGCAAGAGGCAAGAAGGTCCAAAGAGACAACTGAAGGTCTGTAACTCTTTGATATGGGCATGTGAAGCAGTGTTACTGTTGACGGCTGAGTCAGTGAGGGAGAGTATTTGGAAAACAACTCGAATGCATGTGGTGACCCAGAGAAGAGGAATATCGGAAGGAGAGTTTGAAACCCTGGAGGTGAATCCTTGCAGAAGGCATCTGAGAGAAAGCGTCGGTGTGGGAGAAGATTCCAAAGTGAGTTCTTGGAAAGTGGAGAACGGAAACCCTCATGTGAAAGATGGAGTTCAGTGTGACCGGTTGGCTCACGGTGTGACAAGCATTTGTGGGTGGGGGGGGGCAAGGGGGTTTGAGGAGAGATCCATAGCATCTGGTTGAGGAGGCATCTGTCACTTGGTTTCAGAGTGTGGTGTGTCTGACCACAGGATGCCTATTGGTTGACATGGACTGTGCATTCACTGTGAACATTAAAGTATAAGATAGCTTTTGTGACTTGTGTTATCCTTATAAATCTGTATATATTTGTAAAGATATAGTTCTGGATGAAGGAGTCTTGTAACATAGTTCATCTTCTCTTGTTTAATAAATATTTTATTCTTTTGTTAAAAGCTCATTAGTTTACTCTGGTGACTCTGTTCCGTAGCCACTCTCCACGTATCTAAACAAACAAATAAAAGTTAAGATCTATCAAGCTGGGTTCCACCCTAGGATCAGGCTTGTCCAAGGGTAATCTCAGCTGGGATCATAACACAGGTGTAGGCTTTTGAAAGGAACCAGCCTGCTCCCTTGAAAGGCATTCTGAAAAATCAGGCAGCCTGGGAATTGGTCGGGGATCCCGGAATCGGGAACACCTGCCATTTTTAAAGGGCTCCTGAGTCATCCTTTCTCAGTAAAATTCAGTCCTTTATGTTTGCACATATTTATACACAACAATCCAGAGTGCCACATCACATGCTACTGTACTACAGTCAGGAGACTGAGCAACAATGTTTCAGTCCACATCCTTTGGTAATATATAAGAAATTAAGTTCAGCTCCAGCATTTGAGTCTAAGGGCAGGGCCTGCTTGCTGAGGCGTAAAATTACGCAGGGTGACGTTGGGTGTGCATCCTGACATCACTGCGCGTAATTCAGATTTTCAGTTCGGCGGGAGTGCAGCCAAATCAGCTTCGCGCCCGCCGAACTGTCAAAGGCCTATTAAGGCCATTTAACAATCAATTAAATCATTGACCTGAACTGCCCGTCCAGCCTTAAGGTTGGCGGGCAGGTGAAGAGCCCAGGCAGCCTTTGCATTTTCATGGAACCTCATCCAAGGGCGGGATGAGGCTTCATGAACGTTTTTAAAGTGTTGGAAAAATTCTTATTAACATTAATGGACATGTCCCAGCTCATGTGACAGTTTCACATGAGGGGACATGTCCTTAAAATTGTTTTCTCCCTTTATTCAATGTTTTATACGTGAAACTAATCTCCTTGAGGCACCTCTGTGCCTCAGGGAGATTTCTGTGCTCTTTTGCGCGCATGCTACCCTACTTCCCCACCCACACAGGGAGCACTCAGCGCTTCTGGGAACGCATCATGCTGGGCGAGCCTTAATTGGCCCGCCCAAGTAAAATGGCGGCACCCAGCCGATCAGGAGCGCTGATTGGCTGCGCGCCTGCCTGCGCCCGTCCCCGCACAACCCTCCTGACGGGGAGAAAGTTCACCCTAAAAGTGTGACTATTTTGAAAGACTGGGAATCACAAGATATAACACTCGCAAAGATGCTAAGTGCACTGGATGGTCTGCCAAGCAGCCTCCTGTCCCTGCCTGGGAGCATGGAGGGTTTTTGGCTCCAAATTGGCAGAAAGGATGGCACAGAGCTTGCCTTCCCTGCAGCCTCTGCCCCATGTTGCTGTTGTGCTGCAGACCCAGAGGCACTACCATTGATGCTCCCATATCGGTTGCAGCCTTTTTGTGGACAAGTTACCTATTCCTGTCAAGAAATGGCAACATGCCCTGACAAATCCAGGAATTCGCCAAAACACATACAAATATACTCCAGAGTAGTACCAGATTTTGCAATAGAAAATGTCCATAAAATTAGCTTACCTACAATTAGGGTGCCTTGTTCTTAAAATAACGTGACTGCAGGGCTAAGATAATACTTTTGCGGCTGTACAGTATCTTTACTGTGCTGAAGGAGGCCATTTGGCCCATCAAATCTGCACTGGCTCTCTGAAAGAGCATTCCACCTAGTCCCATTCCCCTGCCTTATCCCCGTAACCTTGCACATTCTCTCTTTTCAGGTAGCATGTTGTTGTTTTCCTTTGAGTAAACAATACAGATGCTGCCTGGACAGTCATTGCCCAAATTTGGGATTTTGATATCACGTCATCCAGTTGGGCTGTGTAACATCAGGATGGCACCAAATCAGAGCCGCCTGTCACATGGAGGGGATCTGTCTGGATGCACCCTTATCCTTGGAGAATGTTGTGTGGGCTGTGCAGAAAGCAGCCAACAGTACACCACACTCTTGGGAAGGAGAAGTAGGCATCCATATGACCACTTGAGGCAGTGTTGCGACAATGAATTTCTAGTCTAGTGTGTTTTACTGACACCAAAACAAAACCTAATACAGTAATTCATGAATAATATACACAGCTTATTTAAAGTGAACTGCTTGAGAAAACGTCTGGTTCTTGAAGAAGTTGGTTAACATGAAACTGACCAACCTTACAGACATTAGAGGTATGCTATGATTACTAGTGTGGGATAACATAATTGCTGCTTCCAGGAAATGCCTCGTCAAACATTTATCTGTTTTTTTCTCTTTTCAGATTTTTTAGCTCTCAGCTTTTTTTAAAATCTGGAAATGTTTGTTTTGCATGATATACTGAGGATTACCTCAGGAGGTCATCATTCGGACACAGCTCATGATTCACAGTCCATGGATCCTTCACAATCCATGGATATAACCAACAGCCATCATAGCCACAATATCTCAGAATGCACTCTATCCTGTTATTTAAATCAATGCTATACTCTTTAATGAAGAATCTTATATTTATTACTAAAAAGTATTCACTGACTTTACAAAAAGAGTTCAATGGCAATAAACAAATCTGGTGAGATATTCCTATGTTATTGACATGTGGGTTCAAATAAAGCAACAAACATTTTGGGAGTTTCTGGTGGAAATCCATTGGTTTTAATTCAATTTCTGCCTCATTAACATGTTGCCAGCTGATGATCCATCAGGAATGGATTCCTTCTGGCTCCACAGAAGGAAAGTAAAAAAAAAGTTACCTTGATTGGTACTTTTGTTTCCATTCCCTTTTGGACTGGAGTTCACCAGGCAAGAAATCCACAGCAACTTCCCTGCTTAGAGCATTACTGAAATGGCAGTCAGGGCCCAATGATGCAATTGAATCCCAATCTGCATATTTAACTAAGGATCCCACAGACTTCTCATGGGTACCTTTGCTGCTTGCTCAGGTAGTGCTCTGCTCATTGTGTACAAAATATGTTTCATCATGTCATCTCTGGTTCTTTTGCCAAACACCTTAAATCTCTGTGCCATACTCTGGTTATCCCAGTTACTTACTCTATCAAAACTGTTCATGATTTTGAACACATTTATCAAATTTCTTAATCTTCTCTGCTCTAAGGAGAACAACTGCAGCTTCTCCAGTCTCTCCACAACCCTGAAGGCCCTCACCCCTGGTCCTATGCTAGAAAATCTCTTCTGCATCCTTTCAAAGGTCTTAACATCCTTCCAAAAGTGCTATGCCAGAATTGAACATAATACCACAGCTGAGGCCTAATCAGTGCTTTAGAAAGGATTAACATAACTTCCTAGCTTTTGTACACCACAGGGGGAATTTTAACCTGATGACCCAGAAGGAACAAACAGTTCAGACCATACTCTTATTTCCTAGTTTTACTGGTGTTCCATTTTAAAGTATACAAGACCAGTTTGGACCAGTATTCTTATTTCCCAGCTTTTACTGTTTTTTCCTTCTGGGGATGCACTGGGAGTGGTGGGAGCACCAGTGGGGAGGGGTGGGGTGTGGCCCACTAGCGCATGGGAAACCTGGAAGTAAGTGCAGAGTATCTGTCACTACCCTTTTAACCCAGGTAGTGCATTTACAACTGATTTCTGGGTTTCTCATACAACTGAGTTTAGCAGATGTGATGACGTGAGTTGATTTCAACTTCAGTACTTATAAGGGCACTTAAAAGACGATAGTTGGTGAATTTTGGAGATGGGAGAGCAAAGGAAGGAACTGTCAGAATGGAATCCCAACAATTGAAGTTTGTGCCACGATTTCATGATGTCCCCCTGGATTTAATGCAATGGTCTGTAAGGACCTGCAAGGAGATACTTTTCTTATGCAATGGGAGGAAGAAGCCTGTCACTGAAATCAAGAAGGTGTGGCTGGAGAGTGATCTGAAGGTAAGCAGTAGGAGTCTGGTGCCACATTCCTGGATTCAGGCCGAAAACAATGCATGACCTAAGCAGGACAGGAAAGGTGAGTACAGTGGAAATTCAACTACATCCTGTTGTGCGTGTCACATTGACCCCTTCATGCTGCCTCCTCAAGCCTAATCCAGCACATCATTCCTGACAACAAATTATCTTACAGGTGCACCCATCCTTCTTTGTCTACCTTGCTCAGATACCCCGGTCTCCATCTACCATGGGCACTCACCCTCATCTTAATGTAATGTCACACTTCATAATCACCCTCAATAAATGTCCATCCAGCTGTTCAACACATGCCATTACTCATACTCATGGGTCTCTTCTTTCCTTCCTTGCAGAAGAATAGTGCATAGAAGACCAGGGAGAAGCAGAGAATCAGAGGTGGTTCACCATCAGTATCACAATTAACATCTGTAGAGGAGGAGACGCTGGAGATCAGCAGAGTCTCACGTGCCTGGCCATTGGAGAAAAGGAAATGGGGCCTCCCAACCATCAGTGACTTAATTATCACACCACCACGTGGAATACAACACTCTCTTATGATGACTTGATGTTAGCAGCCAGTGAATATGATAATGAGTATAATTATTAATTAAAACATCATTACCTCGACAGTTCTAACTCCGGACGATGTGTTCTAGGAGGTCGACAGCAACCCCTCAGAGCAGGACACACATTCTGAGGATAGACCATCACAGGACTCATGTAGCTCAGACACTCACACTTTGGTAGGACCAGTAAGGGAAATAGTTGGGCTTTCACTGAGTGACACACACACCACAGGTAAGAAAGAGAAGATGGTGGAGACAGGGAGACAAGTAGAGAGTCCATGCAGGAGGGCTCAGGATGCTTCACGCTCTGTTCAGCTGGATGCGATGCTGTACCTCGGGGACTATTGACAAATTGGATACTTTTGAAGCAACAGCAAAAAACATTCAATGGGACCACACTGCAGAAAGTGTGGAGGAATCTGTCTAAGTAATGAGTGGCATGATGTTGCAAGTATTTGTGATAATGTCTTTACCCAAGGAAAGAGTAGTTACCTGTGTGGTGCAGCAAACCTGGCAATCAAACAAAGTGCATGGATGCCCACTAATGGCTTGCATACTATGAATGACATCTTATCTAGAATTGATGAAACTCAAGTCTTGCCTTTTCACCAACACCTTGATCTGCAGCAACATGCTGTCAGCCCACTGCTAGCAGGGATCTGTGGCTGGGCCATGAGAAAGATGATGTTTAAAAGGGACATGTAAGTGGGGACCCAGTCCTGATGGCCAAGTCTGCTCTTGCGCAGTTACAGATAGATAGTGTTCAGCAAGTCCTCAGTCTTTAAAACCCAGAGGACTAAGGTCAAGAACGTCTCAGCAGTCAGAGTTGGAATCTGAACATTCGGGGGGAGTGGGACCTTTGGATGAGGTGGGGCTGATGGAGAAAAGGGGATCAATGATTGGGAGCAAGGTTAGCTTTTTGGGCTAGAAGGAAGCTCTCCTGCTCCTCCTGGCCCATAAGGTGTGCTGTAAAGGCACTTAACTTTTCCCTCAAGCTCTCCTCATTGCGCTTGAACTACTGGGTTTTATGATGCCTGGGATACCTGACTGGCCAAGGTTAAATCTGTAAGACAGGTTAAATGTGAGGCTTCTGGCCTCATTATATTATTTAAATGGTCAACTCGCTTCCTTGAACGTTAAATCTGGGAGTTGGAGGGTTGAATGCGGGTTGGAGTCTGATTAAGATTTTCATTTTTTTTACGCCTGACTTGACCCCATTACACCCACTAATAAGGGTTAAAATTACCCCATTATCTCACAAAGTTTCCCACCACTGACTTTAAGCAGACTGCCCTGAACTGCTATGTTTTTCATTCTCTACCCTTGAATGATTCCCGGTTGTTTTAATATAAAAAAGACTGTAGCCTAATTCTTCAGGCTTCTCTTAAATAGATTGCAAATGAGATTATTCAATATTAGCATTCAGAAAGTACTGGTCAAACATAATTTTTCATATTATGTCTTCATATATGAATGTAATTACTCATAATTTATTCCAGATAATAATATTCGGAAATCAATGCACAAAATATGCATCTCTACAAATATGCTGATTAAATATAATGGGGAGCTCTTCATTTGTAAAACCCAACCATATTTTATTCTTTTCATTACTTAAGCAGCTAGACTATAACTGCATCTAACAGATAAGAATGTCTATATATAGCTGGCCTGTAAAGTAAGACTTATGCTTCCCTCTGTCATGTAACATCTCCTAAAACATCTGTAATGTTCTGCCCTCCTCCCTTTTTGTTATTCTTTCATGGGATGTGAGCATCACTGGCAAGGCCAGCATTTGTTTCCCATCTTGAATTGCCTTTGAGAAGGTGGTGGTGAGCCACCTTCTTGAACTGCTGCTGTTCAACTGGTGCCGGTACACCCACAGTGCCGCTGGGAAGGGAGATCCGTGAAGAGAATCGTAAAAGGAGGAGTAGGGCCGATTAGGGACCAGAAAGGAGATTTACACATGCGGGCAGGTAGCATGGCTGAGGTGTTAAATGAATATTTTGCATCTGTCTTTACCAAGGAAGCAGAAGCTACCGATGCCACGGTGACAGACGAGGAAACTCTGTCACTAGAAGGGTTCAAAATTGGTAAGGAGGAAGTGTTGGATAAACTGTCAGTACTTAAAGTTGACAGGCACTGGGACCGGATGAGATGCATCCAAAGATATTGAAGGAAGGAAGAGTGGAAATTGCAGGGGCACTGGCCACAATTTTTCAGTCTTCCCTAGATTCAGGGGAGGCGCCAGAGGACTGGAGAAATGTAAACATGACGCCCTTGTTCAAAAAAGGTAAAGATAAGCCCAGCAATTACAGACCAGTCAGATTAACTTCAGTAGTGGGGAAGTTTCTTGAAACAATTATTCAGGATAGAATTAATAGTCACATGGAAAAATGTGGGTTGATCAGGAAGAGTCAGCATGGGTTTCGAAAGGGGAAATCATGTTTAATTATCTTGCTGGAGTTTTTTGAAGAGGTAACAGAAAACGTTGATGAGGGCAATGCTGTAGATGTGAAGTTCGTGGACTTTGAAAATGGATTCAATACAGTGCCAAACAACAGGCTTGTGAGAAAAGTTATAGCTCATGGAATAAAAGGGATAGTAGCAACATGGATACAAAATTGGCTAAGTAATAGGAAACAGAGGATATTTTTCGGGCTGGAGGAAGGTTTGTGGTGGAGTACCCCAGGGGTCGGCATTGGGACCCTTGCTTTTCTTGATATATATTAATGATCTAGACTAGGTGTACAAGGGACAATTTCAAAGTTTGCGGATGATACAAAACTTGGAAGCATTGTAAACTGTGAGGAGGACAGTACAGAACTTCAAAAGGACATAGACAAGTTGGTGGATTGGGCAGATAGGTGGCAGATTAAGTTCAATGTGGAGAAGTGTGAGGTGTATTTTGGTAGGAAGAACATGATGCAATTCTTAAGCGGGGGCGGGTGCAGGTGCTAAGGGACCTGGGTATATATGTGCATAGATCATTGAAGGTTGTAGGACAGGTGGAGAAAGCAGTTAATAAAGCATACAGTATCCTGGGCTTTATTAATAGGGGCATAGAGTACAAGAGCAGGGAGATTGAGCTGAGCTTAAATAAGACACTGGTTAGACATCAGCTGGAGTATTGTGTACAGTTCTGGGTGCCACACTACAGGAAGGATGTGAACACATTGGAGAGAGTGCAGAAGTGGTTTACAAGACTGGTTCCACGGACGAAAAATTTCAGTTATGAGGATAGATTGGAGAGATTGGGACTGTTCTCCAAGAGGAGAAGGCTAAGAGGAGATTTGATAGAGGTGTTCAAAATCATGATGGGACTGGACGGAGTAGATAGGGAGAAACTGTTCTCACATCACATTTGCACAGAATTAAAGTGATTTGCAAAAGAAGCAAATGTGATGTGAGGAAAGAAACCTTTTCACACAATAAGTGGTTCTATTCCGGAATGCACTGCCTGGAAGTTCAATTGAGGCATTCAAGAGGGCATTAGATGATCATTTGAATAGAAACAATGTGCAAAGGTACAGGAAAAGGCAGGAGATTGGCGCTAAGTCATAATGTTCATTCGGGGAGCCGGTGCAGACACGATGGGCAGAATGGCCTCCTTCTATGCCGTAACATTCTGTGATTGTGATTTTCACCAAGTGACAGCACTATAGATCCAAGTCAGGATGATGTGTGATTTGGAGGGAAAATTGCAGCTGGTGATGTTCTTATGCATCTGCTATCCTTGTCCTTCTAGGTTTCAGAGGTTATGCATTTGGAAGGTGCTGTTGATGTAACCTTGGTGAGTTGCTGCAATGCATCTTGTATAGAGGGTGGAATTGTCTGTGCCCGCTGGCATGGGACGTGCTCGGCGGCGTGAGCAGACAATATGGCGAGAAGGCCAAAAATTGGTTTCACGTGAAACCAGTTTGCGATCGTCCACTCAGCCCATTGATGGCGGCCACATTTCCTGCCGTTGGATGTCAGGAACTTCATTGTAATATATCTGATTATCATTATAAGGCCAGCCTGTTAGAATCATTTGGATTGTCCGCACGCCGACGTATTTCACAACAGCATATATAAGGTGTGCACTTGGCGGGCTGCACTTTGAGGCGAACTCGGAGGTGAGTGCAAAGTAACGTTGCACAGCAATCGCCCGGGTCGCCTGTTGAGCTTCAAGGTTGGGGTGCATTGGAGGCATGGGGGCAAGGGCTGCCTTGCAATTGAGGCGATTCTGGGGTGGAGGCAAGGGCTGCCCTGCGGCTGAGGTGACTCTGTGGGGCGGGGGAAGGGGGCAAGGGGTGCACTGTGGTTGTGGTGACTGGGGGTTGAGGGAAAGGGCTGCCCTGCGGTTTAAGGTAGCGTACAAGTTTGTGCGGGGTGGGGTGTAGGGAAGCGGACACACATTAGATAAACCTTGTATGAAGTGACAATTTCTCTGCAGCTGAGACTGTTCAGACACAGCCACATTGACATGTTTGGAGTCGGGCCTCTAGCTTATCTGTCCACTCAAGCAATGCAGGGTCATGCAAGTGCCACCAAGTGCTCCAGAGCTTTTCACCTCTTGGGCACAGACTGAAAACTAATGAGCATTTTAATGCACTGCAGAACAGTTGGACAACTGGGCATGTTGTACAATCTCCTTGCTAAATATGGCCATGGAACAGTCACTGGTGGAGGTGCTCACAGCCCCTTGCAATGTCACCGGTTTGGACCAGTCTCCCCCATGGTTCAAGCTGACAGTGCAGCCTTGCAGTGCAGGTTAGGTGGCTTGAGCTGAGAGCACAGCATGCAGTCCAATGGGCAAGACTGCTGCAAAGCAGTCAGTTGGAGTGGGGCAGAGGTGGTTGGGGTTCCTGGCAGCCATGCAGCGCACTGAATTCTGGCCATCCAAGTGGTGGCCAGCACTCTCTGGGATGCATTAAGGGGCCTTCAGACTTAACCAAGAGAGGTTCTTAGTATACCAAGCTAACCCCACATGTCTCTCCCTTTCATCCTTCAGGAGGAGTACATTAGGAACATGGAGCCTGGTTAACTAGCTATATGCCTCCTGGTGTACAGAGAGCAGAGACAACGGGGAAGAGAGCGATGGAGGTGCCTGGCTGGGCAGCAGGAGGAGCAGCACCCTCAGGAAGAAGGGGCACTGGGGCTCACGCACATGCTGCTGAAGACCCACAGCGAGCCGTTGTTGATTGGCGTCTAGCCACACTCAGGGTCTAAAGGCACTGCCTTTCATTCCTAAAGATGACTGAGAACCAGTGCCGCCGAAGACTGCGCCTGTCTAGGGAACTGGTTGGTCACATCTGCCACCTGCTGCAGGATTTGGCACCATGTGAACGTGGAGGGCATCCACTGCCAGTGACTGTGAAGGTGACCGCGACTCTCAATTTTTATACCAGAGGCTCCTTTCAGGGCTCCATGGGTGACCTCTATGGGGTATCACAAACCTCCACACACAAATGCATCCATAAGGTCACAGATGCCACCTTCGCGAGGGCACACAGCTTTGAGCATTTCACCCGGACCAATAGAGCCAGGATGCAAGAGTGATTCGATTTGCCAAGATCTCGGGTTTCCCACAGGTGCAGTGCAATCGACTGCACTCGGGTGGCGCTCAGATCTCAGCCGCACCAAGGGGCTAACTATGTCAACCATAGGGGCTTCCATTCGCTGAATGTGCAGCTGGTGTGCGACCACTACAAATGCTTCCTGCAGTTCTTCGCACCATTTCTAGGGAGTGTCCACAACTCCTACATTCTCAGTCAGTCACAGATCCCTGACATCTTCCAGGGTCCACAGAGGCTGCATTGTTGGCTCCTAGGGAACAAGGGCTACCCACAGAGGACATGGCTGATGACAATTGTGTGGCAGCCTCAGGCTACAGCAGAGCGAAGGTATAATGAGATTCATGCTGCAACTCGCAACTTGGTGGAGCAAACCATCGGGATGCTGAAAATGAGATTCCGCTGCCCGGACCGGTCTGGTGGAGCCCTACAATATAGCTCACAGAGGGTGTCGCACATCATTGTTGCCTGCTGCGCTTTTTACAACCTGGTGCGCAAAGAGAGAGGAGCTGGCTGAGGAGAAGATGCAGGAGCTGGAAGTCTTGTCCGATGAGGAGGACGTTGGCGGTGATGAGGGTAAGGAGGTTCTTGAAGGTGACAATGAGAGTGATGAGGCCCTTGTACTGGCCAGATGAGGCAGGCGCGCAAGGCAAGCCCTCACAGCTACTAGATTTGTGGAGGATGATGACGACATGCAGTGAGGAGACACCACAGATCCTCACATTGCATCTATGAACATTTGACTCAATCTGGCTTATGGCAGCACACATACCCTCTATGATATTGCTCCTGTCATTGAGACGCATTGGAGGCCCTAATAGTTGCTCAACCGCAGGAGGATGATGATGACATGTAGTGAGGACACTCCATATATCTTCACATAGCCTCTGTGAATGTCTGACTCCTGTCTGGCTGAGGGAAGCTTGATTGCGCTCTGTGATCAGGATCATATCATGGAGACGCAGCCATGAAACTTTAAAATCAACTGATCCTTTGTCCGCCTTTAGCACCTGACCCCTTCAGGAACATAGCGTCACTGGTCACAAATGCTGAAGAGATGGGGGCCAACCCCACCTTAAAGGTGCTGAGAACACAGAGAGAATGATGGAACTCTGTGACGCCTGCCCACGACATTCTGGCAGCAATGACAAGCGCCGTCGAGGTGCAGGCATCATTAATATGTCCAGGGAGTGTGAGGCAAGACCATCACTTTGGTCTGAAGGCTGGATAAAGCACAGGGAAGAGGCCCTGGACTGAGACACCTGCCTTTATCTTGTGCAGAAAGGTTTCATATCTGAGTGACAGAAACATTGCTCATCAGAACAAGGAGCCATAGGCAGGGAGACATCCTGTGGAGCTGGAGCTACTGAGGTCACAGGAAGAGGGGATTTGGATTGGCCGGACACTCCCGGAGTCACCAGGATGGATGGCTGCGGAGTGTGCACCTGCTGATCCTCCTCACTATGGGTGCCCAAGGGCCCCTGGTGGACTCCTTGAGGTGAAGGGGTAGCTGGAGTGAGATCAGGCTGTCCCACACCGCACTCATGTACACAGTTGGAGGCCAATTATGGCCTTAGTGATGGAGTTCAGCCCGCTGCGCAGCACAGGACCTATGTCCTGGCCCAGGTCTCCATGGCGGTCGCCACCTGACCAGTTTTGACCTTGGTGGGTTGGCATACTTGCACTATCACCTCAACCTGAAGGTGGACCTTCAGAAGAAGAAGGAGCCTTGCAATCAGAGGAGTGTAGCGGACATCCCCCTTCCTGATGTTCCTGAGTTTGCCTTTGCAGCTCTAGCAACTGTGACCGAGTCCAGAGGCTCGTCATCTGACTTGGACTCAGCAAATATATGGCCTTTAGCATTCTTCTGAGTGCTGGGGGCCTGGGAAGTCCCTGCCACCACCTACTGTGGATCGGAAAGTGCAATGTGCTCACAGATTGTGATCCCGAGGCTACTCTAAAGCTAGGTCCTACCTGCACTGGTGGAGGCTATAGGTGAGCATTGTGATGGGTTTTCAGGGAGGGTTTCAACGGATTCCTCTTTTTAGCTTCCCTCAGGGCTTGATTGCAAGCCCTGGGTCGTGGACTCTCTTGGCTGGTTGGCAGATGTGCCTGCGAAAGCAAGGAGAGATAAATGGTGTGTGGCAGTGGCCTGTGAAAGAGGACACATCACTCACAGCATGGTTGTCTGCTGGATATTGCACACCTGGATTCTCACTGGTAGAGCACTGCTGACCTCACCGTCAGCACAGGAACGGTCCAGATCCTTGCCGGCCAGCTGGATGGCTGTTTTCAAAGTCTGTGAGAACCTTGATTTCAGGCATTCCTCCACTACTCTGCGACCTCTCCCTGTTGTTGTGTGCCATTTTGTCCTGCATGAATGGAGATGGAGAGAGTTTAAGCAGGATGCCTGCCAGGCCAGATGATAAGTATGTCTGGCATGTGTGGGTGGTGAGTGGCCCCATGGACGGGATGAGACAATGAAGATGTGTATACGAGAGTGAATGGCAGTGTCCCTTGAACTGAGCGAGGGCCCCGTGGATGTGTGATAGGTTTGTGAGTGTGTGGGTTGAGATTGATGTAAAGAGTGACTTACCCTGGCAGAATGGAGGAGATCGTTCATCCTCTTGTGGCACTGGGTGGCTGTCCTCTTTTGCAGGGTGTTGGCACTGATCACCGCTGCCACTGCCTCCCCAAGCCGGATTAGTGATATTGCTGCCCATCCTGCAGCCAGAGCAGGGGTAGAGGACATCACGGTGGGCCTCCACTGTATCCAAAAGGCATTTGAGGGACACGTCATTGAACCTAGGGGTTGCAGTCTTCTTGCCTTCCAGGGACATGCCTTCCATGCAGCAGTCATGGGCTGGGCGCCCTGAGAGGTGTGAACGTGGCTGCACTTTAAATACGGCGCCCCGTGTGATGAAGCAGCGAGGTGATGTTGTGGTGGGAGAATGAGAGCCCTCCTGCCATGACGTGTTTCCTGGGAAAGTGTAATTAATGCAGTGGGTTTGGGACAATACTGCATGAAAAGCCGCCATTACGGCCAGCTGGAAAACAACGTTGTTTTACCCACCCGCTTCTATACTTAGTGCAAATCTGGGACGAGTCTGCCCTTTGTACACACTGCTGCTACTGTGTGTCAGTAATGGAGGGAGTCAATATTTAAGTTGGTGGATTGGGTGCCAGTCAAGAAAACTGTTTTGTTGTGGATGGTATTGAGCTTGAGTGCCATTGGTGCTGCACTCATCCAGGCAAGGAGAGAGTATTCCATCACACTCTGATTTGTGCCGTGTAGCTGTTGGACAGGCTTTGGGGAGTAAGGGAGCGAATTACTCGCCTCACAATTCCAGGTCTCTGACCTGTTCTTTTAGCAACAGTATTTGTACGGCTGGTCCAGTTCAGTTTATGAACAATTGTAACTCCCAGGATGTTAATAATGGGGAATTCAGTGATGGTAATGCCATTGAATGTCAAGAGAAGCTGGTTAGATTCTCTCTAGTTGGAGATGTTCATTGCCTGGCACTTGTGTGGTGTGAATGTTACTTGCCACTTATCAGCAGCCCAAGCTTGAATGTTGTCCAGGTCTTGCTGAATATGGGCATGGACTGTTTTAGTATCTGAGGAGTTCTGAGTGGTACTGAACATTGTGCAATCATCAGTGAACATCCCCACTTCTGATGGAAAGAAATCTTTGATGAAGCAACTAGGACGGTTGGGCCTACGACACTACCCTGAGGAACTCCTGCAGCGATGTCCCAGGCAGAGATGATTGACCTCCAACAATCAGAAACATCTTCCTTTGTGCTAGTTATGACTCCAACCATTTGAGAGGTTTTCCTTTGATTCCCATGGTCTTCAATTTTATTTGGTAAAATGCTGTCAGATTGATGTCATGGGCAGCCACGCTCACCTCACCTCGTGAGTTTAGTTCTTTTGTCCATTATTTAGACCAAGGCCGTAATGAGATCAGGAGCCCAGTGGCCTTGGCACATCCCAGACTGAGCATCAATTAACAGATTGCCACTTGATAGCACCATTAACACATTTTCCATTACTTTGCTGAAGTTCAAGAGGATGTTAATGGGGCTGTAATTGACTAGGTTGTCCTGCTTTTTGTGGACAAGACCTCCCTGGGCAATTTTTCATAATGTTGTGTAGATGTCAGTGTTGTGGCTGTATCAGAACAGCTTGGCTAGGGGTGTGGCTCGTTCTGGAGTCTTCAGTACTGCTGCCAGGATGTTTTCAGAACCCATAGCCTTTGCTGTATCCAATGCCTTCATCCATTTCTTTATGTTTAGTGTATTGGCCTCATGGCCCAATCTATACATGGAAGGTTTCTGTCTTACCATGAGTAACTCTAGTCTGGCTCAGATAGGTTCCTTCAAACTACTTTATTGACACTATATATAAGATAGGCTATGAAAAAGGTACTTCTCCCTTGAGTATAGACTGTTCCATCTTTTCTGCAGAGTCTCTAGCAAATGACTGTTGATGTCACTGTTGCATCATGATACACATCACTAATTCATTGCCATAACTATTAACCCATTGTACTACATTTTATATCAGCAATCAATGGAATGAATTGAATTGTCTAAAGATTGGCATCTGTGATGCTAGGTAGCTCAGGAGGAGGCTGAAATGGAACATCCAATTGGCACTTTTGACTGAAGGTGGTTGCAAATGCTTCAGCATTTCTTCTGCACTGATGTGCTGGGCTCCCCCATAATTGTGGATGGGGATAATTGTGGAGCCATTATTCATGACTAGATGTGGCAGGACTGCAGAACTTTGATCTGATCTGTTGGGATCACTTAGCTCTGTCTATTGCATGCTGCTTCTGCTGTTTGATATGCAAGTATCCCCATGTTGTAGCTTCACCAGGTTGACAGCTCATAGTTAGGTATGTCTGGTGCTACTCCTGGCATGCTCTCCTGCACTCGTTATTGAACCGGGTTGATGGTGATGGTAGAATGAGGGATATGCCAGTCCATAAAGTTATAGATTGTGTTTGACTACAATTCTGCTGCTGCTAATGGTCCATAGTGCCTCTTGGATGCCCGGTTATGAGTTGCTAGGTCTGTTCTAAATTTATCCCATTTTGCATTATGGTCATGCTCCACAACATGATGGAGGGTATACTCAGTGTAAAGACAGGACCTTATCTTTACAGAGACTGTGCCATGGTTATTCCTACCTATACAGTCATGAACAGATGCATCTGCAGATTGGTGGTAGATTTGTGAGGGCAAGGTCTGGTTGGTTTTTCCCTTTCCTTGGTTCCCTCACAAACTTGCGCACACCCAGTCTGGTACATATGTCCTTCAGGATTCAGCCAGCAGTGGTGCTACCGAGCCACTTTTGGTGATGGGCATCGAAGCTCCATACCCAGAGTACATTCTGTGCCCTTGCAACCCTCAATTGCTTCTTCCAATTGGTGTTTAACATGGAGAAGTATTGAGTCATCAGCTGAGGGAGGATGGTAGGTGGTAATCAATAAGAGGTTTCCTTGCCCATGTTTGACTTGATGCCATAAGACTTCATGGGGTCCAGAGTCAATGCTGATAACTCCCAAGGCAACTCCTTCCCACTGTGCCACTGCCTCTGCTGAGGCTGTCCTGATTGTGGGACAGGACATACCCAGCGATGGTAATGGTGGTGTCTGGGACACTGGCTGTAAGCTATGATTCTGTGAGTATGACTGTCAGACTGTTTTGTGAATAGTCTGTGGACAGCTCTCCCAATTTTGGCACATGCCCCCAGATGTTCGTAAAGAGGACTTTGCAGAGTCGACAGGGCTAGCTGCGCTGTTGTCATTTCCAGTGCCTAGGTTGATCCATCCAATTTTATATCTTTTTGACTTTTTTGTAACAGTTTGGTATAACTGGGTGGCTCACTAGGCCATCGCAGAGGGCAGTCAACAGTCAACCACATTGCTATGGAGTCACATGTAGGCCAGAGTAGGTAAGAACAGCAGATTTCCTTCCCTAAAAGACATTATGAACCAGAGGGATTTTTACGACAATTGATGATAGCTGCATGGTCACCATTACTGAGACTAGCTTTCAAGTCCATTTTGCTTAAATTATATATATTTTTTGAATTAGTTATTTGAATTTAAATTCTAGCAGCTGTCTGGGGGATTTGAACCTGTGTCACCAAGACCTTAGTCTGGGCATCTGCATTACTAGACCAGTGACACTGCCACTACATCACCATCTCCCCAATACATGCCATGTGTATGATTCCCAAAAACAATGTCACAGGGAGTTAATTTAACTTTTGGTGATGTTATGAAATGAGCAATCTTGGATCAGCTGCCCATTTTGCACCCCTCTTGACTTTCCTCTCTACTCAATGCAAAAAAAAATTAACTAGTGTGTATCAGGAACTAGGGGAGGTCTTGTGGCGCACTAAATAGTGCCCCTGCCTCTCAGCCATGAAGCTCTAGGTTTAAATTCCATTCCAGGACTTGATGGCCATGAAAAATGTGTTCATAATGTGACCAAACAGGTTGATTATCAGCCTGCAAAATCTTCCAACATGCCTATGGCAGTTGGTAAGAGCGGTAGACTCCTGCCATACTTGATGTGAAGTGGTGCCTCTCAAGCTAGTCTCTTGCTTCAGATTAGCAACTTGTTCCAGGAAAAAAACAGATGTAAGCATGTTCTCTGTCTGCCTCATGTATCTCTAGAGGTGAGAAGAGTATTAAGTCTATAAGGGGCAACCAGTTCAATATCATCTTTCTCACGCCATTACCAAAAGTTTAAATTGCTCTTATATATTATAAACAAAACTACAGTTAAATACGAAATCAACAAGCATATATATTATAAAGAGGGCCATTAAAAAATACATTGTTTACTTTATGTTGAAGTTGCCTTTGTCATTAGTAATCTCTGCATTACTTCCAGTGCAATGCACCAGTGAGAATAGAAATAGGAGCTTTGCCATGTTAATGTGTAGTTGGTAATTGGGGTTTGAATTTTCACAATGACGGAGGCTGTTTAATGTTTTATTGCTTTTTCCAAACTTCAAGATGGTGCTAGAGCACCGAGGCAGGGTTTCCACACCGCTGCACACGGCAGCTTCCTTTCTGGTTCTGAGGTTGCTGGCACAACTCCCAGAAAACCTCGCCACCCTGGAACAAAGATCCCAACTTCCGCGGCACTTTCGCCCGGGTCAGATTTGCGGAGCTGAGAAACATCCAGACTTTGTGCTTCCGACCCAGGAGCAAAAATTCAGGTCGTGGTTCAGGATGGACGACTTCAGAATCTTAAGCCATTGGGACCAATTCTGTGCTGGATGAACAAAGCTGAGACCAACATCTCACCGGGCAGATTAAGTAGTGCTGTGCTGGAGGTTTCAAACTAATTCGATGGGGGTTCGACACGCAGGACTGGCAGGGGACCCACAAACCTCCTCATCATCACGCGATACGAGCAGGAAGCCCTGGAGCTGGAGAGGTGCCATGCGCCTCGGTCAAGCAGCCGCAGTGAGGTTGGGGTGCCAGAGGAAGGTAAGAGTGCAGTACACTGAGGTGAGAAAGTCAGTTTTTGCTACCATTCCAGTGTAGTCTCTGTATTGATGTGAGCCTCAAACTTGGAATCCCCAGTGATAATCGAAAGACAAGGGCACCATGATGTGTCTCTGTCTCATCAGGATGTCTGACATGCACCGTGACAGTGTCATGACTTAAACTAATGACATGTCCTTCTTCTCCCTTTTAGGGTCACCAGCAGTCGTTCGTTATGAGGATTCTGAAGGCCCACCCCTGACCCGAGGACCACCATGCTGAGCACACACCAGCATCACACCCTCTCTGTTAAGCAGGCGCTAGTGCAGATACCACTACCTCGGTGGGCATAACATTGCCGTGTAATCTATCTGTTTACATTGTTGAGGGCACTTCACACTCGCTTGAGGTGCAGTAGGAGGCAGAGAGTGCCCAGGGCATTGGCAGTCTGAGGACTGCTGGCGACCAGACAATGCTCAGTTGATGGCTGATGATAGGCCTCTGGAGTCGTCCATGAGGCAGCAGATGCTGGATGTCCAGCAGGGTGAGCGGGAGGATCTGGCAGAGATACATGAGAGAGTGTGTGCCATGGTGTCTGTTGTGGAGGAGCCCCTGCAGAGCATAATCGCTGCATTGACCCTCATGGCTGAGCGCAATGCCTCCTCCATACAGAGAGTGGTGACTTTCATGGATAGGATCCCCCCAGGGACTCAATCAGATGTTCCTGGGGATGCGCTCAGACCTGCAAGCCCTCACACCGGCAATGAACTCAGCTGGTCAGTGTCAGTATGGGAGATGGATTGGGCACCCAGTATCTCAGCTAGGTGCCTGGCCAACAATGGTGAGCAGGCAGGGCCAAAACGACCCCCCTGTTGGCACACAAGCTGCCTGTCATTTCTGCAGGCTCCTCTCAGGACGCTCCAGATGATGACAGCAGCTCCTCCGCCCCTCTGCCAGTGACCGTGGCATCTGATGAGCCTTCGGTGATTGGGGAGATGCCAGCCGTGGCACTGGCCGCTCCTTCCCAGGTGGGGCCAGCATAGGCTCCACAGGCCAGAGAATGCCAAGATCACCAACAAGGCAGCAGAGTGAGCAGGCTGTCTCCACTGCCGGTGCCAGCAAGGGGGCAGCCCCACAAGCAAAAACTCAAAGCACCTTAAGTACAACACGGCCTTATCACGGGTGATATTTGGTTCCCCCGTTTTCCTTTTCTTTTTTTAATGGTGTGATAGAAAACACCAGTTAATGTTAATTTCTGCAATGTTTCTGCAAGTAAATAATATATTATTTTGTGCAACTGGCCTCTGTATGCTTCAATTGTTCTGTAGGTGCAGGATAGGCCATGACGTTATGATGGACGTGTGTCTCCTGAAACTTTATTGCAAAGGCACATAGTGTATGTTGTTGACCAGGGAACTGGTCTTGTCAGGGATCGAGTATGGACCCTGTAGCACTGGCATGTGGTGATGGTTCGTATTTGGCAGTCTAGCTGAAGGAGCATTGGATCAAAGTATCCCGGGTCTCCCTGCCTCCCTGGAGGTTACCCAGGTCTGCGTCTATGCCCTCAGCATTCTCCTCATTGTGCTTGTCCTCAGACTCATGACTGGACTCATCATCTGTTGCCTGTGCAGCTGCGCCAAGATCTTCTTCCTCCACTGCCTTTCCAGTGCCAGATTGTGGAGAGCGCAACATGCAACCACTATCAGTGACACACGATCTGGGGGGTATTGCACCCCCTAAGCAGTCCAGGCATTGAAAGCACACCTTGAGAAGACCTATGATTCTCTCTACCACCGCCTTTGTGGAGGCATGGCTCCTGTTGTACTGCTGCTCGGCCTCTGTTCTTGGGTGGCGGAGAGGTGTCATGAGCCACCTTTTGAGGGGATAGCCCTTGTCACCCAGCAGCCATCCATCCAGTCGGGCTGGAGCACTGAAGAGCCTCGGCACCTGGGAGTGCCTCAGGATGTAAGCGTCATGGGGGCTGCCATGGTACCTTACACAGACTTGTAGAATCTGCATCCTGTGATCACAAACTATCTGCGCATTCATGGAGTGGAAGTCCTCCCTGTTGACGAAGGCACCTGGCTCACCTGCTGGTGCCTTGATGGCCACATGTGTGCTGTCAATTGCACCCTGGACGTGGGGCAGCCCAACAATCACTGTGAAGCCACTCTGCCTGGCTGGCCTCGTCCGTATGGTAATGAATGAAAGTCAATGCATGCCTGAATAGAATGTCTGTCACCAGTTTGACCCAACTGTGCACAACTGATTGGGACACTCCACAAAGATTCCCCACTGAACCCTGGAAAGAGCCGGAGGCATAGAAGTTGAGGGCCACCGTGACTTTCAGCGCCACTGGCATGGGGTGTCCAACCACACAGTCGGAGCTGATCTCAGGGCTAATCCTCTGACAGATGGAGGTTACTGTCTCCATTGAGAGATGGAGCCTCTGTTGGCATTGCACCTCAGATATATTGAGCTGGCTGCATACCCTGTATACCCTGGCCGCAGGGTTGGCATCTTCTGCGGCCCCTTTCACCTTGGACTTCCTGCTGGCCCTGTGCCCCTAGTGCCTGCGCCTCTCTTACCACAGGTTGCTCTTCTGGAAGCTGAATAGGGACACCTTGCCTCCTCCCCATTCTAGCCCTCTCTTCCTCCTCAGAGGAGGTGCTTCCAACAGAGATCACAATCCCCATTACCAGGGTAAGGGAAGGCTGTCTGATACCTGAAGGTGAATCCTCCAGGTACCTGGAAAACAACAGTTGAGTCCTGAACTAAAGCCTCTAAAATCTCCGACTGCAACTCAGAGGCAAGATGAAGCTGTCCTGTTCACAGAAGCAACCAACAGCAAATGATATCCTGAACTCCTCACTAATCGCTTTGACAAAGCCAATGACTCCTCTTATCCATCCGTGGATGAGATTTTGCAAATTGTGGCCTGCCCGCCTGCCCATTTTGCCCATGCAACGGTCTCAAAATCGCATGGGCTACGTAAAGTCGGAGACAATTGGTGTCTCAAGGGCCTTAACTGGCCACTTAATTAATGGCAGGAGTGCCTCCGTCTCTATCGCACGCCCACCTTGTGAAATATTGCGAGAGTGCGCATTGACATCGGCATGCTTGGCCGATGTCAAGGAGCTTCATTAAACTCTGGAGCGGGTCGGGCATGTGCCTGCCAAGCTAAAAATTCTGCCCAGAGAAGGTTAATGAAATTGAGGCAGGATAGCAGTTTTGATTAAAGAAAATATTACAGCATTAGAATCAAAAGGAATCAAAGACAGAGTGCTAAAAATTGGATAATTCCAGTTTTTGAACACAGGGATCACGATATACAAGTAGCCTGTAGGAGGTGGTGGCATGGAGGTAATATTAGTAAACCAGACGCCTAGGATAATGCTCTAGTTCTAATGTTCAAATCCCACCACATCAGCTGGTAGAGTTTAATTCAATTAATAAATCCGGAATTAAAAGCTAGTCGCTGTAATGCTGACCATGAAACTATCAACGATTGTCTTAAAAACTCATTTGGTTCGCTAATGCCCTTTAGGGAAAAAAATCTACCATACTTACCTGGTCTGGCCTACATGTGACTCCAAATCCACAGCAATGTGGTTAACTCTTAACTGCCTTCTGAAGTGGCCTAGCAAGCCACTCAGTTCAAGGGCAACTAGGGATGGGCAACAACTGCTGACCTTGCCAATGATGCCCACATCCCATGAAAGTGTTAAAAAAACTTAAGGGGCTGAATCTTCCCGTCGGTGTGCGGGGGCGGGCCCTACATGCCGACACATAAAATGACACGCGATGACGTTGGACGTGTGTCCCGATGTCTTTGTGCGTCATTGCGACATTTTGTTTGGCTGGCGTGCGCCAGAGTTGGCTGCCCGCCCACCGAAATGTTAAGGGCCTATTAAGGCCATTAAGAGAATAATTAAAATACTTTAGAACGCTGCCCATCCAACCTTAAGGTTGCTGGGTAGGCGAAGAGCCCAAGCAGCCATCGCATTTTTCAGGAAACCACATCCACGGGTGGGATAAGTTTTCCTGAAGCTTTTATAAAATAAATGAATAAATTTACCCAACTTCACAAACATGTCCCAACTCATGAGGACACATGTTTAAATACATTTTTACTTCATTTATTAGAACGTTTTATAATCTATTCAATGTCCCCGAAGCAGCTCCGTGCCTCAGGGAGATTGCTGCGCTTTTTGACAGACCGCAGGTCCCAACTCTCCCTCCTCCCCCCACCCGCACAGGTAGCACTGAGCGCTACCAGCCACGTGTTACGCTGGGCGGGGTTAATTGGCCCACCCGTGTAAAATGGCGGCGCGCAGCCGATCACGGGCAGCGATCGGCTCCGCGCCCACTCCCACCCAGCCGGCCCGCCGTAAGTAAAATCCTGGCCAAGGTGATGCAGGCAGTATGCAAATTTCATTCTGCCTGCTCGTCACCATGATTGAGGTGTGTATATAATCTACATTTCTAGCACTTTGCAAACACTCAGAGGTATTTTTCTATATTCATTTCAAGGGAGATTAATTTCAAACTTTATCAGAATCATCACCACAAATATCTAAATTTTGTCTGTTGGAGCCGTTTATATACTTTCACCCTCAACAGCTGGGTTGGAAATGTCTTCCATTGTTCTTTTAAACTTGTGAGTTAGAAGAGTTTGTTTTGTCTGCATCATCAACAATAATGTTCCTGCCAAGATTTAAGACATAAACATTCTGCTTGATCTATTAAAAATGAGTTGAAATCATATTTGGTCCCCATTTGTATTGTCAATCATTTTCAAAGTAAGAATTAATGAGAGTTATATTCTCTTCCTCAATTTGTCACAAATTTTGTGAATGATGCTAATAAGCATGTTCATTTTTGTGGAAGTTGAGCTATAAATGTGTAGTTAATAATAACAATAATTTTCTCATCAGTAAATTGTTTTACTATCCCTCTTCCTATTTTCATCACTATGAAGACTAATTTATAGTCTGTTTATCTATCACAATCTAGATCAATCCTAAGCAACTCTAAACTATTCTGTTAATAATTATAAATATTAATTATTTTCCAAAATAAATTAGATTTATGCTGCTCAACTCATTAGATTATCTTTTATCAGTTTTCAAATTGGGCAGCTCCTTCACATAATGTGGAAAATGATTTTCTCCATCAGTAACTGGGCATTCAAAAGTAATTAGAGAAATTTGAAGAATCAATGAGAAGAAAGCTGGCTGCCTCACAACCAACACCATCTTATAATAAAAAGGCACTGGTATATCATCAGAGATCATTTTGAGAAGAGCCAAGTATTGCAAATACCTAATAATTGAGTTGGATTTATGCATGAAACACAAACCTAGAAGTTACTGTTTGGGATTGCGTAATATGATTATGAAAAAATACTTTGTCATGTGAACCCATTTAAAATAAAAGATTAATGCTTCTAATAAAATAGTAACTAAAGTAATTGCGTATGAGCATGTTGTGTTTCTATGCTAACTCAACAAAGCATAATTATTAAGCTACAATTTTTAAAACATCAATGCACCTAGAATTTCTCTAGGGATTTTCTCAATCTTCTAATGCAGCCTCAGCAGAAAGCCTGGAGAAACAGTATAGATGACCATTTATACCATTTCTCTGGGGTTTCCACTGATCTGCCACTAAGTGAGAGATCAGAGAACCCCTTGAAAATTCTGTTGCCATTGTGTCAGGAAACTACTTAATGGACTCAGCTACAATTTTAGATGGTTGCGCAACAGTGTATAAACACAGGCAAGTGTGCCTTATACTGTAATCTGAGGGAGCAATATGTGCATCTGGTCAGCTAACAATCATGGTTATCACTTTCATTGATTGATCAATTCACTAGTTTGATGACCAGGATGATCTGATTATCCCATGAGGAAAAATTGAGTAGAATGAGCCTTAATTTCTCTGAAGTTTAGAAAATGGGAGGTGATCTAATTGAAACAAAAATTCCTAAAGAGGTTGGCAGATTAGATATTAAGAGGTTGTTTATCCTTGCTGTTGAGTTTACAACTAAGGGTCATAGTGTCGGGATAAGGGGCAGGTCATTTAGAGCTGAGATTAGGAAATATTTCTTCTACCCAGAGGATTGTGAATCTTTGAAATTCTCTACCCCAGAGGGGTCAGTCATTGAATATATTCAAGACTGAGATCAATTGATTTTTGGACACGAAGAGAATCAAGGGATATGTGGGTAGGGCAGGAAATCAGCCATGATCTTATTGAATGGCGGAGCAGGCTCGAGGGTCCGTATGGTGTAGTTCTGCTCCTATTTCTTATGTTCTTATGTCACTGGTGTAATATGACCTCTCTTTTTTTCCTTGGGGTTATCATTGACCAGAAACTGAACTGGATCAGCCATATAAATACTGTCGCTACAAGACCAGGTCAGAGGCTGGAAATTCTTTGGCAAGTAACTCATTTCCTGACTCCCCAGAACCTGTCCATCAGCTACAAGACATAAGTCAGGAGTATGATGGAATACTCGCCACTTGCCTGAATGAGTGCAGCTCCGATAACACTCAAGAAGCTCAACACCATCCAACACAAAGCAGCTTACTTGACTAGCACCCATCCACCACCTTAAGCATTCACTCTCTCCACCACCAATGCACAGTGGCAGTAGTATGTAACAACTACAAAATGCACTGCAGCAACTCACCAAGGCTCCTTCAACAGCCCCTTCCAAATCCATGACCTCTATGGCCTCTATTACCTAGAAGGACAAGGGCAGCAGAAACATGGGAACACCACTACCTGGAAATTTCCCTCCAAGCCACTCGACAT
The DNA here is from genome assembly GCF_964194155.1 of Cetorhinus maximus. Lineage (NCBI taxonomy): Eukaryota > Metazoa > Chordata > Chondrichthyes > Lamniformes > Cetorhinidae > Cetorhinus > Cetorhinus maximus. The sequence goes on from NC_135881.1 coordinate 109,214,172, forward strand.
CCTGACTTGGAACCATATCACCGTTCCTTCATTACCACTGGGTCAAAATCCTGAACTCCCTCCCTAACAGCACTGTGGGTTTACTTACACCACACGGACTGCAGCGATTCAAGAAGGCAGCCCACTACCACCTTCTCAAGGGCAATTAGGAATGGGCAATAAATGCTGATCTTGCCAGCAATACCCAAATTCAGTGAAAGAATACATTTTTAAAAATAAGCTGTGTCATTCTACTAACTCACCCCCTTCAAAGTCCACTTCTCTCTGGAGGGGCAGTAGACCATCACAATGCACACGACAATTGCAGGAGTGTACTGCAGGGCACCAATGCAGGCCCAGCCATTGGAACTGCATCCTCAGAAGCCCGATGGCCTGCTTGATAGTGGTCCTTGTGAGCAGATGGCTCACAATTAATTGTACTTCTGTGCCTCCATCTCAGGGTCACACAAAGGGGTGAGTAGCCATCTCTTCGAAAGATATCTCTTGTTCCCTATAACCCAGCAGTTTCCAACGGTACTGAATCTCTGACATTTTCACGTAGCTTCTTCGCCATTGGGTATGGCTCTCTTAACTGGCCAAGCGTTCACAAACCACTTTGCTAATTCTGCTCACCCAGTGGCAACTGTTTGCCAATGAATGAGTACCCCTTTCAGCCATGTACCCTTTTATGAGCCCATCCGATTGACTGGACCAGCCATAACTGCCTCCCTGCTGTGTTTCCACCTCCTATTTGAACTGTTCCAGATCCAAAATGGATCTCGTGCCTTGAAGACGAGCTGACAACAAGCTTGTTAACAAGCTTAATTGAGCCTTCTCAAGGCTTAATTGGGCCTTGGTCTAAATTATATGGGTTGCTGGGTCACGCCTTTCTCCTTTCTCAGCATCCAGAAGTTGACACAACGATCAAAATATTTGGAAAATAGTGCTCCTCCTGCCTTTGTTTCTATCTCCATTTGGTCACCAAAATTTTGCCCATTATTTAAAACTATTAATTTAACAATGTGATGTTTCGGAAGAGGCTTTTGCATATTAATTCATAGTTTCCCAGTTTAAATCAACCTTAAATTCGTATGTATCTATCGCAGAGGGAGACTTTTAGCAGTTCTTGGCCAGGTTGCCAGAGGAAGCACTTTGCAGTTGCAGAACACTCAGCGTCAGGGGAAGGGAAACAAGCTGGGTGGACCAGCCTTACCAGACAGAAGAGCATGTCTAATCCATCAGTCATAGAACTATGTAAATGTTAGCTGCAGAGCCTCCATGACACAATTAGTCCTGTCTGACCTGCAAAAGGAGTAAGCATGCAAGTAAAATACATTCTGGGGCACACAGATCCAAAGAGAAAATGGGAACATATATATATATATATATATATGTATATACATATATATATTAAATATCTTTAAATGTTGGGTTAATCACAGACAACAGACAATCCACTTTGGCAATCTTACATATGTTGTAAAGTGGTTCCTTGTACCCCGTGGGATATCTGCTATAGCCTTCAGCGCCAGCCGCTAGCACAGCTGGGTAGCCTACTGTTCAGGAGTGGGAGCCAATGCCACTGATTACAGCTGTCGCTACTTCTCTGCACCCTACTGATCTGACTGATTCCTTGGTATCATAAGGCCCAGTGCTGTCAGTCAAACCAAATTTGAATTTAAAGGGTACAACCATGAATCACAGTTCAGACAGACATTTCTGTAATAGTTCTTACAGTTTTTGAGAAAGGCACTTTACAAAATTAAAAGGTATCAATGTATTATACAAAACTGCGGTTTTAATTTTTGTTTCTGACTTGCATTTGTGATTTTCTTTTTAGTTTATTATTTAATATATATTATTTGATTGGTTGTCACTTTCAACCCTGATATTATGATCAATTTTGATGAAACATTAATGCATCTTTTGTTTTTAGGATACCAATGAATGTAATGCTGTGTAAAAACATGAAAAATGTGATTAGACCTTCAATCTGATAATTTTTACATATGACTCACAAACTTGTATTTTTTGTTCTTACCGTGTATCATTGTGTCTCAATAATTAATGAATGGTGTCCCACAATTAATGCCATACATCATTGAATTAATTTTATCCTACAATGTTATAAATTCAATCTACATGAACTCCAAAGATTAAAAATGATCACACAATGCTTAACACAATTGTATTGTCTTCAAAACACTTGGTATGTGCAGCCAATCCTACTGGCACTAGCACTTAAGAACAACTTTGTTTTTCTATTAGTCCCTACAAATCACATTTAGATTTGGAATGAATGTATTCAATAATGTTATGCTGTTAATTCTTGTTCCTGAGTAAGGCTAGTGAATCCTTCTGCATTCCACTTCTGAGCTGCAGTAGCTGTATGATTGTAGATTTAAAATAAAAGGACTGAGAGGGAAGACATTTTTGAAATGCCTCAAGAAGAGTACAATTGGCTCCAGACACCCATCAGCCTGCATTTTTATTCAGCAAGCAACACAAGGTAATAGTTAATTTCAGACTCCCACTTATGCTGAATCTGCACTTGATCTGAAAGATTAATTCCACAATCAGATAATTTACTCACCTCACTGTCAGTGCCTATTGAGAATTATTGGTACTTCCTGATGTCTTCTGCGTAGATGTTTGGTGAGTACAGGAGGACCTTTAGTTGTGATGTCCCTGCAGTCAACTAACTTGTTAACACTCAATATGTCAATGACTTCAGGAATGGAGGGCAAAATATTAGAGAACAAAAAGTATTAAAAAATATATAAATTAGACATCATTGCAACCATTTTTGGACAGGGAACAGAGGTAAAATGTTCCAATATCGCGAGGCTATAATCCATGCCTGAGCGCAGCTAGAAAGATGTCCAACGCCTCAGGCAATACCTAGGCATCCTTGGTGGTTACCTCAAATAGGCAATAGGCCACTTATTGACAGAGGTCTAACACCTGTTTCATGACCCCAAACTAAAATTTGTCAGGGCCGAGACAGAATGCATTGGATATACTTAGACCATTTTCCCCAGTTCTTGTGCAAATGCTGCCTATCAAAAGTTTCTGAAATTTAATTTAGTTTAATGTGAATCCAGGAGGAGCAGGGGTGCACCATTTGGCTCCATTACTGCTGGCCACTGTCAGCCTGTGCTTGACTGCCCCTCCTTCCATTCTCCTCCACCCCACTGGATCTATTTGAGGATTGCTGTCAATAACACAGCTGGCTCTAACTGATGTGCTCCAAACTGGAAAGCTGCATCAGGATGCCTGATTATTGAAGCTTATTGAAGTTATGGTGATGGTGCCCAAGGCCCAATTTCCAGTGAGCCATGGATCTGCAGTTTTTGGTACACACTTTGGTGCTCAACAAACTGTTTCTTTTCTCAATATATATAATAAAGCTATGAGATTCAATTGTATCATCCAGTTACCTACCAAAATCAAACTAACTACTCATCACATTTATTGACCACATAGTACTACTTCTGATTATATGCTAACTTTGCTCTCTTAATTTTTTTTCAAAAAATAAGCCATTGTTATATAATAAACAGAATATTGCACATTGTGTGGAAGAGCCTTATTTATTCAGCTCAGCAGATAGATTTGCAACACTTCTGAGGTAGATGGTCCTTCCCCTGGGGAAATTAAGCTCAGATTTATATATTATTGATGACTGGTCTTTTCCTTACACATGTTCATTTAATTGTGTTAGTATAGTCGTTAATGTCAAATAATTAAAGGATCAGAGTTTGCGTAGATTACAAAAATGCCCAGTCAAATCAAATGAAGCATTCTACAGCCATACAACATATTATGTAGTTTGTGAGAGTTGTACATGAAATGTTATCATCTTTTCTGCTTTAATCACATTTTGCATAGTTTTACTCAGAATCACATCCTTTACACAGCCAACATCATTATAGCCTGGCCTGCAGGAATAATGTAATTTATTGACACTCCACTCTTACATCTTTCAGGGAGTAGGTTAGACATACTGACACCTGCATACTATAAAAAGTAACAAGACATACAGGTTGGCGTTTCTTGAGAAATATCAATGGTCATTTCAATTGTACATATACAGGATCTGAGACTGGCATTTCTGGCATCATGGTGACAATTTGGAAAATCAGTAAATGTACACCTATCTCCATGCAAATGAAATAAAGGAAGAGCTACCATGAGTGTAATACATTTCATCACCTTTGAGCATCCCAAAGTGCATTAGGCAAATGGAATACTTTTAAATGCAGTTACTACTCTTATGTAGTCAAACATGGCAGCCAAATGTGTGCTCTATAAAGTTCCACAAACAGCACATTAATGAATAACTAAGTGATCTGTTTGTGATGATGTAAGTTGAGAGGAATGTTGGCCAGAATTAAGATATGGTCATTTTGCTATGGATATTATTCCTATCGCTGAAACAAAATAATTTTTGTGTTTCATACCTATCCATAAACCCACTGTACAGATGCCTGTGTGGTAAGCAGAGGAATTTAAAACTCATTCTTGTCTACCAGCTCCGCCAAGCCCCATCCCACATTTCTCCATAGATATCTTCCCTCTTTTTTTCTGTCAATATCTGCACTAAGTTATTACTCACCCTAAATGATTTCAATCTACATTTAAGATTCCCTTGACCTCAGTCCTCTGGATTCACAGTCCACATGTCCTTATTAAACCTCTCCCTCCATATAATGTCCTAATTGTATTTATGGCCACTCTTTCCATATTGACATCTCTTGTGGCCTCTCTACTCACATGGTCCTGATCACCTACAAGATAATTTCCAACCATTTTCTTGTATCCCTCACCACCCACGTATCCATTGCTCCCTTCCAACACCATGCCCTTCTGCATCCGCTCTAGAAAACACTTCCAAAGTTACTTACAACTGCATTTTTAAATGTATAACTACCCAGCCTTTGGTCTTTCATTCACTGCAATACTTCTGCAGCCATCTATTTTCTCTCTCACTCCCACTGATCCAGTGAACTCAGTTGTAAACAGTGCAGATTTCAAAGTAGAAACCTTGACCTCTTCCTCTATTTAAAGGCTTTCATTGAAAGTTTCAGTTAACCAGAGCTATTTTCCCTTTATATTCCTTTCTGGATGGAATTTCCCCTGCCCACTGGCAGCGAGCATGATAGGTAGCATGCGGGGACAATATGGCGCAATCAGTTTCATGATGGCAGGAAGGCACCACTCTTCCCGCCAACAGCGGGCCTCCTAGCTCACGCAAGTAACACGAAGGCACCAAAGTGCCTCCAGACCTTACCCCCCACCACCCCTACCCCACCTACTCCGCCACCTGCGCTCCCACAGAGACTGTGAGTCCGCGGCCACTTAATGGACCATGGAGCGGTTGGACTGCAAACATTGTACAATCTCAACAACGCTGGCCATGTAGCAGTCACTTCTGGAGGCACTCACAGCCCCTTGCAATCGTAGCAAACCAGATAGGAGCTGTCTCCCCAATGTAGCAGGCTGACAGGGCAGTCATGCAACGCAACCATCGAGCGGCCATCAGAGGGGTGACCAGCACTCTCCAGGAAGCGTTAAGGGGCCGTCACACAGGGTCAGGAAAGGTGCTAAATTCACCCATGCAAACCATGTCTCTCTTTCTCTTTCATGCTGCAGGAGGACCACATCAGGAGCATGGAGCCTGGTGACTTAGTTGTATGCCTGATGGCCTACAGAGAGCGAAGAAGACAGATCAGAGAGCAACTGAGGCGCCTGGCCACGCAAAGGCAGGAGCAGCAATCTCAGGAGGAAAGGGTTGCTGGGGCTCCCGCACATGCTGCCCAGAAGTGCTTAGTGACACCCAGGGTCTATAGACGCCGCTTGTCACTCCTGAGATTACCGAGAACCAGTGTTGCCGACAACTGCGCATGTCTAGGGACCTAGTTGCTCACATCAGCCATTTACTGCAGGACTTGGTGCCAAGGGGACATGGAGGGCATCCAGTGCCAGTGGCTGTGAAAGTGACCGCGGCACTCAATTTTTATTCCAGTGGCTTCTTTCAGGACTTCACAGGCGACCTCTGTGGGATATCACAAGCCACCACCCACAAATGCATCCATGAGTTCACAGATGCCATCTTCTCGAGGCACACAACTTTGTGCATTTCGCCCAGGCCCAGGACAGCCAGAATGCAAGGGCCATTGGATTCGCCCACATCTCGGGATTCCCAAAGATGCAGGGTACGATTGACTGCATGAGGTGCTTAGGTCTCCAACGCTACACACGGTGGACTACATCAGTCACAAGGGATTGCACTCACTGAATGTGCAGCTGTTATACGACCACCAGGAACACATCCTGAAGGTGTGCACACAGTTTCCAGGGAGTGTGCATGATGCCTACATCCTCAGTCGGTCACAGATCCCTGGAGTCTTCCAGGGTCCACAGAAGCTGCAGGGATGGCTCCTCAGGGGAAAGGGCTACCTGCAGAGGCCGTGGCTGATGACAGCCATACGGCAATCTCAGACTGCAGCAGAGCGACGTTATATTGAGGCTCATGCTGCAGCTCGCAACTTGGTGGAGCAGACCATCAGGATGCTGAAGATGAGGTTCCGGTGCATGGACCGGTCTGGTGGAGCCCTGCAATACAGTCCGCAGAGGGTGTCATACATCGTCATTGTATGCTGCGCCATTTACAACCTGGTGCTTCAATGGGGAGATGAGCTGGCTGAGGAGGAGATGGAGGAGCTGCACATCTCCTCCAATGAGGAGGACACTGACAGGGATGAGGGTGAGGAGGCCCGTGGAAGCGACGGTGATGGGGATGAGGCCATAGCACTGGCTAGCTGATGCAGGCGTGCTTGGGGGGCTCTCATAGCTGCTAGATTTCTGGAGGATGATGACAACATGCAGTGAGGTGACCCCATAGATCCTCATAGTGCATTTGTGAACCTTTGACTCCAGCCTGGCTTATGGCAGCGCCAATACCCTCTATGAGATTGCTCCTGTTATGGAGATGCAGTGGAGGCCCTAATAGTCACTTGATTGCAGGAGGATGATGAGGATATGCAGTGAGGACACTCCATAGATCTTCACATAGCCTCTGAGAATGTCTGACTCATGTCTGGCCAACACAGCTCGCATGCGCTCCGTGATCAGGGTCATATCATAGGGACGCAGCCAAGAAAGTTCAGAGGCATCTGATGTTTTGTCCGTCTGAGCCCTTCAGGAGCTGGTGCACAGCATCAGTGGTCACAGATGCTGAAGAGATGGGGGCCAGCCCCTACTTAAAGGTGCTGAGAGCACAGCAAGAGAATGAGAGAACTCTGTGGCACCTACCCACAAATGATGTATATTCCTTGTCTAGATTCTTCAGATAGTTAATGTTGCATCCATTAAAATGTTTCAGTGGTTTCAGGGCCCCTTTGTCCACACAGACATATTGCCTCTGTTGGCCAGAGCTCTGCTTTGGAAATGTAAATGGTCTTTGTGCATTTCCTTGGAATTTGATTTCTGCAGTCATGGTGGCATTAGCACCTCTTTAGAGATAACAAGATCCTTGTTGTTTTCTGAAGGCTGAAAATTCCTTTTGTGTGAGCCATAGCTATTCAGGCTTCAGTCAGTGTAAAGCCTTTGTCGATTATATATATAAAAAAATTATAAAGTAGCCAGGATGATATAGACATATATATTTTTTCCTTCACATCTTCTGGGCATGACACTGCAATAGTCATGCTCTGAGATTCAAATTCAGCCCCTTTATATATAAACAATAATCAGGTTCTAAGATTAAAACTCGGTCCCTTTAATGTATGTGTCTTGTATTTTATCCTCTGAGATTCAGTACAAGTGCAAGCCTATGCTAATTCAAACTTAATATATTTCAGTAGCATGAGTTTTTCTTTCTAGATAATCATAGGGTGGAATCATCCCAGATTTGCATTAAGTGTGGTAGCAGGTGGGTAAAACAATATTTTAGCAGCCGGCCGCCATGGAGGGCTTTCCCATGGCAGGCGGGCTCTCATTCACCATCACCTCGCTGCTTCATCACATTGAGTGCCATATTTAAAGGTCAGCCATGCGCATCATCTCAGTGCTTTCAGCCCATGACTACTGTAGGGAAGATGTCCATGAAAGGCAAAAAGAATGCAGCCCCCAGGTTTAATGATGCATCACTGGAATGCCATTTGGACGCTATGGAAGCCCGCTGTTATGTCCTCTACACCCGCTCTGGCTGCAGGATGGGCAGCGGCATCACCAATCCAGCATGGTAGGCAGTGGCAGCAGTGGTCAGTCCCACTGCTGCACAGAAGAGGTTGGCCATCCAATGCAGATAGAGGATGAATGATCTCATCCATGCAGCCAGGGTATGGCAACAATCTCATCACTCTAAACTCACACACTAAAGCCCATCACAAATTCAGTGGCATCTCACTTGCTGCCAGCTCAAAGGACATCACCACCCATTCTCACACACATACCCTCACACGTCCATCTGGCCTCATCTTCTCTGGAGACTCCCTCCTCAGCCCTCACCATCTTGATGCCACTTGCACAGATCAACATGTGCCCCCAAACACACCCTGGGATACCGTCCTTCACCAGCACAGCTGTCATCCTGCAGCTTCTTCCCTTTCCTGAGGCCACTTCTTCCCCTTCCCCAAGTAAGCCTCGTCCTGCATGAACTGCGCATGAAAAGCTGATGGCTGATCTGGTCGGTAGAGACCTACCAGTGAGCCCCCCTGAAAGTGATGTGGTGCTGTCTGTGAAGCCTGGCGCTGATGACTGCAAGTGCTGACCGAAACAAGGTACGCAAAGAAGCCTTGGAATCCCAAGCGAAGTGCAGCCTGCCAGGTACAGATCGCTTATGTCCTGTTGTGAAACACGTCGGTGTGTTTCCCGCCGACATGGGCGGACGATCCAGTGGGGCGGTGAGTCTGGCAGGCTGGCCTTATAATGATATGCTGATGTATTACAATGAGGTTCCGGGCATCCAATGGTGGGAAATGCAGCACACCGTTGGCGGGCAGAGCAAACAATCGCAAACCGGTTTCATGACATCATGAAACCGATTTTTCGCCTCCTCGTCATATTGTCCGCTAACTCCACCGAACATGCCTGACACTGACGAGCACGGAAAATCCCGGCCATATTGTCATGAACAATTTTAAGGTTTTATCTTTCATTGGCCATGATCATTTATATTTGTATGTGAGTGTGTGTGTGTTTGCTTACCCTTGGAGTAAGTCAATTTTAAATAACCCAGCAGCAAGCCTTGTGTATTTAAAAAGAAAAAATATTTGTTTTACTTTTCACACCCATGCCCTGGTGGTTACTAAGGGAAGTTACACCCCATTCGCTCCCTCTCACTCTCACACACACACAAAGCTAGGTATAGATGAAAATAAAACAATACTTATTAAAATGGAATCAAGCAGTCTCTATTTCGGTGTCAGCCTGTTGTCGTTTTGTGGTCTACTTGTTATGTTTTCTGAAATGAAGTCTTTGAAATTGTAGAGATGTCTCAGCAGTTGTGATGGTTCCTATAGTCAATCTGCCAGAGATTAGTTTCACACATAAGCTTGAAGATGGAAGGAAGCAGGAAGGAGAGAGGAGGGGTTCTTTATTTCTCTTTCAAGGAACTGTGGTATGGCTCTTTTTTTAGCCTGGTTGGTTACAGGAGTTTGATTTTTTTTTGCAAAAATATACTTTATTCATAAAACATCTTCAACAACATTCCAAACCATTTCAAAATCACCATTACAAAAGTGTTTGATGGCTGTGCATGTTGGTCCCTCTCTCCATGTGTGATGATGTTCTGTCATGGAGTTCTGTCCACTTGTAGCAGTTTGCTTTAATTGCTATATCATGTTATATCATGTGAGCCTGTAACAAATGGCAAGTCATCTTCCAAATTAAGTATCATACAGTCTGAATCCTCCTCTCGCCTGCAGTGCAAGCTTTACACACCTTATTAGTCAATGTCTCTGTATGTGAAGTGAATCCATTAATGTCAATGGTGTTTATTTACATTTGCTTAGCACTCGTTGAATTCCAAATGTCTTTCCTGCCTGAGAATGCATCCTTTTGTCGCCTTGTGAGATAAGAGAATGGTTGAAATCCACAAAAGAAGTCATGTGACCTCATAGTCCATTTGACTTATAGTACATTTTTAAAAATGTAACCTTTAAAATACAGTTTTCAAGATTTATAACACTGTCATGACAATATTGAAATGACCACAAGGGTTGTGTAAAATGTAAGGGCTAAAAATTGGTTTGCATCCATTTTTGGGCATGAATGTTACAATTCATAACCTGCCCACACCAATTCCCATGGAGGTAGGCAGCATGCAAACTTGGTGCTTCCTCCTTATTTATTTGACTGTGGCATTGGTCCGAGCAAGCATGCGCTGCCGGCCGGCTGAGCGCTCAGCAGGGGGTCAAGCAGTGTGTCCTGATAGTAAGGGTGCAGCCAGTCTGTCCCTCTGAAAGAGGAGCTGTCCTCAGTGGAAGGGACCTGCTGCAGACTGCCTGTATTCACACTGGCTGTATGTAAGAGCTGTAAAATGGAGCACTGGAGGAGAGAAAAGGCTCCTTGATTCCTGAATGTGAAGCTGATGCCTTGGTGGTGGAGGTGGGCAAGCAGAGAGAGGTCTTATTTCCATGTTGAGAGTTGGGGGATGATGGCTAGTCGTAGATCCTAAAGATAAATCCTCAGAAGTGAATAGGAGCAGATGACAAGGAAGATCAGTGACCGGAGCATGACGCCGAAGACCTAGCAGTAGTGCCACAAGAGGTTCCCTGAACTAATATAGCTGGTCAAGCTCAGGGAATGCACCTTCAAAGGACCTCCCCTCATGACTGCAACAATCAACCTCTCACACTGTTCAATGCACCAACATCACTCATCCATCAGTAGCCCAAGCACTCAGGAGTGCGACCTAACATCCAAATACTTCACCTCAATTTTCGACACATTCCAATGATGTTAGCCTCATACCAGCAACCTCTGCTTCCACATACCTCTAGCTATTCAGGCATATCACCCAAACACAGTGCAAAGTAATCAATTACATTTTTACCCCTCTCTTACAGGACAAGGAACAGGGCAGAGCTAGTGGGCAACTAGGATGTTTATATCTTCTGAGCCCTGTGGAGAATATGGTGCTCCATATGGGGGTGGCTGTGACAGGACCTTTGGCATCACTGAGAACATTGAAGATGATGGTATGTTTTTGTCTTATGGCCCTTCTGAATTCCCACCTCACTCTCATCCTGCTATCTGGAATGATGTGTATGCTGCTGATGGTGTGACCATGGACCTCTTGCTTTCCAACCCACCCCCAAGATATACTGGATACGTTGGTCAGCCTGGCAGACAGCCTCCTGTCACTGTAGAGAAGCATTGAATATTCCGGCTTCTACTTTGCCTAGGGCATCACACAAAGTCTCCCCTCTCCAGAGCCTCTGCTCCACCTCCCTGATGTGTTGCAGACCCAGAAGCACAGGAGCTATAGCCCCCATGTCTGTTGCAGTCTTTTTTGTGGACAAGTCACCAGATCCCCTGCCCTTTCAGTGAGGATGCAGCAACATTCCCTGCCAATTGCAGTAACTCACCACAACACCTCCAAAAAGCCTTCACAGTATTTCCACAAACTTTGCAATAGCAGAAGTTATTTTAAATCACTTTGACTGCAAGTTGGATAGATGGCCCTTTAAATAACATTAGTGAAGGTTCCCTCTCCCAGCTGATTGCATGTTCTTTGGTGAGTTACGAGTGAATGCGTTCTCTGGATTTGTGTGATTTCAGTTTGAAATTTATATGTCAAATGAGCTGGAACGGTTGTTCAACATCACAATCTGGCCAGTTGGGAAGCTTCCAGTACACACACAGCATACCCACATGGGTACTCTTTTCAGTATGGGGTGCCACATGGGCTGCACCAGAAGTGGCTGTAGGTGCTGCTTATTCCACTCACATTGCTGGTCCTCACAGCACAGGCTCCAGCAGCACTACAGAGCCACATTTTTTGTCTTAGATTTTTATCGCTGTTAAAGAAAAACATTTTTGAATCCTAAAACAAGTCATATAACACTAATGCCTATATTTTCTTCTTAAACAAATTGGATGAGTTCCTTCACAAGGTGACTAACTGCTCATCAAAAGCTTTCTCTGCACAGCTGTTCTATATGAAAACGATGAGTATTTCAGTTACCAGTTTGAAAAATCAGTAAAGCATTCTATTCTCAAAAATATAACGCAACTTAAACTTCAGTGAACTAGATACAAGAAAAGAGTTGTAACGATAATAACATTATTACTAATAAAAATAATAATGGTATTTTGTTCAAGAAACATTTGCAGCCCAAAGGCTGAATAGCAGTATAACTTACATCAAAAAATTCATAAAGTTCATAGATAGAAAGCTGAAAACTTGGAAACATGACAATCATGTAATAACAAAAACAGACAAACAAATTCAGCTGGTAACAAGGAAGTGATGGACAGGATATTTAAATAAAGGAATACTGAATCAAAATTGTCATAAAGCCTGTAGAGAAACAGCAACCCAAAATAACCAAATGACTCCCAAATGAAGAAATTACCATCAAGATTCCACTTTTTGTAGCTTTTATATTAACACGAATCAGAACCAATACAAATTATACATGAATTAATACTTCAAATAACATGGTACATCTCACTTTAAATACTTGATATAACAAAATATATGTGTTATGTAACCACAACAATTGCATCACTCCTCACATAAATGTGGTGCTAGCTACACAGTTCCACAATATTCTGTTCTTTATTCTCCCTGGGTAGCTAAGGTGTCCTATCCAACAACAGCTTTCATCTTTGAGGTTCATGGCTACAATTAACATCATTAAGGCACATTTTTATGAAACCTGTCTCCCTTGAGTCACAACAGTCCTGATGGTGTAGCTTTTCAGCAGATCAACCAATAACACCTTGGTTCACAGTTTGGCCACTTCTGGGGAAATACCTAGCTCGTTAGCATCTCCGAGCTATTCACACATCTTTCATGGCTTTAGATATTTTTTAGCTAGCTTGAACATTGCCTCCAAGAGCTCCTGACTTGTTTTCTGCCAAACAGAGTTAGCCTCTTCCTGAGAGTTCTTCTCTCAAGAATTAACTATGCTCCTTTTACTGTCTCTGCCTGCTTTCTCTTTGTGTCTGCATCTGTGTGTTGATCACTTTCAACCTCCAGCTCCTCTGCTTGTAGCTCTCTTTTGTCCCTGCAGCTCTCCCTTGTGTCTGACCCATGTAAGGAATAGAGCTACATCATACCTTTCCTTCTTACATCTTAAGGGGATGAATATAGCCGAACAACTGAGTTGCCTTGAATGTTCTAGGTGTGGTGGGGGTAACCAGTATTGAAATTGGGTAGATTGCACAAGGGATTTTCCAAACTTAGTACTTAGTATTAACACTTCTTGTTTGTAGATTCAAATTTTTTGACAAGAAGGGCTTGTTGTTTAACTGGTACAAAGGGCCTAAGATCTAGAAGGACAAGGGCAGCAGATAGATGGGAAAAACACCACCTAGAAGTTCCCCTCCAAGCCACCCTCCAAGTGACTTGGAAATATATTGCCGTTCCTTCACTGTTGCTTGGTCAAAAGCCTGGAACTCCCTTCCTAACAGCACAGTGGGTGTACCCACACCATATGGATTGCAGCGGTTCAAGAAGATAGCTCACCACCACCTTCTCAAGGACAACTAGGAATGGGCAATAAATGCTGGCTCAGCCAGTGAAGCCCACATCCCATGAATTAATTTTTTAAAATCAATTTCAATGTACACTTCTGTATTCTTTTGGTCTGAGCTGTGTAAGACCAGGGTCCAAACAAGCACAGCATATTCAACCAAGGGCCAGATGTAGCCAGTGTAGATCAACAACAGGGTGTGGACAGGGAGTCTGAAAGGTGTCATGAATCCATTGATCTTTGTGTCCCTGTGTGCTAAATTAGCAGTCTTTGGAGATTGTAACATTTAAGGTACAGAATGTTTCAATGCTTGTTACATTGGTTCCTGCCTAGTAACAAGGGTGGGACACTCGTGCAGTGCTGTGATAGGTCACCAGATCAGTTCAAGTGTCAGTGAACAGCTCTTCTTCAGGCAGCCAGTTTTGAGGCAGTCTGCCAATCAACAAGTGCCACAAAGACAAAAGGAACAGAAACAGGCCCCAGTTAAGTAAAAAGAAAGGAGCAGAGAAACAGGCTCCAAATTAAAGGAAGAGTTGTGGGTAGCAGATTTTAAGTAAAGAGAGTCTTTGGGGAAAAGGTACCCCTTTCGAGCAGTCATGCTCTGCTTGGCAGAGCTCTGCTTCAGAGTTCTGAAGAAGGGTTATATGGACTCGAAATATCAACTATGTTTCTCTCTCCACAGATGCTGTCAGACCTGCTGCAATTTTCCAGCATTTTCTGTTTTTCTTATAGATTTCCAGCATCTGCAGTATTTTGCTTTTATCTATGATGGACCATGGGGTTATTTTGGGGGCATACTTTGGCATGGGGGGCATGAAGGGCCATAGGGATCGTTTTGTGGCATACCTTGGCATTGAGGATATGAGGGGCTATAGGAGATGGATGGGGGTATATCTTGGCATAAGGGGCATGAGGGGTACATTTTGAACTTACTTTTCTAAAGGTTCCCTCGTGCAGATGATGTTCATGATACCCCTGAGGTGCTGTGTACCAAGACTCTTTGAAAAGCTGGCCCAACTCCATGAAAATTGGGGATGACTAGGACATGTCTATCCCTGCAATGCTGCTGGCCAGGTTGCAAGTGCAGGGTGCAGGTTTGCAACCCGAACAAGCCCATACCCTTAAAATGCACTCTCAAAAATTGGAAACCCTGGGAATTGGGTCAGGAATCCCAGAATCAGGACATGCCCACCATTTTTATAGGGCTCCCGAATCACCTTGACTTGGCGAAAATCCAGCTTGTAGTAATTCAGTAGCAAATTCGCACATAACAGGATCCCATAAATAGCAATGAGACACATGACCAGTTGTTGTTGCTTGGGTTTAGAAGGGTGAGCTAATTGTTGTCTTTAAAGAGGCAAAATCAGGATCTGGCAGACAGAGGATAAGTGAAAAAAACTCTTTCTTCTAATGGACTAACCAAGAACAAGAAGACACTGAATTAAAATTAGAGCTAAACCACTCGGGAGAGAAGTCAGAAAACACTTTTTCACATAACTTACTGTGAATGTGGAATTCTCTACCTGAAAGGTTGTGGATTCTGTGTCGATTGAAATTTTCAAGGCTAAAATCAACATATTTTTGTTAGGCAGGGGTATCAAGGATATGTGCTGAAGGCAGGCAAATGGAGCTGAGGTACAGATCAGCCCTGATCTAAATAACTGGTGGAATAGGCTTGAAACGCTGAATGGCCTACTGCTGTTCCTATCGAGGGAGGAATGTTGGTCAGAACAATTTGATAAGTTCCTATTTTCCTTTGAATAGTACCACTGGACCTGAATAGACAGACAGTGCTGCAGATTAACATTTCCAAAAGACAGCATCTCAGATTATGCTGTACTTGAAAACGTCAACATAGATTATACGCTAAAGTCCTAATTTATGGCCAACGTGCTATAAAGCCAAGATGACAAAACACAACTATGGGGTCTCATAATTTATGCCACAACTCAGTGGTAACACTGTGCCTTCCAAGTCAGAAGATTATAGGTTCAAGCCACACTCTTGAGCCGAAAGTACCTCATTTAAACTGATACTCCAATGCATACTGAGGGCCTGCAGTGCTGATAGAGGCAATGGGCCAGATTTTTGGCAAGGAGATAAGTATGGAGTCCAGAATTTTCCCAACCCTGTGACCCTCTATGTCCTGGAGATGCTCTTCTGCCCCATTTTCTTGTTGAGAGACGGGCATGGGCTGGAGACTGGCCTACCGCCTCCAGAGGTAGGCCAGAGGCAGACAGATACGAGGCCAGCAGGTTAGAAGGCCCACTTGTGTTTACTAGGACATCATCCCAGTTGTATTCTTGGTTGTTAGGCCCTCTAGCCCTCATCAGTCACCCCTCTGCCCCTCCTTGTTCCCCCCCTTATCTCCCATGCTCCCTCAGGTATCCTCCATGCCCAATCACCAGCAATCCCTCGCCGCTCCAGTGGAGCTGGCAAAGTTAGGAATGCTGCATGCAGGCTCACTACCTGCATCCTTACCCCGTGCTGGCAAGAATTGCTGGAAATAGGAATGGGGGCAGGAATCCAGAATCAGGTCCTGACCGTCATTTTTAAAGCCCTTTCTCCTTCGTTCCAAGAGGATGGAGGCATGAAAACCTGACCCAATACCTTTAGGATGAGACACATTAACCCAAGGCCCAAGCTACCCACTCAGGTGGATGCAAAAAATCCACTGATCATTATTTGAAGAAGAGCAGAGAAAATCACCTGGCCAACACTTATCACTCAGCCAACATCACAAAAGCAGATTGTCTGGTCACTTCTCTCAATGTTGTTTATGGGACTTTGCTCTGCCCGATTGCCAAGCGTATCTACATTACAATAGTGACTACACTTTGAAAGTATTTCATTTGCTGTGGTGCACTACAGCACATTTTGAAATCATGAGAGGGGTTTTATAAATGCAAGTTCTTTTCGGTTGAGTACTTGGCTGAGAAAGAATTGTCATTGCAATCATTTTCCTCCCAGAAACACTGTGGTATAAGCTTGGCTGCCTCCTCCTTCAGACTCCATTTTTTTATTCTTCCATTCACTGCCAATCCATCATTAAGTCTCCCTACTTCCACATCTGGCATTTCACTGGCCTATATTCTTAGCTCCTCCCATTTCCAATGTGACCTTCATCTTAAGAATGAATGTGACCTGCTCATTGGCTTCATCAGCTCCATCATCCACAAGCTCCAGCTCTGAAGTCATGACCAATCTCAAACAAACTTCCAAACAACCATCATTCATTTCTCATTGAGCTGCAGTTTCTCAGTTTACCCATGTGCAGATTTTGAAAATCATCATCCTCATCTTCAAATCCCTTTTTTCCCACCCCACCAATGCAATATTTCCTAGTCCTCCATCTTTGTGCAAACCTTTGTTGTCAGTTTACTATTCGTCCCCTTCCTTTCATTTCACTATCAGAGGCAGACTCTTTAGTCACCATACTCTCCACTCTGGAATTCTCTTCATCAAATGTTTTCACTGAACTACTCATGTCCCCACCTTCGAAGGCCTCTTCAAAACTTTGTCTATCTCCTCTAACTTCCACTTCCTGCTCAATGACAACTGTTCCTCATACAATGTTTTGTTACATAGAAGATATTATATAAATGAACTGCTTATATGAAGTGCTTATTGGTAACATAGGAGCAATGCAAGGAAAATTCTGTTCATGCAGAGGAAATGTAGTAATGTCATGTATACACTTAAATGCCATTAATAATGTACTATAATATTTTACCTATTAATGTTGCTTGTCATGCAATACTCCCAAATAAGATAGAAAAGTAGTAAATCATAGTAAAAGGTTTTAGATTCTAGAAAAGCTCCCTCCGTACTTGTGCTCACCAAATTATACTGTGATAATGCTATTTGCAGGTAGAATTATTTTGATGCTTTGTTCTGTAGCTCACTAATTTGATCTTTGTTTCTCGGGCAGATGCATCAATTAATTTAAGCTGACTTCAGATGGTAGCAAAGTTCAAGGTGCGCATTGGAAAATGATTGTCATATGGCTTGAGGGGGAATAGAACAATCTAGAGGGAGATAGAATTTTATTCAGCTTTGTCCTAAGAGATTCACGCAGACAGAAGAGGCTGAGTAGACAATTCAACATACACTGCCATTCTGACACTATAATTTACATATCATTAAGAATTCACTGCAGACCTAAAACATAATTTACTTAATGTAATGTATGATAATTAATTCTAATGATATTGAAATGAGCCCCACTTTCTTGGACCATTTCGAACTCACAACTGTAGTTGGAGAAGATAGAAATAATTGACATTCCCAGTGCTTATTCCGCTACATCACAGTCACAGTGATTCATCTATATAAAGATTTTGTTACAACGGGTTTAAAGAGGAAAAGGTCACAATTAATCTATTCCTGTATTTCAAAAAGAAAAGGCTAACTAACATTATGTTCTTTATTGTTTGATAATGCAGAAGATTAGAATATCATGCCTTCCACCTGTCCCTCGTGGAAAAAATTATGCAAAGAAACGCCTTTGACCACAAGTCCATCAGGCAGTGGTCGGCACGTATCATCCTACAGGCCCTGTGGGAAAAGGAGATGGTGGATCCTGTCGGATGGTTCCCCGAGCAGACTGTCAAAGTCATTTGGCAGAATGCCTCATTGCCAGAACTTTCCAACAAGCACCAAGATGTAGCTTGGCTGGTGGTGAGAAAGGCCCTCCCCGTCAGATCCTTACTACACGCCAAGATTTGTATGTTGCCCTCAAGTTGGCTGTTGTGGGGAAGAGACTGTTGTTCACCTCCTTGTGGAATGTGCCTTTGCAAAGAAGGTCTGGAGAGAGATGCAGTGGTTTCTGTCGAGGTTCATCCGAGCAGTTCTGTGACACAGGACTCTGTGCTCTACGGGCTGTTCCCAGGAACACACACTGAGACAAACATCAACTGCAGCTGGAGGATCATCAGCTCAGTGAAAGACGCCCTTTGGTCTGCCCGAAACTTGTTGGTTTTCCAATGCAAAGAGTTGTCCCTGACCGAATGTTGTAGACTGGCACATTCCAAGGTCCAGGTTTACGTGTTGAGGGATGCACTAAAGTTTGGGGCAGCCACCGCAAAGGCGCAATGGGGAAATGTCGCTGTCTAAGACCTTTCAGCCATAGTGCACCGAGGGGCTGGGAATTGTGTAGACCTCTTGGGCTGTATGACTCACGTTGAATGTATTCAGTGAATATTACATGTATCACAATTGTACTGAAGTACCTCAGAGTGCAACATGATCTATGTAGGTAACTTAAATACCATTGCACTGTCTGACTGTTTGTAATGACCATGTTGAAATGTCTGTAATATTCATTGATTGTATTGAAGCACCTCATGATCTATGTGGAAAACTTGAATATGATTGCACTTTTTGTGATGGTCATTTTGAAATGTTTTGTAATGTTCTTTCAGGTATTTTATGAGTACTTTTAAAGTATATTTTTCCCCCCAAAAGTTAGAATACTGAACATACCCGTAATAATGATACTACTCCTTGTGTGTTAAATCACTTTTTGTGTACACTTTAAAAACAATTTTAACAAAACATCTGTTTCTGCATATTGAAAAATTTAAATACTGCCATATTAACACTCCAATGGTACAGTAAAACAATTCCAAAGTGAATCAGGAAAATAACCCAAATAACTTAATGAATAGATAATGCTTTAATTTTCAGTTTTTGAAATGACAGTATGAAACAAGAGCCACAAAAATCTATTTGTATAAATTGAGATTGCACATAAATGTTACTTAATGTAAAAGTCAATAGAGAGAGGGGCAGCAGCAGTTTAACAAAATTTGGTTTTCCAGTTAGCATTAAGGGTAGTCACACATCTTTTGAAGAGACTTAAATGCATTCTTTGAAGAGAATAAATCTCTGCAAGAAGTGATTGACATTCACTTTAAAGATGGAACAGCCTTTTTCTGTTGGCCTGCATTGACTGATTTTAAAATTATAAAAGGCGCTATATATAGCACCCAATGAATCCAGCAGGCATTCTGAAGCAGTTTGAGCACATCAAACAATTTGAAAATTGTGTGTGACATGTCCATAAAGAGTTTAAAAACAATGACATTTTGCAGTGATATTAATGGGTGCTGAACATAACACTGAGAGATAAATTGTATTTCCCAATCCCCAAAAACTAACAAACAAAACCAATCACTTGTATAAGTTAAACCATCTTATTAAACCTATGGCAGAGATGCTATTCTACTGCAGTATAGAAATGCAGCTTTAGTAGGTTAGCGGTTACAGGTTACTGACTAGGCTTATTAAAGCAAACACAATGCAGCTTCCGTATTATGTTAAAAATATATGCTCTTTATACACCGCATTCACAATGTATATATAAACTTAACAGAACTGGAATCTGTATCCTCAAAGATGGAAGACTTGATGAACAAAATTTATGAAGTAGACATAACATGCCCAAACTATATTAGAACAACAGCAACTTACATTTGTGTAGTGCCTTTAACATAGTGAAATGTCCAAAGATTTTTCAATGGAGTGAAGATCAGACAAACATTTGACACCATGCCATGTACTGACAGGACCAATAGCTTGAACAAAGAAGGAGGATTAAGGAGCATTGTTGATAGAGCAGAGAGAGGTAGACAGGCAGAGGGGGTTAAGGGGGGAATTCCAAAGCTTAGGGCCTAGGCACCACTGAATGGAGGAACAATTAAAACTGAGGTGTGTTACATTCTATTCGATGTAATTATACCAATCACACAACAATTGGTAAAACAATAATGTGAATTTTTTCATTGAAGCTAAGACTACAGCATATACAATAATGTTAACCAGGAGGCTAAGTATACATGTCTGACCCCTACCATTTGCTGCTGTAGACTGACAACAGAGTCATGGGACTGTCAAGGTGGTAGTGATGGACCACAATTTAAGGTACATTCCCTTAAAGGTACATTTGCATCATGTCATACTTATCTTTAGAGAATCAAACTATTTACACAACAGCAAAAAAAGACACTGAGTCTGAACATATCTTTATATAAAGCATTAACTTTATAAGTCTCTCAAATGAATCAGTGGTTTGCTTATCCGTCCAGAGTTATGGGCCTGAATTTTACCCTTGGCAGGCACGCACAATAGGTAGGCCCGGAACTGGTCGGGAAACAAGCCCCCGACCGCAATCGGCCCATGACCACTCAGAACAGAGATGAAGCTGTCAAGTTCAAATAAGCAACCAGTAGCAAACTATCTCCTAAACTCCTCACTACTCATAACAGCAACTCGGCTGACCCTTTTTATCCCACCCTTGGATGAGGTTTTGCAAAATGTGGGCTGCCCGCCTGCCTGTTTTGCCCGTGCGACGAACATGAAATCGCACAGGCAATGTAAAATCTGTATCAATTGGCTTTAATGGCCTTAACTTGGCTCCAACACCTGCGCATGCCCGCCGACCTGAAGATTGTGCACGTGCAGGATGACGTCAGTACTCTCGCCCAATAATTTCTCGCACTATTTTACACCTGATTGGATCAGCGCACGCCTGCCCACGAGGCTTAAAATTCTGCCCATGGTGATCTTTGCTGGAGGCTGCTGTACAAATTCAGAATGCATGATAGGAGTGTTTTGTTTGTGTTGCAGCTTAGATCATGTTCTGTTCACAATAGGATTGCTCAATGTTTCTGTTTGTGGTATTGTTCTGATTTGGCATCTATTTCATCATACTGTCATGCTATTTGGTGTTTGTACTTGATGCAGTTATGGTTCTGGGCATACGCTTACAATTTCTGCTGGGTTCCATGTACCATTAGTTGGTTGTTTTTTTTAAAATTCATTCATGGGATGTGGGCATCACTGGTTAGGCCAACTTTTATTGCTCCTACCTGATTGCTCTTGAGAAGATGGTTCACCATGCTGAATCTTGGCTCACTTTGTGTATTGATGTGTTGGTCAGCCTCATCATCTGTCCGTGTAGCTTGACTAGACATCTTGTGTATCTTGTCTTGACGTCGTTTGGTACATGCTCTTGATTGGCTGGGATGTTGTAGCTATGTGGCTTTTTTGGATGTGGGTTCTCATGATGTTGAACCACTTGTTTTGGCCTTTACTATCTGCATTGGCACTTCTATTGTCATCTGGTGCCACATGCCTTGCATGTAAAAGCAAGGGCAGTCAAAGCTGGGCAATTTCTGGATGCATTATGAAGCCATATTGCCTGCAATTCTTACTAGGCTTGCCTGCATTGGCTGTTAAGCCAGTGTGGACAAATTACTCATAGCCTGTAGACTCTGTCTACCCCAGTAGTATGGCTTCATACTTGCATCTGCTTTGCAGTTGTGCTTCCACAGTGTAATCTTTAGGTTGGTCCAAGAAATCATTTTGAAATGCATCTATTGGGGTAGATACTATCATGAGCTTAGTTATTCTGTCGACAAACTCTGCTGCTGTGAAATTTCAAACATACACCTTGTCTCTGCATCTGCTTATGAATTGATCAATGGACTCTGTCGACTGTTGTCTGAAGGACATAGATTCCAGATGGCGCATTCCGAAGTTCAACTCGTTATTGATCTTCAACTGTTGACCATATTTTATCTGGATTATTATGATGGTCGTCACACAGACTTGATGTGCACAGTCTATGGAGGCTTTCATTGCCTTAAACAAGCCATCAAAATTAAAATTGCTAATCTGGCTCAGAAATATTGAGGTCCAGAAAACACAGGCCTAGACATTGTTGGAACAAAGTAAATTCGGATAGGAGGTCTGCTGCTTTCCAATTGAGTGTTGGAAATTTTGTGGTCACCTTTTAGCTGTTTGCAGGATTTTTAATCCTATCTGGAACTTTTGACAGTGATTCAGGCTTTTTTGATCTGCCATTTGCAGTGCCATTGCTGGCAACTGCCTTAGCTTTTCATAGGTTATTGCTTGACTACAATGATGGCGCTGTTCAGATGTTTCTGCTTTTCCTGGGTTTACTCTAAGCTCAACCCACGAATCAGTGATTTAGGAATGAAAATGGATGGCTGCTTCAAAGGTACAATTAGACACGGAGAAAAAAAGCTTTTGTTTTTTTTACAGATCCCTTTTAGCTATCAGGAGCTATCAGGAGCTGTCACTGGATGGACTTCATCTTTTCAGCCCAGCCTGCAGAATCCAACTTCCCCCCGACCTCCTGCAAGGTCAGCAAACAACAGTAATGGATTCCTCTGTCTTTGGAATTTTGTTTAAATCTAAACCCTCTAGAGTATGCTGTTTAATCTCTGTCCCTGCACAAACTTCACAGCAGATAGACTTATACTATCTAAGATCTCCCAAATTTGAACAATCTTACCAGGACCCCATGCCTGCTGCATTCCAGAATGTAGGTGCAGTATGTAGGACCTGTACAGAGCAGCAGAATCACTTACAAATGGTGAGTTTTTTTTTATAGTTATTTCATTTCCACACCAGATCTTCTGCTGGGTGTGGAAGGGCTGAGGCTTGTACACCTCTCAATCAAATCTTCAAAAAACATGTTGCAAACATGATATATTCTTCTATTTATTGTAAACATACCAATCACATGACAAGAATTGGAAAAACAACAACGTGGGATCTTTATTTGAAGACTATATACAAATAATGTTAACGAAGAGGCCAAGTATACATGTCTGACTCCTACCATCTGCTATTGTAGACTGACTGCAGTCATAGGACTAATACATCATATCCTGTCTCAGTAGTAGTGATTGACGTGTACCCTTAAAGGTACAGATACATCATATCACAACAGGCCGTTGCCAGACCAGAAGCCATTTTAAGTCAAAGAGCTCAGTGGTTAAAGGTGAATGGGTCTTGGTGCATTAGGATATTGTTGTGGTATGCCTTTAAGTGGTTATGTCCATAATCTGTATATATCATCAGACAGGATATGATGTCATCTGTCACATGACAGAGTTGGAATGTGTTGGTTGACAAGCGAGACATGCTAGGAACAGCTCTCCAGAAACTTATACATACCACAGTAATCTTCAAATAAAATAACTCACAACATATTTTATGAATCCTATTGGAGAGATTGCTGAGTTTGTGTTGAAGGATAGAAGGAAACACAACTGATATGGATTTTAGAAAATTGGGTGAGCTCTCAAGTTTATGTAGAGTGCAAGCTGGGAGACAAACAAGCAGAAGATTGAAATAGTCAAACCTAGAAGCAACAAAAGTATGGATGAGGGTTTCAGCAGCAGATGAGCTGAGGCAGGGGTAGAGCCGGGTGTTATATTAGAGATGCAAGTAACTGGTCTTGGTAATAGGGTAGAGATGTGATCAGAAGCTCATCCTGGTGTTAAATATGTCATCAAAGTGGCAAATGGACTGATTCAACCTCAAGAGTTGTCAGCAAAAAGGATGGCTTGGTAGCTAGGGAATGGAATTTTTTTCAAGAAATAAAAAACTTGCATTTATATAGTACCTTCTATGACTTCAGGACATCCCAAAGCATTTTACAGCAAATTAAATACATTTGAAATGTAGTCACTGTTGTAATGTAGGGAAACAATTAAGTCCCTATAAATAACAATGAAATAATATCAGAAAATCTTAGTGGTGTTGGCTGAGAGATACATAACAAATACACCAGGAGAAATTTTCTGCTTTTCTTTGAAAAGTGTCATTGAGTCACTAACATCAAATTGAGAGGGTACACGGGACCTCAGTTTAGCTTTTCATCTGATTGTCCATCCCTAATTGCTCTTGAAAACACGGTGGTGAGCAGCCTTCTTAAACTGCTGCAGTTCATTTGGTGTAGGTAAACCAACTGTGCTATCAGGGAGGGAGCTCTAGGATTTTCACCCAGAGACAGTGAAGAAAGGACAATATAGTTCCAAGTCAGAATGGTGTGTGACTTGGGGGGGGAACTTGCAGATGGTGGTGTTCCCATATGTCTGTTGACCTTGTTCTTCAAGGTGGTAAAAGTCAGAAGCTTAGAAGGTGCTGTCAAAGGATTTTTAAAAATTCATTCACGGGATGTGGGCTTCGCTGGCTGGGCCAGCATTTATTGCCCATCCCTAATTGCCCTTGAGAAGGTGGTGGTGAGCTGCCTTCTTGAACTGCTGCAGTCTATGTGGTGTAGGTACACCCACAGTGCTGTTAGGAAGGGAGTTCCAGGATTTTGAACCAGTGACAGTGAAGGAACGGCGATATGTTTCCAAGTCAGGATGGTGAGTGACTTGGAGGGGAACTTCCAGGTGATGGTGTTCCCATCTATTTGCTGCCCTTTTCCTTCTAGGTGGTAGCGGTCGTGGGTTTGGAAGGTGCTGTCGAAGTAGCCTTGGTGAATTCCTGCAGTGCATCTTGATTAATGGTACACGCTGCTGCTACTATGCGTCAGTGGTGGAGGGAGTGAATGTTTGTCGATGTGGTGCCAATCAAGCGGACTGCTTTGTCCTGGACAGTGTCCAGCTTCTAGAGTGTTATAGGAGCTGCACTCATCCAGGCAAGGAGGAGTATTCCATCACATTCCTGACTTGTGCCTTGTAGATGGTGGACAGGTTTGGGGAGTCAGGAGGTGAGTTATTCATTGCAGGATTCCTAGCCTCTGACCTGCTCTTGTAGCCACTGTATTTAAATGGCTAGTCCAGTTCAGTTTCTGGTCAATGGTAACCCTCAGCATGTTGATAGTGAGGGATTCAGTGATGGTAATGCCATTGAACATCAAGGGGCAATGGTTGGATTTTCTCTTGTTGGAGATGGTCATTGCCTGACACTTGTGTGGTGTGAATGTTACTTACCACTTGTCAGCCCAAGCCTGGATATTGTCCAGGTCTTGCTGCATTTGGACATGGACTGCTTCAGTATCTGAGGAGCCACGAATGGTGCTGAACATAATGTAATCATCAACGAACATCCCCACTTCTGACCTTATGATGGAAGGAAGGTCATTGATGAAGCAGCTGAAGATGGTTGGGCCTAGGACACTACCCTGAGGAATTCCTGCTGAGATGACTAACCTCCAACAACCACAACCATCTTCCTTTGTGCTAGGTATGGCTCCAACCAACAGAGAGTATTCCTCCTGATTCCTATTGACTCCAGTTTTTCTCGGGCTCCTTGATGCCACACTCGGTTAAATGCTGCCTTGATGTCAAGGGCAGTCACTCTGACCTCACCTCAGGAGTTCAGCTCTTCTGTCCATGTTTGAACCAAGGCTGTAACGAGGTCAGGAGCTGAGTGGCCCTGGCAGAACCCAAACTGGCCATCAGTGAGCAAGTTATTGATAAGCAAGTGTCACTTGATAGCACTGTTGATGACCACTTCCATTACTTTACTGATGATGCAGAGTATACTGATGGGGTGGTAATTGGCCGGGTTGGATTTGTCCTGCTTTTTGGGTACAGGACATACCTGGGCAATTTTCCACATAGCCAGGTAGATGCCAGTGCTGTAGCTGTACTGGAACAACTTGGCTAGGGGCACAGCGAGTTCTGGAGCACAAGTCTTCAGTAGTATTGCCGGAATGTTGTCAGGGCCCATAGCCTTTGCAGCATCCAGTGCCTTCAGCCATTTCTTGGCATCACATGGAATGAATTGAATTGGCTGAAGACTGGCATCTGTGATGCTGGGGACCTCTGGAGGAGGCCAAGATGGATCATCCGCTGAGCACTTCTGGCTGAAGATTGTTGTGAATGCTTCAGCCTTATATTTTGCACTCCATCATTGAGGATAGGGATTTTTGTGGAGCCACCTCCTCCAGTGAATTTAATTGTCCACCACCATTCATTACTGGATGTGGCAGGACTGCAGAGCTTAGATGTGATCCGTTGGTTGTGGGATCGCTTAGCTCTCTCCATCACTTGCTGCTTATGCTGTTTGGCACGCTAGTCGTCCTGTTTTATAGCTTCACCAGGTTGACACCTCATTTTTAGTTATGTCTGGTCTGCCCTCTTCATTGAGCCAGGATTGATTCCCCTGGCTTGATGGTAATGGTAGAGTGGGGGATATGCCAGGCCATGAGGTTACAGATTGGTCATTATTGCACTTTTAATTCCAGATTTTTATTGAATTCAAATTCCACCATCTGCCATGGCAGGATTCGAACCTGGGTCCCCAGAGTATTACCCTGGGTCTCTGGATTACTAGTCCAGCAGCAATATCACTACGCCATCGCCTCCCCGTTGCAAGTTGGCATGTTGCTGCAATGCATCCTGTGGATGGTGCAGACCGCTATCACCATGTACCAGTGATGGAGGGAGTAATTATTTAAAGTTGTGGAAACCGATCAAACAGGCTACTTTGTCCTAGATGGTGGTGTCAAGCTTCTTGAATGCTGATGGAGCTGCACTCATTCACATAAGTGGAAGGTAATCCATTACGTTCCTGGCTTGTGGCTTGTAGATGGTGAAGGGCTTTGGAAAGTCAGAGGCTGAGTTACTTGCTAAAAATTCCTGGTATTATAGTTGCAAAATTTATGTGGCTGATCGAGTTAAGTTTCTGGTCAAAGGTAACCCCGGGATATTGTTAGTGGGGGATTCAGCATGGATAAAGTGAGATTATTAGATTCTCTCTTTTTTGGTATGGTTATTGCCTGTCACATGTGTGCTATGCATGTAAATTCCCACTTATCAGCCCAAGTGTGAATGTTGTCCAGGTCTTGCTGCATGTGAACACAGACTGCTCTAGTACCTGAGGAGTTGCGAATAATACTAAACATTGTGCAATCATCAGCAAACATCCTCATTCTAATCTCATGTTGGAGCAGAGGTCACTGATGAAGCAGCTGAATATGACTAAGACAAGGACAATACCCTGAGGTACTCCTGCAGCAATGCACTCAAGTCTCTAAAATGGGACAAATCCATGACGTTCTAACTCTGAGGCAAGAGTGCTTATATTGAACAATGGCTGACTACCTTAGGTAAGTAAAGTAAAATTTAAGGTGGAAATGCATTGTGAACATGGTGCAACACTTCTTAACTCCCTGGCTGCACCATTCCCACAAAGTGGAGGAGGGGTTAAAATATTCCCCATAATTGCAATTGAAGAAGTTTTCTAGCATTTAGGGCTATGTAAAAAAAAAAGAAAAAGTAAATAGAAAAATATCAGGGGTCCATATTTGGAGCCAGAAGATTTGTTATTCACACATCTCTGGCTGTGATGCAGTCATGCAGAAGCGAAGCCATGAAAAAAAAAGTGAGGTTTATCTTCTCTCGTACCACAGCACTAGTCTTGGAATGGAACTGGGACTGAACAGTTAGAAAACCTGGCTTTGTTCCCTACCACATCTATGAACCTTTAGTACAGAGAATGATCTTCCGGGGAATCACTTAATCTGGCCTAAAATTGCTTTGCCAAAATGAGCCATATCTTCATTTAAATATTATAATGTAATTAAAATGAAAAGAACTACTTGTATTTACAGAGTGCTTTTACAAAAACCGGACAGATCCAGGAATGATGATGGTGATGCCTGGGACATTGTCTATAAGGTATGATTCTGTGAGTAAGACTATGGACAGAATTTTCCGAGCCTGCTGGCGGTGGGTGTGCTAGGTGGCGTGTGCAGAAAATATGGCGGGACCCACTTCATGACAACGTGAAGGCGATCGCGATCTTCCGCTCAGCCCCACAACATTGGGCTACATGTCCCACCATTAGTCATCGAGGAGCTAATTGTAATATATTAGCATGTAATTAAAAGGCCATCCTGCCAGGCTGTTGGAACCCCACCGTATCGCCCGTCTGGCATGTTTCACAACAGCACGCAGGCGATGTGCACTTGGCAGCTTTCACTTTGGGGGAACTGAGGTGAGTGAGCAGCAGCGCTCTCCACAGCTTACCTGTTGTTTACAGGCCTCAGGGGCGCCGGTGGGGTGGGGGAAACTGATGCCTGGCCCGGCAGTTGACTGCTGAGTGCTGAGGGGTGGGGGGTGTCTGGGGGCAAGTGCTGGCCAGCCTCGAAGGCAACGGCTGAGGGGGGGCGGGGAGGTTGTGGGGGGTCAAGTGCTGCCCTGGCACTGCATCCTGCGCACAGGCAATCGAGGTGGGGGTCAGGGTAAGCGAGGGAAGTGGCCACGCATTAGGGACACTGTATAAACTGACCATGCCTCTGCAACTAATGCAGATTAGGCACAGCCACAGTGATATGATTGGGGTCAGGCTTCTAGCCTGACCACCCATGCAAGCAACATGGGGGCACCAAAGGGCCACCAAGTGCTCCATACCTTACTCCCTCTCACCCCCCCACACCCACCCTGGCACAGACTTTGAGTCCGCCACCACATTATTGGACCGTGGAGCAGTTGTACTGCACACATTGAATGATTTCCTCACCAACGCTGGCCATATAGTAGTTACTGCTGGTGGCGCTTACAGCCCCTTGCAATCTCAGCATCCTGGTTTGGACCAGTGTCCCCCATGTCGCAGCCATGCAATGCACACATCTCTGGCCATCCAAGAGGTGGCCAGCACTCTCCGGGAAGCATTAAGGTGCAGTCACACAGGGCCAGGAAAGGCGCTAAGTACAGCCATGATAACCACGTCTCTCTCTCTCTCTTTCATGCTGCAGGAGGACCACGTCAGGATCATGGATCCTGGTGACCTAGCTGTGTGCCTGATTACAGAGACCGTAGAAGACGGAGGAGAGAGCAACTGAGGCAACTGACCGTGCAAAGACAGGAGCAGCAACCTCATGAAGAAAGGGCAGCAGGGGCTCCTGCACACGCTGCCCAGGAGCGACAGCGAGCCATGGCCTAGTGACACCCAGGGTCTATAGACTCCGCCTGCCACTCCTGCAGATGACTGAGAACCAGTGTTGTCCATGACTACACATGTCTAGGGACCTGGTGGCTCACTTCTGCCAATTACTGCAGGACTTGGCACCAAGGGGACATCCATTGCCAGTGGCTGTGAAAGTGACCACGGTGCTCATTTTCTATGCCAGTGGCTTCTTTCAGGGCTCCACAGGTGACCTCTGTGGAGGGATTTCATAATCCACCACCCACAAATGCACCCATGAGGTCACGGATGCCAACTTATCGATGGCACACAACTTTGTGCATTTTGCCCAGGACCGGGACAGCCAGGATGCAAGGGCCATTGAATTCGTCTTGATCTCGGGATTCCCACAGGTGCAGGGTGCAATCGACTACACTCATGTGGCACTCAGGTCTCTATTGCTACAGTCAGTGGACTTCATCAACTGCAAGGGTTTCCACTCACTGAACATGCAGCTGGTATGCGACCACCAGAAACACATCCTGCAGGTATGCACACAGTTTCCAGGGACTGTGCACGATGCCTACATCCTGAGTTGCTCCTGATCCCTGCAGTCTTCCAGGGTCCACAGAGGCTGCAAGGTTGGCTCCTTGGGGACAAGGACTACCCACAGAGGCCGTGGCTGATGATGCCCCTGCGGCGGCCTCAGACTGCAGCAGAGCGGCGCTATACTGAGACTCATGCAGCAGCTCGCAACTTGATGGAGCAGACCATCGGGGATGTTGAAGATGCGATTCCGGTGCCTGGACCGGTCTGGTGGAGCCCTGCAATACAGTCTGCAGAGGATGTTATGCATCGTCGTCGTCTGCTGCGCCTTTTACAACCTGGCGCTGCAACAGGGTGAGGAGCTGCCTGAGGAGGAGATGGAGGAGCTGCACGTCTCCTCCGGTGAGGAAGATGCCGATGGGGATAAGGGTGAGAGGGTCCTCGGTGGTGACGACGACAGGGATGAGGCTCTCGCACTGGCTAAAAGAGGCAGGCAGTCTCGGGAGGCATTAATAGCTGCCAGATTTGTAGAGGATATGACGACATGCAGTGAGGTGTCCCTGTAGATCCTCGAATCGCAGTTGTGAATGTTTGGCTTTGAGAATGCTCCTGTCATGAAGATGCAGCAGAGGCCCTAATAGTCACTCAATCGTAGGAGGATGATGACAACATGCAGTGAGGACACTCCATAGATCTTCACATAGCCTCTGAGAATGTCTGACTCCTGTCTGGCTGAGGGCAGCTCGCTTGCGCTCCATGATCAGGGCCATCTCAGAGACGCAGCCAGGAAACTTTAGATGCACCTGATGCTGTGTCTGCCTTCAGCCCTTCAGCAGCTGCTGCACAGCATCATTGGTCACAGATGCTGATGTGATGGGGGCCAGCCCCACCTTAAAAGGTGCTGAGAGCACATAGAGAGTATGAGACAACTCTGTGATGCCTGCCCATTGCATTCTGGCAGCAATGACCAGCACTGCCAAGGTGCAGGCATCAGTAATGTTTCCAGGGAGTGTGAGGCTGGACCATCACTGTGGTCTGAAGGCTGCACAGAGCACAGGGAAGAGGCCCTGGACTGAGACACCTGCCTTTTATCTTGTGCAGAAATGTTTCACATCTGAGTGACAAGAACGCTGCTCATCAGAACAAAGAGCCACTGGCAGGGAGATATTCTTAGGAGTTTACTGACAATAGTGAGCAGTATGTACAAGTCATCAACACCCATGGCCAGGCTGTGCAACAAATTTTACCTAACTTTCCTAACCCTGCCGCTACGTCTTGGTACTCCCCAGAGATCTACTGCAGAGGTAGAGGCAGCCTGCTGACTGTAACGCCCTGCCTGTGATGACGATGGTGGGTGTCCTCTGGAGGGCCGAGACTTGGAGGGCCGAGACCTGGACAGCCCCGTCCTGCTTTCGGGGTCCTGCTGTGTGGCAGTTGCACCCTCCTTGGTGTGTAAAGCTGGATCTGTGGAGGTCAGAGGAAGAGGGGAGTCAGATGGACCAGTCACTCCTAGAGTCACCTGGGTGGATGGGCCTGGAGTATGCACCTGTTGATCCTCGTCCCTATGGATGCCCGAGGGCCCCGGGATGACTCTGTGAGCAGCAGGGATAACTGGAATGAGATTGAGCTGCCCAGCACCCCTCTCACATACACACAGTTGGAGGCCAACTATGGCATCAGCGATGGAGTTAAACCCGCCCAGCAGTGCAGGAGTGATGTCCTGGACCAAGGTCTCCTTGGCGGCCGCCATCCTGCCAGTGTTGACCTGGGTGCATTGCAATGCCGGCGCTATCGCCTCAGCCTGAAGATGGATGGACTCCTCCATCATGCCTTGCAATCTGAGGAGTGCAGCGAACATCCATTCCTGATTTTCCCTAGCTTGCTTTGTAGCTCCTGCAACTGTGACATGACAGAGTCAAGAGGTTCGTCATCTGACTCAGACTCAGCAACATTCTGGCCTCCAGCTGTCCTCCAAGTGCCGGGGACCTGGGAAGTCCCTGCCTCCGCCTGCTGTGGATCAGAAAGTGCAATGTGCTCAGCAGGTTGTGATCCCAAGGCTACCCTAAAGCTAGGTCCCACCGAAGTGTGTGTCTCTGTGCTGTTGGAGGGTGTGGGTGAGCGCTGTGATGGGACTTCAGGGAGGGTGCCTTCAGATTCCTCTTCAGAGTTTTCTTCAGAGCTTGATCGGAGGCCCTGGGTAATGGACTCTGTCGGCTGTTTGGCAGATGTGCCTGCGAAAGCAAGGGGAGATAATTAGTGCATGGCAGTGGCCTGTGAAAGAAGACACATCACTCACAGCATGGTTGTCTGATGGATGTTGCACTGCTGGATCCTCGCTTGGTAGAGCAGCGCCGACCTCACCGTCAGCGCAGGACCGGTCCTAGTCATTGCCGACCAGCTGGATGGAGCTGTTTTCGAATTCCGGCATCCCTCCACCTGTCTGCAACCTTTCCCTCCTGTTGTGAGCCAGTTTGTCCTGCCTAGACAGAGATGGGGAGAGTGTATCAGAATGCCTGCTGGTCCAGATGATAAGTATGCCTGGCCTGTGTGGGTGGTGAGTGGTCCCATGGGCTGGATGAGGACAATGACGGTGTGTGTGAAAGAGTGAATGGTGATGTACCTTACATTGGCAGTGAGTGAGGGCCTTGTGGATGTGTGATGGGTTTGTGAGTGTGCAAGTTGGGAGTGATGAAAAGAGTGACTTACCCTGGTGGAACGGAGGTGATCATTCATCCTTTTGCTGCACTAGGTGACTGTCCTCCTCTGCAGGGCGTTCACGCTGACCACCGCCTCCCAAGCCGGGTTGGTGACATTGCTACCCATCCTGTGGCCAGAGCCAGGGTAGAGCACATCCCAGCGGGCCTCCATGGCACCCAGCAGTCGCTTGAGGGTCCCGTCATTGGAGCGGGGGTCTGCAGTCTTTTTGCCTTTGCTGGCTATGTCTCCCAGGCAGCGGTGGTGAACAGGTGGCGATGCACACTTTGCTGATGGCTACCTTTTAAAGATAGCGGCCGGCGTGATGGTGAATGAGAGCCCGCCCACCATGGAAATGGCATGTTTCGGTGAGTGAATATTTAATGAGGCAGGGTCAGGAAGGTACAGCGTGAAAACTCGGCATTTTCGTCGGCGGGTAGGACTCCATTTTACCCGCCCACTACTGCACTTAGTGCAATTCTGCCCTATGTCAGGCTGTTGCTTGACAACTCTCCAAATTTTGGCACAAGTCCCCTGGTGTTTGTAAGGAGGACTTTGCCGGGTTGACAGGGCTGGGTATGCCATTGTCATTTCCGGTGCCTAGGTTGATGCCTGGTTGTCCATCCAGTTTCACTCTTTTTAGGTTGTATAGTGCTTTGATACAACTGAGTGGCTTGCTGGTCCATTTCAGAGGGCATTTAAGAGTCAATTATATTGCTGTGGATTTGGAATCACATGTAGGTCAGACCAGGTAAGGTTGGCAGATTTCTTTCCCCTACAGGACATTAGTGAACCAGATGGGTTTTTACAACAATCAACAATGGTTTCATGGTTGCCGTTAGATTGGCTTTGGATTACAGATTTAATTAATTGAATTCAAATTCCACCAGCTGCCATGATGGGACTTGAACCCATGTCCCCAGACCATAAGCCTGGTCCTCTGGTTATTCGTCCAGTGACATTACCACTATGCCACCGCTTCCCCATTTTCCCACATTGTACTCCATTTGTCACCTTCTTGCCTTCACTTAACCTATCTATGTCCCTTTGCAACCTCTTTGTGTCCTCCTCACAGTTTATTTTCCCATCTAGCTTTGAACCATCAGAAAACTTGGATCCATTACTTTTGGCCCCCTCATCTAAGCCATTGATATAGATTTCTCCACACCTTCTCCTCCTTCCCAGAAACATGATAGGGTCCCCCTTGTCCTCACTTATCACCCCACCAGCCTCCGCATTCAAAGAATCATCCTCCGCCATTTCCGCCAACTCCAGCATGATGCCACCACCAAACACATCTTCCCTTCACCCCCCCTGGCGGCATTCCGTAGGGATCGTTCCCTCCGGGACACCCTGGTCCACTCTTCCATCACCCCCTACTCCTCAACCCCCACCTATGGCACCTCCCCATGACCACGCAGAAGATGCAACACCTGCCCCTTCACTTCCTCTCTCCTCACCGTCCAAGGGCCCAAACACTCCTTTCAAGTGAAGCAGCATTTCACTTGCATTTCCCCTAACTTAATAGTCTACTGCATTCGTTGCTCCCAATGCGGTCTCCTCTACATTGGAGAGACCAAATGCAAACTGGGCGACCGCTTTGCAGAACACCTGCGGTCTGTCCGCAAGAAAGACCCAAACCTCCCTGTCGCTTGCCATTTTAACACTCCACCCTGTTCTCTTGCCCACATGTCTGTCCTTGGCTTGCTGCATTGTTCCAGTGAAGCCCAACGCAAACTGGAGGAACAGCACCTCATCTTCCGACTAGGCACTTTACAGCCTTCCGGGCTGAATATTGAATTCAACGACTTTGGATCTTAAACTCCCCCTCCGCCCCCATCCCCACCCCGTTTCTCCCCCCTCCCCCCACTTTTTTTTCAATAATTTATATAGATTCTTCTTTTCCCACCTATTTCCATTATTTTTAAATCTAAAACTAAAACTTTGTTAGTCTTTCCACCCCACCCCCACTAGAGCTGTACCTTGAGTATCCTGCCTTCCATTCTTAATTAGCACTTTTCTTAGATAATATCACCACCTTCAACACCTCTTTGATCCTTTTGTCTGTGACATCTTTTGATTATCTGCTCCTATCACTGCTTACTTATCCCCACAATCACCCCACCCTCAACTTCTCTCTCCCCCCGCCCCCCCCACCTTAGACCAGCTTATATTTCACCTCTCTCCTAACTATACTCAGTTCTGCCGAAGGGTCGTGAGGACTCGAAACGTTAACTGATTTCTTCTCCACCGATGCTGCCAGACCTGCTGAGTTTTTCCAGGTAATTCTGTTTTTGTCATTGATATAGATTGTTGGACAGTTTTATTTTGGTAGCTTCATCAAGATTTTCTTCCTGCGAATGACTTGCACAGCATGATCTTGTCTGCTACCTCACAGCAGGCATGCTGCACTGTTGTCAGCTGTGGAGGTTAAGCTCTATTGTGAAACAAGATAACCCTATTCATATCCGCCTCATGCAATGACACTTCCACTTCACCAAGAATCTAAAATACTTTATTCCTCATTGACTTGGTTTCCAAGTTGATTTTACCTCCTTTTTTTTTGCAAGCTCCCCAGGACTACAATATTATATATTATATCAGAACATTCACCTGATTATTTTGCCCACAATAGTTTATTACTCTTTTTAGGTAAACGTTGGTTCATTGATTAAGGAAAATCAAAGTAAAAGATTAAATAAACTCTCGATTTTGTCAATATAATTTCAGTTAATTCTTTTACATAAAAATACAATTCATTGAAATGATCTATGAATGTAATGAGTAGGAATTTATTTTAATAAAAACTGTTGTATGGAATTCTATCCATCACCAAATGCAAACAAATGAAAGCCAGGGAGATGGAAAGGAAAGTATTTCAGACAGCCTGTCTACAGAAAAATAGTGACTACACTTCAAAGCAATTCGTTGCCTATCATATTTTGAGGATATGAAAACATTATATAAATGAACATAACTTTTGTTTATGATAACAGGTGAAGCTGCTGGAAATATTCAAGATGCTGGAAACCTTCAACAGGCCAGGCAGCATCTGTGGAGAGAGGAAGCTGGGTTAACATTTCAGTTTATCGACCTGATGTTTACCTACCTTACAATCTCAGCACATGTTGTCTAATCCATTGAGCATTTCCAGAATTTTCTACTTTCATTTTAGATTTCCAACAGTTGCAGTATCTTGCTTTTTGCCTTTCCTTTAGTCTTCATTTGTTTAGAAATTACACAGTTGCGCTATTATAATGATGTAATAATACCTTGGGCTTATTTACTATACAAGGCACAAGGCACCAATCGCTCATAAGGGATTGAGTAAACATGCAGTGGGCTTATTTATTATGACTAGGCACGTGAAAACAGTTATACATAGGTGTTAAGCTTTGTCATGAAAAGCTGATTACTGCCACGAATTACTTACGGTCATATTGAACTTTTTAAGGAAGGCGTGTATGTTTTTAAAGAAATACAAGCAAGGGCACTAAGCAAAAGATGGCTGATGAAGTAAAGTGACCACTTTCTGGAAAATTCCTTTATGGATCATACTGACAGACTTGTCCTATGAGAACATGGAATATCACACCTGAAAAGGTGTCATGGCCTTTTTCAAGCAGAGACACTTGAAAGGGAGATAGGAAAGATGCAAAACACTGAACTTTAACCCCCTGTGGTTGCGGAGACAAAGACTGATTATCATGTCACAGCAGTCATCTAAAACCCATTTCCTGCTGATTTCTATCTCAATGTGTAAAATGATCGGAGGCGAAAGAAAACAGACTTTGGGTGCAAGACATGGGGCAGGATTTTTAGGCATGCGGGCACGATCGGCGGGCCCGGGAGCGGTGAGGGAACGGACCTCCACCTGCGATTGGCCCCTGACCACGATTTCACACTGGCTGGTCAATTAACGGCCAGCCAGTGTGAAGCGTGCGCTGAGAACTCAGCGCTGCCGGGGTGGGGGTGGGAGGAGGGTGGGAGATGATGTAAGCGTGGGTGCGGGCTAGCACTGAATGAAGGCTCCCTGAAGGCAGAGAGCTGCCTCAGGGAGCTGAAGATTTCAAAACAATTAAATAAAGATTTTAGAATCTGGAATAAAATGTCCATGCATCACAATCAGTCACCTGAACATATACATGATGAAAATTCTGTCCATACATTTTGTTGAATTTAATAATGGAAACCTCGTTCTGCCCTTGGATGAGGTTTCATCAAAAATGCAAAGTCCACCTGGCAGATTCACCCATCTGCCAAGCGTATGATTGGGCAGACAACAAAAAAAAATCGGGGACTATTGGAACTTTAACAACTTTAATCATCGGCGGGCATGCTTCTGACTTTTGCGCGCACCTACTGACCAAAATATCACGCGAGCGCGGATGACGTCAGGATGCTTGCCCGATGTCATCTCACACGATTACGCGTCCGATCAGGTCAGGAGCATGCCCACACGCTGACCTAACAATTCTGCTCATGGTTTTTTCCCTTACAGGATTACACAAGGGAAAATGGGTTAAAAAGCTAGCTGCAAAGCAGTGCAGTGTGTACTGGTGTGCTGTGCGTTTGACAGCAAGAAGACAACCAACTAGTCACCTCGGCAGTTGCAGGCAAAGTCTCTCACTCTCTCGGGTTTTAGTAAATATTAAACTTACTCTTTGTTTGACTCAAGAAAGCCTGATTAAATTTGTTCCTTCTAAAGAAAAGTACATTTGGACTGGGAGAAGGTATCCAAGGCAGAGGGATCCCTTTTCAGATAATCTTTTTGCGTTCAACCAACTTGGTTTAATAAAGAAGGGGCTCATTCCTCCTCACCCAGGAGCATAACAAAATTGGGGTCCTGTTCGGGAAGTTAACAAATTGGGGGACGTCATCCTGGGATCGGTCATAACAGCTTGAAGGCATCAGAGCTGTGTATGTGCTCTGCTCAATACAAAAATTAAACTAAGACTGAATCATATGACACATTTCCCTTCTAGTGATATCATGCTGATATCCCTTGAAGGCATATTACAACAATTACTGCTGGGAAAAAAAAATCTAGGTGTCGATCTTCACCCCCTCTTTAACAATAAGAATGATGTGTGGGAGAGGTTAAGGGCGAGTCCACTTACCAGCTTGAGGCACACTGTTCTAAACTATTATATCTTATTTTCACTGAATTTGAAGTCAACCATTGCAGGCAAGCGGGGGTCTAATTTAAATGTAAAACCCACAGCCTGATATGCCAAGAAATGTTGCAATGTGCTTTTTAAAAATCTGCGAGGCCCACCCAATGGCAAAGCCAGCAGAGAAACCCAGTGCACTGCAGCAGATTGGTCAGAGAAAGCCAAGGCAAGTAAGTTTTGATTATTGTGAGATTGGCCATTTGACAGTAAGAATCTTGACATCTTCCCTTTGCAGTTTGTGATCCTACTCAGTCCTCCTTTGACCCAACTTCCACCAGTTCACCACCTGTGTTATTTTCTTCTTCACTCTTAGGCACCAGATTAGATACTTCCAACAGTGGAAATGAGATAATGTTAGTGAAGATATGGCATCTGATGATTCAAGGAGCTTGAAGGATCGGCAGGAATGTGGACTGGATGAGAAAGTGCTGTCTTCCCAGTGGAGGCTGAGAGGAGGCTGCCAGGGACTTCAGAACATTGTTGCTCAGATCTTACTGGTACTCATCTGAAAATAAGGATGTTTGAGGAACATAAGGCCCAATGGTCAATATCCAATGAAATGTCGTATAAATGCAGCAATAACAGAGAAGCATTGAGTTTCTAGCAGGAACCATGAAGCATATGGCAGCTTCATTGCAACCTATAGTAGATTTCTGGCAAACAAGCCTCCACCAACACAGAAGCACAGTCTGTAGCTCTGAAGGCAATAAGAACACAATGGAATGTAGCATACATTTTGATTTCCAGACCCATGGTGAATGCTGTGTCCCTGGGTTTTCAGGATCAGATAACTGGCTTTGGACCAGCCATGCCCTTGACCACTGGAGCCACAGACCCAAGGCCCAAATGATTGATGATATTTGGAGTCTACCTGCCTCGTACTGTCCACTTTCAACCTAACAGCACACAGCAAGCCTCACGGCACATAACAAGCCTCAAAGCACCATACCAACAGAATGTGGAAGGTGACAAAAAGCTTTCCTGAGGGACACATCAGTCCCATGACCCGTGTGTACAGCATGAAGAGCCAACTTGATCCTGATCCTCAGGTCGCAGATGAAAGGAATTCTAGAATAAGTGATATAATGGTGCATGTAGGTATCCAGGAAAAGTGTGGTGCTAGCAGAGAATAGGGTGATTGTATGCATTTGGCAATTTTGTAATAAAATAGACTGTGCACTAGCATGAAATTTTGTTATTCATGGAGACTGCAATCAAAAAAGAAAGGTGCACTTGTTCGATACCATCTTATTTACTCAGGCAATGTTTATGGCCATGGTGGGAAAAGAGCTGTTGTCACATTGTCAGGAATGTCAAAATTGCAAGAAAAATATCAATGATTTTAAATATGTGCCTAAATTTAAAATGGCACATAGAATAAAAGATCACCAGGAGGTCAACATAAACACATCAAGCGACCTAAATTTGGCCAAAAATTATTTCTATAGACTCTTCAGGATGAAGGAGCTCAGACAGCATTAGAGAATACCAGCTGAGACAGCATTAGGGAACAAATAAGAAATAATATCATGCAATAAAAATAAATTAATGTGAATCCTGAATTCAACAATTCATAATAAAATCTTTCAAATCACATGTGTGGAATTGTTTGCTGTGCTTTAAGAAAATAAATTATTTATTAATTCTCTGGAGATTATTTCTGAGTTTGCATTGCCAGCGGCAGCTTCACTTCCCAGTGGCGCATATGGGATAATCATGGGAAAGCTATTAAGTATCTTCTATCTTTGGCATCTTTTGCAATTATTACTGTAAAAGTCTTCTGTTTATGCGTAGCTCGAAATCAGTTTTAACAGAAAGCATTTCTATCACCTTTCTATATTGATGAATCGTCCACAAAGTTACTCAATGTAACAATCAAAACCTATCATTGTCTTATCATCCATGACCTTATTGTGGATAATTGCAATGACACCCTGGCTTTGATGGAAACTTGGTACATAGGAGGTGACACTTCTCTTACTGTAGCTTTTTCAATTGGTTATATCTTTGACCATTTACCTCATCCAAACCACCATAGCAAAAGTCTGGCCCCTGTTGCTAAATACTCTAACTTCTTTCGTATTTTCTCCTCCAAGAACCATTCCTAATTCCACCCCTCACCTCTCTAAAATTCCATACCAACTCCCAAGCTACACTTCCAAGTTTCTCACTGTGTTATCCTATAGCCTTTTCTCCCCTAGCCTCTGCATTCAGAAACCCCTCATATTTTGTGCACTCCTTGGACATTTATCAGGTTTTCTTCTATTTTTGGCCCCAGGAGTTTCTGGATTTGAGTGTCTTTCAACACAGACAAAAGGAACATATCAACCGCAGTTGAGAAGTGCTGATAATTTATGACACTCATTGCCCATCCAGCAAACTCTAGAATGGCACCAATCAGACATATAAGCTAAACTGAAACGTTTGATTTAAATCTGAAGTGATATGGCAATATTTCATTAGAATGTGAAAGTTGACTGAGCGAAGTGAATGCAGTTGCTGAGCGCAGTGAACAATTGATCAAAACCTGAGCTCTTTGCAGCTGAGTTATGATGCTTCAAGAACTCCCTCAAGTACCCTGAAGGTTGTTTTGCATGACTGTATGAGTAGCATCCAGATTCACAATGGCTTATCTACCATTATATCCAGAGTGAGATCCTACAGAAGAATCCTTTGGGTGGCTAGTTCTAAAGTTCCTCAGAGTTCACTGCAACCTCAGTAGATAGAGAAGGAAGGGAAGTTCATAGTTTGAGAAAAAGAAACACAATATTCTACATAATTCAGATATCAACCCACATTCTACTGCGGACTTGGGGCA
This sequence comes from Cetorhinus maximus, assembly GCF_964194155.1. Taxonomy (NCBI): domain Eukaryota; kingdom Metazoa; phylum Chordata; class Chondrichthyes; order Lamniformes; family Cetorhinidae; genus Cetorhinus; species Cetorhinus maximus. The sequence goes on from NC_135881.1 coordinate 109,254,776, forward strand.
TTGTAAAGACGCATCCACATCACAGGGACCTTTGAGTCTTGAAAATGACAGAGGAAATTATAGAGTAACCATTAATTTTGCTACTCAATAACTTCCTGGGACTTTTACACTGCTCTGCTGTTATCCTTGCAGAGAATTGAAAGTGATTGTCATAGCTTTGTTCCCCCATTGAAATCAATGGAAGTTGCCATTTTCCCACATTTAAGAAGGTTTTCATGCCACGTAGAGTCAAAACAAAAATGCATTAGTAACTTGGTATTGACTTTATAATGTTTTCACTCTGATTGATACTTTTACTCTGAATTGACACAAAAATAAGTTTGATCTCTTAAGGACTTTGTTTTCTCTCAGAGTACAATTAATAAAGGCATAGCAAATAAAGATACCAGCATTAAAATCGTCATGTTCTGAGTGAAACTAAACATCTATAAGACACCAGAGGGTCAGTTTCACCTACTGAAGATCATTCAACACCATTTTAGAGCTCAAACTAAAACCAGCTTCAGACAACCTCATTTAATCTGCATTAGTTTGCTTTATTTTTAAATTAGGATTTCAATAGACTTTACAGCTCAATTGAAATGAGAAATTAAGACCACATGGATGGAATGCAGCATGAGCATGCTTCACTATTCTAATTTTTCTTTTTCTATAATTGTTAAAAGTGAAGTAGCTTAATAAAAATTACAATCCAAAGTTGCTTTCATATATAAAAAAAAAACCTGGCCATCAGTGTGTTCCAACTTCCAATATAAACCCATAGACTCTGTTCTGTTTCAACAGAATTCTGCATCCATTAAGAACAATTAAGTCCACATGAAGGCAAATGAAGATAGCCTTTTTGGTTCTCTTTCATAAAACTAAATTTAGTCTGGTAGCTGAACTAAATGCTTTATTTTTATCACCTTTTATCCATTTTTTTTGCCTCTTCTATACTACAAGATAACTGCAGATGATAAAAGCCAATCTTAGCTCATCATTTAAAAAGACCTTCAGTTGCTCCAATTCAGCATCCAACTATTTCTTAAAACATTTCAGAGTTTTTGCTTCCATGAGCCTGGAAGACCATTTCATAACGTTAATTATTATTTTTATGAAGTACCTTCTGACATTAGTCCTGAACTCACTGTCACAATGGGCAGGATTTTCCCGTCGGTGAGTGGGGGGGACGGGGCCTGCTCGCCGATGCGTAAAATTACGTGCAGTGATGTCGAGCGGAACTCCTGACATCACCGCGCCAAATTTAAATTTTCCAGTAGGCAGGGGCACAGCAAAATCAGCTGCCCGCCCACCGACCTGTCAATGGCCAATTGAGGCCATTGGCAGAGTAATTAAACTAATTAGCGGACCTGCCCATCCAACCTTAAGGCTGGCGGGCAGGCCAGGAGCCCCGGCGGGAATTAGAAAAAGCATGAAAGCTCAACCACGGGTGGGATGAGGTTTCATGTAGGTTTTTAAAATTTTAATAAAGTTTTTGTAAAAATTATGGACATGTCCCAACTCATGTGACAGTGTCACATGAGGGCACATGTTAGGGAAATTTTATTTTTCTATTTTTAGCTTCTTTACATTTAGAGCTGATCTCCCAGAGGCAGCACTTAGCCTCAGGGAGATGAGTGTGCTCTTTTGTGCACATGCGCGAAAGAGCGGACTCTCGATTTTGGGATTCCCCGCCGCCCGCTCAGGGAGCACATAGCACTTCCGTGCAGATGTCACGCTGGGTGGGCCTTAATTGGCCCGCCCATGTAAAATGGCGCCGTGCCCCCAATCGGGGGCGCCCTCCCTTCAACTTCGCCCCCGATGGGGGGAAAATCCTGCCCTATGTTTATCTTTGCACCCCTTTGACCTATTGTTGAAGTGCTGAAAATTACATTTTCTATATAATGTTTAATGACCTGATAGGAATAATAGTAAAGAATAAATTGAACATCAACTCCTGGTGTCCACACATGCACAGCTAAATGTGGCAATGCTGAAGACTTGTGCCCCAGACCTAGCTGTGCACCCAGCCATAAAACTAGGACCCAGCCATAAATAAAACAGAAAGTGTTGGAAAAGCATAGCCGGTCTGGCAGCATCTACAGAGAGAGAAAAACAGAGTTAACATTTCGAGTCCAAATATGACTCTTCAATTCTATGGGTTTTATGCCGTTGAAAAAGAGGGGAGGTGTAGGTAGAGCAAAAGAGAAAGTCAGGGATATGTTTGAGGGCAGGGGATATTAAATGACAAAAATGTTATTGTAACAAGGCAAAGGGAGTGGTAATGATAGTATTAAAGGCACAAAGCATTGGTCCAGATTAGGTGTTAATAGCAGAATAAAGGTCAACACTGGCTGAAAACAAAATAGCGGAATGTATTAATAGCAGAATAAAGGGTCAGCACTGTCTGAAAACAAAAACATGAGAACAAGATATAGACAGGCATTTGGGAGGAAAAAAAATCAAAATGGAGGACAGAGTTCATGGCCTGAAGTTGTTGAACTTAATGTTGCCCCCAGCCAAGCTGTTCCATTACAGCTACAATACTGGTATCAACCCAACAAAGCGGAAAATGGTCCATAAATGTCCTGTCACAAAAAGTATGAAAAGTCCAATTTGGCCAATTCTTACCCCCATCTGTTTCCTCTCCATCAACAGCAAAGTGATGGAAAGGTAATCAAGTGATGCTTCCTCAATGGCTAGTTTATTAATGATCAGTTATAACATTGGTCGAAGCATGGAGAAAAGAGCTATATTTCAGAGGTGAGTCGAGAGAGATTGCCCTTGATACTAAGGCAGAGTTTGACTGAGTGTGACATCAAGGAGCCTGATTAAAATCAAAGTCAATGTGAATCATGGGGAAAACTCTTCACTGGCTGGAGTCATACCTAGCCCAAAAGAAGATGGTCAGTGGAAGCCAGTTATCTCAGCCCTAGGAATTCACTGCAGGTGTCCTTCAGGGCAGCGTCTTAAGTCCAACCAACTTTAACTACTTCATCAATGACCTCTCCTGTATCATACTTTAAAATGGGGATTTTTGTTGACGATTGTACAGTGCTCAGTTCTATTCCACTTACAAGTTGATCCTCAATCAGTCACATTATGAACACACCTTCCTTGGCCATCAAGTCCTAGACTAAGGCATGAAGCCACCATGGCTTCTGGCTCAGAGTCAGGGATACTACTCACTGTGCCAAAAGACCTCCACAATTTTTGAACAGTAATCTTTAATTTAAAAAGTGTAAGGCATTCCCATACATTGCCTATGCTGCTCTGAAATTGGTTTCTTCAGAATCTGTCTACAATAATAGTTGTATTATCATCTTACCACTTCCCACTTTTTCACTAAAGTTAGTAAATGGACGAAACTATAATCCTCAGTATTTTTCCCCAACCTACATCACTGCTGGGCCAAATATAAAATTCTGTATTCTGGGGTGGTGAAGTAAAAAAGCACAACATACCTTCACCTGTTTCTTGTGTTCAAATCTAGCCCAGGTAAAATGAAAACATCTTGTGAATGTCTAATTGGATTATAATTGGATCTAATTATATGCTGATGTATGAATGATTTTTCAGCCATTCCAATTATAGGGCAGTTTGTAACTTTCAGATGGGGGAGTGTCCTTTCTGTCTCCGCTGGTTTAATGACAGGTTGAGTGCTATGCAATGTTATACTATAATGTATCTAATGTAAATGATCTTTCATAATGTAGTGGTGTAGTGGAAAATTGGAAAGTCAAGTGGTTGTAGAGAAAGTGGTCCAGTGATCTATCATGCAAGATGCAAATCAAATCTCACCCAAAAGTTTTTCAAGCATATTAGAATTTATCTTAACTGTACATGTTTGACTCCATGCTCATTCAGAATTTGTTTTTTTTTTGAGGCTGAGACTTACTTTCTTGCGGTATGAGAGAGAATGAGCTTGTGCTGACGTTGTTCTAAAATCAGGAGCTAAAAAGTTCACATGGGCATCTTGAGTAAATTTTCCTTCCTCATCAGATAAAGAGACTATTTCTACTTTGTATTTTCCCATGGTTCTATAACTGAGGATGGTCATTCAGTGGGGAGGCGATGGCGTAGCAGTATTGTCGCTGGACTAGTAATCAAGAGACCCAGGGTAATCCCGCCATGGCAAATGGTGGAATTTGAATTCAATAAAAATCTGGAATTAAAAGTCTAATGATGACCATGAACCCATCTGGTTCACTAATGTCCTTTAGGAAAGTAAATCTATCGTCCTTGCCTGGTCTGGGGTACATGTGACCCCAGACCCACAGCAATGTGGTTGACTCTTAAATGCCTTCTGAAATGGCCCAGCAAGCCACTCAGTTGTAATAACACCACTACAAAGTCACAAAAAAGGAATGAAACCAGACAGACTACCCGGCATCGACCTAGGCACCAGAAAAGACAACGGCAATCGCAGCCCTGTTGACCCTGCAAAGTCCTCATTATGAACTTACTGGGGGAGCTGTCTTACAGACTAGTCAAGCAACACCCTGACATAGTCATCCTCACGGAATCTTACCTTACAGATAATGTCCCAAACTCCACCATCATCATCCCTGGGTATGTCCTGTCCCACCGGCAGGACAGGCCCAGCAGAGGTGCTGGCACAGTGGTATACAATTGGGAGGGAGTTGCCCTGGGAGTCCTCAACATCAACTCCAGACCCCATGAAGTCTCATGGTATCAGGTCAAAAATGGGCAAGGAAACCTCCTGTTGATTACCACGTACCACCCTCCCTCAGCTGATGAATCAGTGCTCCTCCATGTTGATCATCACTTGGAGGGAGAACCGAGAGTGGCAAGGGTGCAGAATGTACGCTGGGTGGGGGACTTCAATGTCCATCACCAAGAGTAGCACCACTACTGACTGAGCTGGCCAAGTCCTAAATGACAGAGCTGCTAGACTGGGTTTGCAGAAGGTGGTGAGAGAACCAACAAGAGGGAAAAACATAGTTGACCTCATCCTCACCAACCTGCCTGACGCAGATGCACCTGTCCATGACAGTATCAGTAGGAGTGACCACCGCACAGTCATTGTGGAGGCAAAGCCCCGCCTTCATATTGAGGATACCCTCCATCATGTCGTGTGGCACTACCACCATGCTAAATGGGATAGATTTTGAACAGATCTAGCAACTCAAGATTGGGAAAGATGAGGTGCTGTGGGCCATCAGTAGCAGTATAATTGTACTCAAACACAATCTTTAACCTCATGGTTCGGCATATCCCCCACTCTGCCATTACCATCAAGCGAGGGGATGAACCCTCGTTCAATGAAGAGTGCAGGAGGGCATGCCAAGAGCAGCACCAGGCTTACCTAAAAATGAGGTGTTAACCTGGTGAAGCTATAATACAGGAATACTTGCATGCCAAACAGCATAAGCAGCAAGTGATAGCCAAAGCTAAGCGATCCCACAACCAACAGATCAGGTCTAAGCTCTGCAGTCCTCTCACATCCAGTCGTGAATGGTGGTGGATAATTAAACAACTCACTGGAGGAGGAGGCTCCACAAATATCCCCATCCTCAATGATGGAGAAGCCCAGCAGAGCAGTGCAAAAGATAAGGCTGAAGCATTCACAACAATCTTCAGCCAGAAGTGCTGAGTGGATGATCCATCTCAGCCTCCTCCGGAGGTCCCCAGCATCACAGATGCCAGCCTTCAGCCAATTCGATTCGCTCCATGTGATATCAAGAAACAGCTGAAGGCTCTTGATACTGCAAAGGCTATGGGCCCTGACAATATTCTGTCAATAGTACTGAAGATATGTGCTCAATAACTGGCCATGCCCCTGGCCAACCTATTCCAGTACAGCTACAGCACTGGCATCTACCTGGCTATGTGGAAAATTGCCCAAGTATTTCCTGTACACAAAAAGCAGGACAAATCCAACCCGGCCAATTACCGCCCCATCAGTTTACTCTCGATCATCAGTAAAGTAATGGAAGGGGTCATCAACAGTGCTATCAAGAGGCACTTGCTCAGAAATAACCTGCTCACTGATGCCCAGTTTAGGTTCCACCAGGGCCACTCAGCTCCTGACCTCATTACAGCCTTGTTTCAAACATGAACAAAAGAGCTGAACTCCCAAGGTGAGGTGAGAGTGACTGCCCTTGACATCAAGGCAGCATTTGACTGAGTGTGACGTCAAGGAGCCCTAGCAAAACTGGAGTCAATGGGAACAGGGGGAAAACTCTCTGCTGGTTGGAGTCATTCCCAGCACAAAGATTGTGATTGTTGAAGGTCAGTCATCTCAGCTCCAGGACAGCACTGCAGGAGTTCCTCAGGGTAGTGTCCTTGGCCCAACCACCTTCAGTTGCTTCATCAATGACCTTCCTTGAATCATAAGGTCAGAAGTGGGGATGTTCGCTGATGATTGCACTATGTTCAGCACCATTTGTGACTCCTCAGATACTGAAGCAGTCTATGTCCAAATGCAGCAAGACCTGGGCAACATCCAGGCTTGGGCTGACAAGTGGCAAGTTAACATTCACACCACACAAGTGTCAGGCAATGACCATCTCCAATAAGAGAGAATCCAACCATTGACCTTGATGTTCAATGGCATTACCATCACGGAATTCCCCACTATCAACATCCTGGGTGTTACCATTGGCCAGAAACTGAACTGGACTAGCCATATAAATATTGTGGCTACAAGAGCAGGTCAGAGGCTAGGAATCCTGCGATGAGTAACTCAACTCCTGACTCCCCAAAGCCTGTCCACCATCTACAAGGCACAAGTCAGGAGTTGTGATGGAATACTACCCACTTGCCTGGATGAGTGCAGCTCCGTCAACATTCAAGAAGCTTGACACCATCCAGGTAAAAGCAGTCCACTTGATTGGCACCACATCCACAAACATTCACTTCCTCCACCACCGACGCACAGTGGCAGAAGTGTGTACCATCTACAAGATGAACTGCAGGAATTCACCAAGGCCCCTTAGACATCATCTTCTAAACCCACAACCACTACCATCTAGAAGAACAAGGGCAACAGATAAATGGGAACCCCACCACATGGAAGTTCCCCTCCAAGTCATTCATATCCTGGCTTGGAAATATATCGCCATTTCTTCACCAATCCTGGAGCTCCCTTCCTGACACACTGTGGGTGTACCTGCACCACATGGACTTCAGCGGTTCAAGAAGGCAGCTTACCACCACCTTCTCTAGGGATGGGCAATAAATGCTGGCCGAGCCAGTGAAGCCCACATCCCTTGAATGAATAAAAAAAAAGTATATGAGTATGAACCCACATCCTCCCCCTGTATGACAAACAATGTTTGAAGGTTCTATTGCTGTCGCCTAAAATTTCTAATTTACTTTTCTTACATTAAGTTTAGGGCTGTAAGATAGCTGTTGTTCCAATACACAGAACTATAAACTGCTATATTTCCAATCATTGTAATTGTATGTGATAAAATATAATGGACCAAAGACTGAGATACTGGAAGAAATGTTGGGCATGCTATGATTAAATTTAAGAACCCAATGAGAGACAAAACTCACTAACCAATCCAAGAGCATGACATTCACTTACCAGGACTAAGGTCCAGTCTAATTATTTAATTTACTGAAAAATAAAGTTGAATCAGAAAAGTTCTTATTGATTTAAAACCAGTTTGAACTTCAAATATCCTATGGATTAAAAGCTTGCAGCAAATCTGTGAATGCACCAGAACATATTACATTGATGGAAAATTAGTTTCGCCATAGAGGCTGCAAGGGTAATGTGGAAATAGTTTATGATTAGATTTGCTATTGGGCATTTGATGTTCCGTTTGCAATATAAAATCCACTTGTTCACAGATGCCAATAAAGAGCATAGCTCTGGGAGTAGAATGGATAAAGGAAAAGCTTACATATGCACATCTCTGAGATAAGAAGTATAATACAAAAATGCACTCATATTTAAAAGAGATGGGAGAAAGAAGTTAAAGTTTTGATAATGGAGCATACCCGTCAAAAGTAAAATGGTCTATTGAGGACCTGGCCACACAAGATAACTGCGTTTTTGTGACTGCCTGTAATACTTGAAATCATTAAATTATTTAAATTCTACTTTTAAAATATGGAATAAAGTATCGATATTTGTAGCAAGAATGTGCATTATATTTTATACAGTAGTAGAGGTACATGAAACATAATGTGAAGCAAAACACATAATAAATGTTAATTTCTATTTAATTAGTGGCTGATTTTCACCCAAATTGACTATTTGACTATTTTTTGCTGAATGAGTGCCATGATAAATAAACAATGTGGAATTAAGTTTTTAATGTGAAAGTAATGCAATATTGAGCATAATTTTACCAAAAATAGATCCACTCCCAGTGGACGAAGGGTAGGGGTGGGTGACTTTGGGGCAGCAGCTGACCAGGAGCCCGATTGTTGCAACAGCAGGCTTTGCTGTTACTCTTTAACTCAGCCACAGCATTATCATCCCGTTTCTAGGTTTCCCAACCAATTACAGAGTGTGGGCATGATGAGTACCCACACTTTGTCAAAGGAAGGATCTCTAGTTAAAGAGACCCTGGCAGGAGTCAGAATGGCCACATCCAACATCGATTCCTAAGGCTTCAGCAGCCACAGGAATGGAAAGGAGACTTGGGTCTCTAACTTTCCCCTGGAGGCCCTGCTGCGGGATCTGAGGAACCACAGGCAGGCTATACCAGTGGCCAATAAGTGTGCCTAGGTAGCATAGAGGTGACTCTGCAGGCACTGGAGCACTTGGGTATTATTTAACAGGAGCATAGCAGGGGATATCCAATCAGCTGTTACTTCGCTTCTGAAGAGTGAAAGATCGAGATGGGACTGAGCTAATTGGATTTGTGGACAAGCAGCAATAAGGAGCATGCCCCTCCTGCAGCAGTGTTGGATGTGGGGCTAGGGGGAAAGAAAGGCAATTTCCTGCACACCAGGTATATTGACGATGAATTAGCTTCCTGAATCTACAGAGTATCAGTATTGCTGAAGGATGGGCCTATCAAGACAGACAGTAACATAGTTGTGTGTCCGGTGGGGGGGCCACCTTCATCATCACTGTTCGCATCGGCACATGTTGCAGTAGATGTCAAAGTGACCGAGGCACTGAATTTCTTTACTTCTGGGTTCTTCAAAGGGGCAGTAGTTGACCTCATTTGCATCTTGCAGTCAGCTGCCTATTACAGCATACATGAGGCGATGGGTGCCTTGTTTGAGAAGGTATCAAATTACATTGAGTTCAAGACCAATGGGGCCACACACAGGTACAGTAACCAGTGGTCTTTTCCTACACCACTGGACTTCCTCAGGTGCAGGGGGTTGTCAATTGCACCCATTTGGCCATCAGTGCAGCAAAGAGCAGCCAGGGGCCCATGTGAACATGAAGGAATTCCACTCTCTCAACATTCAACGGGTGTGTGACTACCAAAAGCGTTTCCTCCAGGTCCATGCACAGTATCTGGGCAGCTACATGACTTCTTCATCTTCACACAATCACATATGCTATAGATGTTCATGCCACCAATGAGACTATATGGATGGCTGCTAGGGTACAAGGGTTATCCATTGAAGAGATGGCTGCTGACACCTATATGCAGCCCTTTGATGGAGGCACAGATATGTTACAATTGTTGCCATCTCAGCACAAGAGCCAGCACTGAGCAGGCCATTGACCTGTTCAAGATGCGATTTTGATCTTATAACTAGTTTGAGAGGTCAGGTGGGTGGCGGTGCTCCCCTCAAGGGTGTCTCGAATTGTCAACACCTGCTGTGCTCTTCATGACATGGCCCTCCAACTCAGCATGTAGATGTGTCTTAGTTTAACATCTCATTCAGAGCACTGCAGGAAATTTAGCACGCAAAGAGAAACTGTACTTGTATTATGAACTTTGGAATCTGCTTCAAATATCTGGATTGTAAAATGCAAGGTGAGATCAACATTTTAATCATTGTAAAACATATTCAAATCATTTCAGCCTGATTATTAAAATTTAGTTGACTGTGTGACAGTGCCAAATGCAAAATTGATTCCTGTCATTATTGCATTATTATTGGCAACACAACAAAATGTAAACACTGTCATGGGATCTATTGTCTTATCTTTAACTGATGACCATCCTTCCACCATGGAACAAATTACCTTTAATGCACGCGATTACAAAGATTGTGATAGAATTACTACTTTCAAAGAATCGGCTGATTTTGAATTATTATGCTTAAAGTAAATCGATATAAGTTTCTGAGTTTGTGCCCCATTCGCCAGGCATACATATTGAAAATCTGAACATCACTACACACAATTTCCCAAGCATTTCAAATAAATGGTTGGCTGCATGAGGTTGTGTTAAAAGAAAACTGACATCACAAGCATTATCAGTCAAACATGTACTCAAACTCAAATCTCCTGCTGGGGTGGGGGGGGCCTGACTCCAATCAGTGGAGAGTTTTCCCCCCTTACTCCCATTGACTTGTGCTAGGGCTCCTTGATGTCATACTGGTTCAATTGCTGCCTTGATGTCAAGGACAGTGGCTCGCACCTCACCTCTTGAGGTCAGCTCTTTAGTCCATGTTTGGACTAAAGATGGAATCATCCCAGATAAGTATGGTAGCGGGCAGAAAGAAGAACATTTTCCCACCGGCCGCAATGATGGCTTTTCACGCTGTGTCATCCCAATCCCGCCTCATTAATCATGCATTCCCAGGAAACATGCCAGTTCGATGCCGGGCAGGATTTCATTCGGCTGCCATGCCGTCACCTCGCCACTTCCTCACACTGGGCGCCATATGTAAAGTGCAGCTGCACGCACACCTCTCAGTGCTTCCAGCCCAGGATTGTTGCATAGAAGACATGGCCCTTAAAGGCAAGAAGACTGCAGCCCCCAAATCAGCGACACATCCCTGGGACGCTTTCTGTCACTGTTGGAGCCTGCTGTGATGTCCTCTATACCCACTCTGGCTACAGGAGGCCCATCCAGTGTCACCACTCCAGATTGGGAGACAGTGGCAGAAGCGGTCAGTGCCAATGCTGCACAGAAGAGGTCAGCTATCCAGTGCAGAAAATGGATGAATGATCTTATCTGTGCTACTAATGTAAGGCAACCATCTCATCACTCTAAACTCTCACACTCACATTCATTGGCATCTCACTCTGCCAGCTCAAGAGACATCACCACTCACACTCTCACACATATCTTCACATTTGCATCTGGCCTCGTCTTCTCTGGAGGCTGTCACCTCAGTCTGCAGCCTCTTGAGGCCACTTGCACAGATCAACATGTGTCCCCAAACAAATCCTGGGATAGCCCGCCTTGCCCAGTAGTGCCCTACTCTTGCAGCCCCTTCCCTTGCCTGAGGCCAATTCTTCCCCTACCCAAGCAAGCCCTAGCCCTGTAGCCATTGAAATGCCACCCTGGCCTTATGGCTGGTCTGGTAGGTAGAGGCCTGCCTGTAAATGATGTGGTGCTGCCTGCGAATCCTGGCGCTGATAACCACAAGCGCTGCCCAAAGCAAGGTAGGCAAACAAACTTCGAAGCCTGAACAAGTGCAGCTCGCCAAGTGCACGTCGCTTATGTACAGTTATGAAACATGTCGGTGTGCTCGAATGATCCAGTGTGGGGGGCTGATTCATGTGAGCTGGGCTAATAATGACATGCAGATATATTACAATGAAATTCCTGACATGTAGCAGTGGGAAAGGCGGCCTGCCCATTGATGGGCGGAGCGGACGGTTGCAAACGTGTTTCACATTGGCATGAAACCGATTTTTGGCCGTCCCACCATATTGTCCACTCACGCCGCCAAGCATGCCTGCTGCCAGAAGATATGGAAAATTCTGCCCTAAGTCTGTAATGAGGTCAGGAGCTGAATGGCTCTGGCAAAACCCAAACTGAGTGTCAGTGAGTAGTTTACTAGAGGTGCCTGATAGCACTGTCATGACACTTTCCATTACTTTTCTCAAAATTGAGAGTAGACTGATGGGGCAGTAATGGCCAGGTTGGATTTGTTCTGCTTTTTGTGGACAGGACATAGCTGGGCAATTTTCCACATTGCCAGGTAGTGGTGTAGCTATAATGGAACAGCTTGGCTAGAGGTGCAGCTAGTTCTGAAGCACAGGTCTTCAGTACTATTGCCAGAAAATTGTCAGAGCCCATAGACTTTGCAGTATCCAATGCCTTCAGCTGTTTCTTGATATCATGTGAGTGAATCGAATTGGTTGAAGACTGGCATCAGGAGGAGGTTGAGATGGATCATCCACTCTGCACTTCTCGCTGAAGGTTGTTGCAAATGCTTCAGCCTTATCTTTTGCACTGATTTGCTGCTTTCCTCCGTAATTGAGGAAGGGGATATATCTGGAGCCTCCTCCTCCAGTTATTGTCCACCACCATTCACAATTTTGCAGTGCTGCCACATCCAACTTAGATCTGATCTATTGGTTCTGGGATCGCTTAGCTCTATCACATGCTGTTTCCATTTTCGGCAAGCAAATAATCCTATGTTGTAGCTTCACCAGGTTGACACCTCATTTTTAGGTATGCCTGGAGTGACTCTTGGTTTTCCCCCCTGCACTCTTCATTGAACCAGGATTGATCCCCTGGCTTGGTGGTAATGGTAGTGTGGGGGATATGCAGGGCTATGAGGTTACAGATTGTGGTTGTATACAAATCTGCTGTTATGGATGGCCCACAACGCCTCATGGATGCCCAGTTTTGAGTTGCTTGATCTGTTCAAAATCAATCCTATGTTGTTCTGCCGCACAACACGATGGAGGGATCCTCAATCTGAAGACAGGCCTTTGTCTTCACAAGGACTGTGCACTGGTCACTCTTACTGACACTGTAATGGAAATATGCATCTGTGACAGGTAGATTGGTGAGGATGAGGTCAGCAGGTTTTCCCTCTTGCTCATTGCCTCACCACCTACCGCAGACCCAGTCAAGCAGCTATGTCCTTCAGGACTCAGCCAGCTTGGTCGGTAATGGTGCTACCCAGCCTCTGTTGGTGGTGGACTTTGAGATCACCCACCCAGAGTTCATCTTGCGCCCTTGCCACCCTCAGCGCCACTTCCAATGGTGTCAACATGGAGGAGTACTGATTCAGCAGCTGAAGGGGTAACCAGCAGGGAGATTTCCTTGCCCATGTTTGGCCGTATGCCATGAGGCTTCATAAAGTCCAGAGTCAATGTTGAGGATTCCCAAGGCAACTTCCTCCTGACTGTATATCGCACTGCCACCACCTCTGGTGGGTCTGTCCTGTCGGTGGGACAGGACATAGTCACAAATGGTGATGGTAGTATCTGGGACATTGTCTGTAAGGTATGATTTGTCAAATGTGTCAGGAGGTTGCTTCACCAGCCTGTGGGACAGCTCTCCCAATTTTGGCACAGGATCCCAGATGTTAGAAAGGATGACTTTGCAGGGTCGACAGGGCTAGGTGTTCTGTTGTGGTTTCTAGTGCCTAGGTCGATGCCTGGCGGTTCATCCAGTTTCATTCCTGTTTTGGACTCTGTCACGGTTAGATAAACCCATGACCACTACCATCTAGAAGGTCAAGGGCAGCAAATAGATGGGAACACCACCACCTGCAAGTTCCTCTCCAAGTTACTCACCATCCTGACTTGGAAATATATTGTCGTCGTTCCTTCACTGTTGCTGGGTCAAAGTCCTGGAACTCCCTTCCTAACAGCACTGTGGGTATACCTACACCACATGGACTGCAGTGGCTCAAGAAGGCAGCTCACCACCACCTTCTCAAGGGCAACTAGGGAAGGGCAATAAATGCTGGCCCAGCCAGCAAATCCCACATCCCATGCATGAATTTTAAAAAAGTACAACTGAGGCCATTTAAGAGTTAACCACGTTCCTAATGATCTGGAGTGATATGTACAGGTAATCAGGTAAGGATGACAGATTTCCTTCCCTAGTGAACCAAATTGGTTTTTTTTTAGTGATAATTGACCAGCTGCCATGGTGGGGTTTTAACCCATGTCCCCAGAGCATTAGCCTGGACCTCTGGATTGCTAATCCAGTGACATTACCACTAAGCCACCACCTCCCCTAGATTTGTTGGTTGCAAGATAAACATTGGCTGGACACTTGGAGGACACCACTTTCACGAATGCTACAGGATTTTTTTTATATTCACCTGAAAGCAGAGAGGGGGCTTTGGTTTCATCTCTCATTTGGCACCTCTAGCTTTGAGTCAGGCCTCCCAGGGCTCAGGAAAGCTGACAGCTGAAGGGAGGCAGGAACCACCAGATTCGGCACCTAAGTTATTTTTAGAGCATTGTTTTGTGGGCTAGGAGGACTAGGAGACCTTTACCCGCCAGCCCTCGTCACCGCCACCGCCCCCTCAAGCTTACCTGAAGTGATCAGTCACCCAGCCCACAACCTGCAGAACCTCCATGTTCCAATGACCCCACTGTGATCCAATGCCCCCCTCGCTCTCAAGGTCGACCCTCAATCTCCAGGTTGACCTGCAGTTTGCTAGTACTTCCCACGATCTCTGACTCCCTTCCTTCCTCCCTCCCTCCCTCCTTCTTCCTTCACTTTCCCCATTTGTAGCCTTGTATTGTAGGCTTTCCTGTCCGATAGCAAATCAGCCACTCAATCTAGGTGATGGCCAGCCATGAAATATGAACATATGAATGTGGAGAAAAAAATTCAAATGGGGTCCTGTTGTTAAATTTGGCAACACCTCCATTTTCCCTACATTTACAGGTTCCCATCTGACCCCCACAGTTCCCTCACCCATTTCCCCCTCCTCCTGCCTCCATGTTATTATCAAGGATTTTGCCTTATTTAGAATACCAGAGAATACAATCTTTGTGCCAACAAATTATGTTCAAAATTAGGAACTATACTGTTAATACCTTTATGGGTTAATACTTCTGTTAAAATAACAGACTGAGGAATTTGATACAAAAGCAATCGTAAATAATGTTGCTCAGCATTATTGTATGTTCTAGTGTCAGCACTGCAATATGTTGCAAAGTGAAGCTATGTATCAGCACAATTATTTAAATTTAATGAATGAATTTTTTGAACTGTTGTTTTGAGCAAAGTTGGTGTAAGCACATTATGCTAAGAGAAGTCAAATGTCTTAACAAAGTCTCCAAATTTAAATGAAATGCTCCATAAAATCACCCTTCGCATCGATGCACAATGTTTGAATTCAAATCCAGAAGAGAAATTATTCATGTTATTCTATACATTCATTCTTCTGTATGTTTTTTAAATGCACAGAATTTAATATTTTAATTTTCATAATTTAACTTTTGTATAATTTGGAGATAATTAGTTTTTCAAGTAATGCCTAATTGTTGCTTTGGACCTCGGAATTAACTAAAGTTGCCTTTGCATGTGACGCATTAAATAATTAGGTCAAATAGCTAAATAATGTAATATCTGGGTTGCTTAATGCTGCTATGTGTTCATAGTCCAGCTATGCAATGGAGCGGTACAAAAGCTGTGCAAGCACAGTGAACCCCCAATTGCAATAACCATCAAGAACAGGTGCAGAGTGGGAGTTGGATGTTTCCTTGCAGGAAGAAAGAGAACATGTGGGAGACTTGTCTGGAACTCTGGCTGCTTTCCCATCCTCCCTAGCAATTGGATATCATGCAGCACTGGCAAGTCTGGGGAATATTTTACAGGACAGAAATTTAAAGAGGGCCATGGCAACTCATAGGGCTGAATTTTACATCCCATGGGCGGACGTGGGCCCGACCTGATCGGATGTAAAATCGCATGAGACAACATCGGGTGAACGTCCCGACGTCATTGGGTACTTGTGCGACATTTTGCTTGGCGGGCGTGCGCAAAAGTCGGAAGCGCGCCCGCTGACAATTAAGGGGGTAATTAAGACCATTAACTGTGCAATTTTCTCCAATTTTGCGTGGCCCATCCAACCTTATGGTTGGCGGATGGGCGAATCGGCCAGGCGGCCTTTGCATTTTTCATCAAACCTCATCCAAGGGCAGGATGAAATTTCTGTTATGAAATAAATAAAATTAAATATCTGTGAACAGCACTTCTTTCAGCTTTATTTTCAGGCGATTGATTAGAAGCGTGGACATATTTTTGCAGCTTTTAAAAATTTTATTTTAGTATTTTCAGGTCTGCAGCTCCCTGTCTGCCTTCAGGGAGCTTTCCACCAGCGCCTGCGGAAACATCATCGCCCACCCTCTTCCTGCCCCACCCCGGCAGCGCTGAGCTTTTCGGCACGTATTTCATGCTGGCTGCCTGTTAATTGGTCAGTGGTGTGAAATCGCGGTTGAGGGCCTGTTTCCCAACCACTTCCAGGCCCACCGATCGCGTGCACCCGCCAAAGGGAGAAATCATGCCATAAATATTTCTTCTCTCACTAAAAATAAGTTCCTGGAAGATTTTCTTTTAAATCTGAATATAATTTATATTTTTCAAAAATGCGGAGTTTCTCAGTGAAGTTTTGCTTTCAGGATCTGATTAAACACATGGCCATTTATATGGTTGGACCATGCTGCCAGCAGGAGTCACTCTGATCTCAGGCTTGCAATTGGAACCCAGCATAGCAACAGATCTAACAAGCGCTTTGGTTTTACCAATAGCCTTGGAATAGTCTGCTAGTCTACTCTAATTAGGCCCGTATTTTCATAGAGTCGAAATGACTCTGGATCATTTAAGAATTGGGGGCAGGGCCTAATTTGAGGATTCCCCCCCACACCACCCACCAACCCTGGTGCCCCCAACTTCCACTGGCACAGAATAAGGATGTGGGTAGTGATCCTGTGCCCTGCACTTCTGACCTGGCTGGCTCTATTGCAGGGATCGGCATCACCTAGCACCCACCGCAATGTTCATAGAGTCGGGCCAGATTCTCCATGACTCGTGGTTTTCAGATCTCAGTAAGATACAGAAACATTTTGAAAGGTATGTTCAAAACATCTTAACCATGCCCCCATGCCCTTTCCATGCCCTCATGCCCTCTCATGAAACATTATGCCCTCACCAACCCACAATGGCCCTCATACTCTCCATGCCAACTCATGGTCCTTCCATGCCCACTCACCCAGTGTACACCATGTATACACAATGAACCATATAGTAACAACAGCATATGTGGAATTGTTAAAAAAACTACCCATTCACAAATCTTCTTTTGAAAAAAACTGCTGTTTCTACAACATTATAAAAGTGTCAAACAGACCATTAAAGTATCAAAGGGCTTCAAACACTTCACACCTCTTAATCTTGTGGAAATAAACATTGAGACATTAACAAAGGAGATAACTTATTAAAACCACATAAAGATGTAAATCAAGCAAAGTCAACAGCTCTCTACCTGTTAAAACAAACTCCCACTCAAATAATCTATTTACAAATCTGGGGTCTCAGACAAGCATGCATAATACGAACAGGCGTAAGATCTCTTTCAGTAGAACTGGATGGCCTCATTATGCATGTTATATTGAGTATTGATTTTGATATCTAACACCAGGGCCCCTTAAAGAGACCGAGACTCCAGGCCCCTGCTTTTGTCTTCTGAATAAACTGACTTTCCCTGGTCACGCTCGCCTGAATTTTCCTTTGCTATACCATTTGATTTTGGGGCAGTATTTGGATGATTGGAGATGGGAGACGTGCTGGAGATTTATTATATTTGACCACTCATTGTGCTGTAATGTAAATGTGGAATTATCTCCTCCAAAATCCATATAAGCTGGTTGAACTGAAATTTAAATTCAAGACTAAAACCGACAGATTTGTATAAGGTAAGGGTATCTAGGGAAAGGGAGAAAAGGCAGTTAAATGAAATTGAGGTACAGATCAGGCATTGAAGAGCGGAATAGGCACCAGCGCTAAATTATCATTTTGTGACCAACAGTACTCTATCATACAAGTGAATGCTTCCCTGGCAGATTCTATGTTGTGTTCATCTTTAAACAATCCAGTGCACTCAAAGAAGAGTCATAGTGCAGGAAAGCATGCCAGGAGCAACATCGGCATGCCGAAAACTGAGGTGCCAACCTGGTGAAGCTACAACACAAGGCTATTTGTATGCCAAACAGTGGAAGCAGCATGTGGTAGACAGAGATAGGTGATCCCACAACCAACGGATCAGATCTAAAAACAAAAAGCTAAAAGCAGCTTATATTTCTCCTTTCTCCTAACTATGCTTCAGTTCTGCCGAAGGGTCGTGAAGGCTCGAAACGTTAACTGATTTCTTCTCCACCGATGCTGCCAGACCTGCTGAGTTTTTCCAGGTAATTCTGTTTTTGTTTTGGATCAGATCTAAACTCTGCAGTCCTGCCACATCCAATCATGAATGGTGGTGAACAATTAAACAACTAACAGATGAAGCTCCACAAATATCGCCATCCTAAATGATGGGGGAGCCCAGCACATCTGTACAAAAGACAAGGCTGAAGCATTTGCAACTATCTTCAGCCAGAAGTGCCAAGTGAAGGATCCATCTCAGCCTCCTCCTGAGATTCAGGCACATTGGTTGATGCAAGTTCTCCTTATGAACATCTGGGGGCTTCTGCTAAAATAGCTTCACAGAGTCATACTCACTGAATCATACCTTACAGCCAATATCCCACACTTCTCCATCACTATCCATATCATTATCACTATTTCTGGCCCCACCAGCAGGGCAGACCAGCAGAGGTGGTGGCACAGTGGTATACAGTCAGGAGGGAGTTGCCCTGGTTGTCCTCAACATTGACTCCTAACCCCATGAAGTCTCATGGCATCATGTCAAGGTCATCATGGGCAAGGAAAACTGTTTATTATCACCCACTGCCCTCCCTCAACTGATGATATGAGTACTCTTCCATGTTGAACACCACTTGGAAGAAGGACTGAGAGGAGTAAGGTCACAGAATGTACTCTGAGTATGGAACTTCAATACCCATCGCCAAGTGTGGCTTTGTAGCACCACCACTGACAGAGCCAGCTGAGTCCTGAAGGATATAGCTTCTAGACTTGGTCTGCAGCAAGTGGTGATGGAACCAACAACATGCTATCCTTGAAAATGAGTTATTAATGGGAGAATGAGATAGATTCAGGGAAGATTTAACAGCTCAAAACTGGGCATCCATGAGACATTGTGGGTGACAAGTAGCACCAGAACTCTATTCAACCACAATTTTTAACCTTATGTCCTGGCTATATCCCACTCTACCATTACCATCAAGCCAGGGGATCAACCCTAATTCAATGAGGAGTTCAGGAGAGGCTGCCAGGAGCAGTGACAGGCGTACCATGAAAATGAAGTACCAATCTGGTGAAGCTGCGCACAGGACTACATGCATGTCAAACAGTGGAAGCAGCATGTGATAGACAGAGCTAAGTGATTTCACAACCAGCACATCGGTCAAAGCTCTGCAGTCCTGCCACATCCAGTTGTGAATAATGGTGGATAATTAAACAACTAACCAGAAGAGGAGGAGGTTCCACAGCATTGCCATCCTCAATGATGGGGAAGCCCAGCACGTTGCAAATGCTTCAGATTTGTCTTTTGCACCAATCTTCAGCCAGGAGTGCCGAGAGGATGATTCATCTCAGCCTCCTCTTAAGCTCTCCAGCATCATAGGTATCAATGTACTGCCAATTCGATTCACTCCACATAATATGAAGAAACAGCACTCGATACACCAAAGACCATGTGCTCTGACAAAATCCCAACAGGAGTTCTGAAGACTTGTGCTTTAGAACTAGCCATGCCCTAAGACAAGCTGTTTCAGTACATCTAGTACATATGCATCCACCTGGCAATGTGGAAAATTTCCCAGTTATTCCTGTTCACAAAATGCAGGACAAATCCAACCCGGCCAATTATGCCCCATCAGTCTACTCTTGATCAGCAGCATAGTCATCAACAGTGCTATCAAGCAGCACCTACACAACAATAAATTGCTCACTGAAACTCAGTTTGGGTTCTGCAGTTCCACTCGGTCCAAAAATGGACAAAAGAGCTGAACTCATGAGGTGAGGTGTGAGTGACTGCCTTTGACATCAGGCAATTTTTGACCGAATGTGGCATCAAGTAGCCCTCGCAAAATTGAAGTAATTGGAAATTAGGGGAAAAACTCTCCACTGGTTGGCATTATACCTAGCACAAAGGAAGATGGTTGTGGTTGTTGGAGGCCAAACATCTCAGTCCCAGGACATCGCTGCAGGAGTTCCTCAGGGTAGTGTCCTCAGTCCAATCATCTTCAGCTGCTTCATCAATGACCTTCCTTCCATCATAAAGGTGCGAGATGGGGATCTTCACTGATGATTACACATTCTTCAGTACAATTCGTGACTCCTCAGATTCTGAAATAGTCCATGTTCATATTTAGCAAGACCTAGACAACACTTAACAGCTTGGGCTGATAAGTGGCAAGTAACATTCACGCCAGAGAAGTGCCAGGAAATGACCATCTCCAATGAGAGAGAATTTAATCATCTCCCCTTGACATTCAACAGCATAACCATCACTGAATCCCCCATTATCAACATCCTGGGTGTTACCATTGACCAGAAATTTCACTGGACCACCAATATAAATATTGCATCTAGTAGGTCAGGGGCTGGGAATTTGGCAAGTAACTCACCTGTTGACTCCAAAAGCCTATCCACCACCTATGATCCACAAGTCAGGAATATGATGGAATACTCTCAACTTGCCTTGATGAGTGTGACTCCAACAGCACTCAAGAAGCTCAACACAATCCGGGACAAAGCAACACACTTGATCGGCACTCCATCCACCAACTTAAACATTCACTTCCTCCACCATTAACACACAGTGTCAGTGATGTGTACCATATACAAGATGCATTGCAGCAACTTGCTAAGCCTCCTTCAACAGCACCTTCCAAATCCATAACCTCTACCACCTAGAAGGACAAGGGCAGCAAATGCATGGGAACAGCGACACCTGCAAGTTGCCCTCCAAGTCACACACCATCCTGACTTGGAACTATATTGCTGTTCCTTCACTGTTGCTGGGTCAAAAGCCTGGAACTCCCTTCCTAATAACACTGTGAGTGTCACCTACACCACATGGACTGCAGCGGTTGAATAAGGCAGCTCACCACCATCTTCTCAAGGATGATTAGGGATGGGCAACAAATGCTGGCCTAGCCAGCGATGTTCACACCCCACAATGGAATGAAAAAAATGCTGTCTGACCTGCTGAATATTTCCAACATATTCTGTTTTTATTTCAGATTTCCAGCATCTGCAGTATTTTGCTTTTGTGGAGATTCAATATTATTGTTTTGGGATAACTTGGATTCTTTTATGTTTATTAACCCCAAAACATCAATGTTTTTCTATATAACTTGAGACACAAACAATAAGGACACATTTTTTATATGAATGAATAAAAGAATCATTTTGGAGACTTGATACAGGAATATAGGTGAATGGTTGTAGATATAGTCTATAGGTTAGTGCACTGAGAAACTGTAGAAATGGGGTGAGATCATAACCACAGCTTGGAAGAAATTGAATGGACAAAGTTGAAATTGACTGGTTGTAGAGGGCTGGTCTTCTACAGCAGCATCTTATTTAACATATTATTGGCCATGTGTTGGTTTTTTTAACCTTAAATAAACCTACATGGATTTTTGACTCCTATGTTCTAAACTCATTAAAAGTAATAAGGACTGCAGCCTTTGTCTATATACTAAAACAAAAATACATTGTTAATACTGCACCTTTAGCCAGGGACAATGAATCATACTGATACAGTAAGTATTGAGAAAGTAAGTGGATCAAAATGCATGACAGTAAAGGAATGCACTTAATGTTCTTTCCATTTAAATGAATGGAGGAAAATCAGGCAGGCTCTTTGACAGGATTGTGCTCTCACCTAACCAACATTATCATAATTGCTATGCTCAGGCAAGCCAGTTCATCTGGGCATAGCACCAGGAATATTTTCCCTTTCTATTTTATCTACAAACAACACAATGAGACATCACTAATAAATGAAATTAGAGAGGGGAAGGTTGTGCTCGTCTTTAATTTACATCAAAATTGTTTGCATTACTTATCATTAAAGTTACCACCCAGGATTTACTTTTTGTTTGTTTCATTTCATAGACTTTGTGGAATTTTCTGCATGCATTGACAGAGCTCTAATTGACGTTATTACAGAGAACATGATGTGTTATGTTAAACCTTCGAGCAAAATTGCTCATAGGCTCAATTCTGCATGAAAACATATGCTCTTTAGCATAGCTCTAGATCACTTAACCAAATCAAATTGTACAGAGAGAAATTCAACATGATTTCTGGCATAAAATGTGTGGAAGCATATCTGAAGACATCAGTCTGAGACCTGTTTGAAATTGGGCCGTGGCTTTGACTGCATGAACTGTCCCAGTGCAACTTGATGGTCAGGGACAGCACTATTGTCTGGATCCAATCCCAAGCCAACCTGAAGCGTAGGTCCTGGGAAGGAGCAGTGAGATAAAGCTCAGGGGATCGCAACCCAAAATTCATCCCTCCATCCTAAATTTTTCAGCAAAACTGGGTTGAATTTCTCAAGATTGAATATGATAAATTCAATTTCAGTGAGAATGCAAAACTTGCAGTAACAAGGCCAATTATACACCCCACCCGAGTTTAAGAGTTGTTGGCCCAAAATTTTACATTGCCTGACCTCCACTTTTCCTGCACATCATGCATTCTATGCAAGAAGGTGTGGTCTTACTGTTTCTGTCTCAATGTCAGAATATTAGCTAATTTCTATTTAAAATAGCTTTCACTCAAGACTCTCCAACATTCTTTTTGAAGAGGATGGGTAGCAGACAGTAGACAATAAAGGGAATGAAAAATAAATGCATAATTGGTTATAAAATACAAAAATATGGTCTATGGAAATGCTAGAGGGCACCTTTGGGTGATTTGTGACAGTCATTGGACTCTAAACAATCCATTTCAAAGCTGACTCATACATTTTGTGTGTCTTCATATATGAAAATGAATCAGCCAACAGTAAATCAAGATCTAAAAGTTCCAACTCAATGGTAGCTATACTTGAGTTCTTTATTAAGTGCAGGAACTGAGACAGGCATAATGCGATTTAATGAATGGTGTATTTGCTGTCTTGCTAATGTATGACATTATTATGCAATAAAGCACTGATGAGCACAACATTCAATAGAATAAACAAGCCATTATTCATAATTATGATCAATAATGCCATGAGGTATAATTTTGTTTCAGCTGAATATTTCAAGAATTTATTCCATCTGTATGAGATGATAGTTCAACTGGCACTAATCTCCAGGGAAAAACTGGCAGATGGAAAAGAAAATCAAACATTTGTGCATCAGTACCCATTAACTTTCAGTATCAGGTGTAATCATTGCAACCCACCCCTAACAACTGCCTCAATTTTTCTGTATAGTCAGTATCGCAACAAAGCATATGTACACATGGCACAGACTTGAAAATAACCAAGCACCCTCATACTGGTTTTCTGTGTCCACAAGCATCTCACTTGTCATGATGGTAAATAAAATGCCACTGATGGTGGCTCAGAAGAAAACTTCAATATTGATTTATTGGTGGAGGTTTAACTCATCATTTCTATAAAACAAATTTGTTTCAATTTTTCATTCTTCATTTTCCACCAATTTGATTCCCTCCCCTCTCTCTCCCCAGGTGTTAACTCTTTGCTGCTGCACAGTTCCATGGTCAGTAGCAACCCACCAATACTGTGGTGTACCTACACCATATAGGATGCAGTGGTTCAAGAAGGCAGCTCACCACCACCTTCTCAAGGATAATTGAGGATGAGCAACAAATTCTGGCCTTGCCAGTGATGCTCACATTCCAAGAAAGAATTAAAAAAAAACTTCTGCCAATTGGCCATTCTTCATGTTTGCACCCATAAAATGATTGAGAGCACATCAAACTTAGGAATGGGCCTTTCAGTCCTTCAGGTCTGTCCGACCTGAATTTGGCTAAGAATTGCAACTTATTTTTGACAGGGATTGGGACACTAAACTGAATAATCCAGGCAGTAAGGTATTTCACGTCAAATGTCGCCCCCAAAAATTGCGCTGGGCATATTATTCCCAAAATCCACCATTTCCCTTTAATTCATAACAGCGGCCCATCCCATCAGGGTTGATAGACATGGGCAACAATCCCACTGTATTTGCCTCAATTCCTGCACAAAACTTACCTAAATTAATACCATCACTGTATAACTATATTTCCCAATACAAATTGCTGTGTAAGGAACACTGAACAAGAACTGGCCATTCACCCACTTGAGCTTATTCCGCTATGCAATGTTAGGAAAAGGAGAAGGATGACGGTATTGAAAAGCTAGGTTGGAAGCGCCAAAGAAGAATGTGCTCCTTACATCTAGTTACCCGATTGTGCTCCTTACATCTAGTTACCCCCTTAACAGGGTTTACAGACCCAGGTCTTAGATTTATTTACATGTCATTGCCTCAAAGGGCTGTTTTTCCCCTAGTGGTGATTGGGAGACATGTAAGTTGCTGGCTGAAAACCTGCACATAACTTCCACGAGAAGGACATTATTGGATGTACCAGTCAAAGTCACATGTGCCATTGAATTTCTTAATGATCTAAATGAACGACAGACGGACCTGAAGGACTGAAAGGCCCACTTCTAAGGCTGTTGCGATCTCAGTCACTATGTCTCCTGCTTTTCAGTATTTGTTAACCCTAGCATTTGCAGCAGCGTCACTCTCATCCTGGTATGGTAACCTCAAGAAAAATGTCCCGAACACAACTCACATGCAAAATTAGTGATGTAGGAAGAAAAACTATTCATTTAGCAGCAGTCACATGAGTAGGCAGAAGCTCCACCCCAGTTCTCCAGCAAAAAATCCAGCTATTGAACTAAGGGAATTATCACCACTTATGCTAATATCCATGAATGTGCACTTCCAGTAGGAGTTGCTATTGCTAATGCGGAATTTTTATTGAATTTGCTGTATTTTTTTAAATCGGTTGAATTCAACTGGCTTTTAGGCCAATGGCTATATTAGCAAATAAAGGCATATCATTCTATTTAATATATTTTTGTAACACATGAGGCTGAAGTATCATGTGCAAAGTTTCTAATCAATTCAATTTAGACTTTTAAATGATTTTTCTCATTAGTTGATCTCGCGTCGGAAGATTTTGATTAGTTCAATATTGGTTTATGCCTGGGCTCTGCAATTGGATAGCTCACCAATATTTTTGACAGTTTCTTAAGGCACCAATTAGATTTCTCTATATTAATTCAGTATTCCACCAGCCTGAACTACTGCCCTCATCTTTTTGCCTTCTATCAATCTTCCCCAACTCCTTGATCTTCAAGACGTCAACCTTACTCCCTATACTCAATTATGAATTCATGCTTAACCTCACTTTTGGCTTTTTCTCTACGCATGGGCCAAAATTTTCCGTTTGGCAGGTGGGCAGGCGGAGCAGGTGCTGACGCGGGCCTCGCCGCCATTTTGCGCGGGTGGGCCAATTAAGGCCCTCCCAGTGCATTTCCGACTCCCGTGGAGACCTGGAGTCTGAAGTTTGCGGCGGGCATGTACAGGCTGCCGGGTCCAACGGCGACCCAGCAGTCTGTTTAAAAAAAGGCCTAGCAAACTCCTTTAGGCTGTTCGCTATGGCCAGCTGCAGGTAGTACCGCACTATCACCGAGACATGATCTGGGAGGTACTGGAGTACTCCCCCTGAGCGGTCCAGGCATCGGAGGCGCATCTTGAGAAGACCGATGGCTCTCTCCACCACAGCCCTTGTGGAGGCGTGGCTCCTATTGTAGCACTGCTCAGTTTCTGTTCTTAGATGGCGGAGAGGCGTCATGAGCCACCTTCTGAGGGGATAGCCCTTGTCACCCAGCAGCCGTCCATCAAGCCAAGCTGGAGAACTGAAGAGCCTCGGCACCTGGGAGTGTCTGAGGATGTAGGCGTCGTGGGAGCTGCCTGGGTACCTTGCACAGACTTGTAGAATCAGCATCCTGTGATCACACACTATCAGCACGTTCATGGAGTGGAAGCCCTTCCTGTTGAAGGCACCAGGCTTACCTGCTGCACAACCAGAATACTGTCCATAAAGATTCTCATTCTTCAGTGCAATGCTGAGGGACTGATCCTCTATTGGAGGTGCTATCTTTCAGATGAGACATTAAGCCGATGCCATGTCTACCCTCTCAGGTGAACGTAAAATACCCCATGGCATTAATTTGAAAAAGAGCAGGGATATTCCCCATGTGTCCTATCCAATATTTATCTATCAAACAGCATCACTAAAACATCTGGTCACTATCTTCATGCTCTAAGTGGGACATTGCTGCTTCCGAATTGGCTGTTTTGTTTCCCCACGTTACAACACTGACTACACTTTAAAAGTACTCTATGGTCTATTATTCAGTTTAGGATGTCCAGAGGACATGAAAGACACCATATAAATGCTAGATTTTTTAAATTCAAAACTTAGCTCCACATGGTGTTTCAACTATGTACTGGCTATGCCAGGGCTGAGTGGGAGGGTTAAGCTGAGGCTGTTGGGGAAAACAAGCCATCATGAGTAAGAGGCATCGGGACAAATGGCATAAAAGCCCAAGGCTCCTAATTGGTCAGCCAGCAAATGAGCATCAAGAACAAAACTCATGGGCAGAATTTTCAGGGTGACATGCAGGGTCAGCGTGTAAAATGATGCGCGGTGACGTCGGGCGAGTGTCCCAACATCACTGCGCGCCATTGCGATATTTCGTTGGGCGGGTGCGTGATGAAGTGCGACGTGCGCCCCCAATTAATTAATGGGCTAGTTAAGGCCCGGATGATAACAACGTTGCCAATTGGGTCATTTTTAAATACGACGGACACCTTATTGTTCCTGATTCACAAGGCACAGAATACGAGGACTTTAAACTTCAATGCACAAGTGAGCCAGTAAGTCTTGAACCCTGAAAGCTATCAGTCCCATGGCATGGTTCGATCTCCTAGCGAAGAAAGGAAACATGCAGGAGTCATCAAATTTAAACTTTTCTCCATCATCCTTGTTGCCACCTTGTTGTATATTTTATTGGA
The DNA here is from genome assembly GCF_964194155.1 of Cetorhinus maximus. Taxonomy (NCBI): domain Eukaryota; kingdom Metazoa; phylum Chordata; class Chondrichthyes; order Lamniformes; family Cetorhinidae; genus Cetorhinus; species Cetorhinus maximus. Next base: position 109,281,807 of record NC_135881.1, read on the forward strand.
GCTATGCAGTCATGACACCAGTTTCTAAGTGTGTAACAGGTTTTATTCGCCATACTTAAAAAAATTTCGACTCCATGCTTCAGCTCCAGCTTCCAGCCCTCTCTACAATTTGTTTATTTTATGCTGAGTTCACATCCAGGCTTAACCAGTTAAGATCAGTGAGCATCAATAGTAAACAGGTCACATAATCAAACACAGAATATTTGAACAATTGAACACTACAGTCACCAGGTTATCAGATTCCCTCCCAAAAGACCCTCTCAAAATCATCTCCCAGGGACTTACCTTCTTGCTGTTAAGCCTTTCCTGTGCTGGATGGAACTCAAAAAAATCTTTCTGCCAACTTCCACCTTTGCAACATTACCTGCCTCTGACCCACATCAGTTTATCTGCTGTTTTAACGCTCCAGCATGCATGTGTTACCTCAAGACTTGACTATTCTAAAACTCTGTTGTTGGCCTCCCATCTTCCACCCTCCATAAACATGGATTCATCCAAACTATGCTGTCTATAGCCTAACTCTTACTACAGTCTATTCATTAAACCTCCCTGTACTCACTGACTTACAATCAGCTCCCTATCCAGCAATGTCTAGATTTCAAATTTTCATCCTTTTTCAAATCTCTTCTTGGTCTCATCGCTCCTCCAGTCCGACAATCCTCTACAATCTCTGAGCTTTTCCAATTCTGGATTTTGCACATTCCCCATTTTAAGCTCTATGTCAATGGCGGCTGTAACTTCAGTTGCCCTTATCCTAGACTCTGGAATCCCTTACCAAAACCTTTTCATTTCTCGAACTCCATCCCTTCCTTTAAATCCATCTCTTTGGCTAAGCTTTTGGTCACTTGTCCTAACATTTTATTATGTGATTCAGTATCAAATTTGAGAATGCTACTGTGAAGCACCTTGGAATGTTTTATTATATGAAAAGATGCTTTATATAGGCAAGTTATTGTATAGAGGAGCTTTCCTTTCCTTTCTCTTGCAAAGTTTATATTAATACACACATAGATACATTTATTTCACAAGTTAATAGACAGAGGCTGCAAAATTCAAGAAGTCCCCAAATTCTGGCATGAATTTCTCAATGTATGATTAACTTGTACCCATTCCATCTGATACAGGTAACACAAATGTTGTGTTGCCTGCTTATTTACATGATTACAGTGTGCAGGCAGCATGCTGTTGAGTGGCTGCACATCTGAGGCAGGAGTGCAAATCATGAAGATTAAGAGAGGATTTTTTTTTATTCTTTCATTGGACGTGAGCATCACTGCCAAAGCCCATCCCTAACTATCCTGGAGAAAATAGTGCTGAACCATGGTATTGAATCGCTACAGTCCATCTAGTATAGGTACAGACACAGTGCTAGTAGGAAGGGAGTTCCATGGTTTTGACCCAGCGATAGTGAAGGAACAGTGATATAGTTCCAAGTAAGGGTGTGTGACTTGAAGGGGAACTTGCAGGTGTTGATGTTTCCATGCATTTGCTGTCCTTGTCCCTCTAGATAGTAGAGTCGTGGGTTTGGAAAGTGTTGTCGAAGGAGGCTTGGTGACTTTCTGCATTGCATTTGTAGATGGTACACACTGCTGCCACTTTGCATTAATGGTGGACAGAGTGAATGTTTAAGGTGGCGAATGGAGTGCTGATCAACTTTGTCCCAGATGGTGTCGAGCTTCGAGTGTTGTTGAAGCTGCGCTGATCCAACCAAGTGGGGAATATTCCATCAAACCGCTGGCTTGTATCTTATAGATGGTGGGCAAACTTTGGGGAGCAAGGAGGTGAGTTACTCGCCACAGAATTCCCAGTCTCTCATTTGCTCTTGTAGCCACAGTACTATGTCTGGTCCAGTTAAGTTTCTGGTCAATGGTGACCCCAGGATGTTGATGATGGGAGATTTAGCGATGGTAAAGCTATTGAATGTCATGGGGATGATTAGATTTGCCCCTGTTGGGGATGGTCATTGCCTGATACTTGTGTGGCGTGAATATTACTTGCCACATATCAATCCAAGCCTGAATATTGTCCAGGTCTTGGTGCATGTGCATACTTCAGTATCTGAATATAACATGAGGGAAGCAGATAGTGGAGACTTAATGGGTAGAATTGGGTAATAGAAAAAAGATTTAAGACTGTAGTGAGAGTTGTGTATAGGCCCCCGGTAGCAACTGTGAAATGGTAATTTAAGTAAATCCTGAGATTAGACAAGCATGTTGTGAAGACAGAGTGCCATTAATGGGGGTTTAACGAGTGATTTTAAACCTTCATTCGAAGATTGGGAAGGACAAGATCTTTTGGTGCAGTGTAGCATCCCTACCTCTAGGCTAGATGCTCTGGGTTCAAGTCACACTTGACGGCCATGGAAGGTGCGTTCATAATGTGGTCAACAGATTGATTATCAGCCTGTAAATGCTTCCAATACACCTGGTCAGCCATATTGCAGAAAGCAATGGCAAACCACTACAGTACTTTGCCAAGCATAATCATGGACCAATCCAATGGAAGTCCATGGTCTTCAATGCCCTCTTAGGGCATGGTAGTTGAAGGAAGGAGGTTAGATTGGGAAAAACAGACAAGCACTTAAAGAAAAGAGAAAGAATAGCTCATTATATAAGAAATGCAGCAGCCAATATGTAGTCAGCAAGCTCTCACAAAGGACAATGTTATAATGACCAGATAATCTGTTTTTTATTATGTTGATTGAGGGATCAATATTGGCCATGTTAACCCTTCCCTTCTTTGAAATAGTGCCATGGGATCTTTTGCATACACCAAGCAGGCGTGGATAATGAATCATCCAAAAGACGGCCCCTCCGTCAGTGCAGCGTTCCCTCAGCACTATACGGGTATGGTGTAGTATGCGTATCAGCTATGGTTTTTGTGAAGGTGGCCTCCTAATTGGCTGTCTCCAGTGCTATTAAATACGGCATGTGAGCTCCTGATACTGTTGGCCAAACAGAGGGCTGGAAGTTCTGCAGACTTGGCAGCCCCACTGCAAGAGATGGGCGCTGCTGAGACAGGTAGCAGACCTTGAGGGCACCTTGATTTAGAAGCACCCTCAGAGACATAAATTTAGCTATAAATTCATAGGGGCCAAGCAGGCAGACTCTTTGGGAATGGTATCTCTGGCTCCGATGGCCCCCCTGACCTACTGCACAAAGGCCGTCTCCACTGACATGGCAGGAGGCTGCTCTGCCACTGGCAAAATGCCAGCAGGTCCTATAAATTGCACCCAACTGTGGTCTTAGTTATTTAAATTAGCTGCCCACCTCTGTTCAGTGGGCAGCCAATCTACATCCCAGCCTGTCTCTGGGAAAGCTCCCAGCAACGGGAATATAGTGGGAAACCACCCCACTATGACTCCCTGCTATTTTCCAGGATATCACTGCCACCCAACCTGCCACCCCTGGGGCTGGAAAATTCTGCCCAATATGTCCCACATCAAGGATGCAGACCGTATTAGATTTAGTAATGACCCAGGTTTAGTTAACAGTCTAATGGTGATAGAAAATTTATCAAATAGTGACCATAATATGATCAAGTTCAATATAGCGTTTGAAAGAAAGAATTGTGAAACAGCTACTAAGGACGGAATTGTCTAAGATTTGCACTAAGTGCGGTAGCGGGTGGGAAAAAGAACATTTTACTCGCGGGCCGCAATGGTGGCTTTTCACACCATACCATCCCAATCCTGCCTCGTTAATCATGCATTCTCGGGAAACATGCCGTTTCGATGGCAGGCAGGCTCTTTTTTGCCCTCCACACTGTCACCTCACTGCTTCTTCACGCCGAGTGCCATATTTAAAGTGCAGCCACGTGCACATCTCCTGGTGCTTCTAGCCCAGGACTGCTGCACAGAAAACATGGCCCCAAAAGGCAAGAAGACTGCAGCTCCCCGATTCAGTGATGCATCACTGGATTACCTTTTGGAAACTGTGGAGGTCCACCGTGATGTCCTCTAACCCCGCTCTGGCCGTAAGAGGTCCAGCAATCTCACCACTCTGGCTGGTTAGGCAATGACAGTGCTGATTAGAGCCAATGTTGCACAGAAGAGGTTTGCCATCCAATGCAGAAAAAGGATAAATGATCTCATCCATCCCACCAGGGTAAGGCAACCATCTTTCACTCTCAACTCATACTCAAGCCCATCACAAATTCATTGGCATCTCACTCACTGCCAGCTCAAGGGACATCACCACTCACTCTCTCACACACACCCTCATACCTCCATCTGTTCTCAGCTCCTCTGGAGATTGCCTCCTCAGCCCTCACCATCTTGAGGCCATTTGCATAGATCAACTTGTGCCCCCACATACACCCTGGGATACCCCGCCTTCTCCATCCCCAGTACAGTCCTCACCCTGCAGTCTCTTCCATTGCCTGAGGCCACTTCTCCTTCTTCCCCAAGCAAGCCCTAGCCCTGCAGCCATTGAAAATCCATGCCCGCCATATGGCAGGTCTGGTAGGTAGAGGCCTGCCTGCGAGCCCCCCTAAAAGTGATATGGTGCTGCCTGCTGCTGATGACCTCATGCAATGACGTGCTTGGATGACCCAGGATGTGGGGGGGATGATTCCGGCAAGCTGGGCTTTTAAGTGATATGCATATGCGTCACAATGAAGTTCCCAACGTCCGACAGTGCGAAATGCAGCCTGCCACTGACGGGCGGAGCTGATGATTGCAACCTGGTTTCACGACATCGTTAAACCGATTTTTGATCTTCTCGCCACATTGTCTGCTCATACCTCCAAACATGCATGCCGCCAATGGGCACAGAAAATTCCACTCTAAGATTCTAGATAAGGCTGGCTTTCAAAGGGATGAGAAAGAGACTGTCACAGCGAACTGCGAAAATTTTTCAATGGATGAAACAACAGATGGAAGATGTTCAAAAAGCAATAACAGTTTATACCCTAAAGGGCAAGGCGAAGACAGCAATGGACAACTGAAGAGACAAGAGACAACATAAAATTAAAAGAAAAAGCATACAAAAGTGTGGGGGAAAAAAAGCACAGAACCTGGCAAATGGGTAAGTTACATAGAGCAGCAAAGGGTAAGAAAGCAGATAGGAAGAACTACAATAAGGGGTTATGCAAAGGAAACTTGAAGGAGATGTAAAAATTACCAAGAAAAGCTTTCACAATTACATTGGGAAAAACCAGGATGGTCAGGAGCACTGTGGGCGCTTAAAAACTGATAACTCTGATGTTGTCAATGGAAATAAGGAAATTGAGGACATAGTGAATAATACCTTTACATCAATATTTACAGTAGAGGAAGAGGACAGTTTGTTGGACATCCCAAGGAAACTAACATTGAAGCTGGGACAAGGACTCAACAAAATTAATGTAAGCAAGATAGCAGGAATGGATAAATTAATGGCACCATAGAGTGTTAGGATCTTTGGCCTGACTCCCAAGAGGTTGGTGAGATCCGGTTAGGGACCAATAATGTTTTGTTCAAAGTAGACAAAGTCTGAGATTTAAGAAATGTACTAACTGAATAAAGTACAAGATTTCACAGGCTTTGAACAAACAAAAATAAACTTTACTATACAAGATCAGAAAGATGAAACAATTTACAATATCTATTTTATACTCTGGCATTCAGGATTAACATGAGGTACATGTGAATTAACAAGCAAACCGTGGTCAGAAACACTACACTGCACAATAAATGACAGATGCAACCAAGACAGAGTCCATGGATTTGTCACAAACCACCTAGACCTTAGTAACACTGAGTCAACCAATCTCTCTGAAACTCCGTCTCTTGCACGAGGGTTTCCAATCTTCACTTTTGCAGATCTCACCTTGGAATTCTCTCCAAAAGTCATTCCAACTCAGATGGCTTCAACAACTACCCATTTTACAGGGTTTCAATCTTGTCTCGAGATTCCATTCCCCTGGATTCCTGATTACACTCAAGCACCAACTTCCAAGCATAATTTCAGCTCTTCGGTCACATCAAACAGAACACTACTGCTCCAAAGGGGTACCTTTGCCTCAGTGGCCCACAGCAGAGTCACCAACCTCTGGCTGTCTTTTTGGATCTTCGGGGCTTCTTCTAAGCCCACTTCAAATACGAAACTCGGACGGCATCAACAATGGCCCACCTCACAGGGTTTCAATCTTGCCTCCTGAGATTCTGTTCCCATGGATCCCCGAGTATATACCTAAGCACCAAATTGCAGGCACAACTTTAGATATTCAGCCACACTGAGTAGAACTCTACTGCTCCAAAGGTGTACCTTTGCCCCAACGGCCCGCAGCAAATACCAGGGCTTCTCCTGAGCCCTCGTTATTTAAAGTCTGCTCCCCACAGCTCTCTCTCTAACTCATAGCCTGTTTTTCTGTTCCTCTCTTTTTCCCTTTACTTAAGTGGGACCTGTTTCTATGCCCTGTCCCTATCCCCTACCTGGGGCTTCCTTTTGAGACCTCTCCCTGTCCCCCTCCCTGACACTTGCTAGCTATGGCGCTCTGCACCTGGTCACCTGATCTGGGCTTTCATGTGATTTGTCTAGGCGCAAACAAACTGGGCCCCAAAGAACGTGAAAGTGCCAATCTGCACATATGCAGTTCATTCCCAGCCTGCATGGGAGCTCTGAGGTTTGTCAGGTATTGGAATTCTCGACCTCTGTGCTCAAGATTAAGGTAAGTTGGGTTTCATAACAAGAGTGACAAATCCCCAGCACTAAGTGGTTTCCATCTCAAGGTTTTAAAAGAAGTAGGTTAGAACATTGCAGATGCCTGGACTATAATTTTTAAAGGGCTTTCATTTTGGGAACCATTCTTTTAGATTGGAAAATTGTGAATGACACTCTGCTATTTAAGAAAGAGGACAAGGTCGCGCATAGTTCTGCTCCAGGGGACTCAGATGAGGACTTTGATGGAGCGCCATAGAAATAAAAGCAACACCTTGTATTTACGTCGAGATTCTAATGTAATAAAAATGTTCCAAGGCACTCCACAGCGGCACTATAAAACAGAATTTGACAGCAAGCCACCAAAAGAGGCACGAAGGAAGATAACCAATAGTTCGGTCAAAAAGGTACATTTTAAGGATTACATTAAGGGAAGAAAGCAAGATAGAGAGGCAGAAAAGTGTAGTGGGAGTGGGGGGCGGGGAGTTTATAGCTTTGGGTCTTCGCATCTGAAGACACAGCCATCTCTGGTACAGTAAATGCTCAAGAGGCCAGGATTAAAGGAGTGCAGATCAATTGGAGGATCGTGAAACTGGAGGAGATTACAGAGATAATGGACTGAGTTTTTCCGTCGGCGAGCTGGGGGCGGGGCCCGCTCGCCAACGCGAAAATGACGTGAGATGACGTCAGGATGAACCCCCGACATCATCCCGCCCCATTTAAATATTCAGGAAGGCGGGGGGACAGCGCGATCAGCTGTCTGCCCGCCGACCTGTCAATGGCCAATTCAGGCCATTGGCAGGGTAGTTAAAACAATTAAAGGCCCTGCCTATCCAACGTTAAGGTCAGGAGCCCTGGCGGGCTTCTGAAAAAACATGAAACCTCATCCACCGGCAGGGTGAGGTTTCATGTCAGTTTTTTAAAAGTTTAATAAAGTTTTTGTGCACTTTATTAACATGTCCCATCTCGTGTGACATTGTCATGTGAGGGGGACATGTTAATGATTTTAAAATTTTCTATTTTTAAACTTTGACAACCTTTCAGCAATCTCCCTGAGGCACCACTTAGCCTCAGAGAGATGTGCGCTCTTTTGTGCGCATGCGCGAAAGAGCGCGCTCTCGCATTTGGGGAATCCCCCCGACCCGCACAGAAAGCACATAGCTTCCCATTGGGCTTCACGCTAGGTGGACCTTAATTAGCCCGCCCACTTAAAATGGCGGCGGGGCCCGTTTCGGCGGCGGCGATTGGCCTACCGCCCACTGCCGAGTCAGTCGGGCTCGCCCGCCAAGGGCAAAATTCAGCCCAATGAGTTGAAGCTATTGAGGGATTCGAAAATAAGGATGAGAATTTTAAAATCAAGCTGGTGCTTTACCAAGAGCCAATATAGGTCAGCAAGTGCAGGGGTGATGGGTGAATGGGACGTGGAAGACGGACATGGGCTGCAGGGTTTTGGTTGATCACAACTTTGCTGAGGGTAGGACATGGGAGGTTGGCCAGAAGTGTGTTGGAATAGTCAGGCCAAGAGGTTAAAGAAAAGGCATGATGGAGGGTTCAAGCCACAAATGAGCTGAGGCAGGGAAAGAGTTGGTGATGTTATGGAGATGGAAATAGGCATACTTAGTGTTGCCACAGATATATGGTCAGAAGATCATCTTGGGGTCAGATATGACAGCAAGACTGTGAACAATTTAATTCGGCCTTAGAGATTTGGCAGGCAAAGGGATGGAATCAGTGGGTTGGGAATGGAGTTCATAGCGGCATCAAAGAAAATGGATTCAGTCTTTCTAATATTTAATTGGAGGAAATCTCTGCTTATCCGGTACTGGATGTCAGACAAGAAATCTGTTAAGCTAAAGTTTAGCTGAATCCATGAAGAGCGCCTGTGATGAGGTAGAGCTGAGTGCCTTCTGCATACTGTTATGGCCACAGCTGATCTTAATTGTCGTGCCAACCAAATCCCAGAGGGAAATTTAGCTTAGAGGCAATACCCTTTTTAGGGCCTGAATTTTACCCTTGGCGGCACGTGCAATTGGCGGGCCTGCGACCAGTTGGGAAATGGGTCCATGCCTGCGATTGGATCCCGACCACTATTTTACGCTGGCTGGCTAATTAAGGCCCGCCCAGCATGAAATTAGTCTTCTCAATGGTTAAGAAGGGCTGGATGGGGGTGGGGGCCTATCGGCCGCCGGGTCCAATGGCAACCCAGTGGATGATTTAAAAAATGCCACAAGCACCTGGGGGGAGTGGCGGGTGGGAGAGAGGGGGTAGCACCAAGACATAGCACTTGCAATCGGAAGTTTATGGCACAAGAGGGTGGTCACGGGTGGTGATCTTTTGTTCTGTAATGTTTTGTTTATGTTTACTAGTCTGGGAATGAAGACCAGAAAGGGTTTATGTTAATTTATTTGGGTTGTGAAAATGACAAATTTTGTTTTTCTCGTAATGGCATGAGTATGCGTCACCTTTTTATTTTTTTTGGTGTAGGGTACGCCAATATATAATGCTGGACGTGAATGGCTCTAAACTTTATTGCACAGGCACTGAGTAGACTTTGGGTTCAAATGAAAGTGTCACTTCAGACATCCAGGATGGAGGCATCAGCCCTGGCATGACATGGAAGCAGATCTCTGGCAGCCTAGCTGAAGGAGCATTGATCAAGGCATCCCTGGTGTCCCTGCCTCCCTGAAGGATACAGAGGTCTGCCTTCATGCCCTCACTGTGCTCCTCTTCTGACTCACTATTGTGGCCTGTGGAGCTGCCTCAAGATCCTCTGCCTCCAGTGGGCCCCCCTTGCTAGAGTGAGACTGTGGAGAGCGCAGCTTGCAACCACTATCAGTGACACCCGCTCTGGGGGTATTGTAATGTTCCCCTGAATGGTCCCGGTATCGAAAGCGCATCTTCAGAAGACCCATGGTCCTCTCTATCACCACCCTTGTGGAGGCATGTCTCCTATTATAATTGTTGCTCTGCCTCTGTTCTTGGGTGGCGGAGAGGTGTCATAAGCCACCTTTTCAATGGATAGCCCTTGTCACCCAGCAGCCATCCATCCAGTCAGGCTGGAGCACTGAATAGCCTCGGTACTTGGGAGTGTGTGAGGATATAAGCGTCATGGGAGCTGCCAGGGTACCTTGCAGACTTGCAGAACCTGTGTCCTGTGGTCACAAACTATCTAGACATTCATCGAGTCCCTAAAGGAATCCCTTCCTTTAGACGAAGGCACCCGGCTGACCCACTGGTGCCTTGACGGCCACATGTGTGTAGTCGATTGCACCCTGGATGCGGGGGATCCCGGCAATTACTGCAAACCATCCGGCTCGCTCAGCCTGGCTGGCCTCATCCGTACAGAAATGAATAAATGTCATTACCCGCCTGAACAGAAGTTCTGTCACCAGCTTGACGCAATTGTGGACAGCAGATTGGGACAGTCTGCAAAGATCCCCCACTGACCCCTGGAAAGAGTTGGAGGCATAGAAGTTGAGGGCCTCTGTGACCTTCAGTGCCACTAGCTTGGAGTTTCCACCCACACAGTTTGAGGTGATCTCAGGCTCGATCATATGACAAATGAAGGTCACAGTCTCCCTGGAGAGGCAGAGCCTCCTTCGGCATTGCACTTCAGACATATTGAGGTAAGCTGCATCACTGCCTGTAAACCCTGGCAGCAGGATTATGTCGTCTTCTGCGGCCCCTAATGCCTTGAAGTGCCTGTTGGCCCTGCGCTCCTTGTGCCTGCACTTCTCCTCCCACAGGTCGCTCCCCTGGAAGTTGCATTGGGACATCTTGGCCTCCTGCCCCTCTCTTCCTCCTCAGAGGAAACGCCTCCAGCGGAGACCACAATCCCCATTACCAGGATAACAGAAGGCTGCCTGATACCTGGAAGGGACACATGGTCAAAATCCTCCAGGGACCTTGGAGACAACAATGAGTCCTGAAATAAAGCCTAGAAATGCTAAGAATGAAGCTCAGAACAGAGCTGAAGCTATCAAGTTCAATTAAGCAACCAGCAGCAAACTATCTCCTAAAATTCTCACCACTCACACAGGCAATGCTTCTGACCTTTTTTATCCCGCCCTTGGATGAGGTTTTGCAAAAGGTGGCTGCCTGCCTGTCCATTTTGCCTGTGCGATGAGCGCAAAATCGCACTGGCAATGTAAAATCGGGTTCAATTGGGTTTTTAATGGCCTTAAGTAACCTTTTAATTGATGGCAGGCGCAGTTCTGACACCTGCGCGCGCTCGCCGACATTAAGGTTGCGCGCATGTGGGACGCTCACCTGACGTCTTCTTGGTCTATTTTGCACGCCCGCCTGTGAGGCATAAAATCCTGCCCATGTATTTCTGAAAACAAGAAGTCATGCTGATCTCAGCAGTAAGAGGTCCAGTAACACTTCTGGGATTTTCAAAATTAAAAGTAAAAGTTTTATTAACAAGTATAAAAGAAATCTTAAGCACACAAGATTACAGTTATACAATTAAGGTTTAGTCTTACAAAACATTCCCCTAAACAGACTCTCCACTTGGTCAGACCCACAGGTAAACACCTCCCAGGAAACACTCCCTAATAGATGTTTAGCTACAAAAAAATCTGGTTGTATTAACTAAGGCAAACTGCTGTAGCTTTAATAGAGGCTTACATGATCTCCCAACTCTCTCGCACTCTGCTGCAGAGTCCAAATTTCAGAATAAAACTGTTTGTTGCAGCCCAAGACTTTTCTGGCTTGACTGGATGGCTGATTCAAACCTGCATCTTCTCTCAGCCCAGAGCTAACAGCTCCCCACTCAGCTCCAGCTGCTACCAATAGCTCAAACAGCTGTGGCACTGTTACAGCACCCATCTCCCAAATTCTCCACAGTAACTCTAAAATACGTTTTTACCCCTTTCATCTCAGGTTCCATTTTTTTCACATCTCTCTGAAACCCAAATCCTTCCTAATATAAGATTTTTCATGCTTCCATCTTGTCTTTGCCTCTGGGTCAATAAAATATAATACCCCCCTTCTTTTTACCTATGGAACTCCTGAAAGGTGCAAACATGTTTCTTGCCGCTACTGACTCCCCTTTGGTATACAAACAAACTCTCCACTTATCTAAAAATGCAAATGTTAGATCTAACCTATTCACTTGTACCTCAAACCTAACACGCCTAGCCTTTTCATGTTTTGACCTCCCCAAACTGTCTGCTATTAATCTCTGCCCAGCTTAATTAAATCATACACACAAACAGCCTTTTCCACAGAATAACACAAAACTCCCCAAAAATACTTAACATCCATTTCTCGCAATACATTTGAAAACTGTTGCTGAGTTTTTGAATGTCACCAAGGAGCATCATGTAAATGAGAAATAGGAGGGGCCAAGGATAAATCCTTGGAGGACACAAGAAGTAATGCTTCAGGAGTGGGAAGTGGGGCTATTGCAGGTGATTCCCTAGCTACCTTTAGATAGATAAAAATGGAACCAGCTGTGTACAGTTCCACCCAACTGGACAACAGTGAGAGGCGTTGCAGGAGAATGATGCAGTCAACTGTGTCAAAGGCTGCAGACAGGCTAAGAAGGACGAAGAAGGACAGTCTACCACTGTTACAGTCTAATTGGATGTCATTTATGACTTTGATAGAGCCATTTGGTAGGCAGGAACCTATTTGGAGGGTTTCAAGCATGGAATTCTGGGAATCAGGGGCATGGATTTGGGACATGACAACATGTTCAAGGACTTGGAGAAGAAAGGGAGGTTAGGGGGCGTATGCTAATTTGAGGTGTGGTGATGGGAGATTTGAAGGAGAGATGGACAGTACCTGAAGAGAGAGAACTGGCCAGCAGTTTAGTGGGAATAGGATTGAGGCAGTAGGAACTGGTTCTCACAGATTAGATGAGCTCGGAGAGGGCATGAGGGGAGGAAGAGAAAATCTAAAGAACAATGCAAGTTCAGAACTAGGGCAGAGGAAAACCTTTGGAGGATGTTTAGTCTGTTGGGCTAGGAAGAGAGAGGGAAGTGGCATAGACAGCTGATTGTCACTAAGATCGAGGGCATCCAAAGAAGTCCATGAACTCTTCACGCTAGTTGTTCGAGGCGAGGCTGGACAACATGGAAATTGGGTTAAGAAGATGTTTTGCAATACAGAAAAACAGTCAGTGTTATCTTCGTATTTCAGGATGATCCTGGAATAGTGAGCAGTTTTGGCAGGTGAGAGCAGGACTCAATAGTGCTTTATATTGTCCAGTCATATCTAGTAATGAATGGGTAAACCAGTTCGTGCCTTGGACTTAAGGGAGCAAAGATGAGGGCCTAAGGGGAACAGCCAGGGTGAGAGAGAATAATGGTTTGATGGGGGCCAGGTCAAAGCTGGAGGTGAGGATACAATTGAGCAAATCGGTAACTGTAGAACTGTTGTGGTGCACAAAGGGCCAAACGCTAGACAATCGGGATTTTGAAAGGGCAGTTGGATGTGGATTGGGGAATATTTTTTTTCAAGGTGCAGATGGCATCTTCCTAATCTATGTGGGGGAGGCGATGGTGTAGTGGTATTGTCGCTGGACTAGTAAATCAGAGACCCAGGGTAATGCTCTGGAGACATGCGTTTGAATCCCGCCATGGCAAATGGTGGAATTTGAATTCAATAAAAATCTGGAATTAAAAGTCTAATGATGACCCTGAAACCATTGTCGATTGTTGTTAAAAACCCATCTGGAAGGAAGGAAATTTCCTGTCCTTACCTGGTCTGGCTTACATGTGACTCCAGACCCACAGCAATGTGGTTGACTCTCAAGTGCCTCCCTGAACAAGGGCAATTAGGGATGGGCAATAAATGCTGGCCTAGCCATTGACGCCCACATCCAATGAATAATTATTTTTAAAAAAAGACCTCTACAACCAAGAAGGACAAGGGCAGCAGATGCATGGGAACACCGTCACCTGTAAGCTCCCCGTCAAGTCACACATTATCCTGACTTGGAACTATATCTTCACTGTCACTGGGTCAAAACCTTGGAACTCCCCTTCCTTCCTAACAGTACTGTGGGTGTTCAAGAAGGCAGCTCACCTCCAACTTCGTTAGGGATAGGCAATAAATGCTGGCCAGTGATGCACCATATCCCATGAACGAATCAAAAAAAAAAGGAAGTAGGTTTGGGGCAGGGAAAGGGGATGTTAGTGGACAGTGTTCAGAAATGGTGGGAGCTTTGAGGCCATGCGAGATGGCAAGGTCAAGGGGATGGCTTTAAATGAGTTTGGGAGTTTACATGGAAGGAGAGGATAAGAGGACAGTGAACTCAGGGGAAAGTGAGTAGCAGTACAAAACTCCAAGCCCTTCTACTAACTCAGCAACAGCCAGTAGAAATCAATCTGCAACTAGCTGAAAGTGATTGATGATCCCTTTAAATAATGCTGGGAGGGTTGGGCGCTGTGCCTCCTTGTTGCTGAAAGTATGTTTAGCTGTGCAAGATTAACAGAGGGTATTAGCTGGAGCACTGAGGGAAAAACTGGCACTGCTAGATTTAAGTCATCATTACATGCTGACTGATATCATCATATGCCTAACAAAAACAAAAATTGCTGGAAAAACTCAGCAGGTCTGACAGTATCTGTGGAGAAAAAGAGTTAACATTTCGACTCCAACTTAACTCTTTCTTAACATTAACTCTTTCTCTCCACAGATGCTGTCAGACCTGCTGAGTTTTTCCAGCAATTTTTGTTTCAGATTTCCAGCAGTATTTTGCTTTTATCATCATATGCCTACTCCGCATACTTCAGGTACACATTCCTAGCACCTATGTTAAAGGCCTTACCAAAATTGTATCTGGCACAGCCAGCGCCAAAAGTGTGCTTGTGTGGTACAGGCATTACCTTGGGCCTGAAAAGGTACCCATAGCACCAAAAATAAAGACAGTGCATATCTAAATTTTGCGACCAGAAATTCTCACAATAGAATAGTGTATCTGAAGTGAAGTTGCCTTTGTTCTTCATTTAGCTGCTTTGTAGATGGATGGATAGCTCTACTTGTCTCATTTGTTTATTACTAAATTTTTCCAACCAAAGCAGTTTTATCTGTTCTTCCTTAAAGCAGACATTTATGTTCTAATTAGTTCTGTTTCAATAATGTGACTCAATTCATCTCAGTGGTCTGTTTGCTAGAAATCTGTCCCTCCTCCTTGTTAATCCTTCTCAAGTTTGCTTTAATTGAATTCTTAGTGTTAATTAGGGCTTCTTTCAAGGTTTTTTTTAAAAAAGGCTTTTTGTTTTATCAGGGCTATCAATTTCACAGATTTTTTCTGACAGTGCAGAGTAGAAACACTCATTCTTTTAGTTCAGAAATAGTTTTATGCAATACAATTGTACTAAGCAAGTACAAAATAAAACTTTTAGATGATATAAAACACGATACAGAGTAGAATTATATAATCACAACATTACCGAGTATCATTATGGCAACACAATCAGCACAAAATCAACAATGGTTCAAAGAGAAGGTCCAGCAGCAATTTCTCAGAGCAACTAAGGATAGGCAGCAAATGCAGCCTTGCCAGTGTTTTCCATGTCACAGGAGCAAAAATAAAAATAAATATATTCAATTTGCAGCCTTCCTAATCTTTTTCAAAATATCCACCCTGAATTTCCCCCAAGTGTTGTTTGTATATCCATCTGCGGTTAGAGAGGGAGATCTGCGAGACTCTAAGATATAAAATAAACAATGGAAAATGACCATTCATGCTGTTCCTGCAGTTGTTCCATTGAAATCTTTCCAAAGTTGCAGCAGGTGATCAGGAAAACCTCCACAGAAATGCAGGTTCATTGAGTCAAGATGCAATTCCACTAAATTTATAAATTTGCATGCCTCTTATGGAATTACACTTTAATTCAAGTTAATTAAAATTGTCCATAATTGATCTCCTTTTTCTTCATGTGCTTCTAAATCACTGATTAAAATTAACAACTTGTTTTTCACTGAATGATCTGTTGTAATTAATAACTATTAATTTCCTTACGCACAATTGAGAAATTTGACTCCTGCCTGAAACTGGCCTGAAGTCAGTGTAGAAGCTTCCGGGGGAAAACCAAGGGAGGGAGGGTCTCAAACGGCTTTGGTGGCAGACCAGAGGCTTTTTCCATGGCCCTAGAGGAGTACTGCTACTTCTCCTGGACCCACAAGACAATACAGCCAAAATTTGAAGGACTGTTTTTTGAACAGCCTCCAGTGCTCGCTTCAAGGATCACTAATTAGGCTGCTCAGTACCTGGTATAACTAGGTGGAGGGAGCACAATGCACACTTGACACATTAGGACTTGAAGTTCAAAATCAATGTTCTAGAAATGGCCTGGAGCCCCAATTTGAAAATTTAATCAGCCTGATGCCTGTTTCAGCAGGCTGCTCACTATTTACATCCCCAAATGAAAATTGCATCAGATGGGCATTAAATGTCAAAGGCACCATCCTTCCCAAGAATGTCAATTGTTGGCTGTCTATTTCTCCATTCCAAAATGGGAGACCGAGCTAAGCTCCTCTCCCATGTGCCAGAATTTTCCAGCCATTTGCCGGCGGGGTTGTCTGCTCCTGCCCATGTGAACGGAGATTTCAATGGCTTGCCGGCCCCGCCGCATGGAGCTGAAAAATTCTGGCCATGGTGTCACAGATTTCTACCCGAATTGACTCAAGCTATCTCTTGCTTTGTCATTCAATAAGCTTTAAGAACAGTGAACCCAACATTTCCCAGCAATGCTGCCTTGCCTCCCTTTGTAACATTTAAATCTTTCTATCTGAAATGATTATCCTTCCTCAGATTTTAGTCATACTGCAGCTGTATTGAGCATCTTGTGCCATGCACAGTTTTTAAGCTCAGATGTTATTTTTCATGATATTTGGTGAAATGTCTTAGTTTAGCAATATTGTAGTAATTTGTATGACAAGGGCTAACTTGTTCAACCTTGCCTCCCGTTTCCCTTATATTGCTTACCAATTTGGTATTAGGAGCACTATTTTTCTAACTTTTCAGAATTCTGTTTGAATCTGACCAGACAGATGAGATAACACTAATTACTTTTCCTTGTAGACTCTTGACCTTAAAGGATGAGAGCAAGAAAACCTTGTCACATCTTGGTACTTTGTGGCAATTTAACTCAGAGGATGTAAGAAATGCCTAAATTGTCAGGTCTGTGTATGGGAAGCTGAAAAATGAATTTTAAATACACTTTTGGTACTCTTCTGAAGTTGGATTAGAGCACATTTGTAAAGGGTGATTCACTCTGCTCATCCTAATATTAGTCGTTCTACTGTTTTCCAAAAAGAGAGAAGTGTTCCAGCACCATTTAATATTTCTCCAAGTTCTTACTCCCTAGGTTCTCATCCTTATTCTTTATTTCGGTTTTGACCATTTCTTTGCCACCATGTAGTTTCCGTGTCACATTCCTAAACTCAAACCCCTAGCTGAAGCATTGCCCACCTATTTTTTGACTCATAGGGTACAGTAATATAATGGTAATGTTAAGGACGGGCATTCCAGAGTTGCACTGATGATACAAAGGCATGGGCTCAAATCCCACTATGGCAGCTGGGGATTTTAAATTCAGATAATTAAATAAAACTGAAATAAAAAAATTGGAATCAGTAATGATGACTAAGAAACTTCCAGATTTTCATTAAAACCCACCTGGTTCACGCGATAAGAAATCTGCTGTCTTAAGCTTATCTGATTGATGTGTGACTCCATTCTCACAGCAATGTGGTTGACTCTTAGCTGCCTTCTGAAATGGCCTAGCAATTGTGTCTATCTGTTATGGAAATGTCTTCTAATAAGAAAACCAGATGGTCCCGTCCAGCATTGACCTAGGCACTGGGCAGAACAAAGGTGAACATAGTTGACCCTGCAAAGTCCTAACATCTGGAGACTTGTGCCAAAATTGGGAAAGCTGTCCCACACAACTGGTCAAGCACCAGCCTGATAGTCTTAACCAGAAAAACATACCTTTCAGTCAACCTCCCAAACTCTTCCGTCACCAGCTGTGGCTATGACTCGTTCTACCAGCAGGAAAGACCTACCAGAGATGGTATACAGTCGGGAGGAAGTGGCCCTAAGAATCCTCAAACATTGACTCTGAACCCCATGAAGTCTTATGGCATCAGATCTAATGTGGCTAAGGGAACCTCCCCACTCATCGCCCTATTTCACCTAATGAATCAGTATTCCTCCATGGTAAACAGAACTTCAAAGAAGCATCAAGGGTAGCAAGGGCACAGAATGTATTCTGGGTGGGTGACTTCAATATCCATCACCAAGTGTGACTCAGTAGCACTGCTACTGACCAAGTTGACGGAGCCCTGAAAGATAGACTATCTAACTGATAGATTGGACTTGTAGCAGGTGGCAAGAGAACCAGCATAAGGGAAAACCTGCTTTACCTTATCCTTATCAATTTACCTGCCACAGAAGAATGCATTCATGACAGTATTGGTAAGAATGACCACCATACAGTTGTGGAGATGAAGATCCGTTTTCCTGGAGGGAACTCTCTATCATGTTGTGTGGGACTACCATGTGCTAAAAATGAGATAGATTCAGTATATATCTAGCAGCTCAAAACTGGACATTCATGAGGTGATATGGGCCACCAGCAGCAGTGGAGTTGATTCAACAACAATCTGTAACCTTATGGCCAGCACAAACTTCACTTGACCATTACCCTAAAGGCAAAGGATCAATCCTGATTCAATGAGAAGTATAGAAGAGCATGCCAAGAGCAGCACCAGGCATACCTAAAAATGAGGGTGGAGGGGAAGGCAGGGGCAGGTGAAGTTACAGCACAGGGGGAAGGCGGGGGCAGGTGAAGTTACAGCACAGGACTGCACGCATGCTAAACAGCATGCTAAAGACAGAGCTAAGTGATCCCACATCACCAAGCAGTTCAAAACTCCGCAGTCCTGCCATATCCAGTGCACAATTTAACTAATGGAAACAGGAGGTTCCATGACCATCCACATCCTCAATGATGGCAGAGTCCAGCAGGTTAGTGCAAAAGAGAAGGCTGAAGCATTTGCACCTATCTTCAGCCAGAAGTGCTGGGTAGATGATGCATCTCAGCCTCCTCCTGAAATCCCCAGTATCATGGATATCAGTCTTCAGCTATTTCAGTCCATTTCACGTGATATCAAGAAACAACTGAGTAGATTTTTACAGCGGAGACTAAGGTCCCAACAACATCCTGGCCATAGTGCTGAAGACTCCAGAACAATCTGTACCTTTAGCCAGGCTATTCCAGTAAAGCTACAATACTAGCATCTTTTCAGAAATTAGGAAAGTTCCCAGGTATATGCAGGACAAATCAAATCCATCCGCTTACTGCCCTATCAATCTACAATCAATCAACAAATTAGTGGAAGGTGTTATTGACAGTGTTCTCAAATGGCACTTACTCAGCAATAACCTGATCACTGATGCTCAGTTTGGGTTCTGCCTGGGCCACTCAGCTACAGACCTCATTACAGTTTGCTCCAAACATTAACAAAACAGCTGAATTCAAGAGGAGAGGGAGAGGAAGAGTGACTGCCCTTGATATCAAGGCAGCATATGACTGTGTGGCATCAAGGAGCCCTAGCAAAACTGGAGTAAATGAGGATCAAGGGGAAAGCTCTCCACTGGCTGTAATCATATCTAGCAAAAGGAAGATGGCTATAATTGTTGGAGACCACTAATCTCAGCCCCAGGACCTCGCTGCAGGAGTACCTTAGGGTAGTGCCCTAGACCCAACCACCTTCAGCTGTTTCATCAATGAGTTTCCTTCTAACACAAGATCAGAAGTGGGAATGCTCACTGATAATAACACAATGTTCAGTACTATTTGCAACTCCTTCGATAATGAAGCAGTCCATGCCCGCGTGCAGCAAGACTGGGACATTTTCAGGCATGGGTAGCAAGTAACATTTTTATGCCATACAAGTGCCAGGCATTACCTGCTTCAACATGAGGGAATCTAACCTTCTCCCCTTGACATTCAATGTCATTGCCATCGCTGAATCTCCCACCATATAAAATCTGGGTCACCAAACTTCTTTCAACTTATTATGCTGTTTTTGTTGCTCACAATGCGGACCTCTCTACATTGGATACACCAAACACAGATTGGGTGGCTACTTTACAGAACACCTCCATTCAGTGTGCAAGCATGATCTTGAGCTTCTAGTTGCCTGTCATTTTAATTCTTCATCTTGCTTCCACCCTGACCTCTCTATCCTCAGCCTCTTGCAGTGTTCCAATGAAGCTTAATGCAAGCTTGAAATCAGCACCTTATCTTTCAATTCGGCACTTTACAGCCACGTGGACTAAATGCCTGCCTCCAGGCAGTTGATCTGCCCACCCGCCCAGTCATGCAGGAAACTGGAGGCCAGCTGTAAAATCCTAGTCAGCCTCCTAAATTTACCTTTAATAAGGGTCTTAATGAGCCTAATTGCTTACCCGCTTTGTGGGGGCGGGTGGCCTTCCTGTGCCCCGAACATGCTTCCTTCAAAAAGGCCTGCACCTGAACAGCATCCCAATACTGACTTGCCGACCAGTGCCAGTGTTTGTGCTTCCCCTGCAACCCCTCCCCCGCCCCCACCACCACTAATCCTAACTTCGGGGGGCCGGGGGTGAGGGGCGGGGAGAGGGGAACAAAAATTCAGCCCATTAACTCAGTTTCTCTCTCCACAGGTGCTGACTGACCTCCTGAGTATTTTCATAATTTTCTCTTTTTATTTCAGATTTCCAGCAAATGCAGTGTTTTGCTTTTGTAACTTTGAACAGGCTTACTTCTAGCAAACAGATCAACCCTGTCTGCACACATTTGACAGCATTCAATTTGTTTGACTTACTTGTTTCAACAGTGATTTATTGTTTGAGAAGATCCCAAAATAGGTTAACGCAACATTTTCCATTTATTTTCATTGCAAGCTGCTTTTTTTTGCCAAAAAGATCATTATTGACAGTAAAAAGTTATGTATGACTCAGTGCACAAGTTCTTCTCCAGTGACTTGAGCACCCAATCATGACTGACACTTGAGTACTCTACTAAGGGAATGCTGCATAGTCAGAAATACTTCTTTTGGATGAGATATTAAATCAACCTTCGCTTTACTTTTTTAAAATTAAGGTCCCTCATGGCAGACTGGTACAGAAGATAAAGTCGCACGGGATCAGTGGTGAGCTGGCAGGATGGATACAGAATTGGCTTGGTCATAGAAGACAGAGGGTAGCAGTGGAAGGGTGCTTTTCTGAATGGAGAGCTGTGACGAGTGGAGTTCCGCAGGGATCAGTGCTGGGACCTTTGCTGTTTATGGTATACATAAATGATTTGGAGGAAAATGTAACTGGGCTAATTAATAAGTTTGCAGACGACACCAAGGTTGGAGGAGTTGCAGATAGTGAAGAGGATTGTCAAAGGATACAACGGGGTATAGATCGGTTGGAGACTTGGGCGGAGAAATGGCAGATGGAGTTTAATCCAGACAAATGCGAGGTAATGCATTTTGGAAGGTCTAATACAGGCAGGAATTACACAGTAAATGGCAGAACCCTTAAGTGCGACGGGCAGAGGGATCTGGGTGTACAGGTCCACAGGTCACTGAAAGTGGCAACGCAGTTGGATAAGGTAGTCAGGAAGGCATATGGCATGCTTGCCTTCATTGGCAGGGGTATTGAGTATAAAAGCTGGGAAGTCATGCTCCAGCTGTATAGAACCTTGGTTAGGCCACACTTGGAATATTGCGTGCAATTCTGGTCACCACATTACCAGAAGGATATGGAGGCGTTGGAGAGGGTGCAGAGGAGGTTTACCAGGATGCTGCCTGGTCTGGAGGTTATTAGCTATGAGGAGAGGTTGGAGAAACTCGGATTGTTCTCACTAGAGTGATAGAGATTGAGGGGGCGACTTGATAGAAGTTTACAAAATTATGAGTGGCATGGACAGAGTAGATAGAAGCTTTTTCCCAGGGTGGAAGAGTCAATTACTAGGGGACATAGATTTAAGGTGAGAGGAGAAAACTCTAAAGGTGATGTGCGGAGCAAGTTTTTTACGCAGTGGGTAGTAAGTGTCTGGAATTCGCTGCCAGAGGAGGTGCTGGAAGCAGGTACGATAGTGGTGTTTAAGAGGCAGCTTGACAAATACATGAATAGGATGGGAATAGAGGGATACGGATCCCGGAAGTGCAAAATGTTTTAGTTGACGGGCAATATTATCGGCGCAGGCTTGGAGGGCCAAAGGGCCTGTTCCTGTGCTGTACTTCTCTTTGTTCTCTGTTCTTTACCCTTTCAGATGGATGTAAAAGATCCCATGGCACTATTTCAAAGAATGGAGGAGGAATTCTCAGTATCCTCACCAATATTTATCATTCTATCAACATTCATTATCTCATTGTTGTTTGTGGGATCTATGCACAGATTGGCTGCTGTGTTTCCTAAATTGCATGACTACATTACAAAAGAAATTAATTGACTACAGAGAGCTTTAGGGTGGACTGAGATTGTGAAAGGCACTATATAAATGAAAGCTTTCTTTCTCTAACTTTGTGGTATAGTACTAAGCTGCACAGGTCATTCCTTCTGCAATCCGCATTTTTGCTGTTTACATTTAACTCTTTTTACAGTTGTTCTGGCTCTGGCTGGATGCACGCATATAATATAATGAACTCCTCTCTTCTGTGCAAGTGTGACATTTCAGTCCATCTGCAGAAGAGGCAAGTTGATATGTGCCAAGTAGTGACTTTGACTAGAGCCAGGATAGCTACTTTAGGAGCTGGTGCATGAACAGCCTGAACGGATGCTGGAAAAGCTGATGTCTACTCTAAAAGCAGATGGTAGAAAAATATGGACCTCGAGGTATAGGCTAAAATCCTTTGTTTGTGCTTAATTAACTGATCCAAGCCAAGATGGTAAAAGATGTTACAACTGGTCTCAATGTCCCCTAAGAGGGAATATTCAAAAATCAACTGCTTCCATTTCTAGATTGTTATCCGGTGTCCCCTGTTGTGCAAATATTAGGTAAAAGCAAAATTCAAACTTGCTGCCTAGGCTCAAAGATGAACAAGATTTAGAGTTGAGAAGTTATTGGATTGAGCGCCACCAAGTGACAAGAGACAACAGAGAGAAAAAAAAATTAGCTTCTGGGTATTTTTGTATACCTAAATGTTGCTGGTTTGAATCCCAGTTGGAAATAACAGTTAATAATTGTCCCTAGTGCATCAATACTTAATGTAACATCACGTGAAATGTTTCTTCCAGTGTTTCACCTCCACTGGGCTTTCATGTGGAGGTTTACAGTGACAGAGATACATCAGTTGCCTGGTCCCCCAAGCAAAGTCTTAGAATTACATAGAAAGCAGTATTAATCCTGCATACTTACTCTTTTGCGATACTCCTTGAATCTCCTTTTCTGCAATCTAATAATATGTTTTTAAATTGTGTCACGGTCTCTGCTGTACACAAACAGCTGCATAACCTTCTATGAAAAAAAAACCTTCTCTTGCTTTCTGTACTGAATCATTTTTTGCCCTCCTGATTTCAGTAACCTTGATCACTGGAAACAAAGGGGGGGGCTAAATTACATAGCCCCCGAAAATGGGAGTCACAATATGCGATTATCCTATCCCATTGTTTAGAATTTGGTCAGCACAGCAACTTCATGCTGTCTACTCATTTCAATGATCTCTGTAGCCGCCTCGTACTAACTATGCTACTCATTGGCCGGACACATCAGCCAGAGATCCATACCATTAGTAACAATCACCAACTAAAGCTAACCTGCACTGCTTAAAGCTAGTTTGCCTTTTTACAGATGACGTACATTGTGGCTGGAGTATGTGCTGGGAGTTGTGCTTGAAGAGGATATGACCTGGGAAAGAGTGAGAAATCGTACACCAGGGGAGAGGATGGGCTCTCAGGTCTCTGGATGCTGCACTTGAGAACTTGGTGAAAGGGGTAGAAATGAGTTGAGATGTCCTGTATTTGCAGGGCATGGTGCAGTCCTCCAGACACAGTCAAAAGTCAGCGAGATTAGTCGTGGAGTTCAAACCCCGAGGATCTAGATGCAGTGCCATAGGAAACACAATCTCCTCACATGAGTGGCCTAGTGAAGAGAATGGATCTTCAGTTACCACATCCCTGTAACTGCACTAATACCTTCAACAACTGCTCAAATCATGGAGCATAAAGTGATTTCTATGAACACGGCAGTTGGGCCCACTATCCTGGAGTCCTTAACACCAGTGTTAGCATCTCTCAGGGATGCACATACAAAGCTCTTCAGACTCTGGGCTTCTTAATTTCCTATATTTTTCTAAGCTTGAAGAAAGGAAAGGGGCTTCCAAGATGTCACAGCAACCTTACCATCTGTTCTGCCATAGATCAGTGGAAGTCTGTTACAGGGCATCATACAGTGGCACCACAGGGGAGGTGCATGCTATCCTCTCTCAGATTAACAGCACACCTGCTCCCCCACCAGTCCTTCATGAAGTGCCTGTCTTGGTGCTGTAATGCCAGCTGGGCCAGACCAACCACGAAGTAGCTGAGATGTTACAATATTCTGTGGGTCTTCTCTGGCCCAAGTGAAATCTCTTCCTAGTCAAGCAGACCCCAGGGCCTTCTGGTAAACACAGACCTGCAAAGTTGATTGGCTAACGTGACCTGCTGCAGGCTGGAATTATCCCATTGCATTGTAGTTCACAGTGACTTTGAAAGCCACATATAAGGATGAGTGTGAATTTATGCTGGACTACAGTTGTTGATGCAGCAGATGACACAGTCCAATGACAGTCACCCTGGTAAAGTGGAACCTCACCTCACACTGTTGCTCAGTGAATTAAGAATATGAAGTTTGGGCCTCCCACAAGCTGTTATCTTCTGTCTCTTATCCTTAGGCTGTAGCCTGCTCTTCCTCCTGCAGCCATAATGGAATTTCAAGCACCAAACCCATGGAGGATAATTATTAGTTAGCTAGAAGCCTCATATCAAAAGTCCTCTTCTGACTCGGGGGCGGTAGTGGCATAGCGGTATTGTTATTAAACTAGTAATCAAGAGACCCAGGGTAATGCCCTGGGGAACCTGGGTTTGAATCCTACCATGACAGGTGAAATTTGAGTTATCATAAAAGCCCATCTGGTTCACTAATGTGACTCTCCATTGCTGTGGTTGACTCTGAAATGGCCCAGCAAGCCACTCAGTTCTCAAAGGCAATTAGGGATGGACATTAAATGCTGGACAAGCCAGCAATGCCCCCATCCCATGTATAAATTTATAAAAACTCACCAAATTACCTTCACAGACTGGTCAGTTTCAACAGCCAATAGTGTCCCAAAGCTCCAAAGTAGCACACTAACAATCCTAATAAATGAACTAGTGATTTAAGTCAATAATCACCAGAAATGGCACCATTTAGGGTGTTTCTGCCCATGATTTCTGTTACTGATTTAGAATTTACGAATAGGATGCCTAAGCTGTTACAAGAGGACAATTAGGTCCTAAAGCAAATGCAGGATAATTAACATGCTTAAAAAAAGTGCCATGAAGAAGTCCTGATTCAAAATGTTGAAAGGCAAATTGTGTTTTTTTTCATTTGGTCATGGGATGTGGGCTTCGCTGGCTGGGCCAGCATTTATTGCCCACATCTAGTTGCCCTGAGGTCCGTGTGGTGTACTGTTAGGAAGGGAGTTCCAGGATTTTGACCCAGCTACAGTGAAGGAAAGGAGTTATATATTTCCAAGCCAGGAAGGTGAGTGACTTGGAGAGGAACTTCCAGCTGGTGGTGTTCTCATGGGCAGGATGGAGGATCTTCTGGTCGGCGAGCGTGGGCGGGGCCCACTCGCCGACACGTAAAATGATGAGGGATGACGTCAGGTGGAACTCCCGATGTCACCCCGTGTCATTTCCATTTTCAGGTCAGCGGGGGCGCAGCTGAGTCAGCTGTGCGCCTGCCAACCTGTCAATGGCCTATTGCCATGAAGAGTCATTCGGACTCGAAACGTTAACTGTGTTCCTCTCCGCAGTTGTTGCCAGGCCTGCTGAATTTTTCCAGCTATTTTTGTAATTAAAATCATTAATGGACCTGTCTGTCCAACCTTAAGGTTGGCGGGCAGGCTGGAACCCTGGCGGGCTTCAGAAAAAGCATGAAATCTCATCCATGGGTGGGATGAGGTTTCATGGGGTATTTAAAATTTTTAATAAAGGTTTGAGTTAAAGTTATGGACATGTCCCAACTCATGTGACAGTGTCACATGAGGGGTCATGTCAGGGAAATTTTCGTATCAATTTTATTGCAAATTTTAATTCGGAGACAATCCTCCTGAGGCAGCACTTAGCCTCAGGAAGATCAGTCCTAGCTGAGGGAATCCCCCCGCCCGCACAGGGAGTGCATAGCGCTTCCTGGTGGACGTAATGGTGGGCGGGCCTTAATTGGCCCGCCCACGTAAAATGGCGGCGCGCCCTTGATCGGGGGGTGCCGATCGGAGGCGCGCCCGCTCCTGCACTTCCCCCCCAACTGGAGGGAAAATTTTTCCCCATTTATCTGTGGCCCTGGTACTTCTAGATGGTAGTGATCGTGGGTTTGGAAGGTGCTGTTTAAAGAGCCTTAGTGAATTCCTAAGCGTCCTTTGTTGATGGTACACGCTGCTGTCACTGTGCGTTGGTGACGGAGCGAGTGAATGTTTGTGAATGTGGTGCCAATCAAGGGGGCTGCTTTGTCCTGGATGGTGTCCAGCTTCTTCAGTGTTTTGGGAGCTGCATTCATCCAGGCAAGTGGGGAGTATTCCATCACACTTCTGATTTGTGCCTTGTAGATGGTGGACAGGCTTTGTGCAGTCAGGAGGTGAGTTATTCATCGTAGCATTTCTAGCCTCTGACGTGCTCTTGTAGCCACAGTATTTATATGGCTAGTCCATTCTGGTCAATGGTAACCCCCAGGATGTTGATGGTGCGGATTCAGTGATGATAATGTCATTGAACGTCAAGGGGCAATGGTTAGATTCTCTCTTGTTGGGGAGATGGTCATTGCCTGACACTTGTGTGGCACAAATGTTATCAACCCAAACCTGGATAACATCCAGGTCTTGCTGCATTTGGACATGGACTTCAGTGTCTGAGGAGTCGTGAATGGTACTGAACATTGTGCAATCATCAGCGAACATCCCCACTTCTGACCTTATGATGGAAGGAAGGTCATTGATGAAGCAGCTGAAGATGGTTGGCCCGAGGACACTACCCTGTGGAAGTCCTGCAGTGATGTCCTGGAGCTGAGATGACTGACCTCCAATAACCACAATCCTTCTTTTGTGCTAAGTATGAATCCAACCAATGAAGAGTTTTCACCTGATTCCCATTGACTCCAGTTTTTCTAGGGCTCCTTGGTGCCACACTCGGTCAAATGCTGCGTTGATGTCAAGAGCAGTCACTCTGACCTCACCTTGGGAGTTCAGCTCTTTTGTCCAGGTTTGAACCAAGGCTGTACTGAGGTCAGGAGCTGAGTGGCCCTGGCAGAATCCAAACTGGCATCAGTGAACAGGTTATGGCTAAGCAAGTTCCGCTTGATAGCACTGTTGATGACCCTTTCCATTACTTTAATGATGATCGAGAGTAGACTGGTGGGGTGGTAATGGCCAGGTTGGATTTATCCTGCATTCTGTGTATAGAACATACCTGAGCAAGTTTCCACATAGCCAGGTGGATGGCAATGTTGTATCTGTACTGGAATAGCTTGGCTAGGGGCACGACAAGCACAAGTCTTCAGTCCTATTATGGGGATATTGTCAGGGATCATAGCCTTTGCACTATCCAGTACCTTCAGCCATTTCTTGATATCACATGGAGTGAATTGAATTGGCTGAAGACTGGCATCTGTGATGCTGGGGACCTCCGGAGGAGCATGAGATGGATCATCCACTCGGCACTTCTAGCTGAAGATTGTATCAAATGTTTCAGCCTTATCTTTTGCAATGATGTGCTGGGCTCCTCCATCATTGAGGATGGGGATATTTGTGGAGCCTCCTCCTCCAGTGAGTTGTTTAATTGTCCACCACTATTCATGACTGGATGTGGCAGGACTGCAGAGCTTAGATCTGATCCGTTGCTTGTGGGATCAATTAGCTCTGTCTATCACTTATTGCTTATGCACGCAAGTAGTCTTCACCAGGTTGACACCTCACTTTTATGTATGCCTGGTGCTGCTCCTGGCATGCCCTCCTTCACTCTTCATTGAACCAGGATTGATCCCCTGTTTTGACGGTAATGGTAGAGTGGGGGATATGCCGGGCCATAAGGTTACAGATTGTGTCCGAGTACAATTCTGCTGCTGCTGATGGCCCACAGCGCCTCATGGAGGCCCAGTCTTGATTTGCTAGATCTGTTCGAAATCTATCCCAGTTAGCACGGTGTTAGTGCCACACAAGACAATGGAGGGTATCCTCAACGTGAAAGCAGGACTTCGTCTCCACAATGACTGTGCAGCGGTCACTCCTACCAATGCTGTCATGGACAGATGCATCTGCGGCAGGCAGGTTGGTGAGGATGAGGTCATGTATGTTTTTCCCTCTTGTTTGGTTCCCTCACCACCTGCCGCAGATCCAGTTCAGCAGCAATGTTCTTTAGGACTCGGCTAGCTTGGTCAGTAGTGGTGCAACCGAGCCGCTCTTGGCGATGGACATCGAAGTACCCCACCCAAAGTACATTCTGCACTCTTGCCACCCTCAGTGCTCCCTCAAAATGGTGTTCAACATGGAAGAGCACTGATTCATCAGCTGAAGGGGGTTGGGAGGCGGCGCGCAGTACGTGGTAATTAGCAGGAGGTTTCCTTGCCCATGTTTGACCTGATGTGATGAGACTTCATGGGGTCCGGAGTGGATGTTAAGGGCTCCCAGGGCAACTCCCTCCTGACTGTATACCACTGTGCTGCCACCTCTGCTGGGTCTGTCCTGCAGCTGGGACAGGACATATCCAGGGATGGTGAAAGTGATGCCAGGGACATTTCTGTAAGGTATGATTCCATGAGGATGTCTATGTTAGGCTGTTGCTTGACTGGCCTGTGAAAAAGCTCTCCCAATTTTGGCACTAGCCCCCAGATGTTAGTAAGGAGGACTTTGCTGGGTCAACAAGTTGAGTTTGTCATTGTCTTTTCCGGTGCCTAGGTCAATGCCCGGTGGTCCGTCTGGTTTGTATCTTTGTAGCCGTTTGATACAACTGAGTGGCTTGCTAGGCCATTTCAGAAGGCATTTAAGAGTCAACCACATTGCTGTGGGTCTGGAGTCACATGTAGACAAGACCAGGTAAGGACCACTGGTCTTCTTTCCTAAAGGACATTAGTGAACCAGATGGGTCTTTACAACAATTGGCAATGGTTTCATGGTCATCATTAGACTTTTAGTTCCAGATTTTTATTGAATTCAAATTCCAACATCTGCCATGTTGGGATTCGAACCTGGGTCCCCAGAGCATTACTCAGGGATTTTGTATTACTTATCCAGCGACAATACCGCAAAGACAGGTGTGCAAATTCACAATCAGATTTTAAGTGCATTAGTTTTTTTTTAAAAAGAGTAAAGCAGGTGTGGCAAAGTTTTGATCATAAATGTGCTCTGTATGTTCACTTGCAGTGAAATAAACAGCTTAATGATCCATACTGAGTCCTGTCTTAGCAAATGTTTTTTTTAACTCCACTTGCAGAAACATTTAAGAAATGTTATGGTCCGGTGGATGGTAAATGCTGAGCTGTTCAAATGCCAGAGGGAAATTTGAAACAACTGCCACAACTGTTTTACAATTTGTATTTTTTCGAGATGTGTGCCTTGAATTCATTATAGGTTTCTTACAAAACTAAATTGAACCTTTATTAATTTTAAAAATGGTTTTAAGCACATACATAGGTTTACAAATTACTATTATGAGAACTCCTAGCTCCCCTAGTTAATTTAACTCCCAGTTACACCTCCGTTAAGGCAAAAGTAAAACACATAGATTTTAAAAGACCCAGGCAAAGTAACACAATACCCTGAACAGTTGAATTCAAAGTGAGTTTTCTTCACCTCAGTTCATGTAGACAGCAACTTAAGGCCTTTCACACTTGTTAGATCTTAGAATGTCTTCCTCTTACACATAACCTCATCCTTTATACAGGTTTCTCCCTTTTTAATTTAAATCCTATTGTCCCAGTATATCTTTTCAACTCTACTTTTCGAATAATAAAAATCTTTCATAGTGCCAATTCTATCAGTAAGCTTTGGGTAAAATAAACATAATGTTGGCTTTTTCTGGCTAAGTGTAACATTTCACCGCCTCTTTTGAAATTCAAATTACTCTGGTTTATCTAAAAATGCAAAGTTTCCCTTAACACATTCTAAAACTTCAGCCATATTTACCTATTTAACATTTCAAACCTAGCTTTTCTTCTGTTACATCAAGGCCTTCAGACCAGCTGTCTTTAATTCAATTAAGTGCCTCCCCCCCACCCCCACACACACTACCCAGGCTCCACTATTCCTACCTTACAATAAATTCCAGTAACATTATGAAAATTATTGTATTCTCCTAACAGAAACAAGAGGACAAGCATGACTATCCAATCAGATCACTCCTGGATTATGTTATTGCACAGTTCACTACCACCTTCTCAAGGGCAATTAGGGATGCCCACAGCCCATGAATGAATTTTTTAAAAAGTCATAAATTGGATAGTATGGTCATGCAGCTAAATGTAGATGCTTAGATTGTCTTTACCGCACAGGGCTGTAGAGGCTGGGTCATTAAGAATATTCAGAGCTGAGATAGGCAGATTTTTAATCAGTAAGGGGATCAAGGATTATAGGGAAAAGGCAAGAGAGTGGAATTGAGGATTATCAGATCAGCCATGGTCTCATTGAATGGCAGAGCCGACTCAATGAGCCGAATAGCCTACTTCTGCTCCTATGTCTTATAGTCTTACGGTCTTAAGGCAAAACTAAATTTGTAGCAGTGCTTACAAGATATCAAAGAGAGACCCTCATTCCAAATCCAGTTAAGAAATTGAAAAGTTTGCATAGAATGACACAAGCAAAATGATGAGGCTAACATTCAATTTAACAGTGGTGTAAGCTGATGAAATGGGCCATCCATTGTGGAACTTGCTGGATTTTCAATGGCACAAAGTTTGGGTCAGATCCATAACAGATGGGCAGTCTGCTCCACCAGATTCCCACACTGGCAGTGAAGGTGTGGATAGAATTGCGTCTGCATAGCGCCTCCTCTTGTGGTGTTACACAGGCTACATCAATTCTCTAAGGGCAGGCAGTGGTACAGGCACTGCTTTCAGTAAAGAAAGATATGTGGTCCATACAGATAGTAGCGCACAGTGCTTTCTGCCCCTGAGAAATTGACATATGTGCGACATGTGTTTACACACTGCTGACAGGAAGAGCACCATGCAAATGTATTTATTACCCCTTAAAATTGTTTCTCTAAACTGAAAAATTTGAATTTCTATAGAGATTCACACAGGAAGTCAATTTGAAGCACGACCTGTAATAATGAAAAAGTTACATTTTAGTATTTTTATTTTTTACTTTTTCCTACAAGATGTAAACTGCCTTTTGAGAGATATAAGGCACCCTTTGGATGAGGTAAGGTGCCATTGGGATTGGTAAAAGTGGACATCAGTGTTTGTAAAAAGAAAAAGTGCATAAAGTGTCAAGGGATCTGTCAAGAGGAACTATCAGAAGTGTAAAAAACAATGTCAAAGCAACTGTCAAGACATTTAGAACTCCTGCCCTTTAAATATTTGTAAAAACTTTGTGATGTGTTAAGAAAAAATCATTGCTTGCTATTATGTCTGGTGACATAAGCCTGAAGATTATTATTACTGGATTTGTGCTGCATAACTGATCTAACAATATTCTATTATCACAGTGGGGTGCCTTCCATTTCAGTTTGATTGACAGCTCCAAGT
This sequence comes from Cetorhinus maximus, assembly GCF_964194155.1. Lineage (NCBI taxonomy): Eukaryota > Metazoa > Chordata > Chondrichthyes > Lamniformes > Cetorhinidae > Cetorhinus > Cetorhinus maximus. Next base: position 109,313,359 of record NC_135881.1, read on the forward strand.
GCTTAAAGGCTATTTGAAAGGTTTCTATGAATTCCACTACTTGTCTTCATAATGGATTAAGCAGTTGAATGAAATATTTGTCCTCATAAGGGGTTATGTAGTTGAAGGAATGTAAATGTCGTGAATGGGTTGTTATGAATAAGAGTGTATTTTTTTTTTAAATGATGTCTGAAATAGACACTTAGAACTTTACTTTATTTAATCTCAGCATGGATCCTGAGGTCTGCCCATGGTGGATACTGGTTGAGTTGGCATGGTAGGTATAAAGATGGTGGGTGGGGGGCATGGGTTGGCATAGTTGGCACTAAGTTGACATGGGGCTATAAAGGGCCATGGGGTTGATGGAGGGCATAAGTTGGCATAGAGGGCATGAGGAGCCATGGAGTGGGTAGAGGGCATGAGGTGGCATTAGTTGGCATGAATGGGGCATGGGGAGTGTGTTGAGGGGTGAGGGCTGGAGGGTTGTTTTAATACTTTTAAAAAAGGTCTTTGACAAAGTGTCAGCACACCAAGGCAGGCCTTCTGCCCAGCCTGACTCCGCACAAAGCAGCCTCTGCAATTGCTCCAGGGTCACCCTGCCTGACTCCCAGAGAAGCCTGCTAACCCAGAACAAAAATTGCAACCTCCGGGCACTTTCTCCAGGGTCAGGTTTGTGGAACCAGGCAACGCTCCCAAACTGGGAACAAAAGTTCAGACCTGAGTGTTGACAGGTTATTTGTCTTTAGGGAGCATTAGGACTGATCTCATTGTGAGTCCTCACCCAGCATACTCCCCACATGCTCTTGCAGCAGAGCTTTTGCAAAAGCAATTAGGAGCCAGGATGTTTGCTGATCTTCTTTTCCCAATCCAAGGTGCTGAAGCCAATTGGTGTGCCCCATCACCAGGCTGAAGACAACTAACTCAGTACAGATCTAGGATCAAACCTTTCTGATCTGTATGACTCAGCTATTTATTGATTAAACTCAAGAGTTTTTCAGGAAGCCTGATACTGTGTTCTTATGTTGATCTGAAAAATTGTTAAATGCTGCTGTAAAATAATCAAACTGAATTTTTTTTTTAAATGGGCATTCAATTATTTTCTATTTGCCTCTGAAACAGAACTATTGTATCACTCCAAAGAAAGATAAAATGGTATCCTACTTAACTGGACACAAAAAATGAAACTTTACTCAGTTGGATGCCAGAAAAATACATCTTCTTTAATATAAATAGAACCATAGAAAAGTTACAGAACAGAAAGCGGCCATTCAGCCCATCATTTCTGTGCTGGCTGAAAAAAAAGGTAAGAAACTGGCTGCCCATTCTAATCCCAACTTCCAGCACTTGGTCCTTAGCCTTGCAGGTTAAGCACTTCAGGTGCAGATCTCAGTATCTTTTAAATGAGTTGAGGGTTTCTGCCTCCAATACCAAACCAGTCATCGAATTCCAGACACCCACTACTCTTTGGGTGAAGAAGTTTTTCCTCATGTCTGCTCTAATCCTCCTACCATTTACCTTAAATCTGTGACCCCTGGTAATTGACCTCTCCGCTAGTGAAAACTGGTCTTTTCTATCTAGGCCACTCCCAATCTTGTACACCTCAATTAAGTCACCCCTCAATTTCCTCTCTTCTGAGGAAAACAACCCTAGCCTATCCAATCTTTCCTCATAGCTGCAATTTTCAAGCCCTGACAACATTTTTGTAAATCTCCTCTGTACTCTCTCCAGGGCAATTATGTCCTTACTGTAATGTGGCGACCAAAACTGTACAAAAATTCTAGCTGTGGCCTAACCAGCATTTTATACAGTTCCAGCATTACATTGCTGCTTTTGTATTAAATAGCTCATCCAATAAAGTAAAGCACTCCATTTGGTTTTTTTACCACTTTATCCACCCATCCTGCCACCTTCAGGGATCTGTGGACATTCACTCCAAGGTCTCTCACTTCCTCTACCCCTCTCAATATCCTCCTGTTTACTGTGTATTCCCCAGCTATGTTTGCCCTCCCCAGATGCATTACCTCACACTTCTCTGAATTGAATTCCATTTGCCATTTTTCCACCCACTCAATCAAACCTTGATATCATTCTGGAGTCGACAGCTATCCTCTTCATTGCCAATTTTTGTGTCATCTGTAGATTTCGCAACCATGCCTCCTACATTCAAGTCCAAATCCTTAATATATAGAACAAGCAGCAAGGGACCCAACACTGGGCCCTGTGGAACGCTACTGGAAACCGCTCTCCATTTGCAAAAAACATTCATCGACCATCACCCTTTGTTTCCTGTCACTGAGCCAATTTTGGATCCAACTCACCACATTTCCCTGTATCTCATGGGCTTTTACATATCTGACTAGTCTGCCAAGTGGAACCTTGTCATATGCATTACTAAAATCGATGTAGACAACATGCACTGCACTACCCTCAATCTCCCTTGTAAATTCCTCAAAAAATTAAATTAAATTAGTAAGACACGAATTTCCCCAAACAAAGTGATCTTTTAGCTTATTTACAACTTGAAAGAAGATATATTTATTTTTTTAAGATTATAGAGATATTCAGATAAAAATGTGAATTTGTGTAGTCTAATTGTGATTTTATCAATATTTGTGCTTTAACAGAAGTTTCCTTTGTGAAGAAATGAATGTTGCACTGAACTAGTGGTTAACAATGCTGACTGCTGTGTTTTAATCTAATGTTCAGCAAAATCCTTCTGATTGAAATTGCTTCATGTTCATTAGTTAGCATAATAGCTTCCCATTTCCTAATCTAAGTTGCATGATGCTTGTTCATCAATGATAACAAAGCTGACACAAAACAATATTTGTGCCTGCTCAAGTGCCAGACAATGACCACTTCAAAATGAAACAGTGTAACTACCTCCCACTTATATTCAATGGCATTACCATCACTGAATCCCCCATCGTACCAGCCACTGAATTACTAGGTTGAATTTTGCCGACTGGATGGATGGCCCGATATCAGCAGGAAATATGTGACACTAGCTGCATGGGCGGCCAGCAGGCCTTCCCTCCTAATTTTACAGGCACAGCCAATTAAGTAGCTGCTACTGGGGTTGCGATTCTATTTAGGTCAGCAACCCACCCTGGAGAGCTGCCAGTCTAATCAGAGGGCCGGCAGCTCGACAGCACCATCAGGAATGGTGGCCACTGCTGAGGCAAGCAGGGGTCCTGCAGCCTACAGCAAGTAGGCAAGAAAATCCAGTGCTGAACCAGAAATATAGTTGGGCCATGAGGGCTGCCTTCCCTGCCCATGGTCCTCTCTTTGCTTAAAAGATTCTTCCTCTCTGGGCTACCATTGGAGGCTGCCTTCATTTAGCTGGCAGCTTCCTCACTCAGCCTAGGTTTGGGGGTGGGGAGGCGTCGATCTGCCATTGGCATTTGCCAACAATCTGATAAAATGGTCCTTGATAGGGCCTTTGCATATTTAAATTGGTTGCCCACCTCCTCACTGAGGGGGGGGTGGGGGGGCAGCCTGCCCAATTCTGCACCCCCCCCTGAATCCATTCCTGCATCCTGGGGACCAGTAAAATTCTGCCCACTGTAAAGATCAGGTCAAAAACTAGGTATACTGAAGTGAGCAATTCACCTCCTGACTCCCCAAAAGATGTCCGCCATAGACAAATGTCAGAAGTGTAATGGAATACTCTCCACTTGCCTTGAGCAGTACAGCTCCAACAATACTCAAGAAGCTTGAGACCAAACAGGGCAAAGCAGCCCACTTGATTGGCACCTCATTCACTCCCTTCACCACCAGTGCACTGTGGCTGCTGTGCATACCTTCTACAAGGTGCACTACAGCAACTCACCAGGAATTCTTTTACATCACCTTCCAAAACCTATGACTTTTACCACCTAGAAGACAAGGACATCAGGTGCATGGAAACACAACCACCTGCAAGTTTCACTCCAAGTCACACACCAGCCTGACTTGGAAATATTTTGCCATTACTTCATCATCACCGGATCAAAATCCTGAAACTCCCAATTAACAGACAGCACTGTAGCTGTACTCACACCAGAAAGATTGCAGCAGTTCAAGAAGGTGGCTCACCACAACCTTATGTTGTGGACTTATAAGTGCATTTAAATGGTTGGGCATTAAGTGTTGGCTTTCACAGCAACAGCCACATCCCATGAATCAATTAAAAAAAAATTAAACCAGCAAAAATTTAAATCCCAACAACAATGTGAAAAAAGAAAACTTCTTCCGATGCAACATAATTCTGTGGAAAATAAACTGTCAATCTTTATCAATTATGAACATTCTGTTAAATTACTGAATTTTGGCTGTTATTATTAAACAACTTTGGAACAGATTTACAGCTCATTCCAACACAAGTTCACTTTTGCAAACAAATGTTTGCAGTCAATTCTGATTTCAGACCCCGATTTGCATGTGAAAGTGACCTTCTACTTATTTTAGGCTGGCAAATCAGCCTCCAGTGGTAGTCCCCTGCCAAAATGTCATCAGCCTCTCCTTCAGAGTCAATGGGGTGACGAGAGTTATCAACCCGGCCAAGAACAGAAGTCAAAAGCGACCACAGTGAAAGAGTTTTTAATGTGTATATATTTTTGTTGCAAAGAGAAAACTATCCAAAGAACTGCAGCTGGGTGTAGAGATGATACTTTACAGATGTTACCTTAATAGGCTGCCACCAGTGGGTAAGTGATGCTCATTATGACTTTCACATTTCATGCATCAAGCATGAAATATTTTCTGCAACACTAAAACGCCTCTCAAGAACTTAATTTTAGATAATTAGGATAGCATTAGTCACTGTTAAAATAAACTTCTACCCTCCATTTATTTTGCAAATATATTTTTGTACTATAGTTAAATAGCTAGGAAAATGCTGAGAACTGTTCCAGCTAGTTAAGTGCTGCTTGTGCTATACTGACACTGCGCAGTACTGCAGTCAACGGTAGCTCATTTAAATCACAAGAGAAATATGATCCTTACCGTTTTCAGTGTGTGATTGCAGTAAGAAAGGCTCTTCTTTCAGCTTGCAGTGATTCTCACATCAGTTCTGGTGCCTTCTTGTATCAATCCATGGTAATCAGAACTGCTAGTGTTTGCCTATTTGCATAGTGACTTCTAGTCTTCGTTATATCTGCAATGCAGCTGTGCTTTTTTTCATGACAGGCATCTGATCAGGACGAGAAAGCTAAAGCAATGGACAATCCACAAGCTTAAATATGGATCTGTTCCACCCAATAAATGAAAACACAAGGTGTAACATAAGAAGCAATTGGTGCATTAGTATAAAACAGTCTGCCAATGCAGTGCTACCTCTGCAAAGGGAACAATATTTAAATATGTGACGAACAAGAGCATATAAACTGTCATTGTTAACTACGTGTCAATGTCTGTTGTGGGTTATTGAAGCCAACTGTGTATTATGTTATAATTATATCACTATTTACCACTGGATGTATAAGCTGCAGCTAAGAAGAGTTAATTTAGAAGATTAGATTTTTAGTGAAATAAGCACACTCAGAGGTTCTGTTGTGCTACAGCTTAAGCTTACTTTGAGAAGGGCTGATTAAACATTTATGCCTGGCTAGAATTTGAGCCAAGTTGGGGTTGGTTGCAGTAAACAAACTGCAATGCTAAGTACACAAAAAGGCTAGTTAAGGACAAAAATCCATCTTTTAACTTTAACAAGATAAAAATATACTATAGGTCATGTGATTTGCAAAAAATACTGTTACAATACTTGAAATACCCTAATCTTCATTCAGAATTTGCATTTTAAAATATTTGCCACAGAATACTGGAGTATTTGTAATGGAGTAACAATCAATGTTTATATCACGCATTATTTCTTTGTGGAGTTAGCCCTGGATTTAAAAGTAACCTTTTTAAAAAACAAATACTACTCATTTTCATTTTCAGAAGATCTGCATATAAGCCACATGATTGGCATTAAAACAATTTTAAACATTATTTCAAAAATAAATAATTAAACGTACTATGAATAGGTTTTTTTAGAAAAGAAATTAATCATTAAATCAGGTTATTGAATTCATTCCATTCAAAATGTACATCAATCATTTGTTCTGTCAGCTCACCAATCAATCTGTTTTCAGCAAATGAAATTTATCCATTTCATAAAATAAATTATACTGTTCTTTCCAAGACTAAGCAATAAACCTTGGTATGAATCTGAGTGAGATTTTTTGCTGTCTCCAGATTGTAGAGGCTGTTGTTTTTCTCCAATGCTAGACCTTCATGATTAACCAGTCTTGTCTGACAAATATATTGTGTTCATTTCATAACTAACCAGGCAATGAGTCATGTAGATTAAGAACGTATCTGCAAAACCAGTCCAATTGTACTGTTAGATTTGTACTACTTCTCCCTGTTGACCCCTGTTCTTGGCATTTCCCCACATTATTCTAGAGTTAGCTTCTCTTGTCCTAGGCCAGATCACATCCAGATGGCTTCATTGCAGAGCCATGGTGATTTTGAGATTGCTAACAGTTCCTTTCAACTCACTCCCTGATATCACCATGTCATTATGTGGATCCCTTTCTCTTCACCCAAATTTCAACCCAGGAGCACCTTGGGCCACTGGAAGAAATGTGAAAGCCAATCCAGTGGTCAGGCCAAAAAAATGGTGCATGCTTCCTACACACCCAGCAGCATCTGTGCTAGCTGAGTCTAAAATTAGTTCAAGGTTGCAGCATTAGTGAAATTGCACTTCATTAGCACAAGGCAGGAAGGCATAAGCTTTTGTTTGCATCCCTTGGCTTGCCTGCCTACCCCATGTTGATAAAAACGTTGCTGTTTTCCAGCTGGATAACATTGTAGCCAACCATTTATCCGCTCAAACTGTATTATGAATTTATTAATCTTTGAGATGTATGTCTGCATCATTTTCAATCTTTAATCTGTCACAATATAAATGATACCCATGAGATTGTGCAGATCTCTTTGGTGCTCCAGTATCCTCAATTTGAGATTGACTTTCACGCTATCACGGTCCTGGACTTTCATTGTAGCACTCCTTTGCAGCACTGGTGGTCAAGCAAAGAGACGTCATGGGCCATAGGATTAGAGACTGCTGAAGTATAAAAAGCATTGTGGCAGCTTCCAAGAAGCAAGAAGATATCTCTATCATGAAGAAGTTTGCAATTCTGAAAAATGTGATGGCCTTCTCAGTTATCTGTGAAATTGTACAAAATGAATTAACCTGGCAAAGAAGGGATTGGTCATTTGCTTTATAGAGGAGTTTGCAGCAAATTTGCTGAAATGGAATAAGCCTCTGACATAAAAGTGGAGAGTTGTGGTCACTTTTCTGCCACGTATAGTCAGACCTGTGTGTATTGTTAATCTTGGTTGCCTTCAGCAGCGAACTGAGCTCCTCTAAATCTTCATGATTAAAGTTTAACTCCTCAGACAGAGCTCCTGGTGAAGATTTGCAAAGTGTACCTTGGTCTATATATTCTGTTTGATGGTTAGTGCTGGGATGGTCTGGCTCTCCTCTGGTGCTGCCTGTTTAATCTAGCTTCTCATTACATGTCTTAGTAGTATTGTGTCATTCCATGGCTTTCCATATTCTTACCGATGACTGGCAACCTAGAAACCTCAGAACCTTAGTTGAGATCAGTGTGTTTTATATTTGATATCCTAAATGCCAGAACAACAGAAATTGGTGTGCAGGACACCCTTGCTCTTAAGTTAACTTTTCAGTGAAACGTTTGTACTTTTGACATAGGCACTTCCAATGCTGCTGGTCTCTACTATACAAAATGATGTTGCAATACGAGTTGAGCAGAGTACTGGCAGAACAGAACCCTTAGCCATTTTCTAATGCCAGCGTCTAAATGCGCGGAGAGTTTGAGGGGGGGGAAATGAGGAAGTCAGAGGGGTGAGGTTGGGAGGGGGGAACACAAGTTTCGGGGGTGAGGTTGGGAGGTGGGGAACAAAGGTGTCAGGAGGGGGTGAGGTTGGGAGGGGGAGGAGGGAACGGGAGAGAAGACTGCAACTGGAGAAGTAGGTGTAAGGGGGGGGAATGGTGTATGGGAAGGAGTTTGGAGTGGGGAAGGAGTCCAGAGAGGGGAAGGAGTAAGGGTGGTGGAAGAAGTCCGAAAAGGGGAGGGAGTCCAGGGGAGAGGAAGGAGTCCAGGGGAGAGGAAGGAGTCCAGGGGAGAGGAAGGAGTCCAGGGGAGAGGAAGGAGTCCAGGGGAGAGGAAGGAGTCCAGGGGAGAGGAAGGAGTCCAGGGGAGAGGAAGGAGTCCAGGGGAGAGGAAGGAGTCCAGGGGAGAGGAAGGAGTCCAGGGGAGAGGAAGGAGTCCAGGGGAGAGGAAGGAGTCCAGGGGAGAGGAAGGAGTCCAGGGGAGAGGAAGGAGTCCAGGGGAGAGGAAGGAGTCCAGGGGAGAGGAAGGAGTCCAGGGGAGAGGAAGGAGTCCAGGGGAGAGGAAGGAGTCCAGGGGAGAGGAAGGAGTCCAGGGGAGAGGAAGGAGTCCAGGGGAGAGGAAGGAGTCCAGGGGAGAGGAAGGAGTCCAGGGGAGAGGAAGGAGTCCAGGGGAGAGGAAGGAGTCCAGGGGAGAGGAAGGAGTCCAGGGGAGAGGAAGGAGTCCAGGGGAGAGGAAGGAGTCCAGGGGAGAGGAAGGAGTCCAGGGGAGAGGAAGGAGTCCAGGGGAGAGGAAGGAGTCCAGGAGAGAGGAAGGAGTCCAGGAGAGAGGAAGGAGTAAGGGTGGAGGAAGGAGCCAGGAAGGTGGAAGGAGTAAGGGTGGAGGAAGAAGTAAAGGTGAAGGATGGAGTCAGGAAGGGGGTAGGACTAATGGGAGGTGGTGAGTCCTCGGGGTGAAAGGAGTTCCATGAAGGAAAGGAGTTCCAAGGGGGGAAGGTGTTCCAAAAGGGGAAGGAGTCCGAGGGAGGATAGGGGGAAATGTCCAGGTGAAGATGCAAAGGAGGCTCTGTTGAGTCCATGACTGCCTCCTGGGGAGTGAACTGAGGGTGGGCGTAGTAGGAGGGAATGGTGAGAATTACCAAGGGCATTACACCTTTACACCTTCTCCAGTTGTTGTCTTCTCCCCCTTTAACCCCTCTGCCTCCTCCCCCATTATCCCTCCCAAGAGCGAGGTGGTAGGGTGGGAGCATGAGTGTAAAACAGTATCGGTAGATGGGACGGCGACGGTGGTGGGACGGAGGCAGACACAGACACTGGGGGTGGGAAGGAGGAGATCGGGGAGGTTCGTGTGAATGGAGGAAGGGAACATGCACATTTACCTGGATATACCCAAAAGCAAAGGGTTGCAGCTAGTAAGTCACAGTGGGGAAGTGGAGGGTGATGCCAGGAGGTAGACAGTGATGTGGGAAAGGAAATGGGTGACTGGGTGAGGGGAAAGGATGGGAGACCTTAAGAAAAATCTTAGATGCACCATGCTTGCTAAATCGAAAGTGAAACAAGAGTCGTGGTGGGCGAGAACATGTGCTGCATTGGAGTGTGATCAGCGGATGGATGGAGATGAGGATCAGCTCAGATGGACAACTGAAAGCGAACCCCAGCAGGCAGCATTGAAAATGTTCAGGACATTGAGATGAGTATGATATGGGAAAGATCTGCATGCATAGGAGAGTACTTGCACAAGGGTCCGAAAGATCGTGCCACACACACACACACATCTCCCTCCAGAACCACTTGTGGGCCAGCTGTTCCCTCTGTGGTGACAGAGGACACGGTTGAGGGATCACAGGCAAAGGGGACTCAGAGGAAGAGGACAGCCTCTGAGATTCCTGAGTGGATGAACCAGGGGTGTCTAGCTGCCGCTCCTCCTTTCAGATGCCTGAGGGCCCCAGCCTGACTCCTTGAGGGGAAGGAGCACCTGGGGGGATGTTCAGGTGCCCCGTTTCCCTTTCGCGTTGCCACTGCAGGAACTCACCCAAGGCTACCGTGAATGAGTACAGGTCTGCGTGCATCTCTGCGTTCTGCTGGACCAGGGTCTCCATGACATCCGCCATCCTCCTCATGGAGACCTCCATACATGCACATGTGGGCACCAATTCATTAGAGAACAGGCAGATGCACTCCTCTGACTGGCACGTCACAATGTTGAGAGATTCCAGTAGCTCAGTGTAATGTTCCCCAGCCTTCTGCTGACTTTCCAGGATGAGTTAGAAGGCTGAATCCAGAGGCTCGGCATCTGACTCGGACCTCACAGATGCCACTTCCCCAGCAGTCCTTTGAGTGCCAGGGAGCTCAGCTGAACCTGCCTTCTCCTGCTGCGGACATGTGTTTGTGCCGGGACCACCAGATTGTGAACCCAAGCCTTCTCTAGATCTAGGTCCCACCAAGGTGTGTGCCCCTGCACTGGTGGAGGGTGTGGGCAAGCGCTGTGACGGGTCTTCCAGGCTGCTTATTTCAGCTGTTTAAAGGGGGAGGAGTCCTCTTGGCTGGAAGTGAGGACATGGATGAAGCTGAGGGATTGGCTGGCTGAGAGTGTCGGTCGCTTGGCAGAGCTCCCTGTGAATCAAAGTAGAGATAATTAGTGCATGGCAGCAGAGTCAAAAGCAGGAGAGGGAGCACTCACATTTATGTTGAGAGAGGGATGATGGGGTGCAGGATCCTCATGAGGGTGTTCGCCACTGACTTGACTATTGCCACAGGCACGGTCCACATCATCACCACTCAGCGCGATGGCATGGTCCTCAAAGTGAGTGAGGGGCCTAATGTGGGCCACTCCAACCCCAGTCTGAGACCTCTCCCTGCTGATGTGAGCCAGCTTCTCCCGCATGAAAACAGATGGAGAGAGTGTGAGCAGGACACATGGTACTGTATGGAATGTTTGTGCGGTGAGCAAAGACATGGATGGGATGAGATCGCAGGTTCCAGAGGATATGAGCCTGATGAAGATGTGAGGGTGTGTGTGAGAGTTAGTGGTGTTGACCCTTGAGATATGAAATCCGTCTGGATGTGTGATGGGTTTGTGAGTGTGTGAGTTGAGAGTGATGAGAAGAGTGACTTACCCTTGTGTTGGATCCTGGTCACTAGTTTAGCTGGACCAATGGTTCTGGGTTGCACGCTTGTTTCAGGCTGACCGAGTTGGTACCATAGACATAGCAGATCAGTAGATGGTTCTTTTTTAAACACATTCTATTTATTTACAAAGGAACTCAGCAGCCACACTTGTGTACTTATAACTAAAGCCCTGTCTCTACATTACAGACTCTTACTCTAGACTACTAACTACAGACTATTAAGATAGCTCGCGTTACTCTGTCATTGGATAATAAGATAATGTGATCTTTATTATAACATTCTTCTTAAAGGTATATTATACATCAGATTACCACACCTGGCAGAACGGATGAGACCATTCATCTTGTTGCGGCACTGGGTGGCTGTCCTCTTTTGCTGGGCATTGGCGCTGACCACCGCTGTCACTGCCTCCCATGCTGGATCGGTGGCTTTGCTTGCTGGTTTTTGCCCAGAAGGGGCAGGGAACATCATAGCTGGCCTCCACTCTGTCCAAAAGGCACTTGAGGGGCACATCATTAAACGGGGGGGGGCTGTAGCCTTCTTGCCTTTCGGGGCCATGTCTTCTGTGTAGCAGTCCTGGGGCAGAAGAACTCAGAAGTGTTTGTGCAGCTGCACTTTAAATATGGTGCCCAGCGTGATGAAGCGATGAGGAGATGATGTGGCGGGCGAATGAGAGCCCACCTGCCATCAAAACGGCATGTTTCCCGGGAATGCATGATTAACGAGGCGGGATTGGGATGATGCGGCTTGAAAAGCCGCCACTGCAGTCGGCAGTTAAAACATCCTTTTTCCCACCCGCTACCACACTTAGTGCAAATCTAGGACGATTCCATCCTAAGGGCGGAATTATCAGTGCCAGCTAATTTTGGGTGTGTTTGGCAGCGTGAGCAGACAACGAGGCGAGAAAGCCAAAAATCGGTTTCACAATGTCACTAAATCAGTTTGCAATACACTCTGCCTGTCAGTAATGTGTCCAATGAGTGTGAGGTTGGACCATCTCTTTAGTTTGAAGGCTGCAGGAACCAAGGTTTCACATCTGAGTGACACGAACACTGCTCATCTTAACAAGGAACCATAGGCAGGGAGACATTCTTGGGAGTTTATTTACAATAGTGAACATTATGTACAAGTGACTTACATCCGTGCCCAGACTCTGCATCTACACCTTCTTAACCTTCCTAATCCTGCTGCTATGTCTTGGTACTCCCCCAACATCTACAGTGGAGTTGGAAGCAGCCTGCTGACTGCTACGCCCTGTCTGTGATGACCTTGGCGGACATCCTCTAGAGGGCTGAAACTGGAGGCTTGCTTTCCGGGTCCTGCTGTCTGGCAGTGGCACCCTCCTCAGCCTGTGGAGCTGGAGCTGCTAGGATCACAGGAAAAGGGATTTGGATGGTCCGGACACTCCCAGAGTCACCTGGGTGGATGGCGCCGGGGTATGCACCTGCTGATCCTCCTCCCTATGGGTGCCCGAGGGCCCCTGACTGACTCCTTGAGGAGAAGGGGTAGCTGGAGTGGGATTGAGCTACCCCACACCTCTCTCGCATACACACTGTTGGAGGCCAACTCAGCAATGGAGTTCAGCCCGCGCAGCAGTGCAGAACCGATGTCCTGGACCAAGGTCTCCATGGCAGCTGCCATCCTACCAGTGTTGACCTTGATGTGTTGGCATGACGGCGCTATCACCTCAGCCTGAAGGCGGACGTACTCCTCCATCGTGCCTTGCAATCTGAGGAGTGCAGTGGACAACCCTTCCTGCTGTTCCTGACCTTGACTTTGCAGCTCCAGCAACTGAAACATGACCGAGTCCAGAGGCTCCTCATTTGACTCGGACTCAACAGGTTTCTGGCCTCCAGCTGTCCTCCGAGTGCCGGAGACCTGGGAAGTCCCTACCACCACCTGCTGTGGATCAGACAGTGCAATGTGCTCACCAGATTGTGATCCCGAGGATACTGTAAATCTAGGTCCCACCGAGGTGTTTGTCTCTGTGCTAGAGGAGGGTGTGGGTGAGCACTCTGTGAAGGAGCCTTCAGATTCCTCTTCAGAGGTTTCTTGGGGGCTTGATTGGAGCCCTTGAGTCGTGGATTCTGTCGGCTGTTTCCCAGGTGTTACTGTGAAATAAAGGAGAGATAATTAGTGCAGGGCTGGGGACTGCAGACAGGACACATGACTCACAGCATGGTTGTCTGATGGATGTTGCACTGCTGGATCCTCACTTGGTAGAGCACCACCAACGTCACCGTCAGCACAGGAACAGTCCAGATTCTCAATGGCCAGCTGGATGGCTCTATTTTCAAAGTCCCTGAGGACCTTGAATTCAGGTATTCCTCTACCAGTCTGTGACTTCTCCTTGTTGTTGTGTGCCAGTTTGTCCTGCATAAATAGAGATGGAGAGAGTATAAGCAGGATGCCTGCCAGGCCAGATGATAAGTATAAAAACAAAAAACTGCGGATGCTGGAAATCCAAAAAACAGAATTACCTGGAAAAACTCAGCAGGTCTGGCAGCATCGGTGGAGAAGAAAAGAATTGACGTTTCGAGTCCTCATGACCCTTCAACAGAACTGAGTAATATTAGGAGAGGGGTGAAATATAAGCTGGTTTAAGGTGGGGTGGAGGGGGGTGGGGTGGGGTGGGGGGGGGTGGTTGTAGGGACAAGCAAGCAGTGATAGGAGCAGATGATCGAAAGATGTCACAGACAAAAGAACAAAGAGGTGTTGAAGGTGGTGATATTATCTAAACGAATGTGCTAATTAAGAATGGATGGCAGGACACTCAAGGTACAGCTCTAGCGGGGGTGGGGTGGAAAGACTAACAGGGCATAAAAGGTATAGATTTAAAAATAATGGAAATAGGTGGGAAAAGAAAAATCTATATAAATTATTGGAAAAAACAAAAGGAAGGGGGAAGAAACGGAAAGGGGGTGGGAATGGAGGAGGGAGTTCAAGATCTAAAATTGTTGAATTCAATATTCAGTCCGGAAGGCTGTAAAGTGCCTAGTCGGAAGATGAGGTGCTGTTCCTTCAGTTTGCGTTGGGCTTCACTGGAACAATGCAGCAAGCCAAGGAAAGACATGTGGGCAAGAGAGCAGGGTGGAGTGTTAAAATGGCAAACGACAGGGAGGTTTGGGTCTTTCTTGCGGACAGACCGCAGGTGTTCTGCAAAGCGGTCGCCCAGTTTACGTTTGGTCTCTCCAATATAGAGGAGTCTGCATTGGGAGCAACGAATGCAGTAGACTAAGTTAGGGGAAATGCAAGTGAAATGCTGCTTCACTTGAAAGGAGTGCTTGGGCCCTTGGATGGTGAGGAGAGAGGAAGTGAAGGGGCATGTGTTGCATCTTTTGCATGGGCATGGGGAGGTGCCATAGGTGGGGGTTGAGGAGTAGGGGGTGATGGAAGAGTGGACCAGGGTGTCCCGGAGGGAATGATCCCTACGGAATGCCGCCAGGGGGGGTGAAGGGAAGATGTGTTTGGTGGTGGCATCATGCTGGAGTTGGCGAAAATGGCGGAGGATGATCCTTTGAATGTGGAGGCTGATGGGGTGATAAGTGAGGACAAGGGGGAATCTATCATGTTTCTGGGAGGGAGGAGAAGGCGGGAGGGCGGATGCGCGGGAGATGGGCCGGACACGGTTGAGGGCCCTGTCAACGACCATGGGTGGAAAACCTCGGTTAAGGAAGAAGGAGGACATGTCAGAGGAACTGTTTTTGAAGGTAGCATCGTCAGAACAGATATGACGGAGGCGAAGGAACTGAGAGAATGGGATGGGGTCCTTACAGGAAGCGGGGTGTGAGGAGCTGTAGTCGAGGTAGCTGTGGGAGTCGGTAGGCTTGTAATGGATATTGGTGGACAGTCTATCACCAGAAATTGAGACAGAGAGGTCAAGGAAGGGAAGGGAAGTGTCAGAGATGGACCATGTGAAAATGATGGAGGGGTGGAGATTGGAAGCAGAATTAATACATTTTTCCAGATCCCGGCGAGAGCATGAAGCAGCACCGAAGTAATCATCGATGTACCGGAGAAAGAGTTGTGGGAGGGGGCCAGAGTAGGACTGGAACAAGGAAAGTTCCACATACCCCATAAAGAGGCAAGCATAGCTGGGGCCCATGCGGGTACCCGTAGTCACACCTTTTACTTGGAGGAAGTGAGAGGAGTTAAAGGAGAAATTGTTCAGTGTGAGAACAAGTTCAGTCAGACAGAGGAGAGTAGTGGTGGATGGGGATTGTTCATCTGTTTTATAGATTTTTAAATCTATACCTTTTATGCCCTGTTAGTCTTTCCACCCCACCCCCGCTAGAGCTGTACCTTGAGTGTCCTGCCATCCATTCTTAATTAGCACATTCGTTTAGATAATATCACCACCTTCAACACCTCTTCGTGCTTTTGTCTGTGATATATTTTGACTATCTACTCCTATCACTGCTTGCTTGTCCCTACAACCACCCCCCCCACCACTTCTCTCCCCCCAGCCCCCACCCCACCCCCCCTCCCCACCCTCCTTAAACCAGCTTATATTTCACCCCTCTCCTAATATTACTCAGTTCTGTTGAAGGTCATGAGGACTCGAAACGTCAACTCTTTTCTTCTCCACCGATGCTGCCAGACCTGCTGAGTTTTTCCAGGTAATTCTGTTTTTGTTTCAGATGATAAGTATGCCTGGCATGTGTGGGTGGTGAGTGGTCCCATGGATGGGATGATGACAATGAAAGTGTGTGTGAGAGAGTGAATGGTGATGTCCCTTGACCTGATAGTGAGTGTTTGAATCTGAATGTGTGATGATTTTGTGAGTGTGCGAGCTGAGAGTGATAAGAAGTGTGACCTACCCTGGCTGAATGGAGGAGATCGTTCATCCTTTATCAGCACTGGGTAGGTGTCCTCTTTTGCAGGGTGTTGGTGCTGACCACTGCTGCCACCACCTCCCATGCTGGATTGGTGATGTTGTTGCCCTTCCTGCGGCCAGAACAAGGGTAGGGGACATCACAGCAGGCCTCCACTGCATCCAAAAGGCTGAGGGGGATGTGTCATTAATCCGGGGGACTGCAGTCTTCTTGCCTTTCGGGGCCATGTCTTATTTGCAACACTTCTTGTCTGGAAGCACTGAGAGGTGTTCATGCAGCTGCACTTTAAATATGGCGCCTGGCATGATGAAGCAGTGAGATTATGGGATGGCAGGCGAATAAGAGCCCACCCAACATCGAAACAGCATGTTTCCCAGGAATGCATTATTAATGAGGCGGGTATGGGACCATACGGCGTGAAAAGCCACCATTGCAGCCAGCAGATAAAATGTCCTCTTTCCCGCCCACTACCGCACTAAGTACAAATCTGGGACAATTCCGTTCTAAGAGTCCAAATCAGTCAGATATAAAATAAATTAAGAAAAAAACCATTAAAGTTTAATCTTCACTGAACACTCCCTTCACTTGAAAATCAAAATAACAGCATACACCCATTTGAAGAGTATTAATGAATTAGACTTCTCAATGGATGATTCCATGAACTGATGCTGTCATTAGAAAGTAGGAGTTGAATAAAGAGCATGTTGAGAAATTGCTAGTCCACAGGCCCTGATTTTTTTTTCCATTTATTTACACATCTGGGAAGTGCGCTTGTCACCTAAATGTTAAGACATCCATATCACTGAAAGGAATAAAAACAGAATTACCTGGAAAAACTCAGCAAGTCTGGCAGCATCGGCGGAGAAGAAATCAGTCAACGTTTCGAGCCCTCATGGCCCTTCAGCAGAACTGAAGCATTCTCCCTTGTTGAAACTATGCTTCAGTTCTGCTGAAGGGCCATGAGGGCTCGAAACGTTGACTGATTTCTTCTCCGCCGATGCTGCCAGACTTGCTGAGTTTTTCCAGGTAATTCTGTTTTTATTTTGTTTTGGATTTCCAGCATCCGCAGTAGCTTTTAGCTTTTTGTTTTTATCACTGAAAGGAATGATTGGTGCCTCAGAACCTGAGAGACTGTCAAAGGCTAAACCCTTAGTTTGAAACAGCTAAGCATGTTACTACAAGTAGAACTGAAGTGGCTATATTTTAAGTGTTATTCCTTGCTTATGATGACATTTGCCCGTATAATCCAAGCTCAGCAAGTGAATCTGGGGATTTAAATTTACTGACTGATTGCACCCCATAAATGTCATGATTAACATCGTAACTGACTTATAAAGAAAGATTAGGTATGTCTTTCACACCCTCAGGGCATCCTAACATTCTTCACAATCAATTAATTACTTAAATGTAGTCGATGTTCTTTTCATAACCAAACATGAACCACACAACAAAACATGGTGGCAGTGAGTAAAAGACCCAGCAAGCTTTAAAAATAAGTTACAGGGTTGGCAAGAAAAGAGATCTTCAAAGGAAGGACAAAAGAAAAAAAATTAAGACTCACCAAGAAGGTGGAATATCGCAGGAGCAGCAGATACAAACTGAGCCACAGGCCAGGAGACCAGGCAGCAGTGAGCACAGGCCCAAATAAACAAGCAGCAATACAGATGCAAAAACAATTCCAGGACTCAGCAGAAGCATGGAACTCACACCACCACTCCCAGAACCATTTTAGAGTGCAAAAGGCTCGCAACATGCTCAGAACTGGCAGAACTGGAGAAAAAGGTTCACAAGGTACAGAACTGCTCCAGGATTACACAAAAAGATCAAAAAGACCAGGTCAGTACACTACTTTATGCAGTAGAAACTATCGCTGATGATATGATAGCATGGCTGGGGTGGCTGGTGAGAATTCAACTTCTTATGAAGAAGTCTTACAAGCTTTCAATTCTTAATTCAGTGCTGTCAGATTTTAATAATAGAAGAGGCTAACTTTTATTAAAAAAAGCAAAGACCAGGTGAAAGCATGGATTCATTCATCAACGATCTCAATAGGTGGACATGGAACTGGGATTATAGAGCCTTAAAGGATGAGCTGATTCATGACAGAATCAAAGTCGGGTTCCTAGAAAAAGCCTTATCAGACCTCTTACAGACAAGTGAGGATTTAACACCAGTGAAAGCCATGCAGGTTATGAAACAAATGGAACTCATGAAACAGAATCGGGCATTTGTTCATGGAGGAGAGGTCCCATGGAAAACATCGAGTGAAACCATGAGACCATTCAGTTTGCAGGCCATAAGAAAAAAAGCATGCCAAAGCCTAAGCCTGCCAAAATGGGGAAAACACACAACCGCCATTTTGAAAAGTCTTTGGTGTGGTGGGAACAAACCACATAAGCAAGAAGAATGTCTAGCAAAGGCCGGTGGGAGGAGGGGGGTGCGGTGCAGGTAGAGTGGCACAAGGGCCATTTCAAAACTGTTTGTTGCTTAAAAGTGCTGACAACCTGTAAAAAGAGGGAGACCATTTTAAAACAGAGCCACTTACACGAAGTGGAAGAACCACGAGCAAAGGAACTAACATTCCCAGGGGAGGTAAATGATACCGAAGACAAATATTGGGATATTAAACTTAAAGCGGATGGACACCCCACAGAGTCTAAACTAGACACAGCAACAGAGGTTGCTGTTTTATCAGATGAAGGTAAATAACTCAAACAGATTACATTGCATCCCTCATCTATCAAACTAAAGGTCCTGGTGGGAAAACTTTAAAAGTCAAAGGCCAACTCATGGCAAAGCTGAAACATAAAGACTGAGAAATCATCGAACCTTTCTATGTCATTTAGACCATAAGACCATAAGACATAGGAGCAGAAATTAGGCCATTCGGCCAATCGAGTCTGCTCCGCCATTCAATCATGGCTGATAAGTTTCTCAACCCCATTCTCCCGCCTTCTCCCCGTAACCTTTGATCCCCTTACCAATCAAGAGCCTATCTATCTCGGTCTTAAATACACTCAATGACCTGGCCTCCACAGCCTTCTGTGGCAATGAATTCCATAGATTCACCACTCTCCTCATCTCTATTCTAAAAGGTCTTCCCTTCACTCTGAGGCTGTGCCCTCGGGTCCTAGTCTCTCCTACTAATGGAAACATCTTCCCCACGTCCACCCTATCCAGGCCTTTCAATATTCTGTAAGTTTCAATCAGATCCCCCTCATCCTTCTAAACTCCATCGAGTATAGACCCAGAGTCCTCAAACGTTCCTCATATGTTAAGCCTTTCATTCCTGGGATCATTCTTGTGAACACCCTCTGGACCCTCTCCACGGCCAGCACATCCTTCCTGAGATACGGGGCCCAAAATTGCTCACAATATTCTAAATGTGTTCTGACCAGAGCCTTATAAAGCCTCAGCAGCACATCCCTGCTTTTATATTCTAGTCCTCTCGAAATAAATGCCAACATTGCATTTGCCTTCCTAACTACCGACTCAACCTGCAAGTTAACCTTAAGAGAATCCTGGACTAGGACTCCCAAGTCTCTTTGCACTCCAGACTTCTGAATTCTCTCCCCATTTAGAAAATAGTCTATGCCTCTATTCTTCCTACCAAAGTGCATGACCTCACACTTCCCCACGTTGTATTCCATCTGCCACTTCTTTGCCCATTCTCCTAACCTGTCCAAATCCTTCTGCAACCTCCCTGCCTCCTCAATACTACCTGTCCCTCCACCTATCTTTGTATCATCTGCAAACTTAGCCAGGATGCCCTCAGTTCCTTCATCTAGATCATTAATGTATAAAGTGAAAAGTTGTGGTCCCAACACTGAGCCCTGCGAAACTCCACTAGTCACTGGCCGCCATCCTGAGAAGGACCCCCTTATCCCCACTCTCTGCCTCCTGCCAGGCAGCCAATCTTCTATCCATGCTAGTACCTTGCCTCTAATATCATGGGCTCTTATCTTACTGAGCAGCCTCCTGTGCGGCACCTTGTCAAAGGCCTTCTGGAAGTCCAAGTAGATAACATCCATTGGCTCTCCTTTGTCTAACCTACTCGTTACCTCCTCAAAGAATTCTAACAGATTTGTCAGGCATGACCTCCCCTTGATGAAACCATGCTGACTTTGCCCGATTTTACCATGCACTTCCAAGTATTCTGAAATCTCATCCTTAATAATGGACTCTAAAATCTTACCAACGACCGAGGTCAGGCCTGTAATTTCCCATCTTTTGCCTCACTTCCTTCTTAAACAGGGAGGTTACATTAGCGATTTTCCAGTCCTCTGGGACCCTCCCTGACTCCAGTGATTCCTGAAAGATCGCCACTAACGCCTCCACTATCTCTTCAGCTATCTCCTTCAGAACTCTGGGGTGTAATCCATCTAGCCCAGGTGATTTATCCACCTTCAGACCTTTCAGTTTTCCTCGCAATTTAAAATCATGAGTGCTCTCTGTTAAGCAGAAAGGCATGCCTAAAGCTGAAATTAATCTACAAAGTGGATGAAGTTACTGATTAGAACTACAGCGGTATATTTTAAAATGAATTTCCAAAATTGTTTACAGGCCTAGAGAAGTTAAAGACCAAGTACCATATCACCCTATGAGTTGATGCTAAACTAATTTGCCTCTTTACACTGCGGAAAGTCCATCACCCATTCTTAGACAAAGTCAAGGGTGAAACTGAAAAAATGCAGCAGCAAGGGATTATCTCACAATTCACTATGTCAACAAAATGGTGTTCAGGAATGGTCACGGTCCCAAAGTCAAATGGCTTTATAAGACTCTGCGTGGATTTAACACAACTAAACAAATCAGTGGAACATGAGAGCCACTCGATGGCCTTGGTGGATGAGAGCCTTGCCAAAACTACTTTATTTACCAAACTGTATGCGAACAGTGGATTTTGGCAGCTGCCTCTGGACAAAGAATCCAGATTGCTGACTGCATTTATAACACCATTTGGTCATTATTATTCTCGTTGATTGCTCTTTGGGATAGCTTCCACTACAAAAATTTTCCAGAGAATGGTATCTCACACTCTAGAAGGCATGGAAAGAATCATATGCCATATGGGTGACATACTTACACATGGCTCCACAAGAGAAGGGCATGATTGCAAAGTCAGAGCAGTCCTGAGAGTCTTACAGGATGCACTCCTAACATTGAATGAAAAATGTGAGGTCGCCAAGCCTATGATCAAGTTTTTAGGTCACATAGTACAAGCCATTGGAACCACAGTTGATCCACAGGAAACAAAAGTAATCAGAGAATTTCCACAACCCAAGAACATAACTGAGCTTCAAAGGTTCCTTGAGATAGTCAACCAAGTAGATAAGTTCCTACCAAATTTAGCTGAGGTCAGTGAGCATGTGAGATAACTATTGAGTCAGGTCAAGAGTAGTGCTGAAGTGTGGAGCAGCAAAATGCTTTCAAAAGGATTAAACAACTTTTAATCTCTTCTGAAATTTTGGCACTTTACGACCCAGAATTACCGACCATAGTAGCAGCAGATGCACTGTCTATAGTTCTGGGGGCAATTTTATTTCCAGTGCAGAGAGATGGCAAACATAGACCATCTACTATGCCTCTAGGTCACTATCAGAAACAGAATATCAATACGACACTATAGAAAAAGAATCATTGGCAGCAATATGGGCATATGAAAAATTTTCAGACTATGTCATGGGATTGTGTTTTAAAATTAAAACAGACCATAAGCCACTAGTCACCCTTTTGAACATGAATAAAATTGCAAAGATGCCACCCAGAATCCTGCATTTCAGACTAAGATTGATGAGATATGACTCCATCACAGAGTATGTGCAAGCAGGGAAGTATCAAACAACAGCAGGCACATTGTCATGAATACCAGCAAAAGGAACCAAACAAGAGGATTTATACTTCATTGAGAAGGTTGGAGCATATACATCCTTAATCATTCAGCACTTACCAGCTACTACAAAAATGTTACATGAAATAAAACAAGTCCAACAATGAGTTGCAGAATGTCTCCAAGTCCAAGAATATTTTCAAGAATATTTTATCGCCACTAATCCAAGGCTACAGCAGTACTTTGAACAGCGCAAGCACCTCACAGGCATTGATGACTTCCTCGTCTTTAAAGAGAGATTAGTCATACTGAGAGCACTTTGGCTTGATATTCTTCAAAGACTTCACCAAGGTCATCTAGGAATAGCAAAATATCATTCTAGAGCACAGCAATCAGTCTGGTGGCCAGGCATTACTCACTCTATAGAAGAAATAATTTCTAACTGTCCTACTTGTTCTGTAAACAGCCAAGAACAAAAAGAACCACTATTATCTTCTGCTTTTCCATCAAGGCCATGGTAGCGTCTGGGAATGAACCTATTTAAATTTAGGTGAAAACCTTCCTTATTGTCATTGATTACTACTCACGGTGGATTGAAGTAAACAGATTGCAATGTAACACAGAAGAAGCAATCATCCAATCAATCAAGAGAATTTATGCAGCACATGGCATCCTGGACATCGTAGTGTCCAACAATGGCCCACAATTTGCTAATGAGCTATTCCACAATTTTGCAAATGAATATGGCTTTGTTCATGCAACTAGTTCACCTCACTATCCTCAAGTGAATGGAAAAGTTGAGAGAGGGGTGTGAACCATCAAAGATTTATTGGAAGAAAAACAAAAATCTTAACCTAGCTCTTCTGAGTTATCAAACCACACCAATACAAAATGGTTTCTCACTGTGAAGATGGATGCTATTATTTTTAATATTTTGGGAATATAGTGATATTCTGTGATGAAGGATTGGGTCTGTGTGTATGTGTATCCATGATTAATCAAACTGGGGAGAAGGCTCATACAGTCAGCTTGTCTGTGAGAGTTGAGAGATAAAATAGTAAAGGTGCATGCTTTGGAATGAGAGGCTACAGTGAAGTTGGATTTACAAGTAAATAGATTGGATGTTTTAAAATTTGCATTAGGGAATAAGTAGGGACTTGACTTTTCAAAGTGAAGTGACAAGGGACAACTTACAAAGGTTTCACAAGTAAACAAGGGAAAGTTATTAAATTTTATTTGACCCGAAAGTGGAGGCATATTTTTTAAAAGCTGAGTTCAAACAGGTGCTGAGGACAATGGAATCTGAGATGAAAGGGAAAAAGGATATTTAAGGAAAGATGTTGAGCTGAGTTGTGGTGGCTCTATGGGGAAGTGGTCCTGAGACCAGCTCTGTGCTGAGAAAAGGTGTGAAATCTAAAACAGCCATCCAGTCAAATCAGAAAAAGCTTTGTTTCAGAAGACAGCTTGTGTTCTGAACTTTCTTGGATTTCCAGAGCAGAGTGGAAGAGAATGAGAAATTGTGTGGTATACCTTTACTAAAGTGGCAGCAGCTTTTGCCTTGAGTAATATTGCTGGATTTTTATAGTTGAAATCCATAACAAAGGTGTTGCCAAGTAGTTTACTTGTGTGTTCCAAAGAAATGTTTTTTGGGGGGGTGGGGGCGGGAAGGGGGGGATGTTTTGTAGGGCTCTTTCAACTGTGTAATTTTAATCTTATATGCTTAAGTTTTTTTCTTCTTGTTAATAAATCTTTTAATGGTTTAAAATCCTAAAGGTGTTACTGGAGGTCTATGCTTCTGGGATCAATAGCTTTACCTCCTCATTTTCAAAATACAAAATAAAAGGTTATGATCAGTAAGACAGGTTTCCCTCTGAGATAAAGCAAAAAACTGCGGATGCTGGAAATCCAAAACAAAAACAAAAATAAAAATACCTGGAAAAACTCAGCAAGTCTGACAGCATCTGCGGAGAGGAATACAGTTAACGTTTCGAGTCCGTATGACTCTTCAACAGAACTAAGGAAAAATAGAAGAGAGGTGAAATATAAGCTGGTTTAAGGGGGGGTGGGACAGGTAGAGCTGGATAGATGGCCAGTGATAGGTGGAGATTGCCAAAAGATGTCATAGACAAAAGGCCAAAGAGTTGTTGACGGTGCTGATATTAGCTAATAAATGTGCTATTAGGTGACATTAAGGGTAGAAAGCAGGATGAGCAAGGTACAGATAGCCCGAGTGGGGGTGGGGTGGAGGGAAGGGATCAAAATAGGCTAAAAGGTAGAGAAAAAACAATGGATGGAAATACATTTAAAAATAATGGAAATAGGTGGAAAAAAAAAAAATAAATTATTGGAAAAAAGGGGGATTGGAAAGGGGGGGTGGCGGGATGGAGGACAGAGTTTATGATCTAAAGTTGTTGAACTCAATATTCAGTCCGGAAGGCTGTAAAGTGCCTAGTCAGAAGATGAGGTACTGTTCCTCCAGTTTGTGTTGAGCTTCACTGGAACATTGCAGCAGGCCAAGGACGGACATGTGGGCATGAGAGCAGGGCGGTGTGTTGAAATGGCAAACGACAGGGAGGTCTGGATCATGCTTGCGGACAGACTGAAGGTGTTCCGCAAAGCGGTCACCCGGTCTGCGTCTGGTCTCTCCAATGTAGGGGAAACCGCATTGGGAGCAGTGAATGCAGTAGACTAAATTGAGGGAAGTGCAAGTGAAATGCTGCTTCACTTGAAAGGAGTGTTTGTGCCCTTGGACGGTGAGGAGGGGGGAAGTAAAGGGGCAGGTGTTGCACCTTCTGCAGTTGCATGGGAAGGTGCCATGGGAGGGGGTTGAGGTGTAGAGGGTGATGGAGGAGTGGATCAGGGTATCCCGGAGGGAACGATCCCTGCGGAGTGCCGCCGGGGGGGTGAAGGGAAGATGTGTTTGGTGGTGGCATCATGCTGGAGTTGGTGTAAATGGCGGAGGATGATCCTTTGAACACGGAGGCTGGTGGGGTGATAAGTGAGGACAAGGGGGCCCCTATCATGGTTCTGGGAGGGAGAGGAAGGTGTGAGGGCGGATGCGCGGGAGATGGGCCGGACATGGTTGAGGGCCCTGTCAACCACCGTGAGTGGAAAACCTTGGTTAAGAAAGAAGGAACACAGGTCAGAGGAACTACCTGTCCCATCCCCCCTTAAACCAGCTTATATTTCACCTCTCTTCTATTTTTCATTAGTTCTGTTGAAGAATCATACGGACGTGAAACGTTAACTATATTCCTCTCCGCAGATGCTGCCAGACCTGCTGAGTTTTTCCAGGTATTTTTATTTTTGTTTTTGTTTTAGGTTTCCCTCTGGGATTTGGCTTGCTCAGCAAATAACATCGGCTTTAGTCATAACACTCATTATCAGAGTAATAGGCATGTGCTGAAACTGAGACCAACAGAAGGAAGGCACAATCATTGAAAAAACTCCACAACTAAGATTATACAGGATTGAGACAGGCCATGGTATCATAAGGAGAAGCAGCAGCACCTTAATATCCTTGGAGAGAAAGCCAACAGAAACTTGGGTTTACTACACAGTTCTTGATGAAGAGGAAGAAAGACTTACTACAAGCACTACAGCCACCCAGTAGAAGAGCAGTCACACCAACAGAAGGGAGAGTATGGAATATCCTCAAACTCAAAAGGAGATCAGAACGAGATAAGAGAGATTGGTCAAGGTGTTTCAGAGATTAACCTGTGAAGTCTGAGACTTTGTGGAGAGATGTAGGTGGATGTAAATATGATAGTAATCCAGAGACCCAGGGTATTGCTCTGAGGACCTGGGTTTGAATCCTGCCACGACAGATGGTGGAATTTGAATTCAATTAATATTTGGAATTAAAAGTCTAATGGTGACCATGAAACCATTGTCAATTGTTGTAAAAACCCATCTGGTTCACTAATGTCCTTTAAGGAAGGAAATCTACTGTCCTTACCTGATGTGGCCTACATGTGACTCCAGACCCACAACAATGTGGTTGATTCTTAAGTACCCTCTAAAATGTCCTAGCAAGCCATTCACTTGTATAAAACCACCACAAAGTCTCAAAAAGGGAATGAAACCAGACGGGACACTCGGCATCAACCTAGGCACTGGAAATGACAACGGTAAACTCAGCCCTGTTGACCCTGCAAAGTCCTCCTTACTAACATCTGGGGGCTGGTGCCAGAATTGGGAGAGCTGCCTCCAAGTCCAGTTGCTGTAGAGATGAAATCCCGTCTTCACATTGAGGATAATAAATGGGGTAGATTTCGAACAGATCTAGCAACTCAAGACTGGGCATCCATGAGGTGCTGTGGGCCATCAGCAGCAGCAGAATTGTACTCAACCACAACCTGTAACCTCATGGCCCAGCATATCCCCCACTCTACCATTTCAATCAAGCCAGGGGTTCAACCCTGGTTCAATGGAGAGTGCAGGACGGCATGCCAGGAGCAGCACCACGCATACCTAAAAATGTGGCGTCGATCTGGTGAAGCTATAACACAGGACTACTTGCTGCCAAACAGGATAAGCAGCAATTGATAGACAGAGATAAGAGATCTCACAACCAACAGATCACATCTAAACTCTGCAGTCCTGCCACATCCAATAATAAATGATGGTGGACAATTAAACAACTCACTGGAAGAGGAGGCACCACAAATATCCCCATCCTCAATGATGGGGGAGCCCAGCACATCAGTGCAAAAGAAAAGGCTGAAGCATTTGCTACAATCTTCAGCCAGAAGTACTGAGTGCATGATCCATCTCGGCCTCTTCTGAAGGTCCCCAGCATCACAGATGTCAGTCTTCAGCCTATGCGATACACTCCATGTGATATCAAGAAACGGCTGACGGCACTGGATAGTGCAAAGGCTATGGTCCCTGACATTATTCCCATAATAGGACCGAAGAATTGTGCTCCAGAACTGCCATGCCCTTAGCCAAGCTGTTCCAGTACAGCTACAACACTGGCATCTACCCGGTTATGTTGAAAATTCCCCAGGTATGTCCTGTAAACAAAAAGAAGGACAAATCCAACCATCCAATAACCACCCCATCAGCCTACTCTCGATCATCAGTAAGGTAACGGAAGGGGCCATCAACTGTGTCATCAAGCAGCACTCGCTTAGCAATAACCTACAACGTCCAGTTTGGGTTCCACCAGGGCCACTCAGCTCCTGACCTCATTACAGCCTTGGTTCAAACATGGACAAAAGAGCTGAACTCCTGTGGTGAGCTGAGAGTGACTGCCCTTGACATCAAGGCAACATTTGACAGAGTGTGGCATCAAGGAGCCCGAGCAAAACTGAAGTCAATGGGAATCAGGGGAAAAGTCTCCACTGGTTGGAGTCATACCTAGCACAAAGGAAGATGGTTGTGGTTGTTGGAGGTCAGTCATCTCTGTTCCAGGACATCACGGCAGGAGTTCCTCAGGGTAGTGTCCTCGGCCCAACCATCTTCAGCTGCTTCATCATAAGGTCCTTTCATTCCTTCCATCATAAGGTCAGAAGTGGGGATGTTCGCTGATGACTGCACAATGTTCAGCATCATTCACGAATCCTCAGAAACTGAAGCAGTCCATGTCCAAATGCAGCAAGTCCTGGACAACATGCAGGCTTGGGCTGACAAATGGCAAGTAACACTTGTGCCACACAAGTGCCAGGCAATGACCATCTCCAACAAGAGATAATCTAACCATCGCCCCTTGATGTTCAATGACATTACTATCACTGAATCCCCCACTATCACAACTTGGGGGTTATCAAAACCGAATTGGACTAGCCATATAAATAATGTGCGAACAAGAGCAGGTCAAGGGCTGGGAATCCTGTGAAGAGTAACTCATCTCCTCACTCCCCAAAGCTTGTCCACCATTTACAAGACACAAGTCAGGAGTGTGATGAATACTCCCCATTTGCCTGAATGAATGCAGCTCCCACAACATTCAAGAAGCTTGACAACGTCCAGGACAAAGCAGCCTGCTTGATTGGCATCACACTCACAAATATTCACTCCCTCCACACTTGACACACACTAGCAGCAGTGAGTATCATCTGCAAGATGCACTGCAGGAATTTGCCAAGGCTCCTTAGGCAGCACCTTCCAAACCCACGATCACTGCAATCTAGAAGGACTAGGGAAGCAGACAGATGGGAACACCACCACCTGGAAGTTCCCCTCCAAGTCACTCACCATTCTGACTTGGAAATATATCACCGTTCCCTCACTGTTGCTGGGTCAAAATTCTGGAACTCCCTTCCTAACAGCATTGTGGTTGTACCTACACCACATGGACTGCAGCTGTTCAAGAAGACGGCTCACCACCACCTTCTCAAGGGCAACTAGGGATGGGCAATAAATGTTGGCCCAGCCAGCGAAGCCCACATCATGAATGAACAAAAAAAAGGGATAAAAACTTGTGGGGGATGTAGAATAAAGTGTTAACATTAGAAGCATGCATGATGCTAATGTAATAATGAGGTCAGATCAAATGACTGAGGAGTAAGAGAGATCTGGAAGGAGGAGAAGCTCCAACCTCATGTAGAGGGCCAAATATATAAATACTTGCTGTTGTTACAGACAGGAGAGCAGTCAGTTCAAACAGCGCTGTTTTCCTCTTACCACCTGTCCGTAAACAGAAAGCGTTTTGAATTAGCTTTTTTTTCAGAATAAATGGTGGTGTATTGTTTCCCAACCCCATCCGTTTTTGTATGACCCAATTTTTATTAATAACTCCACAGCAAACTCGAGTTAGGATGAACTTAGAAGGTTCATTTATTTTTACAGATTCAAAACCTCTGAAAAAGAATGTTTGCAACTTTCCACTCCACAATCACACAGTAAAGGGAGAGATAGAGGAAAGGGACTTCACTGTACAAGGACCAAGGAAAAACTGAATACCAGCTCATTTGATGTTCAGAGTCCCAAAGTCAGAGTCCAATGAGGATTTCTTTCACGTAGGCATTTAGAGTTCAGGTGGCTAGAGACCGGTGTAAGATTCGCTTTTCAGGTGGTCACAAGATGAAGTGGGCACGCAGAGGTTGAGTCGGTTCCGTAGGCGATGGTATGAAATCTTCCAGCAGAGACAGGTTAGATGAGCCAGTTGTCCCGTCTGGACAGGGCCAGCTTCTTTGTTGCTTTCCAGCAGGATGGTAAAGCAGCAAACTGCCTGTGCAGCCCACAATTGATATTAAACTGTTCATAATGCCAGAGTCTTGAGACCTCCCTTCTCCACAGTGACTTCAACAAAGGATGTTTATCCAGCATCTGGAATTTGGCTTTGTTTTCAGGACTGCTAATGTCTCAGCCATTATGGGATGAAAGAGGTGCCATTTATGTTGAGGGTCTGGCGTTTGGGAAGCTATTATCTCAGTAGACCCACTGACTCCATCAGCAACCTTGCCAACCTTGGCTTATCAAATGCAAATGGCATTCCTGTAGCTCCCTTTGAAATTGGTCTGAACAGTCTCAGTTTGTCTGTTAATAGCTTCCTAGGCATAATGAGTGTAACATTCCAGACTGAGAAGAGAATTATTTTGTTCTAAAGAAAACGTGCAGTTTAAAAATTAAAATATAGCAATAAGGATAAAGTTTTTTACTGTATACAGTGTGAGTTTTATTTTCTGTGTTGGAGGAACACAGCACTGTAAATAAAGAGTAATGACTTATCGAAACAACAGACTCATGCACGTACTTGGGAAAATAGACAATCCTCAAAACCTCCATCTAGGCCCCGACCACATACAAAACATGTGGTGATTGAGGATGAATGTTACCCATGACGATGGAATAATTCTTCATCAAAAAAATGCCACTATATGTTTTAAGTCCACCAGAACAGGCCTCAATGTATCATTTCACCTCCGACAATACTGCATTGAAGTGTTAGCTAAATTTTATGCTCACATTTTGGAGTGAAACTTGAACTTGCAATCTTCTAACTCACAGGCAAATGTGTTGCCAGGTACTAAAGCTGACTCCTACTAATTTTTTGCTCTTAATGTGTGTCACAAACATTTCCAGCAGGCTTTTGGACTAAAGCAGGGAGCTCCCACCTGCTTCAATTCAACATGTCAATGAAGGAAAGAGGAAGTTGATGTAATTTACACAATCCAACAATTTTCCAGTGCGCTATCTGTATGCGAACTGTATCATGAATTTTCCCATGTAAAATTGTTACTCAGGATTGCCAGAAAGTTATTGGCTGCAGAAGTAATAATTTAAAGGGGAAAATAAGTACTGTTTTTGAAGGAATCTTTGTAAGTCTTAATTTGGGGATTTCTAGCCCACTTAATTGATGAGGAAGCTTTGTGCCATGGATTCTAACACTGCCATATTTTGCTTTAGTTGTACATATTTTTGCGGTGGATTTACCTTTGGGGATCCTGCCATATTTATAGTTTTTGGAGAAAGAGCACGAGGAACGCTGGGAGATGGCCAGCATATAAGAATGCAATAGACGTGGACAGTGCACATTCACCATTAACCTCCAAGCCACATATAAGGCCAATGCTGCTTACATTTATTTGTCCAAGAACTCACTTTAGGCTATGATTCACCATTGGTGCAGTGACAGACTTGTACTCTATGGTCCAATCTAACCTGCTGCTGTACTTCACCACAGATGTAGCATTGCCAATGGCTGTCAAGATCACTTCTTCTCTGATTTTTTTAATGTTTCACGTGAATGATGTTTCTTTACAAGGCAAACAATTACATCATTTTCTTCGTGGGTGACTGACAATAGCACGAGAGGGCACTGCACTGTTTCTAAACAGCAGGGTTGCACAAAGCCCAAACCATCCATGATATTTGTGAAGCCTTGACTAACCTTAATGCTGAGGGTCCTTTAAAAACCTTTATATCATAGTATTAAATACGTTGAGGTACTGGATGAAAGACATAGGCCTAAAAATTGGAATGGTCTGCTTTTGGATTTTGTGGTCATGGTTTGGGGTGTAACTGCATCCATGCAGACTGAGGTGGAAACCATACAATTTCTGTTTACACACCTCATCTGCATGATTGTAGTGTTGGCTTGAGTGGCTCCTGCCCTGCTATCTACTCCTCTAAGCTGCTAACAACCTATGCACACAGCATGGCCTTGCCAGCGACACCCACATCCCAAGAATAAGTAAAAAAGGGTGGAGCTGGCAACATTTTTTTGCCAATCAAGTGTTACATCTAACCTATTGTTTTTAAAGGCAGACTGTACCTTAAAGGAAATAAGCACAAAAATAATGCTGCTGTGTAACTTGTTGCAAAGTGAACACCAGGGCAGGCAGACAGTTCTAGAGTGATGTTACTTGGCATGTTGAGTGAACTGCAGATGGTGTGACCATGTACCTCTTGGCTTCCTAACCGACCCTCATCCCTCACTTGAACCTTCCCGTTCTGATGTCCTGCTTTCAGATATCTGAGAGCTGCTACCAACTGAATCATAGTAACCCCACGAAGAAGGAGAGCAACAATGCAGCACTGATGAAGAAGTCCTGTCACTGGATCTGACAACTTACAGTAACCAGCACTGCACATGCCTTGCAGACTAGATAGAATTGGGATCAGCACATGGTGAGTGATCTCAAATTGAGTGGCCTGCAGCCAGGTCAGGGATATAGGATGGATCAGTTGCCAGTTTACTGGAGGATGAGGTGGCAGGCAAGTTCTGGTGCAAAGAACTCAGATGAATACTTGGATGAGGTGGATTACAGGAGGGCACTGACAAACATGTACAATGAGATGCTGGGTACTTTGGTTGGCCTGCCAGATAACTTCCTGTCACTGTCAACAAGCATGGACGAGTCTGTCTTCAACTTGGCAGAGGACATGGTGTAGACTTTTCCATCTCTTCATCCTTTGCTCTATCTTCCTATCATGCCTTAGACCCAGTTGCATTGTCACTGCTGCCCCTGTACCTATTGCAGCTATTGTGTTCACCTATTCATCTGGTTGCTCCCTATGAGGATATAGCAACACCCCCTGTAAAATCCAGGAATTCAGAAAAATACCTCCAAAACACACCAGTGCTTCCAGGCACTTTGCAATAGGAAAAAATTCCAAATAGATCACCTTCCCTGCAATGTGGTTGCCTGGCCCTTTAAATAAAGTTGTGCAGAGCCCCCATCTTGCAGTTTAATGCTTCTTGTTTGCAGAGTGATGTAGGAATATATTGCCTGCACATTCATTCTCCAAATTAGGAATTCTGGCATCACATCAGTTGGTCGGGCTCTGTGATGTCAGGATAATGTCCATTTAGCTGATGCAGGGGACATCCCTGCATAGGCCCTTGTACTAACAGAACACTGTGCAGGTCCTCAGGAAGCAGCTAATGCATGGGACAGATGGTGAGTGGCACAAAGCCATTGTAATACCACTACTACTGAAGACAATTTCTCACCCACAGTCAGCCAGGGAATTGGACGCAGGACTTGCAACAGGACTTACAGCCAAACCATATATCTTACAGCAGACAAACCAAACAGTGAAGCAAACAAAGTCAACCTACCGAGTCTATTTTAAAATGGTCTTCAAATTACAGGTGCATAAAACCAATCTGAGTCACTTACAGCAGTTTACCGTGATTGATGGGGCATTAACCCAATCGTCTCCATTCTGGCCTGGAACAGTACTGTCACTGTATGCAGTCAAGAAGTTGTGCCAGGGAGATTAGTAGTCAGCAGGGTCTGATTGACCACATTCACCATGTTGCACCAACTCCATCTACAGGTTCTGAAACACCTAACACACTATTACCATGAGAAACTGGCTCCAATGGCTCTGGTTCAGCAGAGAATCAGATGCATAACTAGGCATCTGCTGCAGGTGCAGCTGTAGCCGGCCTGCATTATAGGGAAGTTAGGGCAGGATTTTCCTGTGTGTGTCTAGCAGTGGACAGCCAACATGCATGCTCGCCCGAACCAGGAAACTTCCCTGGGGCGATGTGAAACCATCTGGGAGCCATCCTGACACGGCTACCTTTTCTGGTCCCCCTGCCTTATAGGCCTGCTGCTCCAGGGCCAGGAAAATTCTTTCCTTAATGTCAACAGCACCTTCAACTTTTCTGCCTTGTCTCCTTGTTTCCTTGCATACTATACTGCTGTCCTGTGAGGAGGGTACGGTGCAATGGAAAATTGAGCTACTCTCCTTGTAATACTTTTATTGCAGCACCAGTTGCATCTTGCCCAGACAAAAGCATGAGATTTGAATGTTGTGCTACTCAATCAATTTTCACAAACTCCATTTCGTCCTCTGTATTTACTGTATTAGCCATTGTGTTTTTCCAACTAATATATTCCCCTGCCCCAACAAGCTTTGAAAAGACTGAATTAGCCATTAAACATATTTGCTGCTTTTTTAGAGGCTAACTAAATGCCAACACCCACCCCTCCCGCACATGCACCAATTATTTTACCTCCTTTTAAAATTTTCCAACAATTCCCAGCAGACACACATTTTTTGCCCTCTCCTTTCTTCAGTAAATTCCCAGAGCCAAGCCCATTAAATGAGGCTGATCCCAAAGACTCCTGTGGAAATCAACATTCAACACTTATGCATCCCTAACCGGATAAGTGTTTCCAACATTTTCTGTTTTTATTTATGCATTCACACTATTAGTTACTGATTTTCTTGGCATACCTTATTTTACCATGTATCCCTTAAAACAGAATATTGTAATGGAGGTGTTAATTCACCAGTGGCTGAGAGTGTGTTTGGACCCAAAACCTGAAGCTTAAAAGTCAGAAGAACACCAGAATTAGGAGCAGGAGTAGGCGTTCAGCCCCTCAAGCCAGCTCTGCCATTCAATAAGATCGTGGCTGATCCGACTGTGGCCTCAACTCCACTTTCCTGTCTTCCATCCCACCCACCCGCAGCCCCACCCCCACCCCGCCCCATTCCCATAAACCTTGATTCCCTTGCTGATCAAAAATCCATCTAACTCAGCCTTGAATATATTCAATGATCCAGCTTCCACTGCTCTCTGGGGAAGAGAATTTCACAGGCTAATGATTTTCTGAGAGAAAAAAAATCCTTATCTCAATCTTAAATGGGAGATCCTTAATTTTTAAACTGTGAGCCCTGGGGCAGAATTTTGCCCTTGGCATGTGAGATCGGTGGGTGCTGGAGAGGGCGGTTGGGAAGCCACCCACTGCCCGCGATTGATAAGCACTGCCAATTAAGGCCCGCTCGCTCTGCGCTGTCTATGCGGATGGAGGGAGGAGAGCGAGCAGGCCTAGTACGAACCGTTAACCGTTAGGTTGAACAGGCAGTGAAAAATTAAGCACAATTGATAAAGTTAATGGCCTTAATAGGCCTTTTAATTGTCGGTGGGCAAGTGCTGGCCAGCCTCGGAAGCAACGGCTGAGGGGGGTTGGGGGGGGCGATGGGGGGCTGTTAGGGGTCAAGTGCTGGCTAGTCTCAGATATGACTGCTGAGGGGTGGGGGGGCTGGTGGGTGTCTGGGGACAAGTACTGGCCAGCTTCGGAGGTAACTATTAAGGTGGGGGGGAGAGGGGTTAAGTGCTGCCCTGCCGCTGCATCCTGCGCACAGGCAATGGATGTGAGGGGCAGGGTAAGCCAGGGACACCTCTATAAATTGACCATTACCTCTGCAACTAAGACAGATCAGACGCAGCCACAGTGATATGATTGGGGTCAGGCTCCTAGCCTGCCTGCCCAAGCAAACATCGCAGCGGCATCAAAGGGCCACCAAGCGCTCCAGACCTTAACCACCCCCTGCACTCCCCCCCACCCCCTTTCCGGCACAGACATCGAGTCCTCCGCCACTTTATTGGAGCACGGAACAGTTGGACTGCACATGTTGTACAATCTCCTTGCCAACACTGGCCATGTAACAGTCACTGCACTGGAGGCGCTCACAGCTCCTTGCAATCTCAGCATCCTGGTTTGGACCAGTGTTCACCAAGTCGCAGGTTGGCAGGGCAGCCAGGCAGCACACTCATCAGCGGTCATCCGAGAGGTGGCCAGCACTCTCCGGGAAGTGTTAAGGGGCGCTCATACAGGGCCAGGAAAGGTGCTAAGTACAGCAATGATAACCACATCTCTCTCTCTTTCAGGCTGCAGGGGGACCATGTCAGGATCATGGATCCTGGTGGCCTAGCTGTATGTCTGATGGCCTACAGAGACCATAGAAGACGGAGGAGAGAGTAGCTGAGGAACCTGGCCGCACAAAGGCAGGAGCAGCAACCTCATGAAGGGGCTCCCGCACATGCTGCCCAGGAGCAACAACAAGCTGTGGCTGGTCGGCGCCTAGCAATACCCGGGGTCTATAGATGCCACCTGCCATTCCTGCAGATGACTGAGAACCAGTGTCACCATCGACTGCGCATGTGTAAGGACCTGGCGGTTCACATCTGCCACTTACAGCAGGACTTGGTGCCAAGGGGACGTGGAGGGCAACGACTGCCAGTGGCTGTGAAAGTGACTGCGACACTCAATTTTGATGCTAATGGCTCCTTTCAGGGCTCCACAGGTGACCTCTGTGGGATTTCATAATCTGTCACCCACAAGTGCATCCATGAGGTCACGGATGCCATCTTCTCCATGGCACACAATTTTGCGCATTTCACCCGGGATCGGGGCAGCCAGGATGCAAGAGCCATTGGATTCTCCCTGATCTCGGGGTTCCCACAGGTGCAGGGTGCGATTGACTGCACTCATGTGGCACTCAGGTCTCTGTCGCTACAATCAGTGGACTTCATCAACCGCAAGGGCTTCCACTCACTGAATGGGCAGCTGGTATGTGACCACCAGAAATGCATCCTGCAGGTATGCCCACGGTTTCCAGGGACTGTGCACGATGCCTACATCCTGAGTCGCTCGCAGATCCCTGCATTCTTCCAGAGTCCACAGAGACTGCAGGGTTGGCTCCTTGGGGAAAAGGGGCAGAGGCCATGGCTGATGACACCAGTGCAGCGGTCTCAGACTGCAGCAGAGCAGCAGCATGTAACTTGGTGGAGCAGACCATTTGGATGTTGAAGATGTGGTTCCAGTGCCTGGACTAGTCTGGTGGAGCCCTGCAAAACAGTCTGCAGAGGGTGTCACGCATCGTCGTCATCTGCTGCAGCGTTTACAACCTGGTGCTGCAACGGGGAGAGGAGCTAGCTGAGGAGGAGATGGGGGAGCTGCATGTCTTCTCCGATAAGGAAGACACTGACGGGGATGAGGGTGAGGGGGTCCTCGGTGGTGACGATGACGGGGATGAGGCTCTGGCACTGGTTAGATGAGGCAGGCAGACTTGGGAAGCCCTCATAGCTGCCAGATTTATAGAGGATGATGATGACATGCAGTGAGGTGTCCCCATAGATCCTCCTATCGCAGTTGTGAATGTTTGATTCCAGTCTGGCTTATCTCAGCACCAATACCCTCTGAGAGAATTCTCCAGTCAAGGAGATGCAGCGGAGGCCCTAATAGTTGCTCGATCGCAGGAGGATGATGATGACATGCAGTGAGGACACTCCATAGATCTTCACATAGCCTCTGAGAATGTCTGACTCCTGTCTGGCCGAGGGCAGCTCGCTTGCGCTGCATGATCAGGGCCATCTCAGAGATGCAGCCATGAAACCTTAGATGCATCTGATGCTGTATCCGCCTTCAGCACCTCAGCCCTTCAGGAGCTGATGCACAGGATCACTGGTCGCAGATGCTGGTATGATGGGGGCCAGCCCCACCTTAAAGGTGCTGAGAGCACATAGAGTGTATGGGAGAACTCTGTGGCACCTGCCCACTACATTCTGGCAGCAATGGTCAGCACTGCTGAGGTGCAGGTATCAGTAATGTTTCCAGGGAGTGTGAGGCTGGACCATCACTATGGTCTGAAGGCTGCACAGAGCACAAGAGGCCCTGGACTGAGACAACTGCCTTTTATCTTGTGCAGAAAGATTTCACATCTGAGTGACAAGAACACTGCTCATAGAACAAGGAGCCATAGGCAGGGAGACATTCTTGGGAGTTTATTAACTATAGTGAACATTATGTACAAGTGATTAACACCCATGACCAGGCTGTGCAACTAATTCTCCTTAACTGTCCTAATCCTGATGCTACGTCTTGGTGCTCCCCGGACATCCACAGCGGAGTTGAGGCAGCCTGCTGACTCTGACGCCCTGTCTGCAATGACTTTGGCAGGCATCCTCTGGAGGGCCAAGACTTGAAGGGCCCCGGCCTGCTTTCGGGGTACTGCTCTGTGGCAGTGGCACCCTCCTTGGTCTGTGAAGCTGGATCTGCCGAGGTCACAGGAAGAGGGGAGTCAGATGGGCCGGTCACTCCCAGAGTCACCTGGATGGATGGCTCTGGAACATGCACCTGCTGATCCTCCTCCCTATGGGCACCCAAGGGCCCCTGGCTGACTCCGTGAGCAGAAGGGCTACCTGGAGTAAGATCGAGCTGCCCAGCACCCCTCCCATGTACACACTATCGAAGGCCAACTATGGCATCAGTGATAGAGTTAAGCCTGCGCAGCAGTGCAGGAATGATGTCCTGGTCCAAGGTCTCCATGGTGGCCGCCATCCTGCCAGTGTTGACCTCGGTGCGTTGCAATTCTGGTGCTATCACCTCAGCCTGGAAACGGACGGATCCCTCCATCATGCCTTGCAATCTGAGGAGTGCAGCGGCCATCCCTTCCTGATGTTCTCGAGCTTGCCTTTGCAGCTCCAGCAACTGTGCCATGACCAAGTCCAGGGGCTTGTCATCTGACTCGGACTCAGCATCATTCTTGCCTCCAGCAATCCTCCGGTGACAGGGACCTGGGAAGTCCCTGCCTCTGCCTGCTGTGGATTAGAAAGTGCGATGTGCTCATCAGATTGTGGTCCCGAGGCTACTCTAAAGCTAGGTCCCACCGAGGTGTGTGTCTCTGTGCTGGTGGAGGGTGTGGGTGAGTGTTGTGACGGGGCCTCAGGGAGGGTGCCTTCGGGTTCCTCTTCAGAGGTTTCTTCAGAGCTTGCTTGGAGGCTCTGGGTCATGGACTCCATCTGCTGCTTCCCTGAAGTGCCTGCGAAAGCAGGGGGAGATAATTAGTGCATGGCAATGGCCTGTGAAAGAGGACACATCATTCACGGCATGGTTATCTGATGGATGTTGCACTACTGGGTCCTCACTTGGTAGAGCAGCTTCAACCCTCACCGTCAGCACAGAACCAGTCCCGGTCATCGCCAGCCAGCTGAATGGCTCTGTTTTCAAATTCTGCGAGAACTTTGAATTCCAGTACCCCTCCATCTGTCTGCAATCTTTCCCTCCTGTTGTGAGCTAGTTTGTCTTGCATGGATAGAGATGGAGAGAGTGTATCAGGACACCTGCCGGGCCAGATGATAAGTCTGCTTAGCCTGTGTGGGTGGTGAGTGGTCACATGGATGGGATGAGGACAATGACGGTGTGTGTGAAAGAGTGAATTGTGATATCCCTTGCACTGACAGTGGGTGAGGGCCCTGTGGGTGTGTGATGGGTTTGTGAGTGAGTTGTGAGCGATGAAAAGAGTGACTTACCCTGGCGGAATGGAGGAGATCATTCATCCTTTTGCGGCACTGGGTGGCTGCTCCTGGGCCCACCTGCCGCGTTCGTCCGACGGGTGGAAAATCCTCCACATGGTGTTGAGAACTGTTAATATAACACTGGAGAAAGGAGTTGTTTTTCTCCTTTCATGAGATGTGGGTGTCACTGGCAAGGCCAGCATTGGTTGCCCATCACTAATTGCTGTTTAACTGAGTACCAACTTCAGAGAGCAGTTAACAGTCAACCACATTGCTATAGGTCTGGAGTCACGTGTAGCCAGACCAGGTAAGGATGATAGATTTCCTTCCCTAAAATAAAATAGTGAACCAAAAGGGTTTTTAATGACAATCAGCAATGGTTTCATGGTTATTGTTACTGAGACTAGATTTTAATTCTAGATTTATTAATTGAATTTAAATTCCACCAGCTGCCACGAGGCAGAATTTTTCTCTTGTCAGGCAGGTGCGCGCCTGACCCGATCGAGCATAAAATGATACGCAATGATGTCGGGCTAGCGTCCCTCATGCGATATTTCAGTTAGCGGGTGTGCGTTGGAGTCAGCAGCACACCCACCTACAATTAAGCAACCTATTAAGGCCCTTAATCAGTTAACTGACTATAATTTTTCACTGTCTGTCCAATCCCTGTTTGGGTGGTGGGCAGGCGAAAAGGCCAAGCGGCCTTTGCATTTTTGTCGAAACCTCATCTATGGGCAGGATGAGGTTTCAACCAGTCATTTAAAAAACCCTTTTAACACTCCTATTTAGCATGTCCCTGCTCATGTGACTGAGTCACAAGAGGGGACATGTTTTCATTATTTTTAATATCTTTATTTTAATTTTAAAAATATTCAGCTCCCTGAGGCAGCTCTGTGCATTATAGAAATCCAGTCCAGGCCAGCCAGAAGGAAATCGTGGTCGGGGCTTGATCGCAGGCGGCGGTCGGCTTCCCGATTGCTCCCGGGCTTGCCCGCCGAACCCGCCCAACAACTGGAAAATCTTGGTCATGGGATTTGAACCCCAGTTTCCAAAGCATTAGCTCTGGATTACTAGTCCAATGACATTACCACGACGCCACCGACCCCAAAGATTGACTGAGAAGCACTGGTCCATCCACTGGTCAAAAACTTTGGTTGTAGGCTGGCACTGATGGCCTCCCAGTTCAGCTCAATACTTGCTGCCATCAGGGTCTTACTCATTAACAATATATTCAATTGGGAAAAAAAATGCTATGAGAAGGATGCACCATTTGTGTCTAACAAAGGAAGTTGAGGATGGTATCAAATTGAAAGAAAAGATATGCAATGTTGCAAAGGTTAGAAGATTGGGAAAATCTTAGAAACCCACAAAGGATGACTGAAAAAAAATAAAGTGGGACAAGTTGGAGTAGGAAAGAAAACACGCAAAAAACATAAAAACAGACAAAAAGAGCTTCTACAAGTATATAAAAAGGAAAAGAGTAGTGACAGTGAGCAATGGTCACTCGGGAATTAATGGGAAACAAGGAAATGGCAGAGAATTTGAGCAAGTATTTGGTATCTGTCTTCACAACAGAAGACACAAAAAGCATCCCAAGAATAGTAGAAACCAGGGGGCAAGAGGGAAAGAGGAACTTAAAACAATCAGGATCACTAGAGAAAAAATACTAGGAAAACTAATGCGACTAAAGGCTGACAAGTCCCTTGGACCCGATGGTCTACATCTTAAGAGATGGTGGATGCATGAGTTGTAATCTTCCAATAGTCTCTAGATTCGGGAAATGTCCCGGCGGATTGAAAAACCGCAAATGTAATACCACTATTCAAGAAAGGATGGAGACAGAAAGCAGAAAACTATAGGGCAGTTAGTCTAACATCTGTCATTGGGAAAATGCTAGACTTCATTATTAAGTAGGTAGTAGAAGGACACTTAGGAAATCAGAATACGATCAGGCAGAGTCAACATGGTTTTGTAAAAGGGAAACTGCCGTTTCACAAATTTATTAGAAAACTTTGAGAACGTAACAAGCAGAGCGGATAAAGGGGAACCAGTGTATTTGGATTTACAAAAGGCATTCGATAAGGTGCCACATTAAAAGTTAATGCGCAAGATAAGAGCTCAGGCTGTTGCAAGTCGTATATTAACATGGACAGAGGATTGGCTAACAGAAAACAGAGTCCAAATAAATGGGTCAGCTTCAGGTTGGCAAACTATAACAAGTGGAGTGCCTCAGGGATCAGTGCTGGAGCCTCAACTATTTACGATCTATATTTATGACTTAGATGAAGGGATCGATAGTATTGTCGGCAGATTTGCTGTTAATACAAAAATAGGTAGGAAAACAAGTTGTGAGAAGGATACAAAGAGTCTGCAAAGGGATATGGATGGATCAGGTGAGTGGAAACAGCTTTGGTAGATGAAGTATAGGACCAAATTCTCCCAAAAAGAAACTAAGTGCTGTGGCAGGCAGTTTCGGCAGGGCCAAGCCAACCATCTGTAAAGGCAGCAACTTGCACCTGATTCAGTGCTTGGAGATTCATTAATTATGTAGAGATGCATTTCGCTCCGAATCACCTGGCGCGTCGGGAGCTGATTTGTCTGCCTGCCATCAGCTGGCGAGTTCGATGGTCTGGTCGCCATAGTTAAATGACACTCCAACACACAATCTAAATCTCTCTAGCCCACCAGAGATATCTGCAGCCCATAAGGGAAAGGCCAAGGCCTCAGGATGAAGTCTGCATCCCGCTTCGTCCACCAGGCCCTCCAGGCCTTGGTCAGAGGGGTGTAGGAACAACAGCAGGAAGCGCAGCAGCCTCACCTCTCGGACCTGGGACAATGTAGCAGAGCACATCAGCGCGGCAGACACCCATGCCCGAAGTGCTGTCCAGTGCAGGAAGAGGATGAGTGATCTCATCCGCTCCACCAGGGTAAGTCATCCTTCAACACCCTCCAATATCAAACTCTCATCATGGCATCATGCACTCAAATGGCTACTCTCTTCAGGGGTTCCATGCAACCATTAGCAGGGGACACATATCAACAGGGGCGGGCGGTGGGAACGTCCAGCATCCTCACCCTCAGTGAATTCAAGGAGACTGCAGCCAAGATGGTTGGGCATGACAGGGATCGCTCCCGTGGGGAAGGGTGGATCAGTTCTCCAACCAACCTAGTACGGATCACAGTTCAATCACCTCATCAAATCCTGACATTCACAGTGAGTCACGTGCAGTCTTATCTAGCTCATGCTCATTAACTGAAACTCTCTTTTCTATTTTCTAGGTACAAGCACATCAAAGCCCCCTAGCCATTCCAGCACCACCAGTTCGAACTCCCAGACCTTATCCGAGGGCAATGCTCCAGAAGAATCATCGCAGCGCTCACAAGCACCCTCCACGAGCTCAGAGACACCCACATTGGTAGGGCACAGATGTATATTAGGCTTGGGCTCACTTTCTGGGGGACACCTCATTGACACGTCCCAGCAGCAGTCGGAGGCAGGGACAGCCCAGGTCTCCAGCACTCGGAGGGCTGCTGGAGATCAGCCACCCGCTCAGTCCGAGTCAGATGATGAGCCTCTGGAAGTTGCCACCAAGTCTATGCTGGAGTTTCAACGACAGGCGGTGGAATAGCAGGCAGAGATTCGCCAGTCACTTAACAGACAAGAGCAAACAATAGAGGAGTCCATCCACATTCTGTCTGATGCATTGACTCCAACATGTGAGCACCTCGAGGTCACCATAGGAAGGCTGGCGATCACCATGGAGAACCTGGTCCAGCAGGTCTTGCCAGGTTTGCGCTCGGCCCTGCACTCCATAGCCACACACCTTGGTGGGTGCCATCAGGATGTAGGTGACATGGGGATGAGGCACCTTGACCTCCCTCCAGGCGCACCATCTCCTGCAGGAGTCAGGGCGGGGCCCTCAGGCACCCACTGGGAGGATGAGTATCAGCCAGACACCCCAGGTGCCACCTCTCAGCCCCTCACAGCCCTCTCTGCCTGTGACCCCATCCACTCCAGCTTCTCAGGCCGCCAAGGATGCTTCTGCCCCTGAGCAGGTAACCTGTATCAGGCTTGGGCCCTCCAGGCCACAGGCCACCAGAGAATATCCACCAAGGTCATCACAGACATTAGCACGTAGCAGTCAGCAGGCTGCCTCCGCCTCTGCTGCGGATGTCGAGGCTGCTCCTAGGCATAGCGCTAGAGTTAGGAAAGTTAAGAAAAATTGATGTCACTTTTGAGTCACGGATGTGCTAGACATGTAACTAAGTTGCACTTTTGTTAACATATTTGATGGTTATGTGAATGTTTCTGTCAACTGAAGGTGACGTGATTTTGTACTTTAGAGTCCTCTTATTTTGAGTTTTAGCTTTCCTCTAACTCAGTGATAGTCTCTCACTGTGAGATTCACATTCCTGTTGAACTAGTATCTGCACCCCTTGTGTGATGTCAGGGAGATATGTTTAAATCTTTATTGGAAGTGTGTGATGTAAGCATTTCCCCATTGCGCCTTTGCGGCGGCTGCCCCAAGCTTTAGTGCATCCCTCAGCACGTAGTTCGGGACCTTGGAAAGTGCCAGTCTGCAGCACTCAGTCGGAGACAACTCTTTGTGCTGGAAGACCAACAAGTTTCAGGCAGACCAAAGAGCGTTTAACACCAAGCTGATGATCCTCCAGCTGCAGTAGATATTTGTCTCGGTGTGTGTTCCTGGGAACAGCCCGTAGAGCACAGAGTCCTGTGTCACAGAACTGCTCAGGATGAACCTCAACAGAAACCATTGCATCTCTCTCCAGACCTTCTTTGCAAAGGCACAATCCACAAGGAGGTGAACAACGGTCTCATCCCCACCACAGCCACCTCGAGGGCAATGTGCAGAGGGGGTGAGACTCCTGGCGTGTTGGAAGGATCTGACGGGGAGGGTCTTTCTCACCACTAGCCAAGCTACACCTTGGTGCCTGTTGGAAAGTTCTGGCGATGAGGCATTCTGCCAAATGACTTTGACAGTCTGCTTGGGGAACCATCCCACAGGATCCACCCTCTCCTTTTCCCGCAGGGCCTCTAAGATGTTACGTGTCGACCACTGCCTGATGGACTTGTAGTCAAAGGTGTTTCTCTGCATAAATCTTTCCACGAGGGACAGGTGGTACGGCACGTTCCAACTACTTGGAGCGTTCTGTGGCAGCGTGGCCAGACCCATCCTGCGCAACACCGGAGACAGGTAGAACCTCAGCACGTAGTGACACTTGGTGTTTGGGTACCGAGGATCTACGCACAGCTTGATGCAGCCACACACAAAGGTGGCCATTAATACGAGGGTGATGTTGGGCATGTATTTTCCCCCCCTTATCTAGAGGTTTGTACATCACGTCCCTGCGGACACGATCCATTTTCGACCTCCAGATAAAGCGAAAGATGGCTCGGGTGATCGCCATCGAGTAGGAGTCTGGAATGGGCCAGACCTGCGTCACATACAGCAACAGCGAGAATGCCTCGCGCCTGATGACCAGGTCCTTACACGCAATGGAGAGGGAGCGTCGCTCCCACATGCCCAGTTTTCTTTGCACCATAGACACTCGCTCCTTCCAGTTTCTAACGCATGCCCCGGTCCCTCAGAACCATATCCCCAGCACCTTCAGGCCGTCAGCCCTGACGGTGAAGGGAACAAAAGATCGGTCAGCCCAGTTCCCAAAGAACATGGCCTCGCTCTTCCCACGATTTACCTTGGCTCCCGAGGCCAGTTCGAACTGGTCGCAGGTGTGGATCAGTCTGCGCACCGATAGCGGATCCGAGCAGAAGACGGCGACATCGTCCATGTACAGGGAGGCCTGAGCGCCGCCACTGCCTGGGATTGTCACTCCTCTTATGCCCGAATCCTTCCTGATGGACTCAGCAAAAGCTTCTATGCAACACACAAACAGGACAGGGGAGAGAGGGCAAAGTTAATAGGAAAGCTATCTGATTCCCACCCATTGATTGAGAGTGTGCTACTGATGTTAGTGTAGAGCAGTTGGATCCAGTTGCGAATTCCCTCCCCAAACCCCATTTTGGAGAGCACATCCACCAAGTAGGTGTGCGATATTCTGTCAAAGGCCTTCTCCTGATCCAGGCTGATGAGGCAGGTGTCTACACCCCTGTCCTGCACATAGGCAATCGTATCCCTGAGTAGCGCAAGGCTGTCAGAGATCTTCCTGCCGGACACAGCGCAGGTCTGGTCAGGGTGGATCACCAATTCCAGAGCGGACTTGACCCAATTACCTTATAGTCCACGTTCAACAGTGAAATGGGTCGCCAATTTCTAATTTCCTCCCTTTCCCCCTTGTGCTTGTAGTTGAGGGTGATGATGCCTTTCCTCATAGATTCTGACAA
The DNA here is from genome assembly GCF_964194155.1 of Cetorhinus maximus. NCBI lineage: Eukaryota > Metazoa > Chordata > Chondrichthyes > Lamniformes > Cetorhinidae > Cetorhinus > Cetorhinus maximus. The sequence continues at coordinate 109,357,870 of NC_135881.1, forward strand.
GCTGCTGGCCGGAAGCATACTCTTGTACACTTCTAGCAGGTCTGGTCCGATCCAGTCCCACAGAGCCGAATACAACTCAGCCAGCAAGCCGTCGCTTCCGGAAGTCTTACTCTTCTTGAAGGACTCAAGGGCCTTAGTCAGTTTGTCAGGAGTTAGTGGTTTGTCCAGGCTCTCCCATGTACTGTTGTCTAAGACCTCCGTGATAGAGGACAGGAAGGACTGGAAGGCCGTGCCGTCTGTGAGCTTCACGTCATACAATCCGGCATAAAAGGATTTGCTGATCCTCAAAATGTCAGACTGTAATGACTTTACTGAGCCGTCTTCTTCCTTCAGGCTGCTGATCACAGAACTCTCTCTGTGTACCTTTTGGAAAAGGAAACGTGAGCACGTCTCATCCTGCTCCATGGAGCGGACTCTGGAACAGAAGATGATCTTGGAGGCCTCTGAGGCAAAGAGCGAGGCTTACTGGCTCTTCACCTCTTGGAGTTCCTCCTTGACATCGATCCCCATCGACTGCAGCCGGAGCAGGTTCTGCATGTTTTTCTGGAGTTGGGACATTTCCCTCTGTTCCTTTCTAGCTTTCTGGATGCCTTTGAGGATGAAAAACCTCTTGATGTTTTCCTTGATTGCTTACCACCAGTGTGTCAGCAACTCAAAGAGGGGTTTCACGGTTCTCCAACCTTTGTAATCCCTCTTGTGCTCCTCAATTTTCTCTGGGGTCAGCAGTTGCACGTTCAGCTTCCATGCCCCCCTGCCAAGCCTCTGGTCTTCCTGTAAGTGACAGTCAGCCAGCAGCAGGCAGTGGTCAGAGAAGAACACCAGCTTGACGTCGGTGGATCTGACTGTGAGTGCACGGGACACAAACAGGAAGCCTATCCTGGAACGGATGGACCCATCTGGCCACGACCAGGTGTATCTACACTGCGCTCCATCTGCAGGGTTGCTGAAGACGTTGTGGAGCTTGGCATCCTTTACTGTTTCCATCAGGGATCTGGACATAGTGTCCAATCTGCTGTCGGCCCTACCGGATCGTCCAGTCGCATTGATGATGCAGTTGAAGTCACTGCCCAGAATGACCGGCCTGGAGGTCGCCAGCAGCAGTGGGAGCTGCTGAAAGATCGCCAGCCACTCGCCCTTTTGTGCCAGGGCATACACGTTAATTAACCGGAGTGGAGCATTCTTGTACATTACATCTGCTACGAGGAGGCGCCCGCCCACCACCTCCTTAACCTTGGAGACGGTGAAGTTGCCTCCCTGCAACAGAATATCCAGGCTGTAGGAACGTGAGTCGTTTCCTTCCGACCAGATTGATGGCCCATGGGACAACCATCGTGACCATTGCCTGTAGAAGCTGAGGTGCAGTATCGCACACTCCTGCAGAAACAGCAGGTCATCTTTGACCTTGGCAAGGTAGTCCAAGGTCGCAACACATCGCGTAGTAGATTTAATGCTACGCACATTTATGGCTACAATCTTTACCACCATTTTTAAAGCATTTAGTCGCTTACCAAACCTGCTGTCTTTGGCAGTTCCAGGCCTTTGATCTGCTCCTGCATACCCATAATGTTCACAAATTGTCTCGCTTTGAATGGGCTGAGGAAACTGTCCTGAACCACCCCATTGGAGATGTTCCGCTCAGGTGGCATCTAGGGGTTCGTGCAAGGAACAAGATTAAAATTGTTCTCTGTTGGAGAAGTTTCTCCGATCCACTCCCCCTCTGGGGCGTTGCTGCTCCCGGCTTCCCGGAGCTGGGGTGCGCTGAGCGCTTCACTGCTCCCAGATTCCTGGGGCTGGGATGCGCTGGCCTCTTAGAGTTGCGGGCAAAGTTGGGATGTGCTGCTCTCCTCATTGTCTCCAATGTTCTGGAGCTCGGGTGTAGGTGCCGCTTCTTCTGTAGGTGCCGCCCTTGCCCTTCTTCGTCCGAAGAGCAGCTGCCCTTGTCATCCGTGTCAGATGGGAGATGCCTCTTGCCACTTGTCTAGGAAGTGGCTTGGTCCCTTCTTAGCCCATTCTTCTTTTTGGCCCTCTTTACCAGCTGCCACTACCCCTGCTGATTTTCTGTTGCTTCCTCCTCCATTGATTCACTATCCTGAGGATTGGGAGGTTCAGGGGGCAGTGCGGTTGATTGGCTGTCTGCTGCCTCAATCTTTTCCTCCACCTTGTCTCTCTCCATGTCCTCTTTTGTCCCATTGTTCTTATTGAAGGCCTTGGTGGTTGGAGGGTTGCAAGTGCCCTTGTAGTGACACGAAGTATTTCATCTGCTTCCCCCTCGTTGGCTTTGGCTGCCTGTGCATAAGTGAGGCAGCGTTTTGGGCAGGTCTTGTAGAGGTGGCCTGCCTCGCCACACAGGTTGCAGCACTTAGTCTGTTTGCAGTCCTTTGTCTGGTGCCCTTCCTGCTCGCAGTTCTTGCCGAGGACGGCACTGCAGTTGGCCGCCACATGACCAGACTTGCCGCATGAGCGACAAAGTTTGGGCTGCCCAGCATAGACAAGGTAGCCACGGCTTCCCCCAGTAGTGAAGCTGGAAGGAGGGTGGAGGATGGCTCCCTTACCATCGGCCTTGAGCATGATCCTGACCTGGCGTTTGCTTGTCCAAATCCCAAAGACGTTTTTAACCTCGGTGCAGCTCCCAACCTTGTCGACGTACCTGGCGAGGAAGGTGAGCATATCGGCGACAGGGACATGGGGGTTGTAGAGGTGCACAGTCACCACATGGTCCCATTGCAACGACAGAGCAAAGGGCGACTCCACTGTCAGGATCTTCATCTGCGGCTGGTCTCTCTTCTCCTCAAACACCTTCAGGAACTTGACGCAAGCAGCCACACTCCTGAAGATCACGTCGAAATATCCAGCGCTGGGGAAGTCTTGCAGGCAGTAGATCTCCGCAGCTTCAAATCCACACGACTCCAACAGGATCTGCTTGATGAAGAAGGCACGATCCATGGGTGCTCATCCTTCGCTATCCTTCACCTCCACCCTAATGGTATTACGTACCCCATGGTTTGGGGCTCGACTGGTTATAGCCATCGCTTCACGACTACACTTGATCTTAGCCAAAAGACCAAATTGAGTGAGGGCAGCTCATCAGCATTGATAGTCTAGCATGATGTGTGTCTCTTCAGTGGTAATGGCAGAAGAAAAGACATGCACGGGAGGAGATCCCTAGGCATGTACACATCTTAGTTGCACCAGTGTTGGCATCATTAGATGGTGTCGAAGGCTTCAAGTCATCTCTCACATCAATTTTGTTCCTAAGTGGGCTCTCAATTCCCAGAGTGAGCGCACTCACAGGGCCCCACAGACAAAAGCAAAGATCATGGCCTGGCGATTTATGAGGCAAGTGTGAATGCGGGGACTCGTTCTCGCTGCAAATGGGTGGAAATCCCCTGAGTTGAAAGAAGATGGCATTGAGGGCTAGGAGAGATGTGGCCATATTCCCTCACTTGACTTTACTCTTCCTGGAACCTGTCAGCAATTAACGTATCACGAGCTTCCTTATTCCATGGTGTGATCACACTCATATTGACCCTCAGCAACCTCCTGAGGTTCCTGGGCCTCCGGATCTTCATCCTCTGATGAGCTGTCGTCCTCCTCCAGGTTATCCTCTGGCAGGGGTCATTTCTTTGCATAGCCAGATTATGAAGGGGCAACACACTGTGACAATGTGGGAAAGCTTATTAGGAGCATACTGGGGTGAGCCACCTGAGTGGCCCAAGCATCTGAAATGCATCTTCAGAAGCCCTATGGTCTGCTCTATAATGTGAGCACCACTGTAGCTCTCCTCGGAACAACTCCTGAGGTGTCATCAGCCAGCGCTTCAGTGGGTATCCCTTATCCCCAAGCAGCCTTCCCTGTAGACATAATGGCCCCTCGATGAAGAGGTTGTCTTATGATCAAACATTGAGCAGGTTGGGCCTATGCTGATTAGAGTTTAGAAGTATGAGAGGTAATCTTATTGAAACATATAAGCTTCTGAGTGGATTTGATAGGGGAGGTGCTAAGAGGATGTTTCATCTCATGGGGGAACCTAGAATTAGAGGGCACAGTTAAAAAATAAGAGGTCTCCCATTTAAGACGGGGATGAGGAGGAATTTCTTCTCTCAGAGGGTCATTAGTCTTTGGAATTCTCTTCCACAAAGAGCAATGGAGGCTGTGTCATTGAATACATTCATGCTGAGTTGGACAGATTTTTCAGTGCCTTATTCATTAGGCCCAATACTAGGCTAGTCAAGAACAGCCTATGTGATTAGGGGCCCTGGCTAATTCTCTTCCCACAGACATGTTCACAGTATGTTTAAAATATTGATAGAATGTTAGTAAAATTACAGAAATTAAATCCAGCTCTCATTAACTATTAGATTGGTAATTAATTATTCTTCAATTACAGAGTAATTGTGGTACTTCTAATTCAATCATCTGTTACTAGCTGTTTGCTACTTTAAAGTACTAGCGGTCAGTGTACTAAAATGTTGCATAGTTTGGCAGCAGATTTGCTAGTGCTGTTAGGGAGGGTTTAAACTAGAATGGCGGGGGATGAGAATCTGAGCAGGGAGACAGAGGAGGGGGAAACAAGGATAGAAAGGAAAGAACGAAAAGTAAGAAGCAAAAGTGGAAGGCAGAAAAATAAGGGCAGAAAGCTAATGGGGTCATAGTGCAAAATAAAGCTAGGATGACTAACAAGGTTAAAAAGACAAGTCTAAACGCATTATATCTTAATGCATTGAGCACTTGCAATAAGGTAGATGAGTTAACAGTGAAAATAGATATAAATGGTTATGATATAGTTGCAATTATGGAGACATGGCTGCAGGGTGACCAAGGATGGGAACTGAACCTCCAGGGGTATTCAATATTTAGGAAGGACAGACAAATAGGGAAAGGAGGTAGGGTAGCACTGTTAGTAAAGGAGGAAATCAATGCAATAGTGAGGAAGGATATTGGCTCGGAAAATCATGATGTAGAATCTGTTTGGGTGGAGATAAGAAACACCAAGGGGCAGAAAACATTGGTGGGGGTTGTCTATAGGCCCCCAAACAGTAACGGAGATGTAAGGAAAGGCATTAAACAGGAAATTAGAGACACGTGCAATAAGGATACAACTGTAATCATGGGTGACTTCAATCTACATATAGATTGGACAAACCAAACTCGCAATAATACTGTGGAGGAGGATTTCCTGGAGTGTGAACGTGATGGTTTTTTAGACCAATGCGCTGTAACCAACTAGAAAGCAGGCTATCCTAGACTGGGGAGCAGAGAAATGGCAGAATAATTCAACACATATTTTGGCTCTGTCTTCACAAGAGGACACAAATAATTCCCAGAAATGTTAGAGAACCAAGGGTCTAGTGAAAGGGAGGAATTGAAGAAAATCAATACGAGTAAAAAAATGGTGCTAGAGAAATTAATGGGGTTAGAGGCTGAAAAATCCCCAGGGCTTGATAATCTACATCCCAGAGTATTAAAGGAAGTGGCCCTGGAAATATTAGATGCATTGGTGGTCTTCTTCCAAAATTCTATAGACCCTGAAGCAGTTCCTACAGATTGAAGGGTGGCAAATATAACTCCACTATTTAAAAAAGGAGGGAGAGAAAAAACAGGGAATTACAGACCAGTTAGCCTAACATCAGTAGTGAGGAAAATGCTAGAGTCTATTATAAAAGATGTGGTAACAGAACACTTGGAAAACATTAACGGGATTAGACAAAGTCAGCATGGGTTTATGAAAAGGAAATCATGCTTAACTAATCTACTGGGGCTGCATCTTCCGGTCGGCGAGCGGGGGAGCGGGGCCCACTTGCCGATGCGTAAAATGACGTGGGGTGACGTTGGGCGTGTGTCCCGATGTCACCCCGCATCATTTAGGTTTTCAGTTCGGCGGGCACGCAGCCAAGTTGGTTGTGTGCCCGCCGAACTGTCAACAGCCACTTAAGGCCTTTAAAAAAGTAATTAAGGCAATTAATGGACCTGCCCATCCAACCTTAAGGTTGGCGGGCAGGCGAAGAGCCCAGACGGCCTTCAGAAAAAACATGAAACCTCATCCATGGGTGAGATGAGATTTCATGAGGGATTTAAAATGTTTACAAAATGTTGAAATAAAAGAAATTCACATGTCCCAGCTCATGTGACAGTGTCACATGAGGGGACATGTCAGGAATTTTTTTTGTACCCTTCCAAAAATTGTTACAACTTCCACCAATCTCCATGAGGCGGCACATTACATCAGGGAGATCTGTGCACTCTTTTGCGCGAATGCACAAAAGAGCACACTCCCGGCTCAGGGAATTCCCCCCCCCCACCCGCACAGGGAGCGCACAGCGGTTCCGAGCGGACGTCACGCTGGGCGGTGTTAATTGACCTGCCCATGTAAAATGGCAGCGCGACCCCAAGTGGGGGTGCTGATTGGGAACCTGCCCACCCATGCCGCTCCCACACATCCCCCACCCAACGGGGGGAAAATGTTGCCCCTGGAGTTTTTTGAGGATGTAACTAGTAGAATAGATAAGGGAGAACCAGTGGATGTGGTGTATTTGGATTTCAAGAAGGCTTTTGATAAGGTCCCACATAAGAGGTTAGTGGGCAAATTGAAAGTACATGGGATCAGGGGTAATATACTGGCATGGATTGCAAATTGGTTGACTGACTAGAAACAGAGAGTGTGAATAATGGGTCTTTTTCCGGATGGCAGGCGCTGACTAGTGGTGTACCGCAGGGATCAATGCTTGGGCCCCAGCTATTCACGATATATATAAATAATTTTGTTGAGGAAACCAAATGCGATATTTCCAAGTTTGCTGATGACATAAAACTGAGCAGGGTTGTGAGGGGGATGCAAGGAGGCTTCAGGGCGATTTAGACAAGTTGTGTGGGCAAACACATGGCAGGTGCAGTATAACATGGATAAATGTGAAGTTATACGCTTCAGTGTGAAAAACAGAAAGGCAGAGTATTATTTAAATGGTGATATATTGGGAAATGTGGATGTACAAAGGGGTCTGGGTGTCCTTGTACACCAGTCAATGAAAGTAAACAGGCAGGTACAGCAAGCAATTAGGAAGGCAAATGGTATGTTGGCCCTCATTGCAAGAGGATTTGAGATCAGAAGTAGGGATGTATTACTGCAGTTATAGTCCTTGGTGAGACCACACCTGGAGTATTGCATGCAGTTTTGGTCTCCCTACCTAAGAAAGGATATTATTATTATTATTTATCATAGAGGGAGTGCAGCAAAGGTTCACTAGGCTGATACCAGGGAAGGCAGGACTGGCGTATGAGGAGAGATTGGTTCAACTGGGCCTGTATTCACTAGAGTTTAGAAGAATGAGAGGGGATCTGATTGAAACATATAAAATTCTACCAGGGCTAGACAGACTAGATGCAGGGAGGATGTTTCCCCTGTTTGGCAAGTCTAGAGCTAGGGGCCACAGTCTCAGGGTACGGAGCAGGCCATTTAGGACTGAGATGAGAAAAAATTTCTTCACTCAGTGGGTGGTCAACCTGTGGAATTCTCTACTACAGAAGGCTGTGGAGGCCGGGTCACTGAGTACATTCAAGAAAGAAATTGATAAATTTTTGGATATTAGGGGCATCAAGAGGTATGGAGAGAAAGCGAGAATATGGCATTGAGATAGAAGATCAGCCATTATCATATTGAATGGTGGAGCAGGCTCGAAGGGCTGAATAGCCTACTCCTGCTCCTGGTTTCTATGTTTCTAGGTGTTCAAACATAAAATGGAAGTTGTTAGTATAAAATGGCAGCTTAACCCTGCAGCCTTTTGCAGAATACAGCCGCTAAAAATGGTTAAGTTAAGCAAGCAGCCTAAACCCTACTAAAATAAAAAATCTGGGACAGTTTACAGTGCTTTCAAGGACTCAGTGTCTGCATTGGATGCTGTTTTGTGGTGAGATAGCTGGGAATAGAGGAATTCAAATTCAGGAAATACCTCTTCCCATTTAATGTGAGATGAAGGCACACCAAAATTGAAGGTCAAACTCCTTGCTTTCACAGAGTGGATGATCAGACAGATTTACTACATATTTGGTAGCATCATTAATTGTGCTGCTCAAACACTTCCGTTTAGGTGAGTTTACAGTGTAGGCATGTTTCATGCGGGTTTTGCTTATGGTACGGTCATCTATTGAAGCAATATAGTGGCACAAATGAACCAAATTGAAAAATTTGTGCACCTCAGACCAAGCGCTGTCTAGGGAGTGGCACAGATTAGTAATCCTACAACCAATTTGTTCAATCTCATCTTGCATGAATGATTTCTGGATCTTGGGACTGTGTCTCACTTTAGCATTATCAATATGCTTGGAAATGAACACTGACAAACCTTGAGTCTAATATACTCTCTGAGAAATTCAATAAATACTTTAACTGTTCTTAACTTACCTGTGAGTCGAACTATGTTGATGATATCCCGAATTTGATCTTTACTGTTCCTCTGTCTCAGGTGTACAAATAGTTGTTTGGTAGTTCAGAACCTGAGTATTGCTGAAAAAATAGACATGCTGCCGATGCTTTTATCTTGCACTCATCAGGACAGGTTCAATTAATGATGCCGCCAAACATGTAGTAAATCTGTCTGATAATGCATTCACCAGCACATCATTTTGGCTTCCGCAACAGACAAATTAATGATCATACTCAACCAACCTGCGCTTGCAAAATGCAGAATATAGGGCAAAGTTTTTGGCTCAGCAGGTGGGTGGGCATGTGCCCGACCCGCTCGAGCTTAAAATAACGCACGTTGACATTGGGCAAGTGTCCCGATGTCAACGTGCAGTTGTGCAGTATTTCATTTGGCGGGCGCACGCCGGAGTCGGCAGCACACCCGTCAACAATTAAAAGGCCTGTTAAGGTCATTAAAAAGATAATTAAAAGAAATTTTTCACTGCCTGTCCAACCTTACGGTTGGTGGGCAGGCAAAAAGGCTAAGCAGCCTTTGTACTTTTTAGGAAACCTCATCCACGGGCGGGATGAAGTTTCCTAAAGCAAATAGAAATTAAATTTAAAATTTAATTAATATGTCCCTGCTCATGTGACAGTGTCACAAATGTGAGCGGCAGCGCTCAGTGTGGGCAGGGTGGGGTGGTGGGAGAGTGCGAGCAGGGCAAGTGGGAACTTCATGCATGTGCTTGAGTGAGCGCTTGAGAATCTCCCTGAGGCAGATGAACAGTTTTTTTAAAAAAAGATTAGAAAAATGTTATAAAACACGTCCTCCCGAGCGTTGCCTCTCACATTTCACAAATCGGCCCAGCAGCGTGAAATTGTCTTCCGGACTTGATCGTGGGCGGCGGTCGGCCTCCTGACCGCCTCTGCCGAGTCTGCCCGACAGGGGCAAAATTCTGCCCATAGTGTCCAATATTAGATGTGATTCTGTGATTGGACAACACTTACTAAACAATCTTGACTGTGCTAAGAATTACACTAACAACCAATTTAAGACTACATGTCAAGCTTGCAATATGGCTCACTTAAGCCTACTAGAAGCTACATATATTCATACACAGGGCCCTGTCCTTTGCAAACAGAACCATGTCCAGGCATTCAGCCTTTTTCAAAAACTTTCAACATCTTGGGGGTCAACTGTTCCTTCGTGCATATCCATGGGAATGCCTTAACCAATCAGAGTTGACTTGCCTGGTTTTAATTTCAACAAAATCTTGGCAAATACTGTTCCCTGGTGCAATCTCCATGGCAATGCCACTACCAATCAGCACCCTTTTCTCATGCTGTATAAATTGTTGGTCCCTTCAAAATTTGCTATTTTTGCAATCAGTGAGTCCTGATGAGTGCAAGGCTAAAAAATTCAACTGCATATCATTTTTCAACAATTAAACCCTATCTTTTTTTGCTAGTTATCGGCATCTGTAGGGAATATTATAATTCAGTTGACCAGGGCAAAGAAGGTGTCAGTAACTTGCTTGATGGAAGAATGGACCGAAGACTGACTAATATGACTGATGTCACCTGTACAGCCTGGTAACACCCTGAGGTGAAATATTTAAGGCATAGGGTTAATTTCAGTGCCACAGGCAGTTTATGGTCCGCTGGGAAAGTAGGTTGCTGGTCTTACTGTTAGGAAGTTGCACAGGCCTTTCTAGAGAAGTGTAACTTCCTGGTGCACTACTCCTCAGAAAACTGGAGGGCCTACAAACCACTTGGGTGAGGATGCCTGGATTCAGCCATCCTCCTTTTATAATCTCCTCAAAACCCCGACTGTAGCTCACTAATTCCAATCAGAGTAGAATGGTCAGATGACTCCCACCTTAAGGACTGTGCAGTCCCTCGCTGGGCTTCTTGACAGTTTTATAGAAGCAGTATCATGATTTCCAAGGCAAAAAAGCCAGTGAGGTGGATCGTAGATTGCAATGATCTGAGGCTTTGAAAATGAATTGGAAAGATAAGATAGAAAACCAAGAAGTGTAATACAATGAAATATTCAGATGTATGTCGTCAAGAGTAAAGAAAGAGTGATGCTCCTGCAGGAAGCCTGATGGGGAAAGGGGCTGTAGCTATTCAGTCCACTGTGATGATTTTGGGAAATGGGTGTATATTATTGTGACAATTGTTAGTCCAAGCAGTGAAACTTGTGGTATACAGTTCTACATATTTTCCTCCCAACTAGACCATTAAATATCAAGTAGTTAGGCTGGTGCATCCAACTACGAGGCTGCCCCTTCATAGAAGTGCAGATGACCAACATATGTACAAACATAGAGATGAAGAACATGGAAATGAACTGGAGAAAATATACCTGAACTGTAGCCTTAACAAAGCCAGATACAAATATGAAATCAGCTTTTTAATAATAAACTATTAAATTGCAGGTTTTGGCAATACTTCCTAATAGTATGTTATAATGAATAATTGCGATAAAACTATTCCATATTATTTATTATTTTAAATTTTGTGAATATCATTGTTATTTTACATCCCAATTTATGCACACTCACATGTTACTATATTTCTTAAGCGCAGCTGAAATTTGAACCAAAGATGTCTTCCTTTCTGATTTCTTCCATTATTCTCCCCTAAATTTGTCATATATATGACATATGCATCATGTATTCCACAAAATGTCATCTTTAAAGAAAAGACCAGAAAAGAGTAGGAAGGAATATAATGTCAGTGTCCCATGAACTGAAGAGTAGATAATTGATCTTTAACAATGATGGGAGGAGGAATTCCTATCAGCACATTTCTGAAGGGAATGTTGTTTCTTGAGGTTTTTCCTCATCAGTCACATGCATATAAGATGTTTAATGTCAATTAGAATAACTGGCTGGCATATCTGGGATTTTCATATACAGAGTGGCCAGTGAGGAGAGTATTGTATATTCATTACTATTTTTGCAGGGGTTTGACAGTTTCAAAGGAGAGATTTTGATTAGTTTTCCATGAAAAATCCTATTGTATAACATTGCAGTGAACTTTGCAATTCTGCCACTACTTTGACTTTCCAAACTTGGCAATGGTTCCAAGATAGAAATTTGTGATAAAAACAAAAACTACTGCGGATGCTGGAAATCCAAAACAAAAATCGAATTACCTGGAAAAACTCAGCAGGTCTGGCAGCATCGGTTGGAGAAGAAAAGAGTCGACGTTTCGGGTCCACACGACCCTTCAACAGAACTGAAGTATAGTTAGGAGAGGGGTGAAATATAAGCTGGTTTAAGGTGGGGGGCCGGGGGAGAGAAGTTGAGGGTGGGGTGGTTGTAGGGACAAGCAAGCAGTGATAGGAGCAGATAATCAAAAGATGTCACAGACAAAAGGATCAAAGAGGTGTTGAAGGTGATGATATTATCTAAACGAATGTGCTGATTAAGAATGGATGGCAGGACACTCAAGGTACAGCTCTAGTGGAGGTGGGGTGGAAAGATTGACAAGGTATTAGTTGTAGATTTAAAAATAATGGAAATAGGTGGGAAAAGAAAAATCTATATAAATTATTGAAAACAACAAAAAAAAGGGGGAGGGGGAGGAATTGGGGGGAGGGGGAGTTTAAGATCTAAAGTTGTTGAATTCAATATTCAGCCCGGAAGGCTGTAAAGTGCCTAGTCGGAAGATAAGGGGCTGTTCCTCCAGTATGCGTTGGGCTTCACTGGAACAATGCAGCAAGCCAAGGACAGACATGTGGGCAAGAGAACAGGGTGGAGTGTTAAAATGGCAAGCGACAGGGAGGTTTGGGTCTTTCTTGCGGACAGACCGCAGGTGTTCTGCAAAGCGGTCGCCCAGTTTGCATTTGGTCTCTCCAATGTAGAGGAGACCGCATTGGGAGCAACGAATGCAGTAGACTAAGTTAGGGGAAATGCAAGTGAAATGCTGCTTCACTTGAAAGGAGTGTTTGGGCCCTTGGACGGTGAGGAGAGAGGAAATGAAGGGGCAGGTGTTGCATCTTCTGCGTGGGCATGGGGAGGTGCCATAGGTGGGGGTTGAGGAGTAGGGGGTGATGGAGGAGTGGACCAGGGTGTCCCGGAGGGAACGATCCCTACGGAATGCCGCCAGGGGGGGTGAAGGGAAGATGTGTTTGGTGGTGGCATCAGAGTTGGCGGAAATGGCGGAGGATGATCCTTTGAATGCGGAGGCTGGTGGGGTGATAAGTGAGGACAAGGGGGACTCTATCATGTTTCTGGGAGGGAGGAGAAGGCGTGAGGGTGGATGCGTGGGAGATGGGCCGGACACGGTTGAGGGCCCTGTCAACGACCGTGGGTGGAAAACCTCGGTTAAGGAAGAAGGAGGACATGTCAGAGGAACTGTTTTTGAAGGTAGCGTCATCAGAACAGATGCGACGGAGGCGAAGGAACTGAGAGAATGGGATGGAGTCCTTACAGGAAGCGGGGTGTGAGGAGCTGTAGTCGAGGTAGCTGTGGGAGTCGGTAGGCTTGTAATGGATATTGGTGGATAGTCTATCACCAGAAATTGAGACAGAGAGGTCAAGGAAGGGAAGAGAAGTGTCAGAGATGGACCATGTGAAAATGATGGAGGGGTGGAGATTGGAAGCAAAATTAATAAATTTTTCCAGGTCCCGACGAGAGCATGAAGCAGCACCGAAGTAATCATCGATGTACCGGAGAAAGAGTTGTGGGAGGGGGCCGGAGTAGGACTGGAAGAAGGAATGTTCCACATACCCCATAAAGAGACAGGCATAGCTGGGGCCCATGCGGGTACCCATAGCCACACCTTTTATTTGGAGGAAGTGAGAGGAGTTAAAGGAGAAATTGTTCAGTGTGAGAACAAGTTCAGCCAGACGGAGGAGAGTAGTGGTGGATGGGGATTGTTCGGGCCTCTGTTCAAGGAAGAAGCTAAGGGCCCTCAGACCATCCTGGTGGGGGATGGAGGTGTAGAGGGATTGGACATCCATGGTGAAGAGGAAGCCAGGGAACTGGAAATTGTTGATGTGACGTAAGGTGTCAGAGGAATCACGGATGTAGGTGGGAAGGGACTGGACAAGGGGAGAGAGAAGGGAGTCAAGATAACGAGAAATGAGTTCCATGGGGCAGGAACAGGCTGACACGATCGGTCTGCCAGGACAGTTCCGTTTGTGGATTTTGGGTAGGAGGTAGAAGCGGGCCGTCCGAGGTTGGCGACTATCAGGTTGGAAGCTGTGGGAGGAAGATCTCCAGAGGAGATGAGGTCAGTGACAGTCCTGGAAACAATGGCTTGATGTTCCGTGGTGGGGTCATGGTCCAGGGAGAGGTAGGAGGAAGTGTCTGCGAATTGATGCTCAGCCCCCGCGAGGTAGAGGTCAGTGCGCCAGTCAACAACAGCACCACCCTTGTCAGTGGGTTTGATGACAATGTTGGGGTTGGACCTGAGAGAACGGAGTGCAGTAAGTTCAGAGAGAGACAGATTAGAATGGGTGAGAGGAGCAGAGAAATTGAGACGGCTAATGTCACGCCGACAGTTCTCAATGAAAAGATCAAGAGAAGGTAAGAATCGAGAGGGAGGGGTCCAGGTGGAGGGAGAATATTGGAGGTGGGTAAAAGGATCCGTTGAACGGGGAGAGGACTCCTGCCCAAAGAAGTGCCCAAAGAATTTGTGATTTCTTTCCTCTGAGACTACAAAGAGTAAAATCATAATTAAAATATCTACATCTGTATGCAATGGAAATAGTCAGTAATGATGGGATATCTAATTGAAAGACATTTATCAACATAAGAAAAATGGTTGCTGCCCGCCACAGTCACAAAAATGATAGAACATAATGCTCATAATGGAGCATCTGAATCCAAATCTTCAGTGCATGATCAAAAACTAAGAGCTCTTACAGCCAGTCCAAATATAAAATACTGTATCTGCAAATGTTTTAAAGAAAAATTACGCAGATTTTTAATACTGTGAAGTACAATACTTTAGAAATAACAATAGAATGGAAAGATTTTGGCCACCTATCTAATGTGCTTAGAGCTAGTTTACATTTTGTAGATGTAATCAGTGATTAACATATAATGATTTCAATGTCAGACAAATCAATTTTAAATACACCATGACTTAATCTTTTCACTGCAAGTTAAAAGAATAGAGGCTTTCTGTTTATATTAGTTCTTGTTTATATGAACTTGTTTCTGAATAACTATTTCTATAAATTATCTATTTTTTAATGAATCATTTTCATTTAATTCACCAAAATATTGTATATAAAGAAGAAAATTGTGCAAATGAAAATTCAAGCAAATGCAACCTGTTTAAGCAGAATATTATTTTTTGTTGGCAAGGGGAATAAAACATAAAAAGTTCAATTTTCCATCTGCTGGTAATATAGATTTATCAAACTATCATGCATCAAATTAATATTGTCTTAGGCAGTGAAAATGTCAAATCACATTTTCTATTATTGGGTTATAAAAGTGTTAAAGCTTCACCACTTAAAACAGTAACCAAGCCAATTATGAGGGATAGGTTAAATTAAATGAGGTGTGTGGTTCAGGGTTGTATGTTGCTAGGATGTTAACAGGTGTTTGAATTTAAGACAACAATAGTAATGCCAACTTACATATAACATCTATAATAAAATATTCCTAGGCACTTTACATGAGCATTATCAACCGAAATCCGACACCCAGCCATGTAAGTCAATATAGACAGGTAACCAAAGCTTGGTCAGAGAGCTATGTTTTAAGGAAATGAGAGAGGTATCGAGACAGAGATGTTTAGAGAGGGAATTCCAGAACCTAGGGCCTAGGCGACTGAAGGTATGGCCATTAACATGGAACAGTAAAAATTGGGGATGCACAAACGGCTAGAACTGAAGGAGTGCAGAGATCTCAGAGATGTCTGATAATGATGTTAATCCATTTGGTGCATGCCTTTAAAGCTTGGTCTGCACAAGTCCACTGAATGCCTGCGCTAATAACTCTCAGCTGAATATATGTTTATTGAAGAAGGAAACTCCTTCTGGTGCTATTTACAGGGGCTGACATCTTACTTGCAAAGATGTAGGTGACTTGTTTTTGACTTCTGCTGTGGAGAGATTTGTGCAAGTAATAAAGTTTGTTTTTGGAGGTCTGTTGGGGTGCATCAATTCTGGGAGGGAAGAGGAATTTATCACATGTATCAGTAAAAGGTATGGGGGCAATGGTTGCTGTGGGTCCTGCAATATGACCAATAAATGGAGAAGAGGCTGCAGAGAGGAGAAGCCCTATGAGGAGAGAAGAGGAGGATGGCTCTCTACTAAAAGCCTTACCCATTATAGGATTTCTAAAAGTACTTCTCAATCCTCCACCTGAGCCTGAGGCAACTCAGAGTCACCGAGGTAACCAAACTATTCTAGCTCCTTCAACATGTCCTGAGGCCTCACACCAGGGCAAGGATGGTGCTGCCACTGGCTATAAAGGTCACAGTGGCATTAAACTTCTATGCAACTGAATCTTTCTACATGGGAGTGGGCAACATATCTAACATCTCCAAGTATGCTGTCCATCGATGCGTCTGGGAGGTGACGGAGACTGTATATTCCAAGTGAGGCAATAACAATCTGTTCTCTCTAAGGAGAAAGAAGGACAGGGGCATGAATTTTTTAGGATAGCTGGATTTCTAATGGTGCAGGAAACCATCGATTGCATGTACATGATTCTATGAACCTCCTATGTTGACAGGAAAATGTAAAACATCTGCAAGAGGTTCCTCAATGTGCTGTTCGTGTACAACAATATATCATATTGGTGAATGCCTGCTATCCTGGTTGCAGCCCCAATGCATTCATTCTAAAGCAGTTTGCTGTTCACTCTGTCTTTGCACCTTCAAGAACAACCAGAGGGTGGCTGCTTGGGGTACACATGACTGATGATTCGCCTTTATCATCTGACCATGCGAGGACAAATGGCATGTAACATGAGCTATGGAGCCACCAGAAACATCATGGAGCACATCATTGATGTACTGTAGCAACATTTCTGATGCTTGGCCCACTCAAGGGGAACCCTTCATTTCACACCAGAGCATGTTTCCAAGTTCATTGTGATCTGCTACATTCTCCACAACATTTCCACCATGAGGGCACAGCCATTACCAGCTGGAATCTAAAGGCCACTTCAGGAAGAGGAGGAAAAAGAGGAAGGGAGGAGGCATCTGGGACACCTTCGCTCTGGACAGGCAGTCTGAGAGCATTTGCTCAGACACTGCTTCCCAGAGGACAACTTCCTTTTACTACCCTTGTTCCCCATCTCACCACCTATTATAACGTCCCCTTGGCCAAGACCCTGCAACAAGTGCCATTAACAATAACATTCTCGTAACATCTTTATTCAAAAGCAAATCCACTTGTTCAAACAAAAATGAACTGATCATCCCTGTGCATTTCCTTTAATGTCTGTCTTGTGGGTGCCTTTACTTGTCCTGGTCTCCTACACCATGCTATCCCAGTGGCTGCAGTAGTGCAGGTAAAAGGCTGCTGACCTTTGCTGCAGATTGAAGATGGCCCTCAAAGTTTGGATCTTGAGGGTGCGGCTTCAGGATGCATCACCTTAGCATCAGCAGCAGCAGTCTAGGCTGGCTGACTGAGAGGCAACAGCAAGGGCACTAGCAGAATGGCTGTGGTGGAAGCACAAATGCAGTCATCCTGAGAGAGGATGGCACCTTAGCAATCCTCGTAGTCTGTTGGATGACAGATTGTACTGCCATGAGAGCTTAAATGCCTCTTTGAGTACCTATTATGGCAGCAGCTTATCATAAGGTTTAGGTTAACGATGGAGAAGAGCAAGGAACAAAGCAAAGTACAGGTTAGCTCCATTCCAATAAAGGTGAAAGATAACAGAACCAAAGCCAAGGATCCTTCTACAGGCATGTAAATCATAAGCGGGTATTGAGAAGTGGAGTGGGTTATTGTAGTAATTATAGTTTTGTTTAGTGTGTAACATACCTTTAAGAATAATACTTGTTAAGGAAGATCACATGATCTGTAGTCCATAGTAACCAACAGGGGAGTAGTGTGGGGCTCCCTCATAGTCAGTGTAGAGATAGAGTTGGAGTTGAAAGCACATGTCTAGTTGCTGCAGAGTATATTGTAAATAAACTTAATATTTCCACCCAAGAAGTGTCTGCTGATCGACTCTATCAACAATAGTAGCAACTCGGCCACCCTGACGATGAGGATAAAACAGAACTGAACAGAGGAAATCAAGTTAGAAAGAAATCGACACTGTACCTCACCCAGTGATTGTAAGTAGCAAGCTCTGTCAGAATCGAAGAAGTAATCCCCTCTGAAAGGGAACTTGGCTAAAAGTGAATTTGCAAAAGCGCAAGTTATATATCTAGGCCATACCATTGGACATGATAAGATGGCTCCGAGAGATGTGAAAGTCAAGGCTATTGTGAATTTCCCTGTGCCTACAATAAAACAAGAAGTTTTGAGATTTCTGGACATGAGTGGATTTTATTGGAAATTTGTATCAAATTTTAGTGTGATCGCTCCACTGACTGAACTATTAAAAAAGAACAAAAAGTTTCAATGGACACAAGAGTGTCAGGAGGCATTTGACATTGAAAACTGTATTAACTATGACACCAGTTTTGGCAGTACCCAATTATGCCAAGCAATTTAAGTTGGCCGTGGACGCAAGTGATTTAGTCATTGGGGCCATACTGTTACAAGAAGATGACACTGGAATTGGAAAACCGATAGGGTATTTTTCACGGAGGTTGAATGCACAACAGAGAAGATATTCAACGATCAAAAAGGAGACTTTGGGTTTTGTGTTAGCATTGCAGCATTTTGAGATTTATGTTGCAAACAATTCGTCAGAAACAATTGTTTAAACAGACCACAATCCTTTAAAATTTCTGAACAAATTTCGAGACAGGAGTGCTATTCAGATGGAATTTATTACTGCAACTATTTAATCTATAGATTATACATGTTGCAGAACGAGAAAATCTGATTGCAGATACATTATCAAGAGTTTGAAGCTTAAAGGGAAAATTGGACATTTAAAACCTGGACACTAAACTGAAATGATGTCTGTTGATATGAAAGATTGTGTATATATTGTTATGCTAATGCATGCATCTGGTAATGTAATAGTGTAAGTATAGAGATAAGTAGAGGAGATAGTATAAGATGGGTTAATACAAATGAAGCCGTCTTATTGAAATATGACGGTTCATATTTTAATAAGGAGGGGGATATCAGGAAGATATAATAATTCTCATTATGTTATTGGAATGTATTGTAAAATAGTGGTATCTGTGTCTGTGTGTATGAGACTTAATTGGATTAAAGGCAGCTGGTCTGAAGGCTTTGATGTAAACATAGTAAACATGGGGGAAATTTAGAATGTAAGGTGTAAAAGACATTTGCATTTTAAATAAACCAGACTAGATTGTTTCCAAATGAGGGGTGCAGCGGCCATCCCTTCTTGATGTTCCCGAGCTTGCCTTTGCAGCCCCAGCAACTGTGCCATGACCAAGTCCAGAGGCTCATCATCTGACTCGGACTCAGCAACGTTCTGGCCTCCAGCAGTCCTCTGAGTACCGGGGACCTGGAAAGTCCCTGCCTCCTCCTGCCGTGGATCAGAAAGTGCGATGTGCTCACCAGATTGTGGTTCTGAGGCTACTCTAAAGCTTGGTCCAATCGAGGTGTGTGTCTCTGCGCTGGTGAAGGGTGTGGGTGAGCGCTGTGACGGGGCTTCAGGGAGGTTACCTTCAGATTCCTCTTCGGAGGTGTCTTTGGAGCTTGTTTGGAGGCTCTGGGTCATGGACTCCGTCAGCTGCTTCCCAAACGTGCCTGCGAAAACGAAGAGAGATAATTAGTGCATGGCCTGTGAAAGAAGACATATCACTCACGGCATGGTTGTCTGATGGTCACTTGGTAGAGCAGCGCCGACCTCACCATCAGCACAGGACCTGTCCCGATCATCGCCGGCCAGCTGGGTGGCTCTGTTTTCAAATTCTCTAAGAACTTTGAATTCCGGCATCCCTCTACCTGTCTGCGATCTTTCCTTCCTGTTGTGAGCCAGTTTGTCCTGCATGGATAGAGATGGGGGAGAGTGTATCAGGATGCCTGCTGGGCCAGATGGTAAGTATGCCTGGCCTGTGTGGGTGGTGAGTGGTCCCATGGATGAGATGAGGACAATGGTGGTGTGTGTGAAAGAGTGAATGGTGATGTCCCTTGCACTGGCAGTGAGTGAGGGCCTTGTGGGTGTGTGATGGGTTTGTAAGTGTATGAGTTGGGAGTGATGAAAAGAGTGACTTACCCTGGCAGAACAGAGGAGATCATTCATCCTTTTGCAGCACTCGGTGGCTGTTGTCTTTTGAAGGGCATTGGCGCTGACCACCGCCTCCCAAGCCGGGTTGGTGACATTGCTACCCATCCTGCAGCCAGAACGGGGGTAGAGCACATCCCAATAGGCCTCCATGGCATCCAGCGATCGCTTGAGGGACCCGTCATTAAAGTGGGGTGCTGCAGTCTTTTTGCCTTTGCAGGCCATGTCTCCCAGGCAGCAGTGGTGAGCTGGTGGTGATGAGCGCTTTGCTGGCGGCTGCCTTTAAAGATGGCGGCTGGCGTGATGCCACAGCGGTGTGATGGCGAGCGGGCGAATATATAATGATGTGGACTCAGGAAGATACGGCGTGAAAACCCGCCATTTTCATCGGCAGGTAAGACTCCATTTTACCCGCCCACTACCGCACTCAATGCAATTCTGGGCAAATTCAGCCCTGTGTGTGTATTTTTCCCAAAGATTATTGGTAAAACTTAGTGCTACGAGAGATTTTTATTATTAGAAAGATAAAATCCAAAGACATGGGGCTGAATTTTTCACTGAGTGTGCAGGCACACGCCCGACCCACTCAAGCGTAAAATGACGCACAATGACGTTGGACATCATCACGCATTCGCGTGATATTTTGGTCGGCGAACGCATACGGGAAACGGCAGCGCATCCACCGACAACTGACAGGCCTATTAAGGCTATTAAAGTATTAATTGAATTCAATTTTTTGGTACCCGTCCAACCTTATGATTGGAGGGCAGGTGAATCAGCCAGGCGGCCTTTGGATTTTTTATGAAACCTCATCCATAGGCGGGATGAGGTTTCCAACAGGAATTCAAAATAAAAAAAAGTTGAAATGCCATTTATAACATGTCCCTGCTCATGTGACAGAATCGCATGTTTATAACATTTGTAAGTTTTTTATTTCTTATTTTAAAAATGTTCAGCTCCCTGAGGCAGCTCTGTGCCTCAGGGAGCTTTCATTACATGAACCCGCGCACATGCGTAAACTTCAGTGTTCGCACTCCTCCCGCCCCCACCCCGGTAGTGCTGAGGTTATCAGCGTGCATTTCACTCTGGCTGGCCATTAACTGTTCATTAATTGGCCAGCCAGTGTGAAATTGATGTCGGGGCTCGATCACGGGCGAAGGTCAGCTTTGCTACCACTCCTGGGTCCACCTACTGTGCTCGCCCAACGAGGTAAAAATCCTGCCCATAGTGAAACAATAGGAATTTGCATTCAAAGTGGAAAATATGTATAAAGGAGCAAAGGCTGTGTGTAAGGGTTGGCATTTTTAAGATCTAACAAGTGTGAAAAGCCTTCAGCATCTATGCCTCAAGCTGCTGTTTTCAAAGAACTGAAGTTAAGAAAACTCACTTTGAATTCGACTCATTCAGGGTATTGTGTGTCACCTTGCCTGTGTCTTTTAAAATCTGTGTGTCTTGCTGTTGCCTTAACGAAAGTGTAACTGGGAGTCAGATTAAGTGGGGGATTTAGGAGTTATCAGAGTAGTAATTTGGAGATCTATGTATGTGTTTAAAATAATTTATCTTATTAATAAATGTTTAATCTAGTTTTGTAAAAACCTATAAGACTTGGTGGTATTATTACTACTGAATTCAAGGCACAGATCTCGAAATTTATACAAATTACAAAACAAGTTGTGGCAGCTGTTCCAAGTTTCCCTTTGGGATTTGAACAACTCAGCATTTACCATTAGCTGTGCCTTAACAGAATGAAGACATTCAAGTAAAAGACATAAGCAGAGTAACTGTCCATTATGGAAGCCAATTGGCAAAGCTACTAGTATTGAGGGGCAGAGGACCAAGCCATCTAGGGCGAAATTGGCTAGGGGAAATCAACCTCAATTGTCCAATGATTCCAAAAGGAAGCTGGAAGCATTCTTGTTTTGAAAAAGGTGTGCGTAAGGACTCAACAGCCTAAAGAAATGCAGGCTGTCTTAAGCCAAAACCTGGAAGAACAGCAGAAGAAACCCTAAGAGGCCCTGCTAGATGACAGAGTTCAAGATGAGGTGAGCAACCTTCACAAGGGAAAAAAAACCTGTTAAAAGACCTTCACACACTGCAAGATTCCCTCACGTCAAAGTTTGTACCTCTGGAAAAGTATGAAGAGAAACAGAAAGAATTCAGCACCTCTGAAGTATGAGTTGGCAGAGAAGACACAACAATGTTCAATTTTCCCGGAAGCAGCAAACAAATACAAAAAAGAAGAATCAGCTAAATGAAGCCAAAGAGGCTTTGGAAGCAAAAGTCGCAGAATTTTCCAAGAAGCAGACAATGAAATTTTGGGATACTCAGCCACTGAGCTCAGGCAAATTGAGCTTGCATCTGACAGAAGTCTGGCCAATAGTGAAGTCAAAAAGAAGGCCGAGATTAAAGTCTGCACTAGAAAGACAGCACGTAGAAAGAAGATACAGAAATACTAATAGGGCTTTAATTCAGGCAGCATACGAATACACTTTCTTACATAGGCCTGGCAATCAAATCACAAATGGCGATGCCCTTGGTCTTTTGCTGTTAATAGAAAATGATAAGCACGTCCCAGTTCTGCAGGAACTTGTCTTATTGTTAAATTTCTCAGATTCCTTACCAGTATGTGCTCAACAGACCAGAGGCTAGACAAGTTGGGACCCAGTCCTATCTCAAGTACAAGAACAAGTGCCACATGTTTGATCACAGGAGCCTGTATCTGATTAAGTGAAACTGTACTTCAACAGAAGACATGAAATAACCAACCAGTATGGCATCTTATTGTGGGGAGCATGAGAAATAGTTCCTCCAAAGGGAAGGGAGCCACTTTTAATTGAACTATACAGTGCCCATCCAGGAATTTCTCAAATGAAGACCACAGCATGCAGCTATCAATGGTGGCCTGGGATGGATGGCAAAATAGAGAGCTTAATGATACACTGTGTGCAATGTCAGCAGCTTCAAAAGTTGCCAGTGACAGCTCCATTACACCCTTGGGAGTGGCTAGGTAGACCCTGGGTGCGGTCTATGTTTGACATTGACTATGTTGGACCTTTCCTGGGAACAATGTTTCTGCTCATTGTCGATGCCCATTTGAAATAGTTGGACATGTATGAGATGAAGTCACAAATGTCAGCTGCTATAATTGAGAAACTACGACAAAGTTTTGCCGTTCACGGACTACCAGAAGTAACCATTTCCGATAATCGCACGGCATTTACAAGTGCTGAGTTTCAACGGTTTATCAGCTTCAACAGTACCACTCATGTAAAAACTGCACCATACCACTCTTCTTCAAATGGATTGGCCAAAAGGACGGTTCAAATGTTCAAGGCAGGCATGAAGAAGCTAACTGGCGATTTCTTGACAACTAAGCTGGCATGCTTTCTTTTTCATTACAGGACTACAACTCACACAAAAACAGGTTATCAGTTGGAACACCGTCTCAGGACAAGATTGAGCTTAATAATGCCAAATTTAGAGGGGAAGATGGAAAGGAGTCAAGGAAGCCAGAAAACTAGATACTTAGTCATGAGAGGAAAATTACCGTGGGAGAGCTGGAATATATGAAGAGCTTTGGAGAAGGACCAAAGTGGTTACCGGGTGGAATAAGTGCGGTGACTGGTCCTCAACCTTAGCATGTGGAGGTGGAAGGCCAGATCATCCGTAAATATGTGGACCATTTAAGGAAGAGAGAGACAAATCGCCAAGATTTGGTTCCATCAGTAATCATAACCAGGTCTACGTTTCCTGTTGAGGATACTCAACCCAGAACAGACATGTCTGATGTTCTTGTAAGAGTTGAGGATACAGAACTGCAAGTGCCCACTGAAGCACCTAATGTTCGGGCAACTCCGGAAAAGGAGCTCCTGACAAAGAATCTGATGTTGTGGAGCTGCGACGTTCCACATGTACCAGGAAACCATCTAAAAGACTGAACTTGTAAATTCCTTAACCCAGTGTAAATATTATGTGGTCTTGAAAAATTTGTACTTGTGAATATAATATATATAGCCGAGATAAAGGGGAGAAATGCGTTTTGTTTAGTGTAATGTACCTTTAAAATAATATTTGTTAAGATCACATGACCTGTAGTAACCAATAGGAGAGTAGCGTAGTGCTACCTCAGAGTCAGTGTAGAGATAGAGTTGGGGTTGAAAGCACACAACTAGTTGCTGCTGAGTATATTGTAAATAAACATAATATTTCCACCCAAGAGGTGTCTGCTGATCAACTCTATCAACAATGGTATCAACTCGGCCACCTTTACAACAGTTATATTAGGGATAAAGAGGGTTAGATATGCTTAGAGGTGGTACAGAGCAAGGCCAGAATACTTAATGAGTACTTTATATCAGCATTTACTAAGGAAGGGGATACTGAAAAAATATCATTAGAAGTTGTGATGGTAGAGATAATGTGTGGGGTGAAAATTGATAGGAGGGGTATAGTGGAAAGGTTGGCTATGCTTGGTACGGAAAAGTCGCCTGGTCCGGATGGCTTGTATCCCAAGTTGCTAAAGGAAGTGAAACTGGAGATAGTGCAAAGGCGTGCAATAATTTTCCAATCTTCCCTAGATATGGGAATGTGGCAGAGGATTGGAGAGTGGCAAATGTGACACCCTTATTCAAGAAAGAGTGTAATGACATTTATAATAACTACAGGCTGGTCAATTTAACATTAGTGGTTGTTAAGGTTTTAGAAACACCTCCATTCAGTCTGCAAGCATTTCTGGTAGTCTGTCATTTTAATTCTCCATCTTGTTCTCATGCTTACATCTTTGTCCTCAGCCTATTGCACTGTTCCAGCAAAAGTCAACATAAGTTTGAGGAACAGCACCTCATCTTTCACTTAGGCACCTATAGCCTTCAGAACTCAACAATTTCAGAGCATAATCTCTGCCCAAATCTTGCTTCATTTTCTTTGCTTGTTTTGATATTTCATTTATTTTTTTCTTTCAGTCGGCAGCATATCTGATATAGGCACATCTTTTGTTTCTTTGTTTCTTTTCTTGTCCCATCACCATTTCCTTTGGCCTGTGAAGACTGACTTTTCTGTCATTCAATCTCTCCTCTCTTCCACCCTAACACAGACCTTTTTATCCTTATCCCATATACCCACCCCTTGCTCAAAACTGATTATATTTCTAACTTTTCCCAGTTCTGATGAAAGGTTACAGACCTGAAACATTGGCCTGAATTTTCATCCACAAAGCGGATAGCGGGAGTTGGGGAAATTCCCAGCCTGACCAACCTGTCTCAGGAGGAAGTGCCTGCAAAGGCGGCATCATCCTTGCTTTGGAGGGGGGGGGGGGGGGGGGGCAGGTGCAAGTGGAGTCAGGCCAGCTAATCCAGGAAAATAGCCACAGGGTCTGCCAGGTGAGGAGAGGGCTATTTAAAAAGCCCTCGATGGGACTTTGTCCCTGGCCACAATTTTATGTCCCGTGGGCAGGCACACACCTAACTTGAACGGACGTGAAATAGCGCGGGATGACATTGAGCAAGTGTCCCGACGTCATCGCGCACTTGACCTCAATGCCATTTTCTTTCATCTCAGGGGAAGTCCACCTATTTGCAGTGATAACGAGTACTTCATTCACACTTGCGCTTTCTGGCCTCATGAATCACCATGATCTTTGCTTTGATCTGTTGATCCCTGTGATCCAGCTCACTCTGGGAACTGAGAGTCCACTTAGGAACAAGAGCGATGCGAGAGAAGACTTGAAGCCTTTGCTGCCATCTAATGATACAAATACTGCTGTGACTGAGATGTGGACATGCCTAGGGATTTCTCCTCCCATGCATGTCCCTTCTTCTGCCACTACCACTGAGGAGACACAAATGCCACTTGAATATGGATGCTGATGAGCTGCCCTCAATCAATGGTGTTCCTTGAAGAAGGGTTAGAAATGCTTACGTCACACACTTCCAATAGAGATTTAAACACATCTCCCTGACATCATACAAGGATGCGGAGACTAGTTCTACTGAGGTTGACATCACAGGAATGTGAATCTCACAGTGGGACACTATCACTGAGTGGGAGGAAG
This sequence comes from Cetorhinus maximus, assembly GCF_964194155.1. NCBI lineage: Eukaryota > Metazoa > Chordata > Chondrichthyes > Lamniformes > Cetorhinidae > Cetorhinus > Cetorhinus maximus. Next base: position 109,383,626 of record NC_135881.1, read on the forward strand.
GCTAAACCTCGAAATAAGAGGATTCTAAAGTACAAAATCACAATGCCTTCAGTTGCCAAGAACATAACCATCAAATGTATTCACAGAAGTGCAATTTCTTTACACGTATGGCACACCCATGACCCAAAAGTGTCATCAATTTTTCTTAATTTTCCTATTTCTAGTGCTATGCCTGGGTGCAGCCCCAACATCCGCAGCAGAGATGCAGGCAGCCTACTGACACGCTGATGTCTGTGATGACCTGCAGGGCCTCGGCCTGATAAGGGTCACCTGCTCAGTTGCCAAGAACATAACCATCAAATATATTCAAAAAGTGAAATTTCTTTACATGTATAGCACACCCTTGACCCAAAAGTGACATCAATTTTTCTTAATTTTCCTAGCTCTAGTGCTATGCCTGGATGCAGCCCCAACATCCGCAGCAGAGGTGGAGGCAGCCTGTTGACTGCTACATGCTGATGTCTGTGATGACCTGCAGGGCCTCGGCCTGATAAGCGTCACCTGCTTAGGGGCAGGAGCGCCCTCAGCAGCCTGAGAAGCTGGGGTGGATGGGGTCACAGGCAAAGAGGGCTGTGAGCAGCTGCACACCTTTGGTGTGTCCTGAGAGGAGGCCACTGGGGTGTCTGGCTGATGCCCATCTTCCCTGTGGCTGCCCGAGTGCCCTGCCCTGACTCCTGTAGGAGATGGTGCACTTGGAGGGAGATCAAGATGCCTTGTCCCCAAGTCACCTACATCTTCAAGATGCCACCAAGGTGTGTGGCCATGGAGTGCAGGGCTGAGCGCAACTCCGGCAAGACCTGCTGGACCAAGGTCCCCATGTTTGTCGCCAGCCTTCCCATGTTGATCTTGAGGCGCTTGCATATTGGAACCACGACATCAGACAGAATGCAGGCAGACTCCTGCATCATTCGCTCTAGCCTGCTGAGTGACTGCCGCATCTCTGCCTGATGTTTTGCCGCCTGTCACTGCATCTCCAACATTGAGATGGCGGTCACTTCCAGAGGCTCATCATCTGACTCTGAACTGGTGGCTGGTCTCCAGCAGCCCTCCAAGTGCCAGAGACCTGAGCTATCCCTGCCTCTGACTGCTGTGGGGATGTGTCAGTGAGGTGTTCCCCACAAAGTGAGCCCGAGCCTAATCTAGAACTGTGCCTCACTGATGTGTGTGTCTCTGAGATGGTGGAGGTGCGTGTGAGTGCTGGTACGGTTCTTCTGGAGCTTCCTCTTTGGATGTAGTCTGGGGGCTCACACTGGTGTTCAACTGGCTTGGGGTCCTCCATCTTCTATTGCCTAGAAAATAGAAAATAGAGTTTCAGTTAATGAGCATGAGCAATATAAGACTGCATGTGACTCACTTCAATTGTCAGGATTTGAAGAAGTGGTGCAGCTGTGATCCATACTAGGTTGCTGGGAGAGGCCGATCTCCCCTTCCCCATAGGAGTGATCCCTGTCCTCCTCAGCCAGCTCAGCTGCAACCTCCTCAAACTCAGTGAGGGCAATGACGTCACTGTCCCTCCCATGGTCTGCGCTCTCTCATGCCTGTTGTGCACCAGCTTGGCCTGTATGAAGAAGAAAGAAAGGCATGTGATGAGAAGGGATGGAGCAGAGGTTGGGTGAATGCATGTCCGCTGCGTGTGGTGAGCCCTCCCCAAAAGGGCCAGAGGATGGAGTATGAGCAACATGATAGTTGGGTTGGTGGTGATGTGAAAATCTTGGTGAGAGAATGAGTGTTGATATGTGTTCCCCGCTAATGGCTGTGTGAGATCCCTGAAGAGAGTAGCTGTTTGACTGCATGATGCCATGATGAGAGTTTGATATCGGTGAGAGTTGAAGGATGACTTACCCTGGAGGAGCAGATGAGATTTTTCATCCTCTTCCTGCACTGGATAACATTTCGGGCGTGGTTGCCAGCTCCGCTGACCTCAGCGACGGTCTCCCAGGCCAGAGATGTGAGGCTGCTGCGTTTCCTGCAGCCATCCCTGGGATAGACCACTTGCCTGTGTGCCTGCACCCCTCTGATCAAGGCCTGGCGGGCTTTGTGGCTAAGTGGAGTGCTGCCTTCTTCTTGAGGCTCTCAGCCTTCTTCTTCTGGCTGCCAGACATCTCTGGTGGGCTGGAAAGAGTGAGATTATGTGTTGGACTGACCTTTAAATATGGCACCCGGATCTTCGAACCCACCAGCTGACGGCAGGCAGACGAATCAGCTCCTGACCTGCCAGGTGATTTGGACCGATATATGCCTCTGCATAGTTAATGACCCTCCAAGTGCAGAATCTGGTGCAAGTTCCTGCCATTCCGGCCAGTGGCATGGGCACGGCCAAAACTGCCCACCACCGCACTTAGTCTCATTAATGGAAAATTCCGCCCGGTCTCCAGCACCTGCTCCTGTTCAAATGTATGTGCTTCCTAGCATATGACAACCTAGCCATCTCTATTCCAGTACCCACTGAGATATGTGTATCTGCTCTGGTGTAAGTTGCACATAGATCATTGTGAATGCTCAGAGTGTGTGATTTTCTCTGAGGTCTATTGCCAGCTGCTCTGTCAGCAGTGAAGGACCTGTGGAAGATCAAAGGCATGAGTTAGTGCTCATGAGAGAGCTTTACCAACCCATTGAGAAAGCTTACCAACCCATCACAGTGTAGATCATGACAGCTCAGTTATAGGGGACATCAATTCAACATGACTGACAATTAGATCCAAGCGATATCTAATACTGTCATCAGGTCTCAGCCATCCCGCTATTGCTGATGCCCAGTATTTGTGCCACAGCATTATTTCCCCCATGCATAAATGGTGAGATCTAAGGAATCCAGAATTTTCTTTTTCTTATTTGATGTTTAAGAATGATTTTCCATGAAGCAGCCATTGTTCCAATGTTGCAGCAAGAACCTGGAGAAAGTGTTTAGCCCTTATTGGCATATGAAAATGGTTTAACCTCTGCTTCAGGCGTACGTAAAGGATGCCACTTCTTTTCTTTACCCATTTTGACAAGCGGCGCACTTCCAATCATATGCATATGCTTCCTGCCGCAAGTTTGGTGACTTCGGAGGTAGTGCAAGTGTCTACTGTGCAAGGACTACACAGTCCAATTTAATTCCGATAGGCACAAAACTGGCTATTGCTATATATTTCTGCAGGCCACAGGGAATACTCATACTAGACGGGCTGATATGCATAAAGTTATTGCTGCCATTGCCCTTGGACGGGGTCCCATCTAATGGGTCACTCAAAATGATTGCAACCGATCAATAAGTCAAGCCATTCTATTCAATTTCAAGCATCCTGCAGGGCTGCTTACATGCTTGTTTGGGAGCTATATTTGTTTGTGTCAATTCAATGCAGCTTTGAATCCTTTAAACGGCTGACCAACTAAATTATGGAATTTAGAACTATATTTTGGGCTGCAATATAACTAGACAACAGTCAGTTTGAAGACAGCAGAGATAAGAACCTGAGTAAGCATCTACAGTGTTGGCAAATAGCCAGTTAAGAAATAAAGAAATGCTTTCACAAATCAGTTTTCTAAGTTTTTCCTATAAATGTACTTTTTGTACTGAATACAGTTCACTTACCCATTTAATGTTAAATATATTTATTTGACACTGAAATTCCAGTCTGTGTTACACTAAACTTAATAATTTCATTAAAATGTGTCACATTAAAAAATCAAAGACAGAAACAATATCAATTTACGCCTTTTAAAGTATAATGCCATTTTGTTAATTTTACAAATTTATAAAGTGCTAACTGCTGAGGATTAGGATCCTGGCACTAGAACATCTTCCACAGAATGATAATGCAACAACGCAGCTCAAATTTGAAATGTAAAGGGCCTAACTGGTAAAGGGTGAGTTCAAGCAGTGGCCTGGAGGTGGTACTGAAGAATAGAGGGCCCTTTGAAAATGTGAATGGTAGCCAGGAAAGGGCTTGCTGTTCAATGAAGCAATGGAGCAACAGGGACCTCAGAGAGCCAGTGTGACGTGGTAAGGCATCTAAGGCTAGCTCCATGATTTTCAGATGCCTCCCTTTAGGCTTTAATGGCCACAGGGTCCAACAGGAGAGATGTTCTGTTTCCGGTGTTTAGAAGAGGAAATCTACCAAGAGAGACTAAGAGGAAATGGATGGAGGTGGCAACAGAAGTTAGCAGCTGTGCAGTCAGCAAGAGCACGTGGACCCAGTGCAGAAGGCACTTCAATGACCTGATAAAGTCTGGAAATATGAGAGGCAAACGACACTCAGGTGACGGGCCTTTAACTCTGTCTACACCAGCATGCAACAAGCTAAGCAGACTGAGTGCCCATAGTTCTCCTTAACTTTGTCAGATCAAGCAGCCAGCTGTATCACTGAGATGTCAATCACCCTCACATATGGGGTGCAAATGAACAGCGGCATCACTGAGGAGAGCAACATCTTATGTGGATGTCCTGCTGGAATAGGTGAGGGAGGGCAGGCTACTTATAAATCATTCTCTTTTCATCCTGTCTTAGAAGAAAGCACATAATTCAAAAGAAATGTCTCAAATAGGTGGTGGTGGGCCGGAGCTCCACACTCAGACTGTGATGGAGACCATGAGGGTTCCATCGAGTCAGAATATGGACGACGGTGAGATGGGCGGTGATAAAGAGCAGAGTCATTTGATAGCTTAATCTTCAGGTGAAGGGCATGGAGGATACTCTTGTAGTCCTTCCCAAAACACTTTGGCTATTCAACAACTGTCATCCATGGGATTGGTTATGCTGAAGCATCTGCTGAGTAGCCTGAGTTCTCATCAACACCTTGTGTTTCCTACAGGGCCAGTTGTGTGGGGGGAGCAGAATGTCCCAACCCAGTCATTGGTGGCCTCCTTGGAGGGTGAGAGATGTTGCAGAGCCGGTATAGTTGCATCTTTCCTCTGCACCTTCCACCAGCACAGACACACTCACCTCGGTTGGTCTAAAGCCTAGCTTAAAATGGGGATCACTGCATGAGCCACCTATCACAAGTGAGCAGGAGGAGGAGGGTGAGGCAAAATTAGCTGCAGGCAGTCCCGCTCAGAGAATGGAGGACACCCACAGCCATGCTCTACTTGGTGAAGTTGCTAGACTTCAGGTGTCACACACAGGGAGGATTTTTCTGGGGCATCAGAGGCAGATGAGTTCGAATATCAGAGATCCCTGAGGCATTGAAATCCATAGGCAGAAAATGGAAGAGTCCATGTAGTGCAAGTGTTCCATGATGCTTCAGTTTTGGGGGCATTGGTTCCTCCATTGACAGGGTGGGAAATCTCTTGGAGAGCCATTTGCAGCACCACTCTGGGTGGATGCAGGAGCAGCATGCTAACAAACACAAAAAGAGTGATACTTGCTGTAGCATTGACCAGTTAGTGTTGCTGATGATGTGGAGATGTATGGAATAGATGTCAGCTGTGTCCCAGCAGGTGGCCTCATCCATCATAGAAGAGTGTCATGAAAGGGCTGAGGCAGTCGAAGCCACTGATGAGGGGGCCACGCCTTGGGGGCCACTGTGTCATCTCTTGCATCCTTGGCCTCTCCGACTGAGGAACCATCCATGCCACAAGGCCCCGTGACAGCGACTGCCTCTGCAATGATGTAGTTGCAGCAGCCTGTGGAGGAACCCCCACGATGAAGATGAAAGTCACAGGCATCTTAGCCATGAGCAGAGACAAGGGAGAAAGCTGCCTCCACCTCATCAACAGCCACAGGGAGGGCACCCATAGAAATGTGCAGGAATGCAAGGCACCATGTCATTAGATATACTAGGGTCTGGGTTTCCTCCAGCGCCATGGTCTGTGTTGTGGGAAATTGTTGACAGTGAAAACCCCATTTTCAATATATTTGGGTGACAATGGAATTATTCTGATCTATGGATAATTTCTCTCTGATAGGAGATTTACAAGGTCATAGGTCATAGAGCTGAGAGCTGCTCAAGTGAAACATGTTGAATTAGTGTGGGCCTTCTGGTCTTGCCAGCCTGCTGATTTCTATGAGGCCTGGTATGGTTTGGTTTCTTCCTCCAATGTCTGGGTGCTGGGCTCCTGTGGAATGCTCCCTTCATTCTCCTCTTCTTCCACCTCCCTCTCGTCCTCTGAGGAAGAGTAGCGTGCCAGGGCTTCCTCTTCTTAAAACTCTATGCCTCTTTATATTGTCATGCTGTGCAATGCGCAGCAAGCAAGCACGATACAAGACACTCTAGCTGGCTCATATTGCAGGGCTCCACCAGACCAGTCAAAACAATGGAAGCAGATCTTCAAGAGGCCAATGGTTTGCTCATTTCAGATTTGTTTTAGTAGACGTCTTTGGTTGCAACACCTCTCTGCATTTGTGTTTGGGTACTGGGTGGGCATCAGAAGGCACTTCTTCAGGTGATAACATTTATCCTCCAGCTGACCAGGGATGAGAAACTTCAGCTATATTGATAGATTGGAAAGGTTGGGACTGTTCTCCTTGGAGAGAATAAGGTTGAGAGGAGATTTGATAAAGATGTTCAAAATCATGAGAGGGCTGGACAGATTAAATAGGGAGAAACTGTTCTCACTTGTAAAAGGATCAAGAACGAGAGGGCACAGATTTAAAGTGATTTGCAAAAGAAGCAAGTGTGACATGAGAATAATTTTTTTCACACAACAAGTGGTTCGGGTCTGGAATGCACTGCCTGGAACTGTGGTGGAGGCAGGCACAATGGAGGCATTCAAGAGAGTATTAGATGATTATTTGAATAGAAATAATGTGCAAGGATATGGGGAAAAGGCAAGGCAATGGCACTAGGCCACAATGCTCACTTGGAGGGCCGGTGCAGACATGATGGGCCGAATGGCCTCCTTCTGTGCCTTTAAGATTCTGTGATTCTGTGAACCATAGAGTCTGGGTGTTGGCCTGAATACATGTGGCACCTGGAACTTTTGAAGAATAAAAGCATCATGACAACTGCCTGGGAACCGAGTACAGACCTGCAAGATGCAGTTCCTGTGGTTACGGACAAACAAGCATTCAATGAGTGGAGATCTATTCTTTTCAGGATTTTGGCTGGCTGCTCTTGATGGCTATGTGGGTAAAATTGATGACACTCTGGACCTAGCTAGATCTGTGACTGTCCCATCAGATTTTGTAAGCTGCAACATACCTGATTGTGAGGGTCCCACGTGCTAAATCTGTTCCTTCATATACCAGATCTCACATTCCACTGTCCATCCATTGATGACATTGTGTCTGGCTCAACAAAACACCCTTTCACCAGCAGCGAGCATGGCTGGCTATCCAGTCTGAATGCCCCTTCTTCGTTGTATGCATGACCACCTGTTGCAAGGCACCTGCCATTCAATGAAGCTTACCAACATTTATGGTCAAACGCTACCTCCAGGTTGTTACCATTGCTGAGGATGATTTACTCATCATTCAGCATATTGAGTCCCATGCCCTCTCCAGAGAATTCATCATCATTCTGCACGATCTCCTTGAAGACCTTATCACTGCTCTCCACCTAAATTTTAGTCACCCGTCATGATGTCAACTCAAATCAGTCACTTACCGATATTTCTCTAAGCTTGACATGTATGCCTCCATTGAACGGGTCACAGCAATACTTGTGCTGCTATCCAGACCAACCCACACACTGTGTCCTCCAATCTTTGAGTTATCCTCCAGAGGTGAATGACATCTCATTTGCTTCTGAAATTATCAAGTGTGAGCGACAACTCATTTTAGTTGCACTGTAGTGTGTCACTTCTTACACAGCTGCATGCATCATTGCCAATGAACACCATGACACCTTAAGGGATGCTCTCCTCCAGTTGTGTATTAGGTTTTACATGGTCCCCAAGCTATCATACGGACTGATCCTGCCCCTGGGTTTTCAGCCCTGCTGGGAGACGAGCTGCTTCAGGAACACCACATTGCAATTTGGAGATCAAAAAACCCCAACGAACCCTGTAGCAGAGAAAGCACTATGGGAACTGGAGGGAGAACTTCTACACCATAAACCACATGGATGCTCAACACACCTTTGGCCCTGTCTATCATTTCTGCATAATTCAACTCCCACCTTCGTTCGCAAGGCCTTTCTGCGAGAGAATTATGGACACAGGGAGACCAGTTCACCAATGCGCAGTTTTCTCTGTCCAACAGCAATTAATTAAGACTCAACATCAGCTCCACCAGGTTAATCACCCAGAATTCCAAGGCCCCCCCTAGGAGTGGAACTAACACTCATCTCAGTTGATTTTGATGATCTAGCCTACCTTCGCGTTAATTGCAACAAGTCACAGGCCTACCAATGCTACGTGGTTACCTCTGTTGATGACGTCTGGTACAAGATTTGCAAGTTCATTAGTTTCCAGCTACATAGCATAGTTTATTAAGTCAAGAGACCTGAATGCCACAAGGTTTTTTTAAATTCATTCATGGTATGTGGGCTGCGCTGGCTAGGTCAGCATTTATTGCCCATCCCTAATTGCCCTTGACAAGGTAATGGTGAGCTGCCTTCTTGAACCGCTGTAGTCCATGTGGTGTGGTGTTAGGAAGGGAGTTCCAGGATTTTGACCTAGCGACAATGAAGGAACGGCAATATATTTCCAAGTCAGGACGGTGAGTGGCTTGGAGGGGAACTTCCAGGTGATGGTGTTCTCATCTATCTGCTGCCCTTATCCTTCTAGATGGTAGTGGTCATGGGTTTGGAAGGTGCTGTTGAAGGAGCCTTGGTGAATTCCTGAAGTGCATCTTGTGGATGGTACACACTGCTGCTACTGTGCGTCGGTGGTGGAGGAAGTGAATGTTTGTGGATGTGATGCCAATCAAACGGGCTGCTTTGCCCTGGATGCTGTCAAGCTTCTTGAGTGTTGTTGGACCTGCACTCATTCAGGCAAGTGGACAGTATTCCATCACACTCCTGACTTGTGCCTTGTAGATGGTGGATAGGCTTTGGGGAGTCAGAAGGTGAGTTACTCATTGCACTATTCCTAGCCTCTGACCTGTTCTTGTAGCCACTGTACTTATATGACTAGTCCAGTTCAGTTTCTGGTCAATGGTAACCCCCAAGATGTTGATAGTGGGGGATTCAGTGATGATAATGCCATTGAACATCAAGGGGTTATGGTTGGATTATCTCTTGTTGGAGATGGTCATTGCCTGACACTTGTGAGGTGCGAATGTTACTTGCCACTTGTCAGTCCAATTCTGGATATTGTCCAGGTCTTGTTGCATTTGGACATGGACTGCTTCAGTATCTGAGGAGTCGCGAATGGTGCTGAACATTGTGCAATCATCAATGAACATCCCCACTTCTGACCTTGTGATGGAAGGAAGATCATTGATGAAGCAGCTGAAGATGGTTGGGCCAAGGACACTACCCTGAGGAACTCCTGCAATGGTGTCCTGGAGCTGAGATGACTGACCTCCAACAACCCAACCATCTTCCTTTGTGCTAAGTATGACTCCAACCAGCAGAGAATTTTCCCCCTGATTCCCATTGACTCCAGTTTTGCTAGGGCTCCTTGATGCCACACTGTCAAATGCTGCCTTGATGTAAAGGGCAGTCGCTCTCACCTCATCTCGGGAGTTCAGCTCCATGTTTGAACCAGGACTGTAATGAGGACAGGAGCTGAGTAGCCCTGGCAGAACCCAAACTGGGCATCAGTGAGCAAGTTATTGTTAAGCAAGTGCTGCTCAATAGCATTTTTGATGACCCCTTTCATTACTTTACTGTTGACTGAGAGTAGACTGATGGGACGGTAAATCTGGGTTGGATTTGTCCTGCTTTTTGTGTACAGGATATACCTAGGCAATTTTCCACGTAGCCGGGTAGATGCTAGTGTTGTGTCTGTACTGGAACAGCTTCGCTAGGGGCGCAGCAAGTTCTAGAGCCCAAGTCTTCAGTACTATCGTCGGAATATTGTCAGGGCCCATAGCCTTTACAGTATCCAGTGCCTTCAGCCATTTCTTGATGTCATGTGGAGTGCATTGAATTGGCTGAAGACTGGCATCTGTGATGCTGGGGACTTCTGGAGGAGGCCGAGATGAATCATCCACTCCGCACTTCTGGCTGAAGATTGTAGCAAATGCTTCAGCCTTATCTTTTGCACTGATGTGCTGGGCTCCTCCATCATTGAAGATGGGGATATTTTTGGAGCCTCCTCCTCCAGTGAGTTGTTTAATCGTCCACCACCATTCACAACTAGTTGTGGCAAGACTGCAGAGCTTAGATCTGATCCGTTGATTTTGGGCGCTTAGCCTTGTCTATTACTTGCTACTTATGCTCTTTGGCACGCAAATAATCCTGTGTTATAGCTTCACCAGGTTGACACCTCATTTTTACGTATGCCTGGTGCTGCTCCTGACATGCCCTCCTGCACTCTTCGTTGAACCAGGGTTGATCCCCTGGCTTGATGGTAATGGTAGAGTGGGGGATATGCTGGGCCATGAGGTTACAGATTGTGTTCGAGTACAATTCTGCTCCTGCTGATGGCCCACAGCATCTCATGGATGCTCAGTCTTGAGCTGCTAGATCTATTCGAAATCGATCCCATTTAGCATGTAGTGCCACACATGATGGAGGGTATCCCCAATGTGAAGCCGGGACATCGTCTCCACAACGACTGCGTGGTGGTCACTCCTACCGATATTGTCATGGACAGATGCATCTGCGGCAGATAGGCCGGTGAGGATGAGGTCAAGTATGTTTTTTCCTCTTGTTGGTTCCCTCACCACCTTCCGCAGACCCAATCTAGCAGCTATATCCTTTAGGACTCGCCCAGCTGGGTCAGTAGTGGTGCTACCGAGCCACTCTTGGTGGTGGACATTGAAGTCCCCCACCCAGAGTACATTCTGCGCCCTAGCCACCCGCAGTACTTTCTCCAAGTGATGTTCAACATGGAAGAGCACTGACTTATCAGCTGAGGGAACGCGGTACATTGTGATCTGCAGGAGGTTTCCTTGCCCATGTCTGGCCTGATGCCATGAGACTTCATGGGATATGGAATCAATGTTGAGGACTCCCAGGGCAGTTCCCTCCCGACTGTAAACCACTGTGCCACCACCTCTGCTGAGTCTGTCTGCCGGTGGGACAGGACATACCCAGGGATGGTGATGGTGGTGTCTGGGATATTATCTGTCAGGCATGATTCTGTGAGGATGACTATGTCAAGCTCTTGCTTGACTAGCCTGTGAGACAGCCCTCCCAATTTTGGCACTAGCCCCCAGATGTTAGTAAGGAGGACTTTGCAGGGTTGACAGGGCTGAGGTTGCCGTTGTCATTTCCGGTGCCTAGGTCGATGCTGGGTGGTCCTTCCGGTTTCGTTCATTTCCTCACTTCTGCACTGGCTCCGGGATCTGTTCCACCTCTGACTACGGTTCTACCAGCCATAGTGAACACTCACCACCAGTACTGGCTGAGCTGTCTACACCTTCCATATGCAGCTCCAGTGCTATCAGCTATTGGATCAAATATGCAAACTCTTTCAGTCCTGTTCCAATCACTGACTTTGGGACAGATCCCTGAGCTGTCCTGATGATACAGACACGTCAATGCCTGATCCAGAACCATGGTCTTTATCACCTCATCTTGAGATGCGGACCCCAATCTGATACAGCCATCTAATCCGGTCTTGCAGCTCCAGCCCAAGCCCCTAATCCTATAGCATCAGCTTTTATCACACATAACCAGCTGTCTAAATGTACCAGTAGCCCTGTTCCCTTGGTGTCTGCTTTGAGGCGTTCAACTTGATAGAGAATTCTCCCAAAATATCTAACATATTTTATACATCAGGATTGGGACTGGGACAGAATAAACCCGTGGCTGGAGAGTAGTCTACACCTGTGAAATGTGTTTGTACGCCCAGTATGCATATAGTTTGTTGCGATTCGTATGACTCTGTTTCGGTTGCCTTTTGCCAAGTTTCTTGCGATTGTGTTGAGATTTCATTTTGATGTGAAGAAGCTGTTTGCATATATTTTATTTGTTTTATTTCTTAGTTTTTTTTATTCATTGGATGCAGGCTTCACTGTCTGGGCCAGCATTTATTGCCCATCACTAGTTGCCCTTGAGAAGGTGGTGGTGAGCTGCCTTCTTGAACCGCTGCAGTCCATGTAGTATAGGTACACCCACGGTGCTGTTAGGAAGGGAGTTCCAGGATTTTGACCCAGCGACAGTGAAGGAACGGCGATATAGTAAGGAGGACTTTGCAGGTTCGACAGGGCTGAGTTTGCTGTTGTAATTTCCGGTGCCTAGGTCAATGTCATGTCCTGAGGAGTAGAAAAAGAAAATAGGTCACGTCACTTTTTGTCTGGTGGCTGGGAGTCCAGTTCCCGTGTGCACACGGCTATTTTGTACTGCCTTTTATGCAGCTCGATTTTGTGGTTGCATTAAAGCTCAACATTTTCATCTAAACTGAATCACAGTATCAAAAGTGATTATGCGACAATTTGAGATTATATGCCAACTTGAAGGCCAGTTAACAGCCAGCCAGTGTGAAACACGGGTTGAAATGCTCAGCGCTGCTGGGGTGGGGGCGGGAAGAGCGCAGGCGATGACGTTTCCCTGGGCATGGGGGCGCGCTGCGGGAAAGCTCCCTGAAAGCAGTCAGCTGCCTCAGGGAGCTGGAGACCTGCAAAAGCTGAAATAAAGGTTTTAAAAGCTGAAAAAAAGCATCCATACATCATAATGAATCACCTGAAAATATAGCTGATAAAAATGTTGTCCACAGGAATTTATTTTTATTTTGTTTCATAACAGAAATTTCATCCCGCCCTTGGATGAGGTTTGATGAAAAATGCAAAGGCAGCCTGGCCGATTCGCCCATCCGCCAAACGTAAAGTTGGACGGGCAATGAAAAATCAGAGTCAATTGTGCCGTTAATGGGCTTAATTGCCCTCTTAATTGTCGGCGGGTGTGCTTCCGACTTTGGCGCATGCCTGCCGAGCGAAATATTGCGTGAGTGAGCAATAACGTCAGGACGTTCACCTGATATCTTCTCACATGATTTTACGCCTGATCGATTTGAGCACGTGCCCACCCATGGGTCATAAAATTCTGCCCCAGGTCTTTGGTTCCTTTTTAAAAAGTTACTCCTAATTTTAAAACTCTTTTCTTTCCTTTCTGTGTGCTTGTGTGAGTGCATGTAGTTGCAACAACCATCCTCCAAGCTTGAATGCATGAATAAACAATACTTCTGATTTAACTCTAAAGAGAGTTTGCTGCGAGTCACTTTAAAATTGACTTTACAAATAGAAGATCTAGGGAAACACACCACAGCCTATTTCAAAAATTAAAACCTCTGCTTATGGACAGATGGTGAGAAAAATAATGGAGTTCAGTTTGCTTCTCTCCCCTGTCCGTGTGACTCTATGGGCAGAATCGTCCCAGATTTCCAGTAAGTGCAGTAAGCGGATGGGAAGCGGCTGCAATGGTGGCTTTTCATGCCGTATCATCCCAAACCCGCCGCATTAATTATGCATTCCTGGGATACATGCTGTTTTGACGGCCAGCAGGCTCCAATTCACCGTCATCTCGCCACTTCATCACAGCAGGCACCACATTTAAAGTACAGCCTCGCTCAGAGCTTCCAGCCCAGGGATGCAGCAAAGAAGACATGGCCCCAAAAAGCAAGAAGACTGTAGCCCTTGAGCAACTTTTGGATGCCGTGGAGCCTGCTGTGATGTCCTCTACCCGGTCTGGCCGCAGGAGGGGGAGCTACATTACTATTCCGGCTTGGTAGGCGATGGCAGTGGTAATCAGTGTTAATGTTGCACAGAAGAGGTTGGCCATCCAATGAGATAGAGGATGAATTATCTCATTCGTGGAGCCAGGGTATGGCAACCATCTCATCATTCAAAACTCACACACTCAAGCCCATCATACATTCACTGGCATCGCACTCACTGCCAGCTCATGGGACATCACCACCCATTCTCACACACATACCCTCACATGTACATCTGGCCTCAACTCCTCTGGAGACTGCCTCCACAGCCTCCAACATCTTGAGGCCACTTGCACAGATCAACATGTGCTTCCCCACACACCCTGGGATACTCTCCTTCCCCAGTACAGCTCTCAACCTGTAGCCTCTTCACTTGCCTGAGGCCGCTTCTTCCATTTCCCCAAGCAAGACCTTGCCCTGCAGTGGTTGAAAAGCCGCCTACATACGGTTCATCTGGTAGGTAAAGACCTGTCCGTAAGCCCCCTAAAAGTGCTGTCTGTGAAGCCTGGTGCTAATGATTGCAAGTGCTGACCGAAGCAAGGTAGGCAAACAAACCTTGAAGTCCTGAGCGAAGTGCACACCTTATATATGCTGTTGTGAAACGGACAATCCAGTGGGGGGTTGGAGGGGTGGTGGGGGGGAGAAAGTGTGTGATGAGTCCGGCGGGCTGGCCTTCTAATGATATGCTGATGTATTACAATGAGGTTCCTAACGTCCGATGGCGGGGAACGCATCCCGCCATCAACAGGCTGAGCGGACGATTACAAACTGGTCTCACTACGTCATGAAACCGATTTTTGCCCTTCTCGCCATATTGTCCGCTTACGCCACCAAACACACCCAACACCAGCGGGCACAGAAAATGCTGGCCTACGTAACTGAAGTCCCTCATCCCTGGTATCATCTTTGTACCTACTCCAAGGCCTTGACATGCTTCCTAAAAAGTGTGATGCGTAGAATTACACACAATTCTCCAGCTGAGGCCTAACCAGTGATTTCTAAAGGTTTAGGATGACTTTGTTGTTGTTGTATTCAAAATCCCTATCTACTAAAGCCAAGTATCTCATACATCTTTCACCTTCAAAGATTTATGAATATGCACCTGTCTGCAATTGCAAGTCCTCAAGATTGCACCATTTAGATTAACCTCTCCATGTTGTTGTTCGCAAAGTGCATCATTTCATACTTACCACATTCAATTGCATCTGCCATGTGTCTTCCCATTTCATCAGTCTGCCTGTGTCCTGATATCTGTTTCTACACTTTTCAATATTTGCTTCATTGTCAATGTATCATCCACAAACTTGGACAGTACTTTTCCTGTTCCCAAGTGCAGGTCATTTATCTTCTTGAATTCTCTGGCCAAAGGCAGGTCCATCCACATCCATCATAGAAAGCGAAATGAGGCAGGGTCCAAATGCACTCCAGCCAGAACAGGGATCAAACCCTACGCTGTTGGCACCAATCTGGTGCACACCAACCATCCGGCCAACTGAGCTAACTATCCCCCATTCAAGGAGTCCAAGTTGCTGTGGTAACATACACTTTTATATCCATATTGTAGCCTTGAGCTATGGATAGTGATGGTAGAGGCTCTAATTTCTATCACATGACTAGTCTGCTCTTACCACCTGCCACCGGCATATGTTGCAAGGATTTACAAGCTAATAATCAATCTATTTGGCGCATTATGAACACACCTTCCTTGGCTATCAAGTCCTGGAGTGGGGCACTACCACTGCATCAAAAGACCTCCAGGTCATTTATACAAAAGAAGAAAAACAATGGTCCCAGTACAGATTCCTGGGGAATGCCACTCTCTCTAACAGAAAAGAATGGTCATTGTAATACATCAGCATATCATTATAAGGCCAGCCCGCCATACTCGTTACACCTCCCCAACCTTCCCACCCCCCCCACCCCGAGATCATCCGTTTCACAACAGCATATACAAGGCGTGCACTTGGCAGGTTGCACTTTGCTTGGGGCTTCAGTTTGTTGGGACTGTTTTCCTGTTCTATCTTATTTCATTGCTTTAAACACCAAAATGCAGAGACATAAGTTGTAATAACCACAGAAGCAGATGTTTAACAAGCTCATGTTAACATGATCCAACTCAGTCAAATTATATCACATGATTCCATTATGATTACATGATTCTTACTATTAAGTTCATGATTCACTGTGAGAACTCAGGTACATCACACTTCACAATTCCAGTATAACGACAGCATACAATGTTTTCTGCAAAGCATTTATGCTAATACTACTTTTGATCTCTACATTCCATGCATATAACCACTAAATCACAATACATCAAAAAGCACACAATGCAGTCACCAAATTAACATGGAGCTAAAAAGATACCCATGTGCACTCTCAATCTTACTCAATGATTCTGTACCACAGTTATGCAATCCACATAATCTTTTTAATCACTTTATTAAAATAAACAATGACCAGAACAACATTGCCAGGCCTTTAGAACATGGATGAATGGTTCACACATTCCTTCAGTTACTCAACCTTGCCCTAGGCCTTTTTCATAAAGCATCCCTGTTCAGCAAAGCTGAAAACTGTTTTAACTCTTGGTGTGCTAATCTACACAAGTTACTACCATCTATTTAATACCATATGTTTATATTTTCTGGATAAATTTGTTATATGGTATTTTAGCAAATGTCTTTTGAAAGGCCATTTATATATCTACTGCACTATCTTCATCAACCCTTTCTACTACCTCAAAGAACTCCATCAACCTAGACAAAATTTGCCTTTAAGAAATCCATGTTGCTTCCCCGTTATTAACTCATGTTTCTTCAAGTGAGAATTAATTTTGTTCTTGACAATTATTTCTAATAGTTTTCTCATCACTTATGTTAGACTGACTAGACTTTCATTATCAGGTTTATTTCTCTCTTTTTTGAATAGGGGTGTAACATTTGCAATCCTCTAGTCTTTTGGCACACCTCCTATGTCTAAGGATGATTAAAAAATTGTGGTTAGAATTTCTGCTATCTCTGCCCTTGATTCCCACAGCAACCTAGGATGGATCTCATCTGGACTGCATTACTAGTTAAGTTAGAGTGGTGACACACGAACATATGAAACAGGAGCAGAAGTAAGCCGTTCAGCTCCTCGAGCCTGCTCTGCCATTCAATAAAGTCATGGCTGATCTGTTTGTGTTTCGAGTTCCACATTCCCATCTACCCCTGATAACCTTTGATTTCCTTGCCTAACAAGAATCTATCTACCTCTGCCTTAAAAATATTCAGTGACTCCGCTTCTACCACCTTCTGAGGCAGAGTTCCAAAGTTGCACAACCGTCTGAGGGAAAAAAAATTTCCTTATCTCTGTCCTAAAAGGGTGACCCCTAATTTTAAAACAGTGCCCCCTTGTTCTGGACTCACCCACAAGAGGAAACATCCTTTCCATATCCACCTTGTCAAGTCTATTCAGGATCTTACATATGTCAATCAAGTCACCCCTCACTCTTCTAAATTCCAGGAAAACAAGCCCAGTCAGTCTAACCTTTCAGTCTAACCTTTCCTCATAGGACAACCCACTCATTCCACGTATCAATCTAATAAACCTTCTCTGAATCACCTCTGACTCATTTACATCCTTCGTTAAATAAGGAGACCAAAATTGCATACACTATTCGAGATGTGGCCTCACCAATGCCTTTTATAACTGAAGCATAACATCCTCACTTTTATGTTCAATTCCTCTCATAATAAAGGTTAGCATTCCATTAGCCTTCTTGATTAGGTGCTGTACCTTCTTATTAACCTTTTGTAACTCATGCACTAGAACACCTAGATCCCTCTGCACCTCAGAATTCTGCAGTCGTTCTCAGTTTAAAGACTCTGCCTTTTTATACTTCCTGCCAAAATGAACAACTTCACATTTTCCTACATTATACTCCATCTGCCAGATTTTCGCCCACTCACTCAACCTACCTATATCCATCTGCAAACTCTTATGTCTTCTTCACAACATACTTTCCTACCTATCTTTGTGTCATCTGCAAATTTAGCTACCATGCCTTCGCTCCCCTCATCTACATCATTGATGTAAATTGTGAAAAGTTGAGGCCCCAGCACAGACCCCTGCAGGACCCCACTCCTGCCAATCAGACAAAGACCCACGTATGCATACTCTCTGTTTTCTGCCAGCCAGCCAATCTTCTGTCAAGGCTAATATGTTACCCCCTACACCATGAGCTTTTATTTTCTGCAATAACCTTTGATGTGGCACCTTATCAAATGTTTTCTGGAATTCCAAGTACAGTATGTCTGAGGGCTCCCCTCTATCCACAGCACATATTACTCCTTCAAAGAACTCTAATAAATTGGTTAAACTTGATTTCCCTTTCATCAAACCATGTCGACTCTTCCCAATTACATTGAGTTTTTCTAAGTACCCAGCTACAACCACTTTAATGATCGATTCTAACACCTTCCCCATGACAGACGTCAAGCTAACTGGCCTATATTTTCCTGTTTTCTGCCCTCTCTCCCTTTTTGAATAGAGGGATTATATTTTCTACTTTCCAGTCTAATGGAGCCTTTCCAGAATCTTGGGAATTTTGGACAATTAACCCCGATGCATCTACTACCTCATTAGCCACCTCTTTTAAGACCCTAGGATGAAGTCAGCTTGGACCCAGACTTGTCAGCCCGCAGCTCCATCAATTTGCTCAGTACTGCTTCCCTAGTGATTGTAATTTCACCAAGTTCCTCTCTCCCCTCCACCTCCCGATTTACAGCTATTACTGGAATGCTTCTTGTATCCTCTATAGTGAAGACAGAAGCAAAATATTTGTTCATTTCATCCGCCATTTCCTTATTGTCCACTATTAACTCCCCATTCTCATACTCTATAGAGGACCAACACCCATTTTACCTACTCTTTTCCTGTTTATATACCTGTAGAAGCCCTCACTATCCATTTTATATTTTTAGCTAGCTTCCTCTCATACTCTAATTTCTTTCTCCTGATTAACCTTTTAGTCATTCTCTGCCATTCTTTATATTCTGACCAATCATCTGACCTGCCACTCAACGTTGTGCAGTTATATGCTTTTTCCTCAAGTTTAATGCTTCCCTAGCTTCTTTAATTAACCATGGATGGTGGGTCCTCCCTTTAGGATTTTTCTTTATAGTAGGAATATACTTACTTTGAGTGTTCCGAAATATCGTCTTAAATGCCTGCCACTGTTTCTCTATTGATATATCCCCTAGCCTAGTGTCCCAGTTCACTTCAGCTAGCTCAGCTTTCATGCCCACATAGTTGTCTATGAGAACTATTTAGCACCTCCTTTCTATTTTAATTATATCCAAAAGCTCCACTTCCTCCTCCTCTACTGTGACCTTAACTTTATCCTCTTCTTTTGTGAAGACAAATGTAAAGTGCTCATTCAGTACCTTAGTCATGCTTTGTGCCTCCACAAGGTTTTCCCTATGGTCCCTAATCAGTCATCATCCCATCATCTCTCCTTTTACATTTTATATGTTTATTTAAGATTTTTGTATTCCACTTTATATTATCTGCTCATCTATTCTCATATTCTTTCTTTGCTCTTCTTATTTGTTTTAATTTTCCCATGAACTCTCAGTATTCTGCCTGGATTTCTATTGTATTCTGTATCTGATATTTGTCATAAACCTTCTTCTTCTGTTTTATTTTAACCCCTTTTTTTGTTGTACAGGGAGTTCTAACTTTGAATGCCCTGTATTTCTTCCTTAAGGAAAAATATTTGTATGCACCTAAATTACTTCTGCTTTGAAGGCCTAATTTATTGTTTTCTTGACCATTATTTGTTTCTCATGCACCTGTACTCGACCCCTACTCAAATCACTGAAATTGGTTCTCTTTCAGTTCACTATTTTCACAATTATTTTGTATTTCTTCCTTTCCATAATTATTTTAAACCTGTGTTATGATCACTATCACCCAGATCCTCTCTCTTTGAAACATGCTCCACTGACTATACTTTACTCCTCAAAATTAGATTCAGCATTGCTTCCTTTCTCAGTGGGTTAGAAATATACTGGTTAAGAAAGTTCTCCTGCACATAGTTTAGGAATTCTTCACCCTCCTTGCCCTTTACACCATTTCTTCTCCAGTCTATGTTTGGGTAAATGAAATCCCCTTCTATTACTGCTCTATTATCTTTATATTTATCTAAAATTTTCCTACAGCTTTTGTCTTCTATATCAGTTCTCACTATGTTGGGTTATTAGTAAACATGCAGCAATGTAACAGCTACTTTTCTCTTCCTTGATCTAACCAAATATTTTCAGTCTTTGAACCCCTAGTATATTGACGCCCTGCAAGGCTGTACCCAGAAATGTTCAGTTATTGCTAAGCTTTAAACCAGGTCTCCATTACAGCCGCTATAACATAAGCCCATGTGGCATCTTGTGCCTGCAGCTCAACAACTTTATTTGTAAAAATAGAAGAGAGGTTAAATATAAGCTGGTTTAAGGGGGTGGGGGGTGTGTGGGACAAGAAGAGCTAGATAGAGGGCACCTCTCTTCTATTTTTACTTAGTTCTGTTGAAGGGTCATTCAGACTCGAAACGTTAACTGTGCTCCTATCCGCAAATGCTGCCAGACCTGCTGAGTTTTTCCAGGTATTTTTGTTTTTGTTTTGGATTTCCAGCATCCACAGTTTTTTGCTTTTAACCTTATTTGTAATATTCATTGTGTTAACACACATAGAGCTGAATATTTGCTTTGTTGGGGGTTGGGGGAGTGGTCAAGCTGGAAACAGGAGATGGGACTGTTACTGGGTCCCGCACCCAGCCCCGGGGGGAAAATAGTCACTCCTCCTAGTGTGTGATGTCATTTTTAAAAATGTTTCTGCCTGATCAAGACTCACAGTTCCTTACATAGCCACTCCTCAGGCCTTTTGTTATGTTTTGTTAATGCCAATTGTCTCCTTCCCCTTTCATGCAAAGACAGGTAGATGTTTGAAACCCTTCCTCAAATAGTAGCTGATGCTAGGCCAGGTGTTACTTTTAAATTTGAGGTTGATAGATTTTTGTTAACTAAAGACATTAGGTGATATGGGGCAAAGGTGGGCATATGTAGAGTTGCCAACTGTGTTTAATGTATTCCTGGCAGCTTCATCACATGACTTGCTGCCATGCTCCAGCGATTATTGTTGGCCAACAGATCCATACATATTACATGCTGCCTTCCTATGCCAAGTGGAAAGCAAAAAGACTCATTACCCAATTGGATGATGGTTGACTGTCAGCCAAACAGCCTTTTTTCCTATTTTCAATATTTTTATATCTGGTAAAGAAAAATGTTCAAAGAAAATGACAAAAAAATCTTTTTTAATGTCCCAATGATTTTTCTCCAGGGTTGCACACAGATGTGTCCTAGAGATTGATCTTCAATTCCTGGAGGCTCCAGGCTAATTCAGGAGAGTTGGCACCTTGCGCATATGGAGTTAAGTCACAGAATAGCCATGACGTCATTGAATGGTCACATAAACTCAAGAGTTAATGACTTAATCTTATTCCTATATTATGGAGTCACTCTTTGGGCCTCTCATGGTGTTCAAGAACTGTTGCATTTGTGAGCAGCTTTTCATTACTTACAGAAAATTAAAAAGTTTCACATATTTTTTATTCATCATGGAATGTGGGTGTCACTGGCTAGGCCATCATTTATTGCCCATCCCTAATTGCCCTTGAGAATGTGGTGGTGAGATGCCTTTTTAAACCGCTGCACTCCATGTGGTATAGGTACATACACAATGCTGTTAAGGAGGAAGTTCCAGGATTTTGACCCAGCGACAATATATTTCCAAGTCTGGATGGTGAAAGACTTGGAGGGGAACTTCCAGGTGATAGCGTTTTCATGTATCTGCTGCCCTTATCCTTCTAGGCGGTAGCGGTCGTGGGTTTGGAATGTCCTGTCTAAGGAGGCTTGGTGGATTCCTGCAGTGCATCTTGTAGATAGCACTCACTGCTGCCACTGTGTGTCGGTAGTGGAGGGAGTGCCAATCAAGTGCTGGATGGTGTCAAGCTTCTCGAGTGTTGTCCGTGCTACACTCATCCAGGCAAATGGGGAGTATTCCATCACACTCCCGACATGTGCCTTATAGATGGTGGTCAGGCTTTGGGAAGTCAGGAGGTGAGTTACTCATCACAGGATTCCTAGCCTCTGACCTGCTCTTGTAGCCACTGTATTTATATGACTAGTCCAGTTCAGTTTCTGGCCAATGGTAACTCCCAGGATGTTGATAGTGGGGGATTTAGTGATGGTAATGCCATTGACTGTCAAAGGGTGATGGTTAGATTCTCTTTTGTTGGAGATGGCCATTGCCTGGCACTTGTGTGGTGTGAATGTTACTTGCCACTTGTCAGCCCAATTCTAGATATTGTCCGGGACTTGCTGCATTTAGAAATGGACTGTTTCAGTACCTATGGAGTCGCGAATGGTGTTGAACATTGTGCAATCATCAGCAAACATCCCCACTTCTGACCTTATGATGGGAGGTCATTGATGAAGCAGGTTGGTTGTAATGGTAGAACGGGGGATATGCTGGGCCATGAGGTTACAGATTGTGGTTGAGCACAATTCTGCTGCTGCAGATGGCCCACAGTACCTCATTGTTACCCAGTCTCCAGTTTCTATATCTGTTTGAAATCTATCCCACTTAGTATGGTGGTAGGGCCACACAACACGATGGAGGGTATCCTCAATGTGAAGACGTGACTTCGTCTCCACAACGAACGTGCAGTGGTCACTCTTATCGATATTGTCAGGTTGGTGATGATGAGATAAAGTATGTTTTTCCCTCTTCTTGGTTCCCTCACTACCTGCTGCAGACCCAGTCTAGCAGCTTTGTCCATTAGCACTCAGCCAGCTCAATCGGTAGTGGTGCTACCGAGCCACTCTTGACGATGGACATTGAAGTCTCCCACATTCTGTGCCCTTGCCACCCTCAGTCCTTCCTCCAAGTGGTGCTCAACATGGAGGAGCACTGATTCATCAGCTAAGGGGGGTGATACATGCTAATCAGCAGGAGGTTTCTTTGCTAATGGTTGACCTGATTCCATGAGACTTCATGTGGTCCGGAGTTGATGTTGAGGTCTCCCAGGGCAACTCCCTCACTGTGCTGCCACCTCTACTGAGTCTGTCCTGCCAGTGGGACAGAATATACGCAAGGATGGTGATGGTGGTGTCTGGGACATTATCCATAAGGTATAATTCCGTGATTGTGGCTATGTCAGGCTGTTCCTTGACTAATCTGTGAGACAGCTCTCTCCATTTTGGCACAAGCCCCCAGGTGTTAGTAAGGAGGACTTTGCAGGGTCAACAGGGCTGAGTTTGCTGTTGTCATTTCCGGTACCTAGGTTGATGCTGGGTGGTTCCGTTATGATTTCATTCCTTGTAGACTTTTTAGCAGTTTATACAATTGACAATGATTTCATGGTCATCATTAAACTTTTAATTCCAGTATTTTTTAATTGAATTCAAATGGACCCCGGTCCCCAGAGCATTACCCTGGATCTCTGCATTACTAGTCGAGTGACAATACCAGTATGCCACTGCCTCCATCTGACGTTATTGGTTACATATAAAATCAGAAAATGCTGGAAAAACTCAGCAGGTCTGGCAACATCTGTTGGGAGAAAAACAGAGTTAATGTCTTCAAGGCTATAGAGAAGTAGAAATATGATTGATTTTATACTGTTTGAGAGGGGTGGAGCAAGTGATTTTATACTGTTTGAGAGGGGTGGAGCAAGTGGAACGAGATAGAAGGTCAGGGATAGGTGAAGCTAAGGAGACGTTGACAAAGATGTCATGGACACAAGACAAAGGGAGTGTTAACGGTAGTGGTAAAGAGTAAAGAAGGTGCTGATAGTGACATAAAGGTATGATAGCAGAAGGTGTTAACAGCAGAACAAGGGTCAGTACTCTGTGAAAGCAAAATGAAAATAAGTGACAGATGGCCCTGTGGGGGGAGGGGTTGGTTTGGGGAAAAAGGATAAAAAATGAACAAATAAATAAAAGAATGGATGGATGGATGGGTGGATAGAGAGATAGATAAAAATAAATGAATGAATAAAAATTGGATTAAAAAGGGGGGTCAAGAGGGAGATTGACAGGGCCCTGAACCATGTCTGAACTATCTCCCACACTCCTTCCCCTCCCTCCCAGACCCATGGTAGGGTCCCCCTGTCCACACTTTTCATTCCACCAGCCTCCGCATACAAAGGATCATCCTCTGCCATTTCCGCCAACTCCGGCATGATGCCACCAACAAACACACCTTCCCCTCAGCCCCCCTGTCAGCATTCCATAGGGACTGTTCCCTCTGTGACACCCTGGTCCACTCCTCCATCACCCCCAACTCCTCATCCCATTCCCACGGCACCTTCCCATGCAATCACAGAAAGGGCAACACCTGCCCCTTTACCTCCTCCCTCCTCACCGTCCAAGGCCCCAAACACTCATTTCAGGTGAAGCAGCGCTTCACTTGCACCTCCTTCAATTTGGTCTACTGTATTCACTGCTCTCAATGCAACCTCCTCTACATTGGGGGGACTAAATGCAGACTGGGTGACAGCTTTGTGGAACATCTTTGCTCAGTCCGCAAACATAACCCAGACCTTCCTGCCACTTGCCATTTCAACATAGCATCATACTCTCATATCCACATGTCTGTCCTTGGCCTGCTGCAAAGTTCCAGTGCAGCTCAACAAAAACTGGAGGAATAGCACCTCATCTTCCAATTAAGCACCTTAC
Source organism: Cetorhinus maximus (assembly GCF_964194155.1). Classification (NCBI taxonomy): domain Eukaryota; kingdom Metazoa; phylum Chordata; class Chondrichthyes; order Lamniformes; family Cetorhinidae; genus Cetorhinus; species Cetorhinus maximus. The sequence goes on from NC_135881.1 coordinate 109,408,093, forward strand.
CAGCCTTCTGGACTTAACATTGAGTTCAACAACTTCAGACCATGAACCCTCTCCTCCCTCTTGACACCTCTTTTTAACCCAATTGTTACTTATTGATTTTTATCCATTTATTTATTTATTTTAAATTTTATTTTATTATTTTATTTATTTGTTCGTTCATTTTTTTATCCTTTTCCCCCAAACCCCCTCCCCTCACAGGGCTATCTTATTTTTATATTTTACTTTCAAAGAGTGCTGATGCTTGTTCTGTTAACACCTTCTGCTATCGTACCTTTATGCCACTATCAGTACCTTCCTTACTCTTTAACACTGCCATTAACACTCCCTTTGTCTTGTGTCCATGAAATCTTTGTCAATCTCTACTTACCTGTCACCTATCCCTGACCTTCTATCTCATTCTACTTGCTCCACCCCCTCTTAAACAGTATAAAATCAATCATATTTCTACTTTTCTTTAGCTCTGAAGAAGTCATACGGACTCGAATCATTAACTCTGTTTCTCTCTCCAAAGATGTTGCCAGACCTGCTGAGTTTTTCCAACATTTTCTGTTTTTATTTCAGATTTCCAGCATCTGCAGTATTCTTCTTTTATCTTAAGTGTTATTGGTTACATGTTTGACTCATAAGACATCAATAATAGGAAATTTTAATTTCCTTTGTATGATGGTGTAAATAAAAATGTTAAATCCATACCTCCTATAGAACCAAGTTATCTGATTTCATCCTCAATTTTAAAAACATTCTGATATATTGTGTGAATTAATATACATCTCACATAGTTGGTAATGGTGTGTTACAGTTCATTCAGGCAGTTTGAGTTGCTGTGGCAAGATGTACTCTACCTGTCCCACCCCCCACCTTAAACCAGCTTATATTTCACCTCTTTTCTATTTTCACTTAGTTCTGTTGAAGAGTCATACGGACTCGAAACATTAACTGTGTTCCTCTCCGCAGATGCTGACAGACCTGTTGAGTTTTCCCAGGTATTTTTATTTTTGTTTTGTACTTTTACATACATGTTGCAGTCTGTAGCTATGGATAGTGATGGAAGAGGCTCCAACATTCATTCCAATACATGGCTAACCAGGAATCTCTCCGGCTGTTATTGCCCACCATTGGCATTATTGGAAGGGTTTGCAGTTGATACTCAACCTGTTTGGCCACGTTAAGAACACACTTTCTTAGGCCATCAAGTCCTGGAGTTGGACTCTAACCTAGAGCTTCTGGCTTAGAGGCAGAGGTGCCAAGCACTGTGCTATGAGGCCTTCTATGTAATTGGTAATAAGTTGTGTGAAAAGGACAATTCTTGCAAATAATCATTTAAATCAAATCTATGTTTTTCACATGAAAAAGCAGAATGGTTGTCATAATGCACACGAACTAATCCAGCACATTTGGTTACTCCAGGGTTCCTATACATGCACCTGAGCCAATCAAAAAAAAAAGTATTGGAGGTGCACACACTATTTGGCAACAACTAAAATTGAAAAACTGAACTACTTAAGTGCATTTTTAACAAATGGCTCGGCACCATGCTTCCTGGATCAGCTGAACATTTGTTATCAGTATAAAATCTTGCAGGTAATGCATGAAAAAGTAATGCTTGTGAATATATTAAATTAAAAATGGAAATATATTTAATACTTATTTAACAGATCATACAGGTGCCAAGAGGAAAAGTTTCACTGTGTGTGAAAATTGTTATTGGATGGTTTCTGCATAACTTTACACAGCTTTAACAGGGCACTACTTTTATCAAAAAGATGTTATTTCTGTGACTGGAGTCAGATGCACTAAAGGATCTGTGTAACATTTTCATCTGATTGAGAAGAGGTAATTGAAGAAAAGAGCTATGTTTTCTTGTACAAAATAACACAAAATTCAGAGATTTAGAAAATGTTTCCCCACTATTCGAAAAATGCCACTTCCTTACCGGTTGTGAGAGTGATGGCATTGGAGTCAATGAAAATGAGTCCTGTAAGAGCAACTGAGGTAGGAAAGAGAGAACACAAACTGGGAGAGAAGGAAAGACAGAGACCCAGACAAACTGGGTGAGGGTCAGTGAGCAACACAAATGGGAGAAGGATGGAGAGAGAAACACAAATTGAGAAAAGGGAAACATAAACTGGGAGAAGGGAGAGTCCATGTTGGCCTGTGCTATGCGGTAATATGTTTTATTATAGGAATCAGGCAGCAAAGCTTTAGGACTGGTCTTTACCCCCTATAGATGGGCTTCAGCTGCTGGGTGTGGAAGTCAATGAATTGAATTAAGTTTGGCTTTGGTTTTATTTATTATTTTTATAGCTTGCAATGTATTGTAAAAGAGTCATACAATTGTACAAAAATTTTGTTAGCAATTACTGATATCAATAATGGGCAGAATTTTCAATGCCCGTTGGCATCAGGCGTCATGGCGAGCATGAGTGGACAATGTGACAGGAAGGCCAAAAATTGGTTTCATGCTGTTGTGAAAACAGTTTGCAATCGTCCGATCCGCTCGTCAATGGCAGGCTGCCTTTCTTGCTGCCGCACGTTGGGAATTTTATTTTAATAAATCTACATATCATTATAAGCCCTGCTTGCCGGAATCATCCCCTACATCAAATTTACCGCCCAGATCGGCAAGAAAACACGCTGGTACAGAACACGTCTAGGCAAGTATGACATGCAGAAGTCGGGACTTACCATCAGGGCCTTGCTCACATCGCGGACATCCAAGGAGCATAAGATGCTGGAGCCCCACAGGAACCCTGTACCCTGCTGGACCCTGGAGGAACATGTGGATCGCATGCTGGGTAGATTCTGCTGGGCATGGCTCTGCCGTGAAGCAGCTCATGGAAGAAGGAAGATCACCATTGAGGGTCTGCATCGGGACATCAGTGTCTTGGCCATGGTCTGCTACGGGTGAAGGTGGAGAGGGTGGAGAGGAAGGTCCAGCTGTGAGTGGGATATGAAGGTGTACTGGGGAGGGTGAGGTTGGGGTGGGAAGAGCAATGGTGTTGGTGGTGGTGGTGGTGTTTTGGTGGGGGGGTGGAGAGGAGGGTGCGATGGGGGAGAATGTGGCAACCGAGGAGGAAGGTATAAGGGAAGGAATTCGGAGAGGGGGGGGGAAGATATTCAGAGGGGAAGAACTTTGGGTGGAGGATGGAATTCAGAGGGGTAAGGAGTTCAGGGGGAGGAAGGAGTCTGAGGGGAAGATGGACTTCGCAGGGGTGAAGGAGTAAGGTTGGAGGGGGATGTTCCCGTGAACATGCAAGGGAGGGGTCTGTGGAGTTGATGACTGCCTCCTGGGGAGCGAAATGAGGATGGGCATGGTAGGAGGGATTAGTGAGAATGAGAGCAGGCAGAGTGAGCCAGTAAGGTAAGAGGGTGAGGGTGCGAGTGTAGCGGTAGAAGGGAAGGCGAGGGCTGTTGGTGGGGACTCGGAGGCAGACACGGACCCTGGGGGGTGGAAAGGAGGTTATCAGGGAGGTCAATGTGGATGAGGGTTGGATTCTCGAGAAGGTAGGAAATGTGCACATTCACCTGGATATCCCAGAAAGAAAAGGATTCTGGCTAGTAGTTGATGGTGGGGAGGTGGAAGGTAATGTCAATGAGGTGGGAGGTGATACCAGGGGAGGTCAACAGTGATGAGGGACAAGACATAGGTGACTGGGGGAGGGGAAAGGACAGGGGAGCTAAAGACAAAGTTCACCAGCATCATCTTGCAAAATTACAAGTGAAAAGGAACCTCGTGTTGGGTGGGAACAGGTGCTGCATGGCAGTGCGATCAGTGGGTGGGCGGAAATGCAGGTCATCTTAGATGGACAACTGAAAGAGAACCTCAGCAGGCAGTATTGAAAATACTCAAGACATTGAGAATATTGTGATGGAGGAAGGATCCGCATTTATGAGAGTGCTTGCACGAGGCTCCAAAAGGCCCTGCCACACACACTTCTTCCTCCAGAATCACTCCTGGTCTGGCTCCATGCAGCTGAACTACTAGTGGTGGGGCAGGGTGGGGGGAGGAGGGGGGTGGGGTGGTGGGGGAATGCAGTGGGATGACACTCGAAGTCTGCAAATGAAGTTGAAAGACACCATTACACATTATTCAGTGAAAGTGAATATATTTTCAGGTTATAACGTGACAACATGTGTACACCCGTGCAACCATTTGTGATCAAAATTTCCTAACTTTTCTAGGCCTACCACTTCTTCTAGGTGACACCTGCAGCAAGGGTGGAGACAGCCTATGCAATGGTTGGCCCTGTTGCCACTGATCACTTTGGCATGGGACCTCTGGAGAGCAGAGGCCTTGGGGGCCTCAGCTTGCTTTGGCTGTCCTCCTGTGGGCCAGCTGCTCCCTCTGCAGTGACAGAGGATGAGGTTGAGGCGGCCACACACAAAGGGCACCCGGAGGGAGAGAACAGCCTCTGAGATTCCTGAGTGGATGACCCAAGGCTGTCCAGCTGATGCTCGTCCTCCCTTCAGGTGCCTGAGGGCCCTGGCCTAACTCCTTGAGGGGAAGGAACACCTGGAGGGATGTTGAGGTGCCCCATTTCCCTCCCGCGTTGCCACTGCAGGAAATCACCCATGGCTGCCACAATGGAGTGCAGATCTGCGCGCATTTCTGCATTCTGCTGGACCAGGGTTTCCTTGGCATCCGCCATCCTTCCCAGGGATACGCTCACATGTGGGCACTGCTTCATCAGAGAGCAGGCGGACACACTCCTCCAACTTGAGTGCCACTCTGTTGAGGCCTTCCAATAGCTCTGCTTGATGTTCCATTGCCTTCTGCTAACTCATCGTGTTGGAAGGCTGAATCCAGAGGCTCATCATCTGACAGATACCTCTTCCCCAGCAGTCCTCCGAGTGCGAGAGAGCTTGGCTGAACGTGCCTCCTCCTCTGGTGATCACCAGATTGTGAACCAGAGCCTGCTCTAGATCTAGGTCCCACCAAGGTGTGTATCTCTGTGCTGGTGGAGGGTGTGGGTAAACACTGTGACAGGTCTTTCAGGCTGCTTATTTCCAGCTCTTCAATGGAGGAGGTGTCCTCTTAGCTGGAGATGAGGACGTGGATGGAGCTGAGGGACTGGCTGGCTGAGTAAGTGTTGGTCACTTGGCAGGGTTCCCTGTGAACCAAAATAGAGATGCTTAGTGCATGGCAGCAGAGTCAAAAGCAGGAGTGCGAGCACTTACAGTTGCATTGAGAAAGGAATGATGTGGTGCAGGATCCTCACATAGGTCTTCGATGCTGCCTTCACAGTCGCCGCAGGCACAGTCCTCACCAGTCAGCGCGATGGCACGCTCCTCAAAGTGTGTGAGGGGCCTAATGTGGGCCACTCCACCCCGGTCTATGTCCTCTCCCTGCTGCTTTGAGCCAGTTTCTCCTGCATGAAAACAGATGGAGAGAGTGTGAGCAGGATGCATGGCATTGCATGGAATGTTTGTGTGGTGAGTGGAGACATGGAGAGGATGATGTGAGCTTGAGAAGATATGGGCCTGATGGAGATGTGAGGGTATGTGTGAGAGTTAGTGGTGTTGTCCCTTGAGGTGTGAGATCCCTATGGATGTGTGATGGGTTTGTGAGTGTGTGCATTGAGACTGATGAGAAGAGTGACTTTACGCTGGTAGAATGGGTGAGACCATTCATCCTCTTTCTGCACTGGGTGGTTGTCCTCTTTTGCAGGGCGTTGGCACTGACCACCGCTGCCACTGCCTCTCAGGAAGGATTGGTGACCTTACTTGTTGGCCTTCACCCAGAGTGGGGTTAGAGGACATTGCTGTGGGCCTCCACTGCGTCCAGTAGGTGCTCGAGGGAGGCAGTACTAAATCTTGAGGCAGCATGTTTCCTCCCTTTGGCAGCCATCATTCTGCAGCAGCTTCTTATCCCTTGAAGAGAGCTAGCTCTTTGGAGGGGCGGCCTTTAAATATGGCACTCAATTTACTGAAGGCCTGAGGTGACAGCGGGGTGGGCGAATGAGAGGACCAGCGACCCTGCCTGTTTCATGAGAATGCATGATTGAGGCGAGATTGAGACAATATGGCTTGAAAAGCCGTCATTGCGGCCAGTGAGTAAAACATCCTTTCTCCCGCCTGCTACTGCATTTAGTGCAAATCTGGGACGGTTGTGCCCAATGTCTTTGTTGAATCAGTGGAATTTACTTGGTATTTCGCATTGCAATTAATATTTTATAAACATCAAATGAATGGCTTTTATTTAAGCATTACCTATGTTTAAATCTTTCATGCATGTTCTTTCTTTGACTTATAGATTATGTTATTCATCTCGCTATAAAACAAAAGATCAAATATTTTATTCAGGGTCTGGTGATATTGAGATACTCAATAAAAGTAAAAGCAATAATATTTGCAAACATGTGGTCAAATGTCACATGATTAAGCACCACATGAGCACATGATTGAATGCTATGTGATAAAGAAATAGGAACAGGAGTTTTCCAGATGGCCCTTTAGCCTTAACCATCTAACTAACGTTCTAAGTTAATCATAACGGAAGTTTGCTGTGAGTTATTTTTAAATTGGACCAGACAAACTAAGGGTTTGGGGAAACATGCCACAATCTACTTTAAAGATATATCAAAAACACCTCTGCTTATGGACAGATGGGGAGGGGATAACGAAGTTCAGTTTCTTTCTCTCCTGCGCTTAACACTAATATTATCCTTAACTGTATCTAGGTAGCTACATTGTATCATTTTCCAGTGGAGTTTTATTCCCCAACGGAGTTTATATTTATTATAATTATGATGTATTTCTTTAAATATTTGCCACAGATGATACTGTCTTACAATTTAATCTAAACTACTTTAACCAACTCACCACCCCCCCGCCACTCTGTAATTGACTTTGTTTAAATTTAAGACCTAGTTTTGGACTTAACCAGGTCACTCTCAAACATTTAACAATAATAGCAACAAATTGTATTTATACAGCGCCTTCACCATTATAAAACATTTCATGGCGCTTCACAAAAGCATTATAAAGCAAAATTTGACACCAAACTACATAAGGAGATATTCAGGCAGATCATTAAAAGCTTGGTCAAAGAAGTAGGTTTAAAGTCGCATCTTAAGGCAGGAATGAGAGGTAAAGGGGATGAAAGTTTTAAGAAGGGAATTCCAGAGCTTAGGGCCTTGACAGCTTAAGGCACAGACATGCTGGAGCAATTAAAATCTGGAATGTTGAAGAGGCCAGAATTAATGGAGCAAAAATATCTTAGAGGGTTGTGGGGCTGGAGTTTACAGACATAGTGAGGGATGAGATCATGGAGGGATTTGAAAACAAGGATGTAAATTTTACAATTGAGGAGTTGCTTAACCTGGAGCCGATGTAAGTGAACACAGGTATGATAAACAAACAGGACTTGGTGAGAGTAAGGACACAGCAGAGTTTTTGATATTATGATCCCTCTTCCCAGAAGATCATTTACTATAAGATTACTAATCAACACCATCTCATTGCACAATACTAGATCTAAAATAGTCTGTTCCCTGGTTGGTTCCTTAACATATTGTTAAAGAAAACTGTCGCAAATATATTACATGAACTCGTCCCTCAAGCATCTTGTGCAAATTTATTTTGTTCTGTCTCCATGAAGATTAAGGCCCCCTACAATTATTGCATTACCCTTGTCATATGGTCCTTACTTCCTGATTTATACACTGTCCAACATAATGTATACTGTTAGGGGGCCTATAAACTACACCCACCAGTGTAGTTTCTGGCCTTTGACATTTCTTGGCTCAACCCATACTGATTCTACATCCTAATTTTCTAGGTTAAGATCTTTTCTCACTACTACCTTTATCTCATCCTTTATTATGAGGGATATAACACCCCATTTTCCACTTTGCCTATCTTTTCTAAAAGTTCCCTGAAATATTTAGTTCCCAACTTTGGTCACTCTTCAATCACATCCCAGTACTACCTAAATGATCAAGCCCATTTATCTTGTTATGCTTTGTGCATTCACATATATCGACTTCGATTTGAACTTTTCACTATTTTCCCTGATGTGGCCTTAATTGACAACGCTCTACTACTGTTGTTAAACTCTCTGTCCCTTCCTGACACAACCTATTTGATTTTATTCAAATTTCTATTCTACTCTATAGTCTTGACTTTTCTTTTTAGACTTATAAGTTCATACTTAGCTGAACCCTCCTGCCATGTCATATGATTAAATCGCCAGAAATATATCAAAACGGAGTTGGTAACCCTACTGTGTAATTCATGCGATATTTATGCCATTTTACTTTCTTAACCTATGTCATTTATAATCTTGCATCACTCTTATAGGTGAGGCCAACTCACAGCACTTTTGGAGAGTGTGTATTCCAGATGCGATCTGCCTTCGGGTTTTAGTAAAGCAAGTCCTGACCGGTTTCAACTACGCTGCTGGATCTAATAACTGCCGTTGTAAAATCTCACTTTTAGCCCTAAAAAGACTACTGTCACATCAGATCTCAGCTTTATAAGTTTCAAGCATCGAGCAAATTTATTTCGGCGAAGGTAAGAAGCACATTCGAGAAGCATCGAAACACAAACACGCACCTCTCTCTCTCTCTGTGCTAGGCATGTCCTTGTATTAATGTGGGAAACGCGGTGACGCAATCCCATCATCATCGTGCTGCCGTTGATCCGGGACGTGGAGAGAAAGGTAAACACGGCGGCAGGGAAGCGGCCGATCAGTCTGCTGTTAAAAAAAAAATTAACTTACAGAGCGGCGGAACCCCACCCAGCTGTCTCCCGACACCTAACCAGTTAGAGGCAGGCGCCGGGTACCGGAGCCAAGGTAAGGTGCGGGCGCTCGAGGTCTTTTGAGAGGAAAATTTGACACCGATTAAATGGACGGCGGCTCCCGCTCGGGGCCCCAGCGCCGGCGGTTGCTCCCCGAGGCAGCGCGTGAGGTTTTCCCGAACGGTGTCCGCGAGCACGGTCTGGGTCATTGCAAGTGCATCGCCTCAGGGCAGCCACTTTCTTCAACCTCTCCCCATTCGATGCGCACGGCTGCACTCGGGAGGAGCATACTGAGGGAAAGGGGGATGGGAGCCTGTTGTGGCATTTCTGTCCCTGCAATTTTGTCATGCTCCGACCTCTGTCGTGCGGAAGTTTTCCATAGAATACGTTATGCAGTTGATTTATGGGAGATTTACAATATTATAATGTTCCCTCCAGTAAATTTTGGAAGGCTTCTAAATTCTGGGGCAAATACTTAAAATCACTATTTTCCAGCTTCTTGTCCAGTTTTAATGGGGCAGTATTTAGTATGGAAAAGTAGTAGCTTTCCGCATCACATTTGTGTTGTGTAGCTGTGCCTATTTATTAAAGTTAGACTTCCTTTTCGTAAAATGACGTCCGTAACCTGATGCGTGCGGTCAGTCGTGTGCAGTGCAATGTATTTGCTGATACATGAAATAATGTGCATGTTTTGTCTGTTACATTTGAGTCTCACTGCTTCATGCAAGTTTGTCCTTTTTAGCTGGTAAACATTTCTCTTTTTAAATACAACCTGAAAAAAACCACTCCACCTGTAATTGAATTCAATATTACAGAATAATGACTTGCTGTCTTTCTATAAAGACCATATGCTCTGGCTTACTCAGCTGTCTACTAGCTGTATTAATGTCCCCCTAACTAACAAATTGGCCCATAGCGTTATGGCAATCTGATTAGCTGGAAGGATGTCACCCATGTCTCCAAGTAGCTTATTGCAGTTTGAGCTAGATTAATCACCTCGATTGTCTGAAGATTGGGAACTATTACTGAATACTGACTTATTGGCAAGTTTCCTCAACTGACTATGCTTTGGTTTCCTCTAAAATATATTCATATGTTTTATTTTGTATTACATTTCATTTATTTGATTCTTTTTGGTTTTGGACTCCCAGGCTGTAACTCAGATGGTAAGACTATTTTATCTTATTCATTTCATCTTGTTTCCAGCACTACCTTTTTTAAGTTTAAGTACAGGCATCTGATATGAAACAATAAAGTGAATGCATGTATTCTCCTGAGCTTCTGTTTTAAATTGGTTGACTTGAAATGATTGACTTTGTTAGTTACATGGACAGCTCCAATTGTGATAGTTGGCAGACATTATAGAAAGCTCAACCTGTTTTTAAATCTAATTTTACTGGATTTCACTTTTATTTAACTTTAAATCCAGTCCTCTCCTAAATCAGAACTCATTTATCCCCTGTAAAAAGAATTTTGAAACATGTTTATGTATATTCTCCCTAAATATAATCTCTGTTGTGGTGACCATTTTACAATGATTATCAAGTTTTTGATGTTCTCTTGAAAGGTCTTAGACCTGAAATGGTAACTCTCTTTCTCTCTCCACAGATGCTACTATAATCTGCTGAGATGTTCCAGTATTTTTCTATTTTTAGCATTTTTGTTTTTAGTTTTGTTTGACTTTTTCTGTTTTTGAAGACCTAATTCCTCCAATAGGGTTTTACATTGATTTTTATAATGGGGAAGGGGAGAAAGTGGGTGCTTCTGTCAGTAGGAGGCAATAGACCAGTTTTTAAGTTTCAGTATTGATGAATATTTTGCAGTTTATAGTAGAGTGAGATTTAGCACTAGGTATGTGTATTAGTACATTCCTAAGAAAACTACTTTTTGTAATTGGTTAGTTGAAGGACAACAATGAGATTGCATTTACCAATCTGGATCACTACAAAAATGCAATTTTTGAATGTTTAAGACTTATGTCCCAATGTCCTTTTCCTTGTTGGTCAAAGTCAAAGATATAGTTAACTTTTGTGATTATTGTAGTGCTGCCAGTGCAATATAGTGCAGTCTTGCTTGCAGTACATTCTGTTTGTTTTGCTATCTTAAATGTTTAGACACAGTACAATTGGATTTTGCTGTCAGATGATTTGTATGTCTCGAGTAATAGTTACTAATCAAGCAAATAGAATTACTTGTACGTTAAGGTATATTGCATTTACTGTTACAGAAGCCAAATTCTTGGAATGCCAGAAATCTGAAATAAAAACAGAAAATGCTGGAAATATGCAGCAGGTCAGGTGGTCTAAGAAGAGAAAAACAGTTAGCATTTGAGTTCAATAGCCTTTCATCAGAACTGATAAAAGTTCTGATGTAGGTCATCAACCTGAAACATTAACTCTGTTTCTCTCCCCACAGATGCTGTGACCTGCTGAGTGTTTCCAGTGTTTTCTGTTTTTATAGCATTTAGTGTTGCTGTTCTTTACAAGCTGAGACTTGGCTTTAGCTGCTTATAGAAAATTCAAATTTGAAAGTTATGTATTTCTATACAAATCTTTTCAAGGGTACTTTTATCCCCCCCCCCCCCCCCCAATGCTCCTATGCTTATTTATTTAAATTTTGCCATTTTTGATCTTATCTGAAAATAAAAGATTTAATTGAATGTTAAACTGCCACCATTTTTCACCTTTAGAATATTTTGCTCTGATAATTAATTTGCTGAATTAAGTTCCGTTCACCTATCACTCCTGTGGTCACTGACCTACATTTGGCTCCCATCATGCAGCATCTTGATTTTGAAATTTTCATCCTTGTTTTCAAATCCCTCCATGGCCTTGCCCCTCCCTATCTCTCCAGCCCTTAATCGTTCACTTTATCTGCACTCTTCTCATTCTGACCTCTTGAACATCTCCAATTCTAATCGCTTCATCATTGGGGGCAGTGCCTTCAGCTGCCTGGACCCAGATCCCTGGCAATCCCCTCTGACATCTCTCCACCTCTCTACCTCGTTTTTCTCCTTGAACACAGCCTTTAAAACCTACCTCATTGATCAAGCTTCTGATCATCTGATTTCACGTCACCTATGTGGCTGTGTCATATTTTGTAAAGTGCTTTGGCTTGAAGCAAATTTCCGTAGAAAACTTAGCAGCATTTGTCCAGGATTTGGGGGCATCTTGAGTGATACTCTATAATAAATACTGAATTAATTGTTTTACTTTAGAAATTATTTTAAAGTAGCTAATTTTGTTAAGGCTTTGAATTCTAATGCTGTTTAGCTATTTCCACAAAAAGCTGTTACAATAGCCAGGTGAAAGTTGGGTTCAAGTGACAGCCAAGTATTTTAGTAGATGATGAGTACCCGATGTCTGATGTTTCAAACATGAATAGTGTCACCTGACACGATTTTTAATCCACCCCCAACCTCCCATTGATTTCCAGTTTGTTAATTAACATGCATGTCATATCCTTCACGTTCTCATTAAACCAAACTTGAGTTTATTGAAAAGCATCTAATTTAGGATCTAAAATCAAACTAGTTGAATAATTCCTGTTTCACTAAAGCGATATATATGGCACATTCTCAGACTGTTCATTTATTTGTCTTAAACCAGTCATTAACCTTAGCCAAGACAGAGTAATTAGATGAAAATCATCATAGATGTACAGTCATACAAATTAAAAATGGATGCAGATTAAATGCATATAAGGAGGGTCAAATTGGCCATTAACATCACTAGTAAACCAGTTTATTGATTGAAAGGCAGCTACAATAGAGAAAACTAGAGAAAGGTGAAGAGAGGGAAAAGTGGAATGGGAAGAATTCTGCAGAAGGTGCTCGATGACGATTTTCATCTAATTGCTCTGTCTTGGCTAATATGACTGGT